>NC_142154.1:4382500-5007500 GCF_024610735.1 Ursus americanus
GTTAGGAAGCTTTTGGTTGTAAGTAAAGAAAATTAACCTCAAATTATTATACAATAGATTTATCGCTCATGTAAATGCAAAGCTGAGAGTGAGGTCTCGTGAGCTTCAGGCAAGGTTCAGCAGGACCCCGGCTCTGTGACTCTGCAACTGAGTTTGTTCCCACCCAGGAGTTGGCTTTGTCCTCACTGGAGGGGAGGGGGGGGGGAGATGCCCCCACTCACTCCGCAGTGTGGTTGAGACCATTTCGATCACATGACTACCGAGGAACTAGTAACTGGGACCAGAGGAACAGGACTTAGGCCTGGGTTATATATCTAATGCTGACCCAATACCTGGGGCAAGGAGGATGTTAGGGACCACCAAGGAACTAGGAGTGGGCTCAATCCCACACAAACTTACAACTGCTGTGCATGGGAATGAAGAAAAGGGGAAGAATTACAGATGTTACCAAAGAGGTACGCAAAGACTGGCAAACTGCTCAAACCCAGTTCCTCTTCTCCCAAGGCACATAGATAGGTTGTATTTCCCAGCATTCAGTGAACTTAGGCGTGGCCAAGTGGCCGATGGAATGTGAAAAATGAACATGGACCACCTTCCAGGTCTGGCACCTAAGCACCCCCCCAACACCCTTCATCTCTTGCCCCTTCTGCATGCTTGCCCATGCAGAGATGCACAGTGACCGTGGGAGCCATGTGTTGGAGATGGCAGAGATGGAAGGAGCCTTGGTCCCTGAATTGCCACTTAGAGGAGGGTCTTCCACTGTGATCAGGAACACTATTTTAAATTTTATGTGACTAAGAAACTTCTGTCAAGGTTAAGACTTTTGCATATTTTGGGGTTTGTTACAATAGTCAGCCTATCCCAACAGGTGAAAAAATTAAAGCCCACAAGGTTGGATGACTTACCCAAGTTACAGTTAGCCAACGAAACAGAAACACAAAAACACAGGATACAATTATCTTACCAGTGGAAGGCAAAAACAGAATCAAGAACGCGTCCTAACTATGAAAGGACTGGACAAAAAGAGAAGTAATGAGCAATAGCAGAGTCCTTGCACATCTCTTAGGCAGACTGTACAAGTAAGGGAGGTCAACTGGAAGCCCTTCCTATTTCAAAACTTGTTGAAATTTTCCCACAAGTTGTTATCCATTCTTCTCTTAGCAAACAGAATAAATGGAAAGTTTCTCTGATAACTCAGAACACGAACTGCCCCAGAATGAAAATCAGGAACAGTAACTCTCCTTACACATACAAGTGGTACTCATTCTTAAGCCAAGAAGCATTTGGGGTTTGGACTGGACCCCAGTTCAGGGGCAGCTCTTGCTCTGAGCAGCAGTCCCTTCCTGTCAGAGCTGCTCCTCCGCCCGGGGCTGTGAACGCTGTGCCATCAGGGAAGCCACCCACTGGCTGCAGGTGCGCCTAGCCAGGCCCATTTTGGTCTTTCCCAGGGACTCCTATACTGGAATTAAAGGCAGAGGCTCAGTCCCTCTCCATTGAAGAAACTTTAAATGTGAGGCCAACAGCTGTTAGTGGGCACTTTTCCTGCCAAGCAGAAAAAAACAGCCCACGAAAATGAAGAGGACACTATGCGAGCAAGGGAGGGAGAGCGAGTCCTCACTTTGTTTGCCCCAGAGCTGGCATACCCTGTCCTTCCCGTGCTGTGGTTTTATAAGCCAATTTATAGTGGCCCATAAGTTTCACTTCTGGCCTCAGCTGGTTTAGACTGGGTTGATGTCAGCCACAGTCAAAAGAATCCTGACCAATCAGGAAAGCTGTCTGAAAAAACAAACAAATAAACAACAACAACAAATCATGACATCAAGAACCTCAAAAAATAAAATGAAAAATACAGAAATTGCGAAGTCTAGTATGGACTCAGGAACCAGGCCACTGGGTTTGAATCTGAGCGCTCCGATCACGAGCTGTGAAACCTTGGGCATACTGTGCAACCTCCCACTTGGCTCGACTCTTACTCTGAAGGGTGAACCTTAAAGGATTTTCGTAAGGACTACATTAGTTAATACACATAAAGTACTTAGAACAGTACCAGGTACATAGTAAACATTCAATACGTGATAGCTTTACTGTTATGTTACATCAATCTTAGTTGATTTCCAGGTTAGTGACCTATGTGAGAGTAAGTTAAGGCGAAACAAGCTAGACCAAAATAGGAATCAAACTCATCATAGAAAAGCACATTTGTCCCACCCAACCTGACACTCAGCAGCACACCGTCAGATCCAAAAGCTCTTTTATTTGCAATAAAAAGGTAATTTCTTCAGGTGCCCACTAAGGCGAGGCCACTTCTGCAGCCTCGGACCCCCAGGTACTTAGCAAAAACAGGCTGTGTCAGCTACCAGCACACTCCTCCAGCCCAGAGGCTACCCATTCTCTGCTCCTTCTTCAGCTCCCCCGTCCCCAGGGTCACAGTGCAGCAGCCAGGAGGGCGAACACTGTTCCAGAATAGCCCACAGGGACCTCTCTATCCTCTGGTCAGACAGGACATTGACAGTTTGACCCCTTCATCCTATCTTAATCTTCTCTTTCCCTCTCTTGTAATGGAATACCACAAACACAGAAATCTCAGGGCATTTCTTCCAGACATAAAATACTTCCTCCAACAGTTACCTACCTACTTTCTTCTTAGAGCTCTACCTTCATCAACGTTCTTTTGCTACTTCTGCTGATTAAGTTGGGGAGAAATTCTCAGCAGAGCACTTGTGAGAAAACTGCACAGTCAAAAGTCCAGAGGTCATTCGTCCCTGGAAGTGTGAGTACTGGAGGTGCCCACACGTAAGGCGTGGGATGAAGCTGGAGGGGGGTGGAAGCCACATGCGTGCTGGGCTCGGTAGGTTAAAAAAGAGTCTGAATTTGATACTGGGGAGCCACAGAGGATTTTAAGCAGGGAAGGACACAATCAGACTAGCATCTGATCACTCTGCCCCTTCTCTGAACCTCTGCTTGTAGGGCAGATCCCCTGGCCCTCTGCATGTTGGTTCTGGTGATCTGGGACCCAGAGAAATGCAGCCTGAAGACTTGTTTTACAGAAGAATAGCTTAGGTGGAGTAGACATTCCAAAAAATTTCCTCCTGAGGGAAAAATAACAGGAAGGTAGCCCACTTTAGCAGGGTGGATCTGCAGTAGTCAAGAAGGCTATGAATGGTGGGGGCAGGGGCAAACTCTCATGCCACCTTTCACCTGACTCCAAACAATCTGGTGGGGAAGAGCCAGGGCCCTGTGTAAGTGTCATGGTCAGAGGGCTTTCTAGAGCATGGCTACGGGACATGCGCGCTGCTCCAACTGGCCAGTGCCTGCACACTGAAGAACAAGTTCAATTCATATTAGCCCTGACCAGAGAGACCACCTCCAGCCAACCTATGTTATTTTACGCCAGCAGAAACTGAGCACAGTGAGCAAACTGCACTGTAGCAAAGCGAGCCCTATAAACAACTGAACCTAAACCAAAACCCTGTGATTACCCAAGAGATTCACCGTGGGATCTGAAGCAGTCCTACACTGCAGAAATATTCTTGGCCTCTCAAGACAAACACAGCTTTTGGCACTGAAAACTGTTTTTTGGTTTACAGGCCAGAAAAATCAGTGCACCCCTGTTTATTTTTCCATTATCAGTATATTCGGCAGCACTGAAAGGATTGTAACAGAGCTTCCTTCTCTTCTGACCCACTGGTGAGAAAATATTATTCTGATCAATAAGCGAAGAGAAACAAGAAAACATTTGCCACTTCAATGGTGTATAACAGATTAGAAGGCATCTCCTATACCTTCTCTTACGTGCTCGCTTTACATACAAGGAACCGTGGCTCACAGACAAGTCACATGATTTGCCCCAGCTCACAGTTAAGTACCAAAGCCAGAATTCAAACCCACATCTTCGGATTCCAATTCCCAGGCCCTCTTTGACGATTATCACAGACATGCTGTGTTCAGATTTCCGAACAAGCACTGCAGAACCAGGAGACAGAAAGACAATTAGAGGCAAACGTACTCTCTAAGGAGCGCATCATCTGAAAAGGAAGGCTACATCTTCCTCATCTCCACATTACCTGCAAATCCTAGCACGCTTCCTGGCCCCCGGGTAAACACCAGATAGAGGTGTGCTGAATGAGCAACTGTAGTGACCCAATACTTTACTATATGATAAAAAATCAGCGACCTCTCAATCATGTAAACTTACCAAACTAGAGTTTTCCATGTAGATGGAGAACTGAGGGAATGCCTGTCATGGAGAAGAAGTGAGACTAGAAAGAAGGCCACCAACACATTTTGCAACTCGTACTCTGAAAACTCATCTCACTGTAGAGATTAATGTCTAATGGAATGGGAGCCGGGGTGGCTCAGTTGGTTGGGCGTCTGCCTTCAGCTCAGGTCATGATCTCAGGGTCCTGGGATTGAGCCCCACATCGGGCTCCCTATTCATTGAGAAGTCTGCTTCTCCCTCTCTCTGCTTAGGCTCTCTCCCTCTGTCTCTATCAAACAAATAAATAAAATCTTTTTTAAAAAGTCTAATGGAAGTACGTCTTGTATTTTTTTTGTCAGTATTAAAATAAGTTTGTTCATATTGTCAATTATCAATTTTCACCACACAGTGTTCTGAGCCTTTTGTAAATACTGCTGGACCCAGCGCCAGGCTGACCCCATGCCTGCCTTCACCCCAAGGCAAGGCTTTACTACAGCTCAGCTCATTTGGAATCTTTGGCTTTTCAAGATCCTGTTTCTTAACACTAGAATAACAAAAAGACATGACATGAAGGCTGAGGGAGAAAAAGGGAACAAGACTTCCTGCTTTTATCTAAAAATATTAGGGCAGCAGAGGAAGCTGCTCCAATGTAGTGAATGACTACGTAACTAACGTAGGTTTTGACTGCATGCCAACTCCAACTCCAAATGTATATGTTACAAAGTGAAGAAAAAACACGTCTGTACACGGCTTTAAAATGAAAACAGGGGGCGCCTGGGTGGCGCAGCGGTTAAGCATCTGCCTTCCGCTCAGGGCGTGATCCCAGCGTTATGGGATCGAGCCCCACATCAGGCTCCTCCACTATGAGCCTGCTTCTTCCTCTCCCACTCCCCCTGCTTGTGTTCCCTCTCTCGCTGGCTGTCTCTCTGTCAAATAAATAAATAAAATCTTTAAAAAATAAAATAAAATAAAATGAAAACAGAACCATTTTATAATAATCAAGCAACTCCGTAATGATGTCCAAGCTCAGGAATTCCAGGTGTTCAATTTCTTTGCTGCTTCTATATAATAAAGCCACTGGACAAGAGGACACATTGCAAACCTGAACTGGACAGTTGTGCGGAAAGTCTGATGCCCAGGCAGCTCAGTGCAATGACCAGAGGTCCACTTCCCAGCAGTATAAAAGGTACCAGGGATAAGGGGCAAGTGCCAGGTTCAGGTACTTGTTCCAGCCTTGCCAATACTTGCAGCGTGATCTCGGACATGGCTCTTAAATCCCTTAGGGCTTCAATTTCCTCCTCCATAAAATAAGAAAGTTGGATATGGTAAAGTTGAAGGTCCCACTAAGGAATAAAATTCCAAAAAAATGAAAATGTAACATGTAACTTACCTGAGCCAAGTTTATAAATAAAAATGTTTAAAATATAATGCTTTTTCATTATATACTGCTCAAAATGCCTGAAAGCCTGCCCAAACAGAATTGTTTTTTTTTAATTAAGACTTAAAAATAGGATTTATTTTTAGAAGTAGAATCTAAGGATATGATCACAGATATGCATAAACGCTTATATAAGAAGAACATACATGGCAGCATTAGTATCGTCATATAAATGATGTTTTGAAGAAATTTTAATGACATGGGAAGATAGTTCTAATTTATTATTAAATTTAGAAGTCAGGATATAAAACTATATAGAAGTATTTGTTTAAAACTTATATTTAACATTTAAATTTTCCTACACATGCACATGAAAAAAGAATGCAAGGAGTTATCAATATACATATTATATACAAATTAATATAAAACGTTAATAGGGTTCTTGTTAGGGTATATATAGTCGTACTATATATGACTTTGCTTTCACTCATGAATACAGAAAAGAAAACTGAATTTCAAATTACTACAAACTGAATTCACAGTAACTGACACTTGAACAGCATGGATTTACTTATTTATGAAAGACAGAGGGCATGTGTGCATGAGCAGGGGGAGACAGAGGGAGAGAGACTCTTAAGCAGACTCCTCACTGAGCACAGAGCCTGATGCAGGGCTCCATCTCATGACCCTGAGATCATGATCTGAGCCAAAACCAAGAGTCAGACATGTAACCGACTAAGCCACCCAGACACCCCCAAACAACATGGGTTTAAACTCCAAATCCACTTATACACAAAATTTTTTCAATGAATATATTACAGTATTGTAAAAGTATTTTCTCTTCCTTATGATTTCCTTAATCAGTTTCTTTTCCCTAAAATATGTGTTAATTAGGGGTGGCTGGGCAGTTCAGTCAGTTAAGTGGACGACTACTTTTTTAATAATAATTTTTTATTATGTTCGTCACCATACAGTACATTCTTAGTTTTTGATGTAGTGTCCATGATTCATTATTTGCGTATAACACCCAGTGCTCCATGCAATATGTGCCCTCCTTAATACCCATCACCGGGCTAGCCCATCCCCCATCCCCCTCCCCTCTGAAGCCCTCAGTTTGTTTCCCAGAGTCCATAGGCTCTCGTGGTTCATTCCCCCTTCTGATGACCCCCCCCTTCATTCTTCCCTTTCTTCTCTCAGCTCAGGTCTTGACCTCAGGGTTGTGAGTTCAAGCCCCATGTTGGGCTCCACACTGGAAGTGGAGCCTACAAAAAAAATTTTTTTGAAATATGTGTTAATCAACTATTTAAGTGATCGATAAGACTTCCAGTCAAAAGTAGACTATAAGTAGTTTGCTTTGGAGGAGTCACAAGTTATACACGGACTTTTAGACAGGCAGGGGGTCAGCACCCCTAATGCCCACTTTGTTTAAAGCGCAACTGTATATTTTTAACTTTTTTTAAAAATTACCTATAACAAGCAAGATTTTAGAAATGCAAAGTTTTTAAAATATCGCAAATCCAATCAGACCATGTCACATCAGTAATTCCAAGAAAAAGCATGTGATTATATCATTCGATGAAACAAAAAGCAAGGGTGGGGGGAAGGCTTTTGATAAAATTTGACATTTGTAATTTTTAAAAACACTTTAAAAAGCAGGGACTAGAAAGCTGTTTCCTTAATAAAGTATATAAAACACACTGTCTTAAAAGCAACAGCCAAGATCACACCTAAGAGTGAGGAACTGGACATATACCATTAAAATCCGGATAAAACAAAGATGCATGCTAAAATCATTATTGTTGACAATGTACTGAAACCCCAAAGAAATCCAATAAGGAAACAGATTAAAAAGCATTACTTTGGGAAAGGAAAACCCAAAACCATCAGTCAGCTAATAATGTAAACATTTATCTAAAAAGCCCAGACACTATGCACTTAAGATCTATCTATTTCACAAGCAAACGAAAAAAATCAACTGAACTATAGAATACTTCGGAAAATTCAGCCACATCAACATATTTTATCTAACTGAAATAATTAGTTAAAAGATTTAATTAAAAAAAAGATTCTGGCTCCAACAGAATTATCCTAAAAAGACATGAGACCCATGTGAAAATGCATAAAATAAGATAAATGAACCATAAATATCATGTTCATTGGCAGAAGAATTCCATGAACCTATCAGTTCTTCTCAAATCACAGTGGATTGAACTCTAAAACAATCAAAATCACCCCAAAGCTTGGGGATAAATCAAAATCATGGTAATATTGGGATGCCTGGGTGGCTCAGTCGGTTAAGCATCTGCCTTCGGCTCGGGTCATGGTCCCTGGGGTCCTGGGATCGAGTCCCACATCGGGTGGGTTCCTTGTTCAGCGGGGAGCCTGCTTCTTCCGCTGCCTGCCACTTTCCATGCTTGTGTTCACTCTCTCTCTCTGATGAATAAATCTTTTTTAAAAAAATCATGCTAATATTAACATGGAAAAATAGACAAGAATGAGTTAAGAAGGTTTTTTTTTTTAAATGGGACATAATGAGAAAAAGGATTAGCATTACCAGACACTATGAAAAAATAAAGCTATAAAAATGAAATTAGTTCAGTAATAGTACCAGCGAGACTAGATAACCAAAAACAGACAACCCAAAGATATGATATAGGTGAAAGTATAAACCAGTAGGAAATAAAAATAATTATGCACATAAAAGGTGCTAGAATAATAACTATCTATTCTGACGCACTAAGATCCTTACCTCACACCAAAATACCCAAAAACCCAAAATAAATGCCTGACTTAAAAAACTAAATGTTGAAATTAAATAAACACACAAAAATGCTAATTTTTGATATGAATATGAATATGTGATATTCATATGAATATGAATACTTAACTATATCTGGATGAAAAAGGACTTACACTTCAAAGGAAGAAAAATCAAAATTGTCAGTGTAAAAGAAAAGAAATTATAAAATCAAGCAAATGGAAATAAAACACTATACTATTAAACCTAAATTGAGGGGAGCCTGGGTGGCTCAGTTGGTTAAGCATCTGCCTTCAGCTCAGGTCACGATCTCAGGGTTCTGGGATCAAGTCCTGAATCCGGCTTCCTGCTCGGCGGGGAGTCTGCTTCTCCCTCTCCCTCTGTCCCTTCCCGCTGCTCATGCTCACTCACTCTCTCTCTCTCAAATAAATAAATGAAAAATCTTTAAAAAAAGAAAAAAACTAAATTAAAAGTATATGTGAATTGCATAACTTGGGGTTTGATTTTTTTAGTGATAGATTTTCTGGATCTATCCACTAAAATGGCTCCAAAACGATGTTTCTCCTGGAATAATGAGCACTCTTAGCACCTAAACTGTAGCTTCCAACTCCATTTCCCATGAAGAGCACCAGGGCACCTTAGAGAAATGGCCCATGTCTGGTCAGGGACAAGGAAGGTACAAGCTGAGCCTGGGACAACTGGTTGTGCTTTCAAAGATGAACAGAATCATGTCAAAAGAATACAGAAGGCAATCTGAAGGAGCCCCCAGTGGCCGCAGGTCTTACCATTTCAGTCTTTAAAAAAAAAAAAAAAAGACTATAATATATCCAAGCACATCCAACCAATGAAAAACCCTATGTCCACAATTACATTTTATAAAAATGGAAAAAACAAATAACATATTCACTCCCACTTGAGGCAGCAACTTCTCAACTATTAAAACTGTTAATTAAAGGGAAAAATTTACCCTGCCTATAAAATATAGGAACTATATTTTATAGTAACCAAATAGCCCTGGCCCCAATTGATAAAGGAAACTTCCACTTTGCAGAGAACATTAACTACTGCAGGCAGAAAAGTAAATGAATTAGGAAACATCATCCATTAACCTGGATCAGAATTGTTATTTTAAATAAGGATATCAACTGGTGCTAAAAGGGGGGGGGGGAACTTAGGTGACTAGCCTGTGGGGAACTGAACATTCATACAGTCCTGAGAGCCACACAGATCACTTTCTGGTCTTATGAGGGAACCTGATTCAAGAGGGAGGGCTCAGATTCTCATCACCCTAGTCCAGCAGTCAATCTGACCATCTATATAATGGTGGGTCAATCAGATATTCTGTGTCTTCTCACTTGATTCATGGATCACTAATGATGTATTCTAGGCCAAAATTTGTAACTTTCATCCATTTTAGATACAAATTCTAGTTTACAACAAATATAGCAGAAAGAAGGATACCTAAATGACCCCACAAGGAAACAATAAGACAAATCCAGAAGTTAGGACAAAGTGGTCAGGTCTCTATAACAAGTCAGTGTTAAAAAAAAAAAAAAATGGGGGAAAAGGGAAGGGATGTGCTAGATTAAAAGAAATTAAGGATCATAACAAGCAGATACGATGAAGGGAACATCTCTGAGATCATAGGGGATCTCAGTGTAGTATGCTACGGGTATTAGATAAAACATCACTAAAATGAAAATGTACAGATTATTGGCTGAAAAAAGTCCATTGCAAAACAATATGTACTACAGTGGTTCCTCAAAAAGTTAAAAATAGAATTACCATATTATCTATCAGCTCCACTGCTGGGTGTATATTTACTCAAAAGAATTGAAAGCAGGAACTTGAAGACATCTGTATGCTCATGTTCACAGCAGCATTATTCACAATAATCAAAGGTAGACACAACCCAAGCGTCCACCAGCGGATGAATGGAATAACAAAATGTGGTATATGCATACAGTGGAGTGTTACTCAGCTTTAAAAAATCAATGAAATTCTGATACATGCTACAACATGGATGAATCTCAAAGACACATCAAATGAAATAAGACTGTCACAAAAGTACAAATATCATGTGATTCTCCGTGTACCAGGTACCTAGAGTAGTCAAAAGGAGAATGGTGGTTGCCAGGAACTGGAGGGGAGAAGAGAACGAGGAGTTGGTATTTAATGGGTATGAAGTCTCAGTTTTGGAAGAGGAAAAGGTTCTAGAGATTGACAGTGGCGATGGCTGTACAAGAATGTGATTGCCCTTAATGCCACTGAACTGTACACTTAACAATGATTAAAATGGTAAATTTTATAGTATAATATACTTCACCACAACTTTTTAAAAACAGCATTACTACTATATGATCTAATTTCAGTGAAAAAATGCACATACATGAACAGGAAAAAATCTAGAAAGATACAAGCTAAATGATCTCTAAGTGGTGAAAACTGCATTTCAACATTAATGTTCTGCAATACCTGTACCACGTACTACTTCTGCAGTAAAAGTTGATGTTATATAAAGCAAATAGAAAAAAACATGAGTGCTAAATTTGATTTCGTAAAAATATAAAATGTCTATGATTTCTAAAAAACACACCCAAGAAAAAGGAAAATGCTACAGAAAATGATCTGCAATAAGCATGAGATCAAAACTTAACAACCAAATGTACTGAAAAAGCTCTTACAAATAAAAATTTTTACACTTTAAAGTCCAAATAGAGAAATGGGCAACAGACTTGAACAGGAAAACACCAATGCCGTTGAAGAGGAAGTTCAAGTATCCAATACACACTTGGAAAAAAACCCAAAGATAATAAACAATAAATGAGATAAACTCAAATTAAATTACCTATAAAATATCATTCTCTCACAATCAGATTGTTGAAAGCGTAAAACGCACTCTCAGATGTTCCTGTGATATTAAAATTTGATCACATCTTTCTGGAGGGCAATTTAACCATATGTATCCTGTGCTTTTAAAACAGTTACAACTAATGAACGACTGATACAGGAAACACAGATGAACCTCAAAACCAGAGAGCCGAGTGGAAGTGTTACATAAAAGAGTACATACTATGGAATTCTGTGGGGCGCAGGGGGCGTTCTGGGGTGAGGACAATATTGTATACCTTGACAGAGGTTTGGATTACACAGCTATATGTATGCATTTGTCAAAACGCAGCAAATGTACAATAAGTATTTCATTACAGTATGTAAATTCTACCTTAAAAGAAAAAAAATACTGAACTCTAATGATATTCATGCTGCAGTGTTGAAGAGAAAGAGCACTAATGTCTGCAATTACTTTAAAATGCATCAAAGAAAAGAGATGTATGGAGAGAAGGACGGATAGATGGATACACTATCCATCTATATAGTATAGTAAAATGCTAATGTAAAATACGGGAACTGGGCATACCAGTGTTCATCGTAAAACTCCTTCAAGAATGTTGTACATTTGGGCCAGCCAGCTGGCTCAGTTGGTAAGGCATGTGACTCCTGACCTCTGGGTCATGAGTTCGAGCCCCATGTTGAACATACAGCTTACTTGGAAAAAAAAAAAAAGAAAAGAAAAGAAATGCTGTGTATTTGAGATTTTTCATAATAAAGTGTTAAAAATACAAACAAATAGTGAAGAGCCATTAGAAAAGCCTTCTGGAGTGCTGGAAATGGTCTATCTTGATCCGGGTGGTGGTTGTATGTGTGGCACACGTGGTAAAATTTGTATCAAGCTGTACATTTAAGATTTTATACACTTTGCTGACTGCATTTATACCTCAAAAAATGTCTTCAATATACAGCAATCAGAATAGGACTTTCAAGTGCATATAATTAATATCCTCAAAAAAATAAGGGAGTATGATGCAACCAAAACACACGAGTAAGCAGTAGGGAAGGGAACAAAGCACATATCTTGAACACAAAACCTGTCGAATTTAAGAGCTCAACAGGCTGGAGAGTGGAGGAGACGTTGAGGACTGAGTCAGAGAGCTAGCTACCAGAGTACCTTCCACAGCCCTCCCAGACGACAGCACAGAGATAGGAAAGAAAAGCAGAGACAAAGGACAGATTGAGATTGTCTAAATCCTACCATTTGGACGGAACCACAGAAAGGAAATGAACAAATGGAAGAGGGACAACATCTGAAGAAATAATAGCTCAATGTTTCTTAGAACTAAAGAACAAAACTGTTAAAAAAAAGTTATTGGAAGTCATCTACATGGATGTAAGGAAACATACCACCATGTTATGAGAAACTCCTCCCGACCGCAATTTCAGTGACTGCGTAACTTAAGCGATCCTCGGTCCTTTCCCTATTTTTCAAGCCATCTACAATGAATGTTACTTTTATAATGCAGAAAAGTAAAAGTTTCCTTTTATAAAGCAAATCCAGAACCAAAGGACAAGAGAGGCTTTTTTTAAAACTCTCACCTTGGAGCACCTGGGTGGCTCAGTCGGTTAAGCATCTGCCTTCAGCTCAGGTCATGATCCCAGGGACCTGGCATGGAGCCCCACATGGGGCCTCCCTGCTCAGCAGGGACCCTGCTACTCCCTCTGCCCCTCCCCGGGACCTCCCCCCACAATGGACACATGGGCTCTCTCTCTCCAGTAAATAAAATCTATTTAAAAATTAAAAATAAATAAATAAAAAACTCTCACCTCTTTAGTCTGGCTTTTGCCCCATGCTGTTGTAGTGAACCTATAAGTGGTCACTGCAAACTTGGGCAAGTCATTTGATGCCTTTAAGTTTTTGCTTCTTTAGGCCTTCAATAGGGACAATAAAATCCCTCCTTCCTACTTCACAGGAGTTTGGGGAACATCAAATAAGATGATGTATAAAAACAGCGCTTGGTAAACTGTGGAGTGCTATACGAATGATGACACGTTATCACAGTCCTCCCAAGCTGGTAAACCCCAACCTCTGAGTCGCCCTCCACTGCCCTCGCCCCTCACTCCCCAAGTCTGATATGTCCCCTAGTCTGCCAGCTCTTCCTTCACTCATTCCCTCCTTTCCCAAACCACCACACTACATTACCTATACCTGATTTTACCCTATGCCTGAACCACAGCCACCACCCCCTGGGTAGTGCCCCACCTCTAGCTTTTCCTCACCCCGGCCTCTCTCGGCAATTTCTTCCTAAAACTTAATCTTCATAAAATAGGTTAACCCTGTAACTACCCTGCTGAAAATGAAAAGCCTTTGGGAGTTGTATAGGTTTACAGGATGGACTTCACGAACTCCCCCCCTCCCCCGCTTTCAGGCCCTCCCTCTTACCTGTGGTCAGGTTCCCCAAATTCTGCACAACAAGCCAACACCGCCCACCTCCATGTACATCCCCCTATTCGCTACCTATCCAGGTCCTCCCAGTCTTCCCTAGGCGGGGGCGAGGGGTTTAACCTGCATCTTATGACCAATCCAGACCCGGCTCCTGCCTGTTCTCTAAACACGCTCTCCATCCCTCAGGTGCTAGCCTCACTTCCAGCTCAGAGGCCTGCCCCACCTCTCCAGGGAGAACTACTTGTGCCCTGAGGGCAGGGCCTGGCATTGTCCTCCTACATCCTCTAAACTAGGCTCTGAAAATTAACCTGTTAATCATTTTAGTACTTAAAAAGAAAACTTTCTTTGCCTAACTGAATTTCATAATTACTTCTTTGGTTTTCTGTGTAGCTGTAATACCTATGTGTATATTCTATTTACTCATAATACACTGTTTAGCTATTATGCTTTAAAAAGTTATACTTTGTAAATTCTTCTGTAACTTTCTCTCAACATTGTTTTTGAAATTGATCTATGTTGACACCTGAAGCTATAACCCATTCATTTTCAAAGTTATGAAGTATCCCTTTTCAATATATTTGAATATATCACAACTTATTTATTCACTATATTGCTGATAGATATTGGAGTTTAATAAAAAGGTTGCTATTAGAAGCAATGCTGTTATGAGCATTCTTGTACATGTTTCTAGTTCACATGTGTAAGCATTTCTAAAGGTGAAACTGCTAGGTCATAGGGTCACACGTTCAACTATACCTGGTAATGACAATGGTTCTCCCGAGGATGAATACTTCTACCTACAGTGTTGAAGACTGCCTCAAATACTGTCAAGCTTTTAAATGTTTGCGATCGTGGGTGTAAAATGTTATTTCATAGTGGCTTTAATTTGCATTTCCCCAATGAGGTCTTTTCATGTGTTTATTAGCCATTTGGTTTCCTCTTAAATAACAGGCCAGTCTGTGTTTTTCAACTGGGCTGTCTTTTTCTTAATTGACATGCAGGCATTCTACATATATTCTGGATACTAATTCTTCATTGGTATTACGTGTTACAAATTTTTTCTTCCAGACTATGGTTTTCCTTCCTTTTCACTCTCCTTTGATGAGAAGTACTTTATTTTAAGGTAGTTGAATTTGTCAACCTTTTCCTTTATGGCAAATGGTTTGTGTAACTTGTTTAATAAGCCCTTCCTTACCCAGAGGTCATGAAAGGATTTATATTTCCTTTTAAGAAAAAAGTGTTATAAACTTCAAAAAGGAAGCTACATAAGCGATCAATAAGCACATAAATAGTACTCAAAATTATTAGCCATTGAGGAAATGCAAGTCAAAACCACAATGAGAAACCACTACACATCCACCAGGATGGCTAAAATTAGGAAACTGATAACACCAAACAGGGGCAAGGATGTGGAGCCACTGAGCTTTTATTATACATTGTTGGCAGGAGTGTGAAATTGTAGAACCGTGTCAGAAAAGGTCAGGCAGTGTCTTAAAAAGCTAAACATACACCTATCCTGTGATCCAGCAACTCTGCTTGGTATTTCCCGAAGAGAAATGAAAGCATATGTCCACAAAATAATTTACACTAGGATATTCATAGCAGCTTTATTATTAATAGCCCAAAATTAGAAAGAGCCCTGTTGTTATCCATCAACAAAAGAATGAAGAAGTGGACTGGGATCTAGTCATAACAACAGAATACTACTTAGCAAGAAAAAACATGCAACAAGTGTGTGTAACGTAGATGAATCATGGAAATACTGTGCTGAGTTCAAGGAGCCTTATACAAAAAATACATATTTTTAAGATCCTATTGATATGAAGCCTAGAATAGGCAAAAATAATTTATAATGTATAAAAATCGTAACAGTGGTTGCTGGCAGATGGGGTTAGGCATGGGGAAGGAGCATAGAGAACTTTCCGCTGGGGGACGGTAATATTCTGTATCTTAGCAGAGATTTGCACTTAGTATATACATCTGTCAAACAAAAAGGAAACAAATTTTGAACTCTAGTAAGTGACAGGTATACTGAAGTGTTCAGGAGTTAAATACACTGATGTCTGGAACTTTGAAATTCATGCAAAAACAAAACGCTGTGATGGACAATGGGGTAGAAAGAGGTGATAAAGCACATAGGGGAAAATGTTAACTGCAAATCTAGGTGGGAGGTAGATGGGAACACATTCTTTCAACTTCATGCTTGAAATTTTTCACAATATTAGAGAAAAGACAAAAACATTTTCAGAAGGAAGAGACTGGCTTTAAAAAAATAAGCGGATATATTTGAGCAAAGTTTGCCTTTGAGAGAGGTGATGGAAAGAGAACCTCAATCCTTACACATGCTAGTGCTTGGAGTTTGCAAAAACGCTTTACAAAGATCATTTTAAGTGATCCTACCAAAACCTGGGTATTCTAGTCTCATTTTACGCTTGAGAAAACTCGGGATCGGAATTTGCCAAATATCACACAGCCAGTGCCTGGTGGAGCTGGACCTAACACGAAGGTCCCTGGCTCTTCTGTGGTCTTTCAAACACACCTCACTAGGGAGTTACCATCCTCCCCAAACAACTGAGGGCAATGTGCAAACTGCTGATGTGCCACTACCCCCTTGGGCTGTCCCACCAGCAGAGTGCGAGGAGCGAAGTGGCTCCTGTCCTTAGCAGCACATGAGGGAGAGACACAAGCAGACAGTAAAGAAGCATGAATTCAACCGACCCATTCAGCACAAAAGCACTGGCAAGCCCCAGTCCCCGAGTTCTTTGAGGCCATCTTCAAAGTTTAGGGAAATCTGTGACATCCTTCCTGTCTGTGTGGATGGACAAACTGCATATGATGCCTGTAGCTAAGAAACTGCAATACAAAACTTGTCAAAACCCTTCTCTGACAAGATACTCCACCACTCTTCTTACCAGAGCAGAACACAAGTAGAACAGAAGGAGGGGGCCCAGGAACATTGCTCAACCCTAACACGGCCAGAATTGAAGGCAAAAGCTTTAGCAATCACCCCACACATTAATCACTGGCTTCAGGGTATTTTGGCTTTTTGTGAAAGCACATACAACACACCCCAACAGTTTTTGTTAAATTTAAACAAGGTGAGATAGCCTTAGAGACTGGTGCATTTATCCAAACATTCACAGAGTGTGCTAGCCGCTTTGGGAAATGTAAGGAATCTAGGACATAGTCCTTGTCCTCGAGAGGCCTATAATCCCACAGGAGGCTCAAGTCAGACCTCCTAGGCCTGCAAGGGCTACAGGGGAAGATCCTAAGAGCTGAGAAAAGAGAGTGCAAGTACAACCAGGGGTTCAAGAAACATTTCGACTGGGCCTTGAAGATGCACAAATGCAGAGCTGGGGGCAAGGAGTGCTGTGCTCTGGGCAAAGCTGATGGGAAGAACTACCCCAAGGGGGCTCCTGGTTAAGGAAGGCTACCTGAAGCCTGGGCAGGAGGAAGGGAGAGTCAAAAGGACTCCCGAGGGAGGCCTGCCAACTCATGTCCGAGAGCAAAGAGAACAAATGAGAGGGCCTCACGGAGGCCTCAGGTCCCTGGGGCAGGGCCAAATATGGCCTCGACCCTCACAAACTTGGGAACCTAAAGCAGGGCTGGAACCAATTTCCCCAGCAAATCATGACTTAAAATCCTGATAATGTGGATTCACATTCACCTGCGCAAAACCCAGGTGGACCTGTGACATCTGCAACCTAGCAGAAAGCCAGAGGATGGGAAATGCAGTGGAGATAGGGAGTTAACAGAGAACAGCCCAGGAGCAATGGGTTTGAACACCGCCCTAACTGCAGGAGTGTGGGTGAGTTTCTAACCTACAGCGCCTTATCTGCAAAATGGAAATGACACCAGTCATCTCACAGGGTTGTAAGGATTTCATGAGATAACATCTGCAAGACATTCAGCAGAGTGCCTGCGACATCAAAAGCATCCAAGAAATGGTGGATATTATAATATGAATAGTCTGCACTCCAGGAACTTGAGTCCAGCACTTCCTACCACCTCACAGCGCTGAGAAACCAGGCTGAAGCCGTTGACCTTGGACAAGACCAAGGGATTACTCATGTTCTAAGCAACTTCGCCCTCTCTTCTTTGATTTTTAATTTTAATTTTTAAAAAGTTCTGTCCCTTAAGGCATTTTAGGTTATTCTGAGACATCTGCCTCACCCTGTAGACTCACATCATGAAACTTCCCCTATTAAAGAGCCCATCCCAAATGGGCAAGCTGTGTAAAGGGGAAAAAAAAAAAAACAACACAGTGTCATAAGCCGTTTCACAGGGAACGTTTGTGTCAGAAGGAACCATAGGCCTCATTCCAACCCTCCCTTCAGCAAGGGGGTCTGGACTAGCCCAGCACAGGTCTGTGCTGATGGAGTTGTGACAGTCAGAACATCTACCTTAAAAACCACACCTCATGCTAAGGTGGTAATGATATTAAGCACTAAAACAATATAGAATAGAAACGCAAAGTATTTTATATATATAATAAGAATTGAAGAAAATGGAAAAGCAATATCTACAGAGATAGATTATAGTCACATATTTCAGGAACACAAAGTTAGGTCTCATTTTGTCAACTACACTTTCAGAAGGAAACTTTCAATAATTCCATAATCTACTCAGAGTCAATGACCCCTAGTGGGGGTAAAAAATCAGGCAGGTCACACAGAGAAATTTGCTTTAGGTAAGGAAAATATAAAAATTTGATTAACCCACTTTGTACATTAAGAGCAGGCAAGAAATTTTATTCCATAGCTAAGAAACACCAAGAAACCACTAAACTTTGGGGGACATTAAGCTGGTTAGTTTGGCCAGTTTTGAGGAGGAAAGGAAGAAGAGGAAGGTGGTAAAAAAAAAAAAAAAAAAATATATATATATATATATATATACACGTATATATACGTATATACACACATATATATATATATATACATACACACACACACACACACACACACACACACACACCTATATATGAGAAAATTGGGGGAAGGAGAAGAGGACAAAAGTGAAGACCAGTGACAGGATTAAGAGTGGGCATGAGTGGATTCTGAACGCTCAGGCCAGGAACCCTCAGTGAGAGGTCGGTGTGTGGCCCGCTATTACCTGTCACCTGTTGCACACTGCCCACCCAGCTGCATGAACCCTTCTTCGGACGGAAATCTACTCTGTTCGCCACCGTAGAACTCTATTATTCCCCGGTATAAATGCTCTGAAAGGGCAATAACTAGAAATCTCCACAAAACCACATCTAAATTCTCCAGCCTCCACTCAGGTTAAACTGGTTTCTCTTTCCTTTCAATGGGCTGGGTGGATTTTCCACTTCACCAGCCTGGTTCACACAATTCTCTAATTCGACAGATGTCTGTGGAAGGCCCACTACGTGGGGGGATACAGCACTGAACAAAACAGATGTGAGTGCCACCCTCACAGAGCTATTTAATGACAAATTGGGGGGGGGGGAGAATCACAGCAGTGCACTGGGTGTTTGCAAAAAGGGGAGGGGGGCACAGGCTCTCCTCTGACACTCCTGCCTCCACATGCAAATCTTTCAAGGGCAACTCAAGTCCTAGCTAAGGAAAGGGAAGACCAAGTAAATCCAGACTGACAAGCAATATTGAAATGTTACAGTTAAAGCTCAAGCTGATTAAAAACAAAACTGTAAGTGTTCAGACTGAACACAGTATTCATTATCTGCAACCACACAGACTATAACTCCTGAAATAAACAGAACATCTTTAGTAACACTTAAATTTAAGTTCATATAAGATGACCCAGCCTAACGTATGACAAGATCCTGAAGTACCTTTGGAATCATTAAGAAGCAAATTGCGTTTATTGTGTTCTACTGTTAAGTATATTTCTTGTACTTTGAATATTGGCATCTCATGTTAGGTATCATGTCCTAACATGTGGCCTAAGATATAACTCTATAAAAAGGCTCTATAATCGAACAAGCTTAGGAAATGCTGTACACTCAAAACGCCATTTGGAGATTCACAGAGAATTTTAAGAAATTAAGTTTTCTGGCAAATCCGGCATAAAAGAAATCTGCCGATTTTAGTCTGAGCCAGTATTTCCCAAACTTATTTTGACATGGCTCCTTTTTTCATTTAATACTTATTAACAGTCAACAAGTTGCTTCAGGGAACACATGCAGGATACACTATGGTACAGGAGACACACGACTTAATTAATCTGAAAATGCAATTATCAATCTCCCAAGCATTTTGATGAACTAGTGTTTTCTATATGTCCTACTGAAATACAAAAACTTCCCTCAATGAATTTTTTTGAAATCCATTCAGTGATATGCTAATTTACTGTTTAAGAAAAAAATTTTAATTTTTTAACCATTTTATTTATTTGAGAGAGAGCAGGGGCAGAGGGAGAAGCAGACTCCCCACTGAGCAGGGAGCCCTGGGATCATGACCTAAGCGAAGGCAGATGCTTAACTGAGCCACCCAGGCGCCCCAAGAAGAAATAATTTTTAATAAACTAAAATTGGATCTTGGCATATTAATATAAAGGAATTCAAATTAATTGTATAATAATTTGATTTTGCCAAATCACTGGAAGTTGATCTTCTCTAAATATATATTTTTAGATTTCTAGAACGTATCTGATAATTTCAAAAGATTCATTCCCTTGGGGTGCCTGGCTGGCTCAGCTGGTGGAGCACGCAGCTCTTGATCTCGGGGTTGTGAGTTCGAGCCCCACACTGGGTATACAGATTACTTAAAAATAAAATATTTTTTAAAAAATAAAGATTTTTTCCCTTAAAGTAAAAATAAACTAAAAAACATGCTGATATTTACCTCTGCCCTATTACCTGAAATGCCTACATACAAATATCTGTAACTGAGATGCAGTATCAACATGTACAGTTTGTGACTAACAAACATTTCTGCGGTTGTGGTGTTGTTACTTATAATTTGACTCCTCCTCTGAAAATACTAATATTACCTTAAAGCCTATATTGGAGGTTTTATGGACTAAAACTTCAGAGCCTGAAAAGTTTCATCGTTCAGTTAACAATAAAGAGCCTAATTCAGCAAACATTTATTCAGCAGCTACTATATGCATGCCAATGGATTAAGCACTGTAAATGATGAACGTATTTTTCTGGGCCCCAACTCAGGACAATGGTCTGACGATAGGACAGAATATGTAAGACTCTTAAGAACCCAGGGGCTCTACAGACACTGTGGATAGCAGAACAAGCGGCTGCACTGGAGAGGCTTATAAGACACAGAGTTGAATTTTAGGACACCTGCACCACCCCAAAAAGGCAAGACACAGGGCCTCTTTCTAAAAAGGCTAATTTAGTGACCTAAAAGTTCATTATTAGTTAATGCAAGATAACCAGTATTAGATGTGGGTCAAAAACCTGAAAGCTGTTAACACTTCCATATTCAACTTCACAGGTGTAATGTTTTCTAAGCCAATTACGGAGGCTTAATGTAGAAGCACCACACCGACATTAGGAGCAGCTGGGGTTCACAGCCACGGGTTTCTTCAAGAATCTATAGAAGGAATCCAACTTCTGATACTCAGAACAAAGTTAGATTTTCACCTAGGGAATTGGAGGGGTGGGGAAGTCACTTCATCTAGTTATGCAACACTGAAAGCGACTTTTCACTTTCATATAGAAAAAGCCTCATGGACGACTGCCAGAAATTTAACTCAGAAAGTGACCAAACGGTATCAAACTTGGGAGGTCTAGCAATCCCCAGCAAGCCAGAAAATCCAAACAATTTTGCAAATGACTTTTTAAAAAGCAGCAGCAATGAGAGGGATAATCAACTATCTGAGGCCATGCACACCAAAATTTCTTTTCTAGTTTAATGAAACATAAACGCATGAATTCCAGTTCTACAATTTCAAATCAGAGAACTGGAAAGCTGTTGCTGTGCGCCTTAATGAACATCTCCCCCCCACCCCCCGCCGCCGCCTTTTTCATTATCTTTCCTTTAGGAAATCTTAACGAAGACTAAGCCCAGAAACTTTGACAAAACATAAGCCAAGGCGATGCGCGCTGGAGAAGACACACAATTGTGAAAAAGCAGTCACGACATGTCCCAGACTCCTTAATAAAAAATTAACTTTGTTCTGAATGCTTCAAAAATCGCGTTTCTGATAGTATTTTCTCATTACGTAGGCTTTAAACACAACACGTATGGTAATAACCGTGAACCTCAAACACATGTGCAATGAAGCAGAGCTGATGTTGCTTCAGATTACGTTTTAATAGTCCCAGAGAAACTGGGAAATTGCAACTGCATGCATGTGCAAAGCTGACAGAGGGAAAACAAAACAGGGTGGTAGGATCCAGCGCCGCGGCTTCCCGGGGCTAGCCGCCCTTCCCTTTCCATCACTAGAACCCAAAGAACAAAGTTCACGCCGATTTAACGTTTCGGGGGCGCGCCACAATATCCGGGGGTTCCCCGCTCTTGGGTAGGGAAATGACTCGAGCGCCACGGGCAAGTTCACAGAGGGGCCCCGCCATCCGAGACGTCGGATGGGTCCCGGGAACGGACGCTGCGGCTCGGAGGGCGTCCTGCTCGCAACCGTACCGAGGAGGGTCCGAGGACGCGCGGCTCCGGCTTCCCCAGGGCCGCTGCCCCGGCAAGCGGGCGCTGGCTCCCCGTCAAAGTCACCCAAAGCCGGGCGAGAGGGCACCGCCGCCCGGGAGGGAGCCCCGCCCGGCCCCTACGGGAAAGTTGCCGCCCGGCCCGGCCCGAGTTTCGCCGCGGACCTCAAGCCCGGAGCCCCAGCCGCCCGCCCGGCGCCCCTTACCTTCCTGCCGCTGCCGTCGCGAGGCTCGGACTCCGCGAGGCCGGCGCCGCGGGCCCCGGGCGAAGCGGTGGTCTTCTGGCCGGGTGGGAGGCGCGGCCCGGCGGGCGGTGGCGGCGGCGGCGCGGCGGCGCCCGGCGCGTCCTCGGCCTCCTTGCCGCCGTGGTACACCGCCCGGCCCTCGGAAATGTGGATGCTCGGGGCGCAGCCCATGCTGGCGGCGGCGCGGCGGACACGCTGGCGGGCAGCCGCGATCCGGTCAGCAAACGGCCCGCCCGGCGCCTCGGGGCCGCCGCGGGCGCCGTGTCATCGCCGCCTGGGCGGGCGGCGGCGGCGAGCGCGGGTCTCGCGTCAGGAAGTGCGGCCGCCCCTTTTATCGCGGTGCGGGCGCGGCGGCGGCGGCGCTGGGGAGGGGGCGCTGGGGCGGGCGGCGCGCCGCGGCCGCCCCTCCGAACATGCCCTTCCTGAGGCGGGAGCCGCCGGCCGCCTCCCTCACATCGCCGCGCTCGCCTGGCCGCGCCGCGCTTCCGGGGAATTTCGGGGGAGGAGATTTGCGCTCTCCCAACCCGGGAGCGGGGGAGTCCGCGCCGCGCGAGCGACGCCGCCCTGAACGCGGGGCGGCGCGACCCCCGGGGGAGGTGCGCTCCCCGCCGCGCCCGCCGCCGCCTCCCCGGGCCCGCAGCCCGCGCCGCTCCGCCTGCTGGGCCGCCGCCCCGCAAAGAAACGCCCCTGGCCCGAGCGCCGGCGGCAGGGAAGGCTGGCCTAGACGCTCCTGCCGTTGAGGGGTGGGAGTCGAAGGGTGCCCGTCGGGGCGGCGAGGCCGCAGCCTGCCGAGTGGGGACGGAGCCGCGGGCTCAGGCCGGGTCTCGGGCCGCGCCGTCGAGAAACGCTGAAGCGGCTGCGCTCACCGGGGAGCTGCCGGCGGCGCGGCTCCGGCTCCGTGCTCCGGGCCGGGTCTTGCCGGCAGCACGCCGCGCCCAGCCCCCAGCGGTGACCTCCAGCGGGTGCTGGCGTCAATGCAAAGCAGCTGGGGCGCCCGCCGCCACCTCCCGGCGCCGCCGGAGACTGGGCATGCGCGGCCCCGCTGCGGGGAGGAGGGAATGGACTCGCCCAGGGACACACAGCCACCTCGGGCCCGAGGCCCCAAAAATCCGGACCGTTGGTTCGAATCCCGGCTCCGTAATTTAGCAGCTGCGTGACTTGGGTCATGTCACTAGCGCTGCGCCTTGGACCTCTCATTCATTAACGAGGCCGGCGGACCTCCGTTTGGGGTGGTGGCCGGAGGGCAAGGAAGCCTCCCGCACCCCGGGTCCCGGGCTGGTGGGGTCCAGGCGTTATCCCCAGGGCCGCAGTGCCCCGTGCGCTCCCTCGCGCGCCACGACGTGGAACGCCAACGCCAGACTGCCCAGGCGACCCGGCGGCCGCTGCACTGGAAAACCACGTTTTCGAGGCAGGCGGGGGTCGCCGTCCTCTCACCTGGCGCCCGGTACCCCAAAGTCTCCTTGCTTGCGGGCACAACGCGGCGTCCGCCGTGCACAGTGGGGCCTGTGAGGCTGCCAGACGCGTTGTCAGAACCGCACTCCCCCCACACACACACACACACTAGCAGCTCGCTGTGTGACCTTGGGCGAGTCTCGTAACCTCTCTGTGCCTGAGGCTCCAGCCCCAGTCGTGTGGAGGACGACGCCCCTGGGTGTCCATCGCACACCCCCCGAGCGGCCCACCTCGGGCCTGCCCCCACTCCCGCCCTTCTTGCGACTCCCGGTCCGGGGAGACCCCGGCGAGGCCGATCCCTTCCTTTCCTCTCCAGCCGTCCACACCTTTCCTAACGCGGCCCTGCAGCGACCCCGAGATGCCGCCGCTTGCGCCTCGGGCCGGCTACTGTGAAGCCCCGGAGGCGAACTTCGGACTGGAGTCCCTGCCCTGGCGCTGGGAGTGCGGCCCAGGCTCAGGTGCCGGGTCCCCTGCGCGGCGCGAGCGCCAGAACGCTAGGGAACCCAAGATCCGCAGCCCCGGCGCCCCTCCCGCCGCAGTCTTCCGGGCCGAGGTGCCCACCGGGCGGTTTCCCGTCGGCTGCTGAGCAGTAAGGCAGGGTAACCCGAGAGCGGCTTGGTGCTGTTAGCCCTCTTTACTAGCCGAGCCGGCCCAAACCACAGGCACGTGACTCCATTATCAAGTTTAAGCACGTTAAGCAGTAATTGTATTTATGCTTCCCTACCTTATAAAAGTACCACCGGCTCAATGAAGATGTCTTGAAAGACACAGGAAAAGATTCTTATTATCACCCGTTATTCCACCTAAATTGTGGAGTGTTTACTGCCTTTGTTCTGCAGATTTTAGAAGGTAATTTCCAGGGCAGAATCTGGACCCTTCTAAAGAGTTATTCAAGAAGAAAACGCTTTGAACCATCAGAATGCACGAAAGTCTATCGCGTGCCCTCTGTCCTCTCCGCCTGGCCAAGAAGTCAGGCCTTGATGACTCTGGGCACTGACCTTGCCTTCTCCAGCTCCAGGCTGTTCCAACCCTCCCTAGTCCCTCCCTTCACAGGGAGCACCTCCGTGTCCTGGCCTTCCTTGAAAATCCTTGAGCCCTGAGCTAATGAGGGGGGTGGGGTTGCTTTTCCCTGCCCCCACCCTGCTGGCTCCCCGGGCTGCCTGTGCCTTGGCAAGCTGGTCATTTAGCCTCTTTGTTCCCAGAGTCCTGCTAGGGAGTAGTGTTCACTGACTTCCAGCTCTGCAATTTGGAGAACCTAGACTTAGAGACCCTAAAGCTAAAAAGGATGCAGGGGCAGACAGAAAAGGAGTCATCTGTCTACTTCTGGGGTCACAGAAAGCAAACCTCTCTCTCTTTTTTCCACACTCGGGAACTCATTCTGGGATGCTTCAAGCCCCTAACATCAATTCCACTCTGCCCCCACTTCCCCAGCCATAACCTGAACCCCGAGGTCCCTGAACACTTCACCCTATGAAACCCATTCTGCCAGGCCTCGGTGACAGTGGACAGAAAAGGGACACATCGACCCTTGAAGTAACCCAAGTTACTTCAAGTTAAGTGAAGTAACCCAAACTTCACTGTCATGTGCCACCCATTAGTTCACCCAGTCCTCCCAGGCCCCTACAAAGAATCCCACTGCTTGAAAGTGTCTGAGGAGCTCATGAACAATCCCCGGCCCGCCGGAGGACAGGCACTCCCCACCATGCCGGCCATGTGGACGCCTCAATGTCCACGTGCGATAGAACACGCTCCACCACGCCCAATCCATTCCACCCAGTGTGCTCCCCCCATCACCCAGGCAGAGCTGCGGGACCCCCACAAGGCTCAGCCTTGTAGCTAAATGTCTACTTCAGTTCTTACTCCTAGGGTCAGCATAAGGTCAGTGCGGCTGGGAAAGGAGACAAACCAACAGGTAGATGCCTGGGCCCAGCCTCTCCCACTACCATGGTCATTCCCAGGAGACCCCGCGGTGCTCACAGCCCACTTCCCTGCCCCTCTGCCCATTAGAGACATGAGGGTGTGGGTTCCTGCACAGTTTTGTTTATCTAACATCAGAATCTCCTCGGTTTCCACACCGCTTCCACTAAAGCTGATCCTTCCTAAGCCAGGTCTCCTTCCTGCTTTACTGCCTTTTGCACCCAGAAGTCAGCCCTTCAAAGACTGTGCCTACGGGACCCAGACCTCTGCTCCTCCCCTCGCCTTCCCCATTGAACTGGGCTGGAAGTGGCACAAGGGACAGAGGAAGGAATGTCTGAACTCCAGCACTGCCCTATGTCGTCTTCCAGGGCTGCTTTCCTCCATTATAAATCCAGGATTCCTGACATCTATCTCACTGAGATTAAAGATGCAAGCCGATGTCACATGCACAGAACTACTGAGCCGTGTGCCTTCCTTAGCTCACCGCCTTCTTCCAGGGCCATTCAACACCACCTTCCTCCAGGCCCACCCCAGCCTGCTGGAAACCTCTGGAGGGCATGAAATCACCATGAGGATCAACACCCTACAAATCTGTGCATCAGACTTCATCACGTTAATTTCTCTTTCAAAACTTTGTATCATGTGACTTTTTAAAAATGTCATTTTAAAATTACACATTCTATAATTTACACATGAATACATGCTGGGAAAATAGTTTTAAAAAATCAAATGAAGCAGGAGTACATAAAGTGTGCAGAGGCAAAGGAAAGTCCCCCCCCTTCCTTCCCTCTTGCTAACAGTTTGGACCATATGCTTCCAGACCTGTTTCTATGTTAAATATATTACACACACACACACACACACACACACACACACACACGCAGAGCTGTTACGGTGTCACAAACAGAGCTGCAGTGGATAATATCCTTGAATATCTTTCTCTGTAGGATGGACTCCTAAAAGTTGAATTGCTTGGTCAAAAGGTATGTCCCGCCCTATGCCAGCTCCAGAAGGGATGAAAAGATAGAAAGAGGGCGCATGGGTGGCTCAGTTGGTTAAGGGTCTGCCTTCGGCTCAGGTCATGATCTTGGGGTCCTGGGATCGAGTCCTGCATTGGGCTCCCTGCTCAGCAGGGAGTCTGCTTCTCCCTCTTCCCCTCCCCCTCCCCTGCTCATGCTCAGTCTTGCATGCTCTCGCTCTCAAATAAATAAAATTCAAAAAAGAAAAGGAAAGAAAAACAGAATGAAAGAGCCGAGCCAGGGACAAAGATTGAGAAGAGGAACTCCCTGGATACCCCCTGTGCTTCTGAATAAGGGGGGCACCCAGCCAGCCCCAGATGCAAGGCCTCTCCTGGACATCTTCTCCGGACTCACAGGCCTCCTTATCTTTCTCTCTCCTGGTACTCCCACACCTTCAGTAAGGTATATTTTATTATTCCAGCCTTTCTCAGATAAGGGAGAAACTGAGTGACCACTCTTAGGCCAGAAGGGTAAGGAGCGCCCCCTAGAGGCTAGAATAGCGGGGGAATAAATCCCTAGGACACTGTTCTCTACCACCAGAATGCAGGTGTGCACCTGCATTTCTCTCCTCTATTTGGCTCCAGACCTTGGTACTTGTAGTTCACCTAGAGTCGGGGATTAATAACCCAATGTTGACTCCCTTCCTCAAAATGACCTGGAATCTCAGACTTCTTCATTTCCAACAAAGTGCTCTGTCCCCAGTACCCATATGCCCCCACCCTTTCCCCCCAGGCACAGGGGTCAGATCCTTTCCCGCCAATTGGATAAAGTCCAGAGTTCTTAGCACTGCCAAATTTGATTGTAAATATCAGAAACCCAACTCCACGTAGCTTAGCAAAAGTAGATAATTATTGGTTAATTTCCTCAAAAGACAGGAAGGGCAAGGGGAGCTCAGCATCAGAAACACAGATAAAACAGACCCAGACGCCCCTAGGACTGTCTCTTGATCCTGACACCTTGACCTTCCCGACCAGGTTTGCCGGGACGCTGAAGCCATGGCTTGGGAGCCCTGGCTTCCGTTTTCACGACCCCATGACTACCCCGTTGGTTTCCACCGCACCATGAAAGTTTCTTGTGCCAAGTTCCTAATATGGAGTGTCCCAGGGGTCGGTCCCTGCTCCCGGGGCTGGCTTCAGGGGCATGACATCTGTGGGTCACAGGGCCCCAAGCTTAGAAAGGCCCCCACTCTTGGTTTAATGCTAAGCTATCACCATCATAATACCTGTTGAACAAAGAGCTCCACATTTTCATTTTGCACTGGGCCCCACAAATTCTGTAGCTGGTCCTCTCTACCGCTTCTAAAAAGTGCACTTTTGGGCTGCCTGGGTGGCTCAGTCTGTTAGGCGTCCAGCTCTTGGTTTCCATCAGGCTGTGATCTCAGGGACTTGGGTTGGAGCCCCATGCACCCCGCTCAGCAGGGAGTCTGCTTCTCCCCCTCTCCCTCTGCCCCTCCCCCTGCACTGTCTCTCTCTCAAATAAATAAATCTCTTTTTTAAAACAGTGCACTTTTCCGGTGTGTGTAGGGGAGAGAAGCATGGGGGAGTGTGTGGAAGAATCTGGTGCCCCAGGAGAAATTCACCGGCTCTGCTCCTGCAGCTCACGTTGTCACGTTGGAGTGACCGTCCTCGCCTGCCACTGCTCTGGACCCAGGGCACACCGCCTTCCCCACCGCTCCCTTGGCTCAGGCCTGGGCCCTGTGGGTGGGACAGTCCTCAGAGACCATCTCCTCAGGAAGAGGGCATGCAGAGGGTCAGCTGACAGCAGAGGTCACTCAGCCGGATGGTGCACAGCTAGGATCCCCAAGGTCCTCCAGCCCCGGGTCTTTCCCTGGGTGGGGGGGGGGCAGGGGGTGCTCAGCCCAACCCATCCAGCCTCCCCACTGCCGCCCTGTGGGTCTCAGCCAAATTCTACCTAAAAAGCATTTGGCTTCTGGGGCTGAGATGGCTGTTGGTCACCCCTCCCTGAGGAGAGGAGTAGGGGAGGAGCAGGGCCACAGGCTCTCCTGGCCTAGTATCAAGACGTCCCTGAGATGGGACCTGTGACAGCGGTGACAACTGCCACCTGACTGTGTTAGGCTCTTGCTACGCACCTCATGTGAGCACCTCGTGAGCTCACTTGCTCCTCATAGCAACCCCGTAAAGTGGTTCCTGTTACCCCGCCGGCTCCTCCACGCTGCCCCATTTTTAAGATAAAGACACCACGGTTTTTTAGAACCAGGGCTGATGCAGGTCTTTAATAAAACCCAATACCTGTCCTTTATAAAGAGTCTTTTAAAAATGGAAAGATGCTTCTTTAATATAATAAAGTGCATGTATTTCCAGCCAAGAGCTTTCAGGATACTTAATAGTGAAGCACTAAAGAACTTCCCAGGGCTGGGACTTAGTGGGTCTGCTTCTAAAGAGTGTCCTAAGACCAAGAAGTCCTTGCCTTGAGCATAACTAATGGAATCGAAGGGCAGCAAGCATGGCTGCTGTTACCCAATGCCGACTAGATGTTCTCGAAGTGCAATGAGACATGACTTACAAATTAGAGAACAGACACTGGGCCTGGAGCTAACATTTATCATTAATAGCAGGTAATACAGCTTCTGTCCAAGATACTTAGAAATCAATTCAAAAGATACTAAGATAAAAGGTTTCTCCAAAGTAGCCAGATTCAAAGTAAAGCAGCAGTGCCCTAGACTATCAACGACCACTTCGACGACACAATGACAAAAATCGCACTAAGCGACAGGTACTGGGGTGGCCCTTATATGGAACCAAATCTCCCAGACCTCACCTGGATCACCACGGTAGTCAGAACCACATTTTGCTGGCTTTTCCCGCTCTACCAATGCAGGCCTTCGGCCTCCTACAAAGGTTCATCCAGTGACCTCTGGGAGTGTCTGCAGGCGGTCTGAGGTGAGGTCGTGAGGTCACCCCATCATTATCCCTGTCTCTGGGGCCCTGGCAGACCTCTGGTGCTGGGAAGCTGAGACCCAGAGTCCTCAGGGTGCTGAAGGGCTTTGGGCTCCAGGCAAGTGGGGGAAGGCACACTTCCAGGTTGACCACCATGTCTCAGTTCACCCAAGACCCTCCCAGTTTTAACACTGAAAGTCCTGCATCCTGGGAAACCCCCAGTCCCAGGCAAACCAGGCTGGTTGGTAACCCTGCATGTCCTTCACACATACACACACACACACACACACACACACACACACACACACACGATGTGTCACATTGTTTCCTAGGCCCTGAAGCCACACTGTCTGTGCCCTGCATCTCCCAGAGTTTATATCTGGGCCAGGAGCCCTTCCAACTTCAGTCCACAGACTTTCTCTTGGGTATTCAGACACATGCCCACCCTGGGCAGAAGGGACAGACACCAGAGCCCTGTGGCTTCCCCTCTTCTCCTCCCTCACACAGCACACGTGCTCCTTTCCTCTCCTTCCACCATTCTGCCACAGTTTAGGCTAAACCCGAGCTCACACTACATGGAGATATCCCCATCTAAATCTCCCCAAAGCCCTGCGAGGCTGGCATTATCATTGTTGCGTTATTGGAAAGGAAATGGAGGCTCAGAGAGGTTAAGTAACTTGTCCCAGGTCACACAGATAGCAGACGGCACAACCAGATTTCAAACTCTGCCCTGTCTGACACCAAAGGCCAACTTGTCCCTCCTGGACAAGAGTTTCCACGAAAATAAAGTCAGCTAATAACAAGTTACATACGGGAAACTGAGGAGCCAAACATCACTGACGCTTGAGAAGCAGAAAGTGAAATATGATATTCCCCAGAGCAACTGGGGGCTGCTCCATTCCCAGGATAAATGTGAGGCTAAATGCAAAGCGGCACACTGGTTACCGAAAGTATTTGGGGCTTTTTACATGTCAGCCGCAATGATCATGAATCAGTCTTCTTAAAGCTTTTAATCCGAAGTAACCCTCCTTGTCCCTGCCTCCTCTCCTGATTCATCAAGCTGCTTCTGCTGGCCTGAATCACCCTCCAGAGTTATGGGTCTAACCACCCCCACCCCACCCTCTTACCCCCCGCCCAAAGGGAAAATTGTCATTCTCTTCTCTAGAGAACTGCGTCCCATGTGTCCCCAAGCCTGCTTGCAGGGGAGAGAAGACGTTGGAGGGGGAAGATTCTGGCCTAAAAAGCTGTGCAGCTGGAAAAAGTCAAGGTAACAGGCGGGGCCTCATCATAGCCAGGGTTCCAGATTCATCCCTTCATGTGCAGACTCTACGGAGCATCCGTTCTGGGTAGGCACTGGGTTGGATACTGAGGATACAATGATGACAAAAGAGCCCCCGCCCCCACAGAGCTCATAATCTGGGGCGGGAGGCAAGCATCATTCAATTCCACAGGAGTATAATTACTAGCTCATAAGTGCTGTGACGTACAAGGAGCTCTGAGTGTATATCACGGTAGGAAATGACTTAATCTTGGACAGAGGACAGTAAGCACAAGGAAGTTTTCCCTGAGCTGAAACATGAGTGGAGAGCTGTTTTTCTTGCCTGGCACCCATTCACTCTCCTTATAACTGTACCGATTTTCCTCTGGGAAACCGGTCACCCCTGGTATCAGCTCAAATTATTTGGGTAGAACATTTAGCAGGTGCCACTTCCCTGACCACAGAAATTGATTTAGAGGTAGGCACATGAGCTAATCCAGAGTTAATGAGTATTGGTGTTATTGGTTGAGCCCTTGATCAAGCCATACCTGAAGTCAGGATTCTGCTGGGACTTTTCAGTTTTAATAGCCAATGACTTCTGCTTTTTGCTTAAGTCTCTTTGGGTCCGGTTTTTGGTCTCTTGCAACCAAGTGTCCTATCTGGACTAGGAGGGTGAGTCAGAAGTAATTCGATAAAAAATATAGGAAGGAACATTACAGGAAGAGGTAAGAGAAAGTACGGAGTACAAAGGCCCTGAAGTGAGAGGAAGAAGCAGGGTATGGTCAGGAACCAAGTCCCTTCTAGGCTTCTGGCCGCTAGGCTAGAGCGCTTTCATAATAATTTTCTTTGAAGCCTTCATACCAGTGCTCTGGGATGCATGTGTTATCACTCCTATTTTACAAACAAGTGAACTCAAGCCCACACAGGGAAGGTGACTTGCCTACTGTCACAGAAAAAGGCCATAAACCCAGGCCTCTCTGACTCTGAAATCCATGCTGTCGATCCACATGTGATGTTGGGACCTTGTTCCGTTCCCTCTGTCCCTCTCCAACCACTAGCAGCTGGTTTCTGGCTGGGTTCAGCCAGTGGGGGTGCTGAGGCGATCAGAAGGCAGGAGGAAGGGCAAAGCCGCTCTGGCCCCATGAGCAGCAGTGGCCACAGCTGGGCTGGTGGCAGCAGTGGTGGGGGTGGGGGCAGCAGCTCTAGCAGCTCAGCAATGAGTTGTGCGGGCTCCTGGGGCAGCTTCCTGGTCCCCGGGAAACACCCTTGTCAGGCTTGTGCTCCTCCAGGCCTTCCAACACCTTTGTAACAAATTCCCTCCTTTAAAACTGCTCTGCCTGAAATATCTCCAGCAGTTTCCACTTGCCCAGCTGGCCACTGATGGACAGGAGTCACCGACAGGACGGGCTGGCTGGACCTGCCACTGTCCTCCCCGAGGGTATGGCTGTCCGCTGCTGCCAGGGTGGTCCGCTGGGTCAAGGAAGAGCAGAGAAGGCAGCGGTGGGATCTGACCTTGGCTTCTGTCCGCCTTGAGAGCTCTGCACCCCTGCGCCGCAGCAGCTCCTCCTTAGAGTTCTGCCGGCGTGCAGGCCGACTCACTGCAAGGGCCCAGGTAAGCTCTCGAGAATTCCGTCCCAGACCCGCCATGGACGTAAGGTGTGGTAGAGGGAAAAGGCTGCCCAGGCAAGCAGAGGTCCGAAGCAACAGGTGGGATGAAATAGCGAGTCGGAGGGCCCGAACCACATTCGCCCCCTGACTGCCATCAATTTCTGTGGGGCTTGACCTGTGGGAACCTCTCTTCGCCGCAGCTCCACTTACAAAAGAAGCCGAGCCGTGGTGGACGTGGCTGGATCCCTACGCGCCGCCCTTCGGCCCTCACCTCTTCCCTCTCCCCTTACCTCTTCCCTCTCCCCTTCACAGGCGGCACCTGACCCTTCCCTGTCCGAGGGGGTGCACGGCTGCTTTCAGCCAATCCCGGGAACTCCCTTCCGACCCAGGTGTTTGGTTTCGTCCGGACACCTGCCACAACTGAGTCAATCAGCTACAGGGGTGGGTCGGGGGTCGGGGGCCAGTGTGGAGAGAGGGCTTCTGGGAAAGCTTCCCTCAGTTGGAAATAGACCCACGGAGAGGCGTCTCGCTGTCCTCCGCCTCTGGAGTGGCTGGGCGCGCCGAGCAGAAACGGCCACCTGGCCCGCATGCGGGCAAGCTGCCAGCACCTGGGGACAGCAGGTGGAAAGATGGAGAGAGCCTGTGTCCTTGCTGTCCCGAGTGTCCTCCCACAGCTGGACCCGCCCCGCAGCTGAACTCCTTGTTAGCCGGTGTAATGCACTTCTGTTGTTCAAGCTATTTATAGCTGGGCCTTCGGCGAACCGCCTTCCACCTCCCGCGCTCCGCCCCCAGATGAATTTCCCTGTCCTTCGTAGATCTAACATCTTGGGATTCAGTGTCCTCTCTTTTCAAAGAAGGAGACCACGGCTTGTCAGGAGGGGAGTTGTCCAGGGTCACACTGTGGGCGTGGGGCAGTCAGGACCCCCGAGTCTGCTGTGTTCTCTCCCCCTCCACCCCTTCGCCAAGCCATTGATTGGTACAGAGATGCAGATCAGCGCCAGACAGTCCTTGCTCCTAAGAAATGATTCCCTTTCCCGCTCGCCTACAGCGTCTCTGAGTTGTAGGGGAGTCGGGGATTGGAAGAAGATGAGCCTAGAGAATTGTCCACCCCGTAGCCGCCGGCTCTACAATCTCCCCGCGTGCCTGGGGACCCAGCAGAATACAGAGTGCGGCTGGGGGCAGGACGCTCTTCCCCAGCACATAATCAGCGGGCCTGGCAGTGAGGCTGTGCCAGCTTCTGCGGGCCACCCTTCTCCATGCCGCCAGCTGCAGCTGACCCAGAAGATCAGAAGGGGTGAGATCAAACAGGCCCCTCTTCCTTCTGAAGAGTGAAAGCTTGCCAGAGCCCACATGAAGGGGACAAGGAGCACAGGGAATCCTGATTGCTGACCTACCTTCGGTAGGAGACTGGACTTGTGTAAATTCAGTGTTGTCCTGGCCCACGGGGGTGACTTCAGAGAGTGTCCTGCTTGCTGGCCATGTGAGGGCCGGAGCCTAAGGACCTCTGCTGGAGTTAACCCAATGCCAAACTTGAGCAGGGGATCGCGGGAGAAAAGCAAGGAGAAGATTCTGTCCCTCCACAGAGACTCAGGCCCAAAGCTCACTGGAGGAGCAGGCAGCACCCGTCGAACCATTACCGCGAAGCATTTTTCTTTGCGTTTTTAATTAACCGTGACTCTTCAGGTGTATAAAAACCAGGCTTTCTCTCGCCTCACAGGGCTTGTTCTTGAACCTGGAGGACCCGTCGGATTTGTGAGGTCCGGAGCGAGAGTCACTGAGGGTACCTCCAGCCCGGGAGCCTGCCTTTCTCTCTCCCCCAAACCATACTGATGGTCTAGGCTTCCTCTCTGGTATCAGACAAGGGCTTTGGGTGCAAGTCACGGAGTCCAACTCTGGCTGCCCTAAGCAAAAAAAGAACTTCGGCAAAGAGATAGCGGACGCTTTGGGCTACAAGTAGTATACTACTGATAGGACTTCTTACCTCACCTCACAAGAAGTCAGGCTACAGGTGGTTCGAGGATTGGTTTAGCAGCCCGCTGAGATCCTTGTGGTACCAGCTTCCAAGGTGGCCCCAATGATCCCCACCTTCTGAAATTCACATCCTTGGTAGTCCCTCCAACATTAAATAGGGTCGGCCTAGGTAACCACTAGGATACTGCAGAAATGACAGCGGGGGACTCCAAGGCTAGGTCATGTAAGTCATTGTGGCTTTCACCTTGTCCTCACTCTCGATCACTCACTCTGGACGAAGTCAGCTGCCATGTGGGGAAGGTACTCAAAGAGCTCTAGGGAGAGGTCCGTGTAGAGAGCACTGAGGCCTCTTGCCAAAGCCTTGTGAATGAGCCATATTGGGCCTGGATCCGCCAGCCCCCAGCAGACCTTCAAAGGGGTGCGACCCTGACCCACAGCTTAACTGTAACCTCGAGAGAGGACCTGGCCGAACACCAGCTTAGCCACCCCAAAATCGATGTTGGACTGAGTCTTTGCTCCCTGCCTCACCATATCCATGAAGTAAGCTTCATGATTTCCCCAAACTGCACAAGGGGAAACTGAGGCACAGACAGGACATGGTCAAGATGAGACACGACAAAGCCCTCTCTTCAAGAATTAGGCTGGGAAAGCCCGCCCAGCTCTGCTAACCTGCATGTGCCTCCAAAACTCCCTGTTCTTCGCCACCTGCCTTGGGTGCCTGGGCCCCCATCAGTCCTCCAGTACTGGGTTCTGCTGGGAGCTTCCAGATCACCCGAGAGTGGGCCAGAAGGGGATCCTGACTCCCAGGCTCACTAAATCTGCATCTGCACATAACCCTGCTGGTTGGCTCATCCCTGGCCTGGCAGCCCACCCCCGAGTCTCATCCTCAGACCCAGGCAGTTCCAGGGCCATGCAGGTGCACCCGAAGGCTGTATTCCAGGAACAGGGATGCTTTGTTCGGAACAAAGTCCCTGGGGCATGACGCAACAGCCTGGGGCGTAGGTTCCCTTCCCAAGGTGGCCCCAGAGAAGTCCCCGTAGCAGCAAGTCCCATGCATGGCTGTTGCCAGCAACACCATCTGGGGCCAGGTTTCTCCTGGGGAGATTAGGCTTATGCAACTTTTTCTAGGATTTAATGTCCTTTCTCTTTGTGGTCTCTATGTTCCTTATTATTTCTGTGTCTGAACGGATTTTGCGCGGTTCACATGTGGGTGGACAAGAAGTGGCTAAATGACTGGGAGGAGGAGGAGGGGCGGAGCAGGACACAGGGCGGGCGGCCACCATTCCTTTAAGAACCCTTGGCTTTCAAATTGCTTTCTAGGAAGGGAATCATTTTATCAAGGGAAACAAGAGCAGGAACCACTGAAGCCTTCTGTGAGGGGGGAGGCAGAAACTCCCCCAGACTCCCGGGTGGTGGGGGGCAGGCCCGGAGGCACCTCAATGTTCAAGACATTGAACACTTTCAGGCCGAACCCCTCCTCGCCACCCGTGTGACTGGCAGCACCCCGGCAGGTGTCCAGCACCCCAGCGTCCAGCAAGCTCTCGTCCTACTTCTATGCCGTCCAGATTGGGTGTAGCTACCAGGGGCAGAAAAGCCCACATAACAGAAGTTTAAACAACACAGACGTTTATTTTTCTCTCGAGTAAACCAAGCTCAGAGGGAATAATCAGTGATTCAGACTCAGGACAATTTGAGTCACCCAGAGTCGAGGTGTCAACACTGTCCCCCCAGGCCTGTCCTGTGTGATCCTCAGCCCATGGCCGCACCCCGTGGGTCCAGGCTGGCTGCCCTCACACTCACACGCTGGCCAGGAGGAGGGAGGAAGGGAGGACGAATGTGGGGTGACCAGCTCTCCTGGCTGACCCAGGACTGAGGGACTTGCCAGGACGTGGGACTTTCAGGGCTAAAATCAGGAGTGTCTCAGGCAAACCAGGAGAAGTTGGTCACCCTAGAAGAAGGGCATGGACCCTCCCTTAAGGACACTTTTCAGAAGTCGTGCAACATGTCTCTTTCATCTCATTGGCCAAGATTTAGTCACGTGGCCATGTCTAGCTGCAAGGGAGGCCAGGAAATGTTGAGTTTATTCTGGGAGCTACATGTTTAGTCAACCGCTCATTACAACAAGAGGAGGAAGCAGTTACTGGGGTGAGCAGGCAGTCTCTGCTGGTTTCCCATCTCATCCGAACTGCTCCTGCCCCCGGGGCATTTCCTGCTCCTCCTGCAGCTTGCACACACAGGCTTTGCACTCAGCTGTGACCTTTCTTTTTCTGCTTGGCTGCTGTTGAAATTTCCCTCCAGCCATGCAACTTCCAGCTCTCCTGGGTATCTGCACCCCGGCCTGTCCCAAGTCCGGAACGGGAGACTTCCATGGATTGCTTCCAGGCAAAGAGCTTCCTTACCCACCCAACCGAACTGCCATCCGGGCGGGGCGCCAGGCTTCCTCACCGAGGAGCTTCAAAGGCAAGGAAGTCTCAAGGCTTGTGGGCAACGCAAAGAGGGTGACAACAACCTTCCTTATCCTCCCCACCACTCCCCTCCTCTCTCCTTCCCTCCCCTTTCCTTCCTCCCCCATCAGACAGCAGGTACTGAAGATACCATGATAAACAGAATGGATACAATTTTTGTGTCCAAGAGCTTACAGTCTAGCCTCGGGGCCAGTTAAGCAATCCCATACAACAGATATGGCAAGGACCAAGTTAGGAAATCAGGGTGCTATGCGAAGCCTGGAAGAGATTCCCAGTCCAGACTTGGGGATGCAGAGGGCTTCCTAGAGCTGGGTCCTGAGGGACGAGTAGGAGTTGGGTCCCGAGGGAGGCGAAGAGTGAACCAGGCGAGAGAAGGGCGTGTTCGAGCATCTGGAGCAGCGTGCAGAAGAGCCACAGGCAGGAGAGAAGGTGACTCCTTCAAGGGCCTGGAAGCATCTCAGTGGGGCTGGAGCTGCGACAGGGAATGTGATGTTCTGGGAAGTGCTAGAGATGAAATGAGGAGTGTCACGGGTCACGACCCTCATGAGCTGGGATGAGGAGCTGGCACTTTGCCTGAAAGCACCACGGGGTCATCTGCTTCTTAGCCACCCAGGTGCCCTTACCCAGCCCGGCTGGTATCCAGGGCGGTGTCGGGTGGGTCTCACCATCAACGGGCCTGGCAGGCAGCGGCTGAGAGAGATGAGGGGCCCCTGGGAAGGGTCCTGCCTGGTCACACCAGAGCTGAAGATGAGTCAGCCTGCTCACTGCTGCATGGTGGGTTGATGGGCCACTGTGTGAAAGGGTGCCCCAGCCCATGCCACATGCCCACCACTGGGTACACACCGCCTCCCCTGCTTGCAGAACTAGGTTCCTGCTTCCCCGCCTCCCTCTGATGGCCCATTCCGGCAGGACCTCAGGATGGAGGATAGGGGAGGCCTCGGCCAGGGGAACACAACTGGTGGGCACCCACTCCTGGACGGAGGGCACACGTAACCCCGGACTCTGGGTCACACGGAGCGTGCCGTGCTGGGAGCTGCCTGCTCGCTGGCGGGCATGGGAGGGAGCCGTGTGGTTAGGGGCTGCCTGAGGGATTGCAAAGCTGTAGTGGTTTGGCATATTTCTTTATTTTCTCTAATTCAATTGAAATCTGACTCCAGGCCACTATCCCACTGAGCTAGCAAGAAATTCAATCTCAGGAATATCACTGAGCTTCCCTCCCCCCAACCTCAGTATTTCGTCAAGGTCCCAGAGTCTTAGTACCAGAGCCTGGGGCTGGCCCCTCCGGTCACACCAGTGACTGCAGGACTATCCAGCCCTCGTGCCCCTCAGGCTCTAGGGCTCGGTGGATTTGGAGCAGCCCTTGGGGTGTAGGGATTGTGGGGGAGAGGTGCGAGCCTTGTGTCTCAGGTCCACCCTGCCGAGTGTACCCGGCAGCCACTGCCTTCCAAGGCCTTGTCAGCTCCTGGACACTGTCTAGAATGAGGCATGGAACCTGTCCCCACCCTCCCCTCTCGAATTACATACTGCCCCTTTCCCTTCTGCAGTGAAAACCTCTCCCTCTCCCTCCTTGCTCTTCTCAAAGGCCCACCCTTTCTTCCTTCTCCCAGAATATGCCACAGAGTCTCCATAAAGAGTCAAGTTTATTGCAAAAGGCAAAAAGAGCCACTGACTTCCAGAAGCTTCAATGCTCAGACCACTAAAATACTCAAGGCAAGGAAACATCAAAGGACTAGCTCCCTGCCTGAAGGAGCCAGAGGGGGGAAAAACAAAGCAAATGAGCACCATTGAATACCTCAATCATCTTGCCCCCCTGCTTGATGAAGAATACAGCCCCTGATGTGACGGGCACTGCTGTTGCCCATCTCCCTCACTTCCTGGCGCCCTCACCTGCTGACCATACCTGGCTTGAGCTCCCCTCACCAACAGCTCCCTGGGGATGATAAGCTGATGCTGTATCAGTCAGCTCTCATTATGTTGTGCTGCTACAAGAGACAGACTCAGAATCTTAGTGACTTACAACCACTGACATTCATCTCCCACTCACAGTGTAAGTCACCTTGGGGGTTGCTCCGTGCGCGCTGTGTGTCTTCCTCATTCTGGGTCCAGGCTGAAAGCAAAGCCCCTCTCTGACTCCTGCCGTTCTTGAGGGAGGCAGGCTGGTTCAGCGGTTCGGAGCATGGCCTCGCACTCACATAGGCCCAGGAGGAAATCCCGGCATCGTCAGAGTCAATGCTTGCAATGCCTCTGTGAGTTAAGAGGGGATAGTATTTTCATTTTACAAATGACAAATGAGAAGCTCAGAGAGGTTGATTATCTTGCCCCAGGTCACACAGGGACGTAAAGAAATGGAGCCGGAACTCGAGCGTGGCTCTGTCTGGCTCCAGAGCCCATACCCCCCCTTGCTCCGCCGTTCTCTCCCTACCGAGGAGACTCGGGGTCTGCCAGTTACGTGTGGTGGACTGAGCACAGGCATTCAGCACCGTTTTCTCTCAAAACCCCACTAAAAAGAGACTGGAGAAATAAAAGATGTATCAACCGAGAAGGACAAAGAGAAAGAGCAGCAACGATAGAGAGAAGAGATGTTAACAAAGGTTTGGAAGATGAGGAGCAGAAGGAGGGGGGCAGCCAACGCCAAGATAGTGCAACACCGAGGAACCGAAAACACCGGCTACTGCCAAAGATGGAGCGGAGGTGGGACTTGAGACAGGAGGCCTGGTGGAAAGCCCTGAGAGCCCCGGGCCCCTCCACCACCACTCCCCAGAGCCAGGTGGCTGCCCCTCCCCCACCCCAGGAACGTGCACTTTTATTCTGAGATTGAATCAGGGAAACAGGCAAGTGGAGGGGAAGAGGCACCGAATTTTTATATTTTTTTTGCATTTATTCTATGCAGAATTTACTCCTGGGCCATAAGTTTTCGTTTCTTCAGTTTCTCCTGGGATATCTTTTTCTTCTGCGTCACCTCCTTTATTGGTTTAGGAACAATCTGGTCTTCCTCAGTAAGGATGGCTCCACGTGGCAGGGAGAGCTCACGTGTGGGTTAATCAGACCCTGAGCCCTACGCCGCGTCTTGGAGGCTTTCTTCTCCTGGATGTGCTCCACGGCCAGGGAATCTACATCTAAACCTTTATGTTCAGCAAGACTCTCTGCATTTTTAAGTGTGTGCTGTAAAAATTCCGCACTTTTTTGGGGCCACCGACCCTGTGTGCAGCCCCGCTGTTTGGCCTGGGCGCGCCTCCCAGCTCCATCCTCAGAGGGACAGAATGGCACACGCTGCTTCTGCAAAGTGACATCCTTCAGATACTTGGTGGCTTTTCGGATCTGCGTACCCTTGATGGCCTGGGCAGTTTCACGTGTGTTCTTAAAAAGAACACAAAGATTTGAATAGCAAACCATTTTCAGAGGTCACCTCAGGGCGCTGAGGGGAAGAGCGAGGCACTGTATTTTAACAGAAGGATTAAGTGGGAGGTTTATACACTGAATGTCGAGAACTGCCTCTTCCTGCTTTGTGCTATTCTATTCGGAGGATTCTCCCCACCCTGTGTATACCCCTCAGGCAGGAAACTGGATGTTCCTCTCTAGAGAAACATAATACCTCCCCTGCCCCCCCCCCAAACCAGATCTCTCATTACTGCTATTTGGGTGTTCCCAAATGTATGATCCCGGCTCATTCACCCCACAGTCAGACCCACCCCAGCCTCATCCCTCGAAGCCCCCAGTGCTCAAGGAACTTTTCAGAACCTCTTTGTTATGAATGAAAGAAAAACAAAGGATCACCGGATATCTGAGGAAAGCACCCAATATGGAAGACAGAAGTAAAAACAAACAAAACATAGCAGGAAGGAGTGGAGAGTCCAGAGACAAGGCAGATGGGCAGAGAAAAAAGCCTGAGAACCTTTGATGTCCTTGCGGGCAGAGGTAACGAACGATATCACATCCCTGAAACAGAAAGATGTTAAAGACAAAGACAATCTAATCATAAAGAAAAAGCTTTTTAAATTTAAATTATGGTGGCAAGAAACAAGTTGATAGAACAATTGGAAGATAAGCTTAAGGGACAATTTCCAGAAAGCAAACAAAACCACAAAGAAGAAAGGTAAGAAAAGTAGAAGGTAAACCCAGAGGGTCCAACATTCGAATAATAGTTCCAGGAAGAGAGAAGAGGAAATGACCCAAGAAACGATCTAAAACTTCCCAGAGCTCCGTGACATGGAATTGCAAATTGAAAGTCCCACCTAATTCCCAGCACAATGAATGAAAAAAAAAAATCCATTATGGTATTAGAACACCAAGGTTGAAGAAATTATCTAAAAGCTTCCAGAAAGGAAAAAGCAGTCCATGAACGAGTGGTCAAGAATCAGAATGAATGGCATCAGATTTCTCAGCATCAACACTGAGAGCCAGAATGCAGATGGATAATCTTCAAAACTGTGAGAGAAAAGGATTGCCAAATGTAAATATTCCCTGATAAACTAGCAACCCAGGGTAATGATAGAAGAGAGACATTTTCAGATATGCAATGCTTTGGAAAATTTATCTCCGGTGTATGCTCTCTCCTCCAAAGGGAGTAAACCAAGAAAGAGAAAGACCGGGAATCCAAAAGTGTGGATCCACGTAGGAGAAAAGTGCAGGGAAGCCCCGGGGGGTGGGGGTGGAGTGGCTGTATAGTGGGCTGGAGTTGGAGAATTGGGGGTTGAGGGGGCTCCAGGAGGAATGTCTCCAGGAAAAACGTGAATCAGATATAGTGTCTGAGCCTTTGACACGACAGAAACTAGGTCTTGGGGTTGGGGATTTTGTAAAGAAAGAATAATATTCTTTAAAAATGTGGGGAGAATTAATGATAGTTACAAAGAAAACGAAGCCATAAAGAGAAGGCAAACATGGTATTACAGGAATTTGCGAATGCACGTCTTCTCCCCATTCTAACCTTTCTGGTGCTGAGGCGCACCCAGCATGTGACGGAGTGTCACCGCTCAGTCGGAGCATTCTTTCCCAGTGTTACGTAAATAACGGCGCATTCAAGCTTCCCTCTTAGTTTGGAAGAACTAGAGGAATTTCCAGAAGGACAAAAGACATGCAAGGAAGGAGTGTGATTATCGTGTGCCCTGTGGCTTGTGAGGGAGTGAGCAAGACAGACGGCAATGACGAGGTGGGCAAGCAGTCACAGAATAGGGCTCTTTCCCCAAACTGTGATATTGCCCCAGCTGGGAGGATGGAGGGAGAAGTAAGGCATGGGGTGGCATGGGAGAGCTAACACTTCCTCTTCCATGATGGGGAGTAAAAAGACAACAACTAAGAGCAATAATTTGGAAAAAAAATAGCAATATGAGTACATTATTGAGAAACATGTAGGGAAATAGAAGAAGCAACTGAGGGAGTTTGAAGGGGAGAATTCGGGATTGGGAGGGCGGGGCAGGGGATTCGTGCGATTGTCTTCTCTTACTGTTGTCATTGTTATAAACCTCGCGGTTCTGTTTGACTTTTAAAATCGTGTCTAGGTAGAACACTGATTGGAATGGAAGGAAAGAGAAGTGAGGGACTGAGGCACTGGATCGGGGGACCCCCGTGGATCCCAGCCTTGATCAGAAGGGCTGGAGGCGATGCCCCTCCCGGACGGCCGATGTGACGGGAAAGTGAGCAACACGGAAGGGGGTCCCATTATGGGGAGAGGACGTCCTCCTGCGGTGGCGTGTGGATCCAGCCAGGAAGATTTTGTTGGCAGGTCCCACCCTCCCTCGGAGGCACTGCCCTCCTCAAAAGAAGGAGGGTCCCAGCTGCAGCCACACCCACGTGGGGCTCCACTCTGCAGCCTTGGAGCCCAGGATCCGGGCTGGGCCGGGGTCCTCCACGGTCGCGCTGAGCCAGCGGACCCCGTCTCTCACCGCGCCTGGGGACCGGCCGAGAAGGAGCCGCCAACACATCCGCCCCACCTGGTGGAGGAAGGGAGATTGCAGCCCGAAGCTGTCAGGACTTTTGCCACAGCTTCCCTGTTGGGAAGAATCACTACTTTGCTACTTTATGAATACAAGACAGTCCTCAATTTTACCTTCCTCTTACTTCAAATGCTCCATGACCAGACACCTTCGATTCCTAGCCCAGAGCTGTCCCAGTTGTCCGTTGCTAAACCCAGGTGCATCAGACTGCCACCGTCTATTAGGCTGTAGGATTCAGGGTGCCGGGAATTTGGATGGGGTGCCGTAGGGCTGGCTTGTCTCTGTTCCATGATGTCTGAAGCCTCAGCTGGGAAGACTCATATGGCTGGGGGCTGGAACCAGCTGGAGGCTTCTTCGTGCATATCCAGCATTTTGGCTGGGATGACTTGAAGGCGGGGGACTGTTGACTCTGTGCCTCCATGCCCCCTTCCATGTGGCTTGTGCTTCCTCAGAATAGTGAGACCTCTTACGTGGTGGACCAGGGTGTCAAGAGTGAGTACCCCAGTGAACAAGGCCAAAGATGCCTAGCCTCTCATGAGCCCGTGAATGTCTGTGTCCTCCCAAAGCTTATGTGTTGAGATCTTAATCCCCAATGTGGTGGCATTCAGTAGTGGAGGCTTTGGGAGGTCATTAAGCTTAAGGATATTACTTATTTGTTTTGAGAGAGAGAGAGAGAGAGAGAGAATGAGTGGGGGGAGGAGCAGAGGGAGAGAGAGAATCCCAAGCAGACTCTGAGCTGAGCACAGAGCCCGACTCGGGGCTCAATCTCATGACACCGAGATCATGACCTGAGCCGAAATCAAGAGTCAGGTGCTCAACTGACTGAGCCACCCAGCCACATCTGGGAGGTGATTAGGTTTAGATGAGTTCGTGAAAGTGGGGCCCCCATGATGGTATGGAGGGGCCCCCATGTCTTATAAGAAGAGAGGCCAGAGCTTTCTGTCTCTGCCATGTGAGGACACAACCAGAAGGCAGCCATCCCCAAACCAGAAGAGGGCTCTCACCAGACACCAAATCTGCTTGCACTTGACCTTGGACTTCCAAGCTTCTTGACAGCTCCAGAACTGTGAGAAGTCAATTGTTTGTCATTTAAGCCACCCAGTCTGTGGTGTTTTGTGATGGCAGCCCGAGTTGACTGGGACACCCAGCCTCAGAAGGCCCATAGCGCCATTTCCACCAGACTCTATTGGTCTGAGTGGTCATGAGCTTGTCCGAGAAAGGAGACAAGGGACACGTGCTGGCCTCTGCATGGGAGCAGCGGTACAGAATTTGGAGCTATCTTTTAAAACTACCACAAACACCCAATACTATTTGTCAGAATCAGAGAGATTTACTTTAAAGTACTTCACACATGTATCTGTTCACTGGGTAGATGAATGAGGAAGCCAATGTATTATGATGGCTAAGAGTCTAAAATAAAGGGGCACCTGGGTGGCTCAGTTGTTTGGGGGTCTGACTCTTGATTTTGGCTCAGGTCCTGATCTCACGGTGTGAGATGGAGCCCCACATGGGGCTCTGCACTGGGCGTGGAGCCTGCTTAGGATTCTCTCCTCTCCTTCTGCCCCCATCCTCTCCCACTCACACATGCTCTCTCTCTAAAAAAACAAAAAGAAAAAGGAAAAAGAAAAGAAAAAGTAGTCTAAGATTAAAATCAAACAGAACCGAGTTCAAACCCTGGCTCAGCCACTGAACTGTGTATCTGGGAATAAGACACTTCACCTCTCTACATCTCAGTTTCCTCGCTGGCAAAATGAGAATAACAGTACCTACCTTAGAGGGTTTGGGTAAGGGATTTTGGTTTGTTTTTTCTTAAGGATGCATAGGACAGCAGATGAACTCGTGCCACAGTAGGCATTCAGAAAATGGTAGTCTCTTTTCCCTAAGTTATTTCGAAGCTAAATTTTCATTATTTCTATGATCTCAGACTTCCTAAGGTATGCTAACATGGCACTTCTTTACAGATATATGGAAAGAATAGCTGCCTGTCTTCAGGGGACAACACCCCCATTCTTTTGGGGAACTGCTCTTCCCTTCTGCTGCCAACCAACCAACGCGCCCAAATGAGAGCGGCCATCTTCTGCCTCCCAGCCGGTCACAATAATTGCTCAAGGATTTGACAAAAAAGCCGGACTGGAGTAATCGCATCCCGGCTTCCACCTTCATGACCGGTCTGGAGAAGGGCCCATGACCCCAGACGATCAGTTACACCCTTGGAGGCCTTGCCTCTCTATCGTCAGCGAGCTGTAAGGGATGCGAGCTGTCATGTGAATCCAGGATTTTCTAACAGCCATGACCCCAGCCTTATGCAGAAACCAGTTCAACAGAAGGAGGTCATCATGCAGGTCAGCACGCAGGAAGACACCATGGGAAGCAGGAGCAAGAGGTACACAGAGAGTCCTGGTGCCACGAGGTCCTGGGGCCTGGTGCCCACAGCTGTCCACCTGCCCCTTTCTGGCGACAGAGTCTGTCCCTTCCTGTGATTTGTTTTCTGTCATTTGCAACCCCAAGAATTCTGAGTCATCTACTGCTCTGATTTGTACATTGTTTTACTAGGAGGGTAAATTGTCCATAAACTCCAGTACTTTCACTGCTGCAAGGAAACAAGGTCATGACTCGGCCACACCTCGCAATCCATGCAAGTGTGCAGAGCTGCCTGCTGACCGGAGCTTCCTGAAAGCTCACGGCACCTTCGGTCCTTGAACATGACGCCCTGGGCAAGGAAACTCTTCGGAAGGCGGCCACCTCCTTTTCCATACCTGTCGTCAGGCTTTGTCACATCTAGGTTCTGTCCTAACACGATGACCCTGGGCCCACCCTGCAGCTCGGCCACTAGGCCCAGGGTTGCTGTCCCCCCACTCCAGGCTCAGACAAAGAGGATTTGAGGACGTTAGACACACGTGCCCTCAGGGCACTGCCCAAGGAAAGCTCCCTTGAAAGCCGTGGGCTCTGAGACAGTTCATTTCTTCTCTAATTGAGGCGTTGGCTTTGGGAAGAAAAAAATAGTTTGGTTAGAATATAAACAAACGATGTCTCTAAAAGTAGAAAAGAATCTTATTCAGAAGCTAAGTTTCAGGAGATAAAAGCAATCTTTAGTTTATAAAGTGAGTTTCCCATCCCGTCCCTAAATGACTTCTTTTTTCATGGAAAGAAAAACAGAAACGGTTTCCTTGGGGAAAATTGTGTCCTTGGTCAGTTGGAGGCAAACGACAGGCGCGGCCCCACTGGGGGGCCCCCACCTCCCCGAGCTCACTTCCGGGGCTTAGAGCAGACAGGCCGTGCCTGCCAGCTGTTTCCTGACACCCAGGGGAGTCTTCGACATTCCGTGTGCCTGTCCGGTGAGCAGCCGGGAGCTGGGGTCATTCCCTGTCTCACTTACAGATAAGAAACCGGTGCCATCTTGAAAAGATAGGAATGGTGTGCGGAGAGAAGGCAGAGAGAAGGCAACATAGACCTGTGGGAGGCTGTGAGGTCTGCTCCAGAGTCTTTATGAGATGACCTCTTACTTGTTCTTTTATGCTGTGAATATAATTTGCAATGTGTGGTGTGTGACGGGGGAGCTGGCTGGAGACTGGGGAGGAATGTCCTTCCTCCATCGTGCTCTTCTCCGAGAGGAGGGGACCAGGGGCCATCTGGCAGGGGCTGTGTCATGGGCTGGGCCACATGTACTAGTGGGCCAGGTCATTGTGCTCGAACACGCTTGCACGGCTGAGCAGCCTCTTTCCTGTTTCCTGCTTCTGTGGGCCTGAGGCGTGAGGTTCATATGACCCTACCCTGCCCCTTCTTTCCTTCTTTCTCGTGCTGGTGCTTTCCTGCCATGAAGCCGTGAGAGTCAAGAGAGGGGGACTTCAGTAGAACGGAGGCAGGAAGTGAGCAGGGGGAGCTCCCCTGCAAATCCCGCAGGAAGAGACGGACCTTGTTCACCTTACACGTGGCTACCACTTGGCTGCCCCAGCAGGAGGAAGCAAGGCTCTCCTCTTCCCCTCGCCACAGCCCAGTCAATGACGGACAGTCACAACTCAACGAGAAGCCTCTGGACGTCTAACTCCCAGTTGACAACAGCCTTTCCTCTACAAGAGGGCATACCTCTCCTTTCTTCTTGCTTGTCCTTGTTGCAATTCTCTGCTATTCTCAAATAAACCCATCTTTTGCTGGTAAAATAACTGGCAGTTTTATTTTTAAGGGGAGCAAAGCTAACTTGGAAAATTTTGCAGTTTGGTCACATGGCTCTCTCTCTCCACATTCCCTCTCACGTGTGTAAGGACTCTCTCTTCTTCTATATCTTGGTGGCAGGTGGGTGGGTGCCTTCCAGATTTGGACTTTGTCAGAGGGAGCAGTCTTATTTAGGGCTCCAGTGGCTCCAAATTGCCAGAGAATCAGGAATGCCAGGGATGATAGGCACCCGGTCAATGATATCTTGTTTCCCATTTGTTCATCAGGAACCCCTTGGGGAAGAGGCAAACTTGCTCTTTCTTACTGCCTGGGCTGTTCTTCTTGTCCGTTAGCAGGGCGTGTGTAATAAAAACACCGAATGATGCCATAAACGAGAGAAACAGTACTCCTGGGTCACGTGCAATCTGCACTGTCAAGGCAGCCCCGCTCTACAAACACACCAGAGGCCCAGGCTCCTCCTAACTTGTGGCTGCCCCATCCCTAAGGTGTGGAATTTGTCCCCATCTAAGTGGGTTCTTCTTCCCATCCGTATTCCAAATGGCTGGGAGCAAAATTGAAACATACTGGGGACACGCAGAATGCGCCCCTTCGTCTAAGACAGGGCTCAGCCAACTGCAGACTTTGGGCTGGCCGACTGTTTTTGTAAGCCTGGTTTGGTCAGAGCATAGCCACTCTCGTTTCTGAATTGCCAAATGGTGGCTTTCAAACTACAAGGACAGAGCTGAGTAGTTGCAAGAGAGATAGTATGGATCACAAAGCCTTAAATACGTACTCTCTGGCCCTTTAAGAAAACGTTGCTGACCCCTTCCCTAAGGGCATGATCCAGAGGCTACCTACTCCACTGCTCAGAAGTGCCAAGGACTAGACCCTGGTCCTGTGGCCACACCTAGCTGCAAGAAAAGCTGGCTGGCCATTTGCCCAGCTAGACCTTTAGTGATTACTAAAGGAAAAAGGGGAGAATAACTATGGGAGGACGACCAGCTCTCTTGCCTATGCTGGGTCATGTGTCCTTTGATTAGATCCTGGTGCCTGTTATTTTAAAATTCTGAGATGAACCAGATTCCTGCTACTCATTCATAATCATGCTGGTTTCTTTTGTTATCTCTGCCTTCCTCATTGGGATATTTCGGGCAGCAGAACCAGAGTTCCATTCAAGAGCTGACTTTGCTTCCAGAGTCTTCTCCCTGAGCGCCTTTATCTTCAAGTGTGGACTTAGTGTCCGGCCGTGCCAGCCTCCCCTTCACTTCCAGTCACAAAGTCTCTGCTGCCATGGCTCTTCCCACATCACTGGTCCATATCTTTGTCAGAACTTGGTCCAAAGCAGCAATTTCCGGGGCACCCGACTGGCTCAGTCAGCAGAGCATGTGACTCTCGATCTCAGGGTTATAAGTTTGAGCCCCATGTTGGGTGTAGAGATTACTTAAAAATAAAAATCTTTAAAAAAGAGAAAGCTGAAATGCTTTTTACCTCTGGGGATGGAAATCGTCCTCTGGGTAAGTTATGAACTTGTTGCACCCTTGATGGTAGGGAAGTAGGAGTCTTAGCAGATGTCCCAATAGGTAAGTTCCCACCCACCCCATTCCTATCCTATCTCTGGTCGCATTCGTGCTCTGGGACAGGACTTTCTCCTATTCTCTCCTCCCTCCATGACATTTCACCCTCAACATGCAAGCCCTCAGCTTGGAGTGTTTCTAAAGCAGGCATGTAGCTTCTTAACAGTCTTCGTATAGGTCTGCCTCTTTTAAATATCCTCCCGAGGCTATATCCAATCTCTGATCCCATCACATCATCTTGGTTACACCCATGAGATCATATTTATCACCCTGTGTTCTGGCTTCAATCTGGAACTTGCTCATGACTCATGCACTGTCTGCATATGACTGCAGGACAGCTAAGAATCAGGTCTGGGGCAAATTTTGAGACCATTATGTGCTATGTGAGAAACAAATGAAAGGACTATGGGTCCCAGCTCGAAAGGGAAGCCTGGATGCTCGCCATCTTCCAACCATTGAAGAGCTGCCATGTGGAAAAGGGATTAAAACATGTCTGTAAGGTTTCTGTAAGATCTGACTTTTTAAAGCCAATGAGCAAGTGGTCCTTTAGTAAATAAATCTAAAATTAAACAAACGAACAATAGATATATCCATGAGATGGGACTTGTTCTGAATGGCAAAACTGGGATCAAAGGGAAACACTTTCTGATGCAAAATCGAAAAGGACCTTGTAAGAAGTGGAGCTGTCCAATGTGAAATGGGTTACCTGGACAGGTAGTGAGAGTCTGGTTTTGATGGTATTCAAGCAGTAATAACCACTGGACTCCAAGCAGAATGAGTTTAACAAAGTGGCTGGCCCGGGTAGTATCATTTTGATGACAAAGCAAAAGGAACCTTCTCATATAGGCTCAGTTAGAGGGGATTTTTGTGAAGAATTCAGCTCTCATCAATGGTGAGGGAGAGCTGGGCAGCTAGGCTCCAGGAGGGATAGGAATGAGATCAGCTCAGAGCCAGCCCCACTGTGGTGACTCAGCTCCCACTCTGTTCCTAGAATTTTTTTTAGTTCAAATTCATTCTTGAGAATCTGAAGGGCCATTGGCCAGACAATGGGCTTGGCTTCCCCTGAGTCAGGTGTTCAGTCCCGGTTCAATCAGAGGTGGTCATGGGGGTGGAGTCTTATGATACGAACATAAAATCATGGTGACAGAGACCATCCCTGCAGGGTGTGTGAAAGTTCTCAGAAAAGTTGGCAGGACAGACACCCTCAAAGTGATCTTCAGGGTCCTGTCCAAACTCAGCACTCACTGATTCGGGGTCCAAGGTAATTCCAGGCAGATGATGTTCTTTATGGCTGTAAAAAGGGCGGGACTAATTCATCTTCAGCCGGAGCCATGAGCCAGAACTACAAGGAGGGGGTGGCAGAGGTGACAGCAGGGCCACGGGGAGAAGCAGTGGAAAAGGAAGAAACGCCCATGGTCACCTCGCGGCCTTGGGTGGGCTGCCTGCTGGGACATGCATTGTCTAGATCAGAGCCTCTCACAGGCTGAATTACAAGTCACCTTGCGCTCGTGTCAATGCCGTTTATAAAACAAACTTCTAACTTTTTTGAATAGTTTCAGATGTATACAGAGGCTGCACCAACAGCACGGAGCCCCCATACAGCCGGCCCCCAGCATCCCGTGTTGCTGACATTACTACAGCACGTTGTCACAACCAACAAGCTGAGGTTAATACGTATTTATCTAAACTCCGTACTTGGTTTGGGTTTCATTAGTTTTTCTCTAATGTCATTTTTCTGTTCCAGGATCCCATCCAAGACACCTGTATTCGTTTCCTGGGACAGTCACAACAAATCACCACATACCTGGTGACTTAAAACAGCGGCAACGTGTTCTCATGGTTCTGGAAGCCAGAAGTCCTAAATCTGTAGGACATGCTTACTGTGCAGCCTCCAAGGAAGAATCCTTGCTGCTGCTTCGAGCTTCTGGTGGTCCCAGCTGTTCCTCGGCTTGTCACCATGGTGGGGGCCATGTCTTCCAGGGATGACTCCAATCTCCGCCTACGTCCTCACATGGACTCCTTGGTGTATTCAAATTTCCCGCTCCTTTCATTTATAAAGACACTGGTCATTGGATTTAGGGCCCATCCTAAACTCAGGATAATCTCCTCTTGAGGTCTTTAACTTCATTACATCTGTAAGACCCTATTTCCACCTAAGGTCACAATCACAGGTACTGGGTGTTGGAACTTGGCCATATCTTTTGCGGGGGACACAAGTCACCCACTGTAATACCACGTTACACTGAGTCATCACGTCTCCATAGGCTGCTTGGGACTGTGACAGTTCACAGACTTTCCTTGCTTTTCACGAGCCTGACAGCTTTGAGGATTCCTGGTCAGGTGTTTTGTAGACTGTCTCTCAATTTGAGTTTGTCTGATGTTTTTCTGCTGGTTAGACCAGGGTTATGGGCTTTGGAGAGAAAGACCGCAGAGGTAAGTGTTGTTCTCAACGCAGCATATCAAGGGCATCTGTTATCACCTGGATTTGTGCTGATGATGTTAACCATGATCACCTGGCCAAGGAAGTGTTTGCCCGGTTTCTCTACAGCAAAGTCACTGTCTTATGCCCCCATTTCTATACCGTATTCTCCGGAAGAAGTCACTAAGCATGGCCCGCACTTAAGGGATAAGAGGCTCTGCTCCACCCCTTGAGGGGAGCATTTGCATAAATTATTTGGAATTCTTCTTTCGTACAATTTTTTTTAAAGATTTTATTTATTTATTTATTGGAGAGAGAGAGAGAGCACGAGCAGGGCGGGGGCAGGGAGAGAAGCGGGCTCTCCGCCGAGCAGGGAGCCCAACTCAGGGCTTGATCCCAGGACTCTGGGATCATGACCTGGGCTGAAGGGAAACACTTAACCGACTGAGCCCCCAGGTGCCGCGTCCGTGCGACTTTGCATGCATTCTCTCATATGAAAGACAGGTGTCCTGGATTCCAGAGTCCTGCTGCCTTTCCCCACATCTCCTTAGAGAAGTTGACATGCAGGACAAATCATCTGAGCAGACGATCCTCTGACAAATTTTCATGAACAGAAAATACTAGAGGACAATGCTCTTCAGAGTACGGCCCACATGTGTTTATAGGTCTGTAATCACATAACAGATACTGAAAGTGACATTCAGAAGCTCTATAGCCACTGGACAGAGGAACTGTGTGTTTGCTGAGCTGACAATAAAGAAAGGGGCTTGTATGTCACATGCCTTTATTCTTACGATTATTTTCCCAGTAGCTAATTTTTACTGCCTTTTATACGAGATGAGTCCAGGCCGGGTTGGGGAAACGATCTTCAGTCAGACTGTGGGCCGCACTGGTGCGCGCCTCATGCAGGCTCTGGTGCTCGGGGCTGCCCCCTCTCCTCACTCACACCCACCTGTGTTTGCTCCCCTCATGGGAGGCAGAGGCCGGGGCCTCACCCGGTGTTTCTTCTTGTAAGGGCACTAATCCCGTCATGGGAACACCACCCTCATGACCTCATGTGACCCTACTTACATTCCAGAGGCCCCATCTCCAAACACCATCGCCTTGGAGGTGAGGGCGTCAACATAAATTTGGGGGGGGGGATGCAGTTCAGTCTGGAACACCTACTATGTGCCAGGTTCTGAGCTAGACAGGGGAATAGCAGCGGGAGCTCCCACATGGGAGCAAGAGGCCGGGGCCTCACCCCACTGAGCTCATGGTGTGACCTCTCCCTCTGGAGCATACTGTTCCCTCCTGCCCCCCATCCCTAGGTTGGACAGCCCCTCTGTGCCCCCCCCCCCGGCAAGGAGAACATTCTCCCTGTCTGCTCTCAGCTCCGTGGACAATTTGGGAGAGGTCTGCTCTTGCCATGCTCTGGGCCTCAGGCCTTTCCATGACTGAAGCCCACTCGATTCCTTTTGCTGGTGGTCAGGCACATGCAAGGGGCAGCAGGAGAGGGATGGGAGCCTCACATCCACAAAGGGTTTTCAATATAGACTACTTTTCCTTTTTTTTTTTTCCCCTCCAATGTAGGCTTCTGACATCTCCAAATTAGGTCATTCATATCATCATGTTGGCTGAAACAAGTTCATCAGCGGACCACCCCACCAGGACTTAATTTAACATGATAAATATATCTTATATGTTGATTGCTATTATGCTAAATACAGAAGAGCATAGAATCTGTAGATTTCTAGAAACCTAATGTATAAAAACAGGCAATCACAGCGAAATTTTTGAGATTAATAAAAATGGTTTCTTAGATCCTTCAGTTGGGCTTTAGTTGAAAATAAATCCTGTCATTATCTTGGGGATAACCTATTATCACAGTGTGTTCTGTGTTAAAATATATGGCAACATAAATCATGATTTGTGTAACCCTATTCTGGCATTATTTTCACTTTCCAATATACTAAGAGCCTCGAAAAGTGCCATCGGCCAGGCCACCTGTGGACGCCTGAGAGCCCTGCTGAAGATCTTTTCCCCTCCCCTCCTCTCAAGGTCATCTTCCTGGGAGCCACGTCCTGTCTCTGGAGGGGCTTCCCTTCCCAGCCAACCCTCTTCTCGAAGGTAGATACCAGCTCTTTTGCTCATCAGAGTTTGGCTCATTGCTATTCCCCTGTCTAGCTCAGAACCTGGCACACAGGAGGTGTTCCAGACTGAATTGCATCCCCCCCAAATTTATGTTGACGCCCTCACCTCCAAGGCGATGGTGTTTGGAGATAGGGTCTCCGGGATGTAAGTAGGGTCACACGAGGTCATGAGGGTGGTGTTCCCATGATGGGATTGGTGCCCTTACAAGAAGAAACACCGGAGAGTTTGCTGTGTCTCTCTCTCTCTCTGTCTGCCATGCGAGGCCATCTGCAAGCTAGGAAGGGATACATCACTAGAAACTGTTAGTGCCGGAGCCCTGATCTTGGGCCTCCAGCCTCCAGAACTATGACAAAATTCATTGCTGTTGTTCAAGCCACCCGGTCTGTGGTATTTGGGGATGGCGGCCCGAGCTGACTAATAAAGCAGGTGCTCCATGGAGTTCCCTTGACTGAATCACCAAGCAAGGCATCATTCTGGAGCAGACAGATCACGGACACAGGCCTCATGCTTTGCAAGGACCCCTCTCTGCTTCAATACCCTTCACTTCTGGAGTCTTTTACATGAAACCCCAGCCCTTCCAGGCCAGGGACATAGAATCAATGGCAGTTTGGGTTCTTAGTGTCTATTTCTCGGCACAGGGGCAGCAGACAGTTCTCTCCCAACAAGGCACCTGAACCCCTTGGTGGGGGGCTTCTTCACCACCACGCTGACGGGGATTCTGAAGGCCCTCTGGATTCAGTGTGGGGGAGTGCTGTGATCGATTAGTAATGTCTGTCACAGCTGTGGACGGGGCAAGCGGAGGGGTCTGTGCCAGTCTGGACTTAGAGCTGCTGCCTGGAATGCAGTTAAGCATGGGCATCTGGCACGAGCACTGGTGCCTTCTCTGGGCAGGAGATGTTTGCGGTCCCACCCTCAAAGGGCTCCCAACCTCTGCAGGTGCCCAATGAGGAGTAAGGAGCACGGGGGTGCAGGGAAGGTCCGATGACTGAGGAGCCCTTACTTCTGTGCCTGCCCCTCAATCAGAGCAGTGCTGAGCTGAGAGCATGTATTTTCTCTGCCTTGGCTCAGGGCTGGCTGCAACGGGGAAGGTGAGTGACAGAGCAGTGGCCTGGTGACCACAGGGACAGATGCATTGCAGGTCACTCAGCCAAAGCTGTGGGGGAAGTGAGAAGTGAGGCAGGAACAGTGCAGGCAAAAGGGAGAGAGACAGGGCCCGCTGGGTGACAGGGATGCCAGGAACGAAGGCTCAGAGGCAGGTAAAACACATCGGAAGCCTGGGCCACTGGAGCAGCAGGCGTGGGCTGGGGAGAAACGGCGAGGGGAGGAGGTAAGGGCAAGTCACCCAACTGAGTTCCTTGAGCCAGCAGCCTAGCCGAGAGATGACACACTGCTTGTGAAGCTGGGCGGCCTGGGTTCAAATCTTGCCTCTTGCTCTTCCTACCTGTGTTGCTTTGGGCAAGTTACTTAACTTCTCTGGGCCTCTGATTCCTCAACCAGGGATAATAATAGTACCTAATTTCATAGGGTTGGTTGTCAAGGTTGAGTTAGAATGTACGAAGCACCCAGAACAGTGCCTGGCACACAGCACTATGTAAATTTAGTTGTGAGCGTTACAAGCATCTCAAGTAGTTGGAACATGAACCACCATTCCGTGAACTGTGTTCCATGGGGTCCTCAACGAGGAGATGCTCCCATCAAAAAGGTTCTTATGGCTGAAAACATTTGAAAAATGTCACCTATCATATCTGGATGAAGACTTGGCCAGTCCATAGTAAAACAAAAACAAACCCAAAAGCAAAACCTGTCTCACTTTATTTAGCCCAGTGTTTTCCAAGCCTGGTGGATCATGGAATCTTCTGAACACCTTGTGGGACAGTGTTCCACGGGACACCAGTTTGGGAAGTGCTATGACAAAGGCAGCAGGGGAGCCTCTGAACGTATTGGACGGGGTTCCCAGGAGAACCCATCGGGCCCGGGTGAGCCATGGCAAGATTCAAGTGCCAGAGGAGGAGGAGGGAGGCCGCTGCAAAGCCCAGGGTGAGGGATCCCCATAACTGAAGGCAAGGGTGCGTGTGAGAGACACAGTGGGAGACAGAGAAGACCAGAGTGCTGTTTGGATGTGGAGGGCGGAGGAAAGGCAGTGGAGGTGACCCCGAGATTCACATTTCAGGAGGGAGCAGGAAGGGGTCAAGGATTGGGGGTATCCCTTACTCTGCCTGCTCACTCCAACACTCCTTCCCAACCGTGTGACCAAGGTGAGTCTCAGCCTCATGGCTTCCCCCAGGAGGGGACTGGAGAGAGAAAGGTGGGGACAGCCCCATCATGGGGAAGAGCAGCCCCAGGAGGCCGAAGACCTGCTGTCCCTGCTACGCACAGATCGTGTGGTTGTAAAAACGACAGCAGACGTCCAGGGCCTCTCGGCTGACCTCTGGGCTGGTGCTGAAAAGAAGCCAAGGATGCGTTCTGGGCTCCAGGCCTGGCTCTGTGGGCCACAGAGGGCTGTGCAACCCTGGGAAGTTGCTCCGTGTCTCTGGTCCACCCTTCCTCCCCACATCAGCCATGACCATAACATTTCTACCCCTCGCTCCGGAGCCAGAGGCAGCCCTAAGGCACTCGGGCCTTCTGTGCCCCGTCACTGTCAGGGCCCCAGAGCCCCCCGGCCCGGGCCTCACCTCTGGAAGGCCTCACGGCAGCACTGGTACACCTCGAAGCTGCTGCTGCTGACCGTGGTGTTCAGGAGGGCCGTGCAGTCTGCCGCAGCCCGCGGGGGCACATAGAGGATCCCTGTGCAGAGAAGGCAGCTGGTGGGCAGGGTCTGCCCGCTCACTCCCCACCCTGCCGGGAACTCCCAGAGGGGCCAGAGCCCCGGTGTCCGGCCCTGGATGGGGCTCGAAACTCAGGACTCCGCCAGGTCGGCACTCACCTGCCACGCAGGCGTTCGCCAGCGACACACAGGTCCCCGTGCACAGCGCCCGGAGCACTATCCGGGAGAAGTCGCTCTTCCGCTGGGGGGCCATGGAGGCTGCAAGGAGACAAGGGTGCTGAGGTCCAGGAAGCCCTTCTGCCCATACTCCACACTTCTGGATACATCTACTGACTCTCCTTCCTCCTCTGGGCAGCCAGAGGGATAGAGGCTCTCTTCCTGACTGCTTACTGAGTTCGGGAGTCCTCCTTGGCCTGACTTGGGCCCCCAAGCAGTGCCCCACACCTGCCAGCATTGGAGGCAGATTTAGGAAAATAAGGTGAGTTTGCTGTCAGGCAGACCTGGGATTAAATACAGGCCCAGCCACCGACTAACTGAGTGACCGGGGCCATCACTTTCCTCCTCCATCAAATGGGATGGTTACACCACCAGGCAGGGGGACGGTGAGGAGTGGACAGGATGGCTGCTCAGAACTGCGCAGGGCCCGCCTCCCTAGGCCTCGCCGGGTCTGCCTGTCCACTGTGGGTATGGGAACCAACAGGCCAAATCCTCAGGGGACAGGCCAGCCCCGCGCCTTCCCTCCCTCCCCAGACTCCTGAGCCAGGTGCTAACCCCTGGGCTGCGCCCCGCAACAGAGAAGGACTGGAAGGGACCTCTGTGACCATCTTGCTCAGGCTCTGCCCTGGACATACGGGACGACTGAGGCCTAAGGATCCCCAAGAAGTTGTTTCAGAGCCTGGGCCCCAACTGCCCATGTTGCTGGGGAGGCCCCCCAGGACTCACTCAGGCCTCCCAGCATGATCCCAATGGAACTGAAGTTCGCAAATCCACAGAGGGCGAACGTCGTGAGGATTTCTGCTCTGACCTGAACATACAGAAGATGAGTGAGGGGGGGTTTCCCTTGCGTGGGGCGGGGCGGCCCCACATCACCCCGGCTCCCTGGCCCTAGTGTTGCATCCACTTCCAGTGTGTCTTTGACCTTTGAAGCCCTTGGTGCTTCCCCCAGCCCCCCTCACGCCCCCAGGCCTCAAACACCGGCCTCTAGTTTAGTTGGGGCCTCACCGCCTGAGAAATAGCCCCCTTCCCATCGCCTTGAGTCCCTTTATTGTAATTGCCAGCCTTTCCCGGGCTGATTCAGGCTTGCCATGCCCTCTGGCGTAGGCCCTACTAAGTAAGCTCTGTGCCCGAGGGGCACTTGGTGAATGGCCCTTCCCAACATGGTAGACTGGAGCTTGTTTTCCTGTGGGGGCTCTCAGGCTGTGAGAGGACAGAGCACTGCCTCCTGAAGTGAGGAGCTGAGAGCCCAGCCAGCTGGGCCCCATGCGTGTCCCCACCTATGACCAGATTGAGCAAGTCAATAGCCTCTTTCCGTTTTAGTGTCTCCATCTGCAATGTGGGAATAATAGCACCTGCCCGAAGGGCTGTGATAAGGGTCACACGCTGTGGGTATTTAAGCAAAGTAATTCTCCTTCCCCTCCCAATTAAACAGTTGTTTAATTTCCCAGAAAGAGGTGTAAAGAGCCCAATGGAACAATTTGGAATAAAAAAATTGGCTTAGATCATACCTCACACCATATTTAAAAAATCAATTCTAGAGCTTTGAAGTAGATAAATACTGATATTTTAAACAGCAAATAATAGAAAATATAGGAAAATAATAATTAGACTTACCAGGTAGCATTATTACTCTCATTTTGGAGAGGAGAAAACGGAGGCTCAGAGAAGTTAAGTAACTGAGGAAGTTCACACAGCCAGAAGGTGGCTGTGTCAGAATTGGAATTCAGTTCTGACTGCGAAACTCATGCTTTTAGATATTTTACCATATTGTCTCAGGAATTTAACACTTAACAGATTTCTGGAAGGGAGATAACTTTCTAAGTTAAGAAATAATAGAAGAAATCATAAAGGAAAAGATTTGGTATAAAATCTGTTAAAAGAAAAATCCCAAAATACAAGATGAAGGGGAAGAAGGACTAGGAAATATATATAAAATATAATAGAAGAAAGTTAATGTCCTTATAACATAAAGAGTTTACACAAATGGATGGAAAAATATTAAGGCTCCTGCCTCCTGCTTGCTCACCTACCATCACCCTCTATACAGCAGCTCGTGTCATCTTAAAATGTAAAATGTCAAATCTTCAGGAACTTTCTATCACTCCTCAGCCAGTCTCTTCTACAATTACCACCTGCTCTGTGTTTCTCTCCTTTAGTTCTCCAAACAAGTGCTTTTCAACCTCGGGGCCTTTGCACGTGTCTTTTCTTTGTCTGCAATGCTCTTCCCAGCTTCACCTGGCCCCTTCTCCTCCCTCCAACGCGTGGCCTAAATGCTATAGTTCAGGGGTCTTTTCTGACTATTCCAGCCAAGGAAGACCCCTGTTTCCTCTTCTTGTTTCCTTTGTAGAACTTCATTCAAATTGTGGTTTACTTTTTATTCCTTCGCTTCCTTGTGCTTCTCACCAAGCATAAGTTCCACGACACCAGGGACCGTGTCGGTCTACTTCCCCTTTCAATTTCTCGTGCCTAGCAGAGTGCCTGGCACCCTATGGGTCTCAAGCAATACTTGCTAAAGGAACGAAGTTCCTAAAAAAAGATCCTCAAGGAGTATCCCATCCATTATCTCTAGAGGAGAGACTGAGACAGGGGCTGAGGACGAAGACGGGGAATCTGTGCTTTTGATCTCACACAAATTGTTTTTAAACTGAAGGCTACATTCACTTACAACTTAAAACATAATTTGAAAGACAAGAAAAAAATATTTCCCCTTCAAAGTGCCTAGTAACCCAAGAGGTGCAAATTAAAACAATGAGCTATTATTTGCTTGTTAAAGTAAGCACAACTTTTTTTAAGAAGGCTGCTCACTGTTTGGTGTGTGGCCAGGTCAGCGCTACCAGCGTTTGCGAAAGTGACTGGGAGCGACCGCGCAAGGACTCATGCCATGTGATGCAGTCATCCCACAGCTGGGAAAGCTCCGGAGGAAATGATCCGAGAGGAGGGGAGAGTTCTGTGCTCAGAGCTCTTCATTTCTGCACGGTGTAAAATGGCCAAATGATGCAATTAACCCAGGGGGCCCACCAGCAAGGGACTGGTTAAGCATGTCAGGACGCATCCATCAAAAATGCCGTTTCTGTCCTGACAGTCGGTGCGGGGAGAGCCGGCTCGGCTGCAGGGTGGATGCTATCATGAGAACCATGTAACCTCTCCCTTAAACAAAGAATAGGAGAAAATGCACAAGACAACACTAGCTGTTCTCTTAGGATGGCGAGGTGACAGGTAATGGTTATATTCTCAGTGATGCTACAGAGAGCTTTATTTGTTTAGAAACATTCATTTTATAGAGCGTTTAGAGTTTTGTTTTTTTTTAAGAGAGAGAGAATGAGAGAGAGCTCATGCTCACGTGGGGGGTAGGAAGGGGCAGAGGAAGGGAGAGAGAATCCTAAGCAGATTTCCCGCTGAGCGCGGAGCCCAACATGGACCTTGATCCCACGACCCTGAGATTATCACCCAAGCAGAAATCAAGAGTCGGACGCTTAACCAACGGAGCCACCCAGGTGCCCCTAGAGTTTTCAGAAACAGGTTTTCACAGAAAAAGCCATCTCCTGAACTGAATCCAATATGCTGGCAGTGAACGTGGCGGGGCCTCCCTATCTCGCTCCTTCTGCTCACTGGACGCTCACATGTGTCCCTCTGGGCGCCCCGTGGCACAAATCACACCACTTTCCAGTAGGAGCAGTGAGGCGCCGTGGCTGTCCCGAAGCCACACAGGATGGTGGTCCGTCTACAGTGAGATCTCAGGTCTCCCCAGCGAGGCCCTTTCCTTGAGGCAGCGAAGCCCGAGGCCATCTTGTAGGATTGGGAGGCTGGGCGCCACCGCCATGTGTGCCCCGCCTGTGCAGGAGCCGGGACAGCAGCTGCCAGGGGACCCAGGAGCAGCGGCATCACACCCCTGCTGCAGGGAGGGGACCGGGACACTCACAGAGATCCACTGCTTCTTGCCGCCGACCCACTCCTCTGCTCCTGCGAGACGGCGCTGCTTGTACCGGGAGAGCTCCTGATAGGCCACGAACTCGTTCAGGAACAGCTTGATCCCCAGCAGCTCTGCCACCACCGGGCAGTCCTCCCAGGCCACCCCCATTAGGAAGGCCACAGGCCGCAGGGCGTAGGAGCAGATGAGCTGAGGCACAAGGCAAGGGCAGCTGCTGGGACCAGGACCAGGGCTGGTGTCCACCCACTGCCACCCACCCCCGGCCCCAGGCCGCCCCTCGCCGGCCAAGGGGGCAGCCCAACGGTACCTGGAAGCTGAGCTCCTGGGCACCCACCATGGCTCCCAGCCAGGAGAGGGCAGCGTTGACGAAGGCCAGCAGCGCCAGGAAGGCAATCAGGTTGGCTCCGATGTTCCCAACCAGCTGCACGGAGACAGCGGCCCCACTGCTGGCTGCTTCTAAGAGGTTCTGAGCGTCTCTGTTTTGGGGACCAAGAACCACCATGACTGGCCTGTCCCCACAAAGAGCGGGGCTCCTCTTCCTGTAGGCTCAGAGAGGAACCCTGGACAAAGTATTTCAGAGCTGAGGGTCCTTGTTTTCTTTCTGAGACCCAGGGGCAGAAAGGGGCTGGTCCGAGCACTAGGATAAGGCCCGGACTGCCAGTGCGGTGCCGTGTCCACATGGGGGAGCCACCAGCCACATGTGGCTTTGGAGCACTTGAAAGGAGGCTGGTCAGCACTGAGGTATGTTGTAAGCAAAAACAAGGACCAGATTTCAGAGGTTAAGTACAAAAAAAAAAGAACATGAAATAGCTAATTAATAATGTTTTATATTGATTACATGTTGAAATGACAATATTTTGGACATACTGTATTAAAAAAATATGTTATTAAAGTTACCTGTTTCTTTTGACTATTTAAAAACACAACTATTAGAAAAGTTAAAATTCTAGATGTGGCCCACGCTGCATTTCTAAAGGGCAGTGCTGCCTGAGACCCGCCCACCGTACCCCGAGCACGTTGGTCAAAGCGGTGCCTTTGCAACCTCTTTAACCAGGTCCATGTTACACGGCGGCTGTCGGGCTACGGTGAAGAGGTGTTTGCAGGTGAGTGACCTCGGGGATGGGGCTGCTTCAGTATGTGATGGACACCCTGGTGTGGGACCTCAAGGCACCGGGAACAGGTGGCCTGGGACTTTTCAGGGCCCTCCCCGGCACACACGCCACAGGCTACATCCCCGAACCAGGCTGCTCTCCCCTGCGGCCAGCCGGTTGTTTCCCGCTGGTCCGACCCTGGAAACTAAGATGCAGGACCGCAGTCCACGTGTTTTGTGAGCGAAGCCACAAGCTGGGCAGTGAATGAGCAGAGGGCCTGGGGTTGGGCAGAGAGAACCAGACGCTGCTGGCCCAGCCTCTGCTCCCCCAGCCTCTGCCCCCCCAGGCTCTGCTCCTGCCCTGCACCCTCCTGCTACCCCCCCACCGCCCTCCTCTCCCCTCCCCCATTTCCATCCCCTCCCCTGGGCCTCTGCTACCCACAGACTCCTCCTGCTCCCCCCAACCTCCCTCCCCACCTCCCTCCCCTCCCCTTCTGCTCCCCCAGACCCTCCTTGTGCTCCCCCCAACCTCCCTCCTCCCCCCACACCCCCCTTTCTCTTTGTCTCCCACGTGCCCCCAAGCCGCCCTCCCGCAGCGCTCACCCTCCGGTCAGTTTCACCCCTTCCGCGCTCTTAAACTTGGACTCCTCCACCTCCGGGTAGGCCAGCTTGGAGAGGGCCAAGGCGCAGGGGGCGGCCATCACGGAGGCGGCGATCAGGGAGGCGGCATCGATCTGTGGGAACAGGAGCGAGGCTCAGCGGGAGGAAACTTCGGGGCCAGGAGTGCAGCCCAGGGCAGCAGGGTCACGGGTGCTCTGCCCCACTGGGTGTCGTCGTCCTCAGTCCTGCTGCCATCGTTGGTGACGGTACTGAGACCTTTTCTGGGTAAAGGGTCACGGGCTGTATGCACAGAACGTCCTATTTCCCTCTAGTACTTCTGTAAGTGCGGCCGAGCCCCTACCAACAAGGAAACTGAGGCCCCCAAAGATGAAATGTGACCCGCCCAAAATGAAGACAGAGAAGGCATTAGAACCTTCAGGTCTTTCGGCTCCAAGTTCAGAGTTCTTCCTTCCCTTACGGGCGGTCTCCCTTCGGCCGCTCATCTGAGGGCCGGTCCACCATTGGCTGAAGTCCTTGTGATGGTTTCCGACAGAGCTCACAGGACAAGAGTTGGGAGGGATCCAAGACTTGACCTAATTTGACCTCATAATGTAGGAATGTCCTTCCTCTATAGGATTCCCACCTTGAATACTTTCTGCAACAGGGAGCTCACCATCTCAAGGCAGCCCGTCACGCCCACTGCTGTGGAAATGGCCACCAAAGCAGCTACCCTTTGGCCCTGGGTCTGTCTGCTGGAGCCACACTGTAGAATTCCCTCCCAGCAAGACAGCAGAGCAGCCTGAGCCCCCGGGGCTCGTCCTTCCTCAGTTATTACCCTCACTATGGCCTCAAACCCTTTGCTTCCCTGTTTTTTGGTTTGTTTTTTTTTTAAGATTTTATTTGTTTATTTGAGAGAGAGAGAGCATAAGTGGGGGTGGGGCATAGGGAGAAGGAGAAACAGACTCCCTGCTGAGGAGGGAGCCCACCCCGACGCGGGGCTCAGTCCCAGGACCCCAAGATCATGAGTTAACCCAAAGGCAGACGCTTAACCAGCTGAGCTACCCGGGCACCCCTGCTTCCCTATTTTTGGCCCCAGAGATGGATGGGATATTTTCCCAACACTATTATTTACCTTGTGGAAAAATTAGAACCAACCCAAACATCTAACAACAAGGGAATGGCTAAGCATTGTCAAGCTGGCATGGGGGGGCTCCATCTGAGGTCATGACCTGAGCCAACATCAAGAGTCAGACGCTTAACCGACTGAGCCACCCAGGCGCCCTTCCTTCTGTTCTTTTAAATCCCCTTCATATCTTTTCAGTGGGGAGTAGAAACCCCTTAACATGAGTATTGGCACCAACGCCCACCTTCTGCCCACCCTATCCTGGGCCCTGGGTGCGCAGAGCCTGCTCTTTGTGGGAAGAATCCAGCCTTGGGGCAGCTGTCCTCTCTGGATGTTCCAGGCTGGGCTTTGGGACATCACCAGCCTCCAAGGGGTGGCCCAGATCTCATGGGGAGTGTGCCAAACCTGGAATCTGGGGCTTTCCCCCCCATCGGCCAGGCCCCTCCCCTTCCTCCACTTTGGAGGTCACATCTGCTTTGCCACCTTGAGCAGGGTACCCATCCTGCACTTGTCACATTCCTGCATACTGTCTGAGTGGGCCAGGCATGGCCAAAGCCTCAAGTGCTCCCGCTGGCCATTTCAGCTTGGAAAGGGCTGAATTCCGCCCAGGCTGACCCAGTGGGGCACTGGGTCAATCCACACATGGCCTCCCCACTGCCAGCGACTCCAGGCTGTGACACCTCCAGCCCTGCCGGCACCCAGTCAGGAATGCCTTCTGCCCCAGCATCCCGGGGCTTATTTCTGCTCAAAATGTTCCTCTCTCTACCCAGAGGTGTCCTATGGGGACATAGGATGAGCCCTCCATCAAAAATAATTTTACTGGGAAGCCTGGGTGGCTCAGTCTGTTAAGCATCTGCCTTTGGTTCAGGTCATGATCCCGGGGTCCTGAGATCGAGCCTTGCTTGTGCTCTCTCTCTCAATCAAATAAATAAAAAAAAAAATCTTAAAAAAAAAAAACCACAAAACTTTACTGACAAAGGAAAAAAAAATCCATATAACTATAAAGATAAAATGGGCCAGTTTCAGAAGGATGGATTTCTGACCCTAATATGTCAGAGAAAGAACGACTACTTTTCAACACTGCTGTTTTCTATTATTGCATTTAACTCTTTTTTTTAAATAATTTTTTTTTTTAGATTTTATTTATTTATTCGACAGAGACAGCCAGCGAGAGAGGGAACACAAGCAGGGGGAGTGGGAGAGGAAGAAGCAGGCTCCTAGCGGAGGAGCCTGATGTGAGGCAAGATCCCATAACGCCGGGATCACGCCCTGAGCCAAAGGCAGACGCTTAACCGCTGTGCCACCCAGGCGCCCCTGCATTTAACTCTTAAACTGCTGTGAGGTGGGCAGTAATTCTGCCCATTTTATAGATGGGGAAACTAAGTGGTAGGCTCTCACTTGGCCCTGCTTAGAACGTCACAAACCCTATCCTGGGGCCCCCATTCCCGTACAGTTGATTAAGGACCATCAGTGGCTGATCCCCTCAACATGACCCTGCCCAGCCTGTGTTCACAGCTCCTCTCACAGGGGCCCCTGAGCCAAAGGGGTGGGGAGAGAGACCAGTTTCTGGCGTTAGTGGAGAGGGCTGGGGTCTGCTTTAGAGTTTGGGGGAATTATGGTGAAAAGGGAGATGTACAGGGACGCCTGGGTGGCTCACTCGGTTAAGCGTCTGCCTGCGGCTCAGGTCATGATCCTAGGGTCCTGGGATCAAGCCCGACTTCTGGCTCCTTGCTCTGCAGGGAGCCTGCTTCTCCCTCTGCCTGTAGCTCCCCCTACTTGTGCTCTCTCTCTCTCTGACAAATAAGTAAATAAAAACTCTTAAAAAAAAAAAAAAGAAAGTAATAAAAGGGAGATGTATGTGGAGATCACAATGAAAGAATTCAGTCAAGGGAGCTCTGGGACCTCAGAACAGGGGAGGAGGTCTAGACCAGTGTCGTCTAATACAAATATAATGAGAACCATGTCTGTGATTTTAAATTCTCTAAGAGCCAATTAAAAAAGTAAAGAGAAGCAGGTGAAATTATTTTTGGTAATGCGTTTTACTTAACCCAACATATTCAAAATATTATCTTTCCATTCATGTAATCAATATAAAACTTATTCATAAAATATATCCCTTTTTTTTCCTTACAAAGTCTCACAGAGCATCTCATTTCAGACCAGCCACATTTCACGGGCTCGATAGCCACGTGGGGCTGGTGGTCAGTGCATAGGACAGCACAGGTCTAGAAAGATCCAATAGGAGGAGCGCAGGGCAAAGGGAGCCAGTTGAGCAACAAAGAGAAAGGAGGAGTGCTCAAGAGGGATCTTTTTGGAATTCAGGTGCTGAGGGCAAGTCAAAGAAACAGTGAGGAGCTGCGGGGGGGTGGGGGGGAGTAGTTGGGGAGGGGAGAGGGTGAGCAGGCCCTGCCGTGGGAGGCGGCCCTGGGGCTGCTGCAGTGGCAGCCAAGAGCCAGGTGGGGGCAGAAGAGAGCTTCTCTGACACCTGATTAAAGGCCCAGCCAGAGCCGGTGGGAAGAAGGGAAGGAAGGTCTGGGGGGGGGGGGGGTGCTTTTCACCTGGGCCAGCTATGGGGACTGGGGCGTTGTACCAGAGCCTGTGCATGGAGATTTGGTGGCCTCTGCACCTTCTGTGGAGCTAAAGGGAAGTGGGCACCCAGGTCCCTTCAGTGGGAGGCCCCACTGCCTGCAGCTGGGCCTGGACTCTGGCCTGAGACAAGAAGGAAAGGAAGCTGAGTGGAGAGGCAGACTGGGGAATAGGGAGAGCTCTCCCAGTATTTTATTCTTAAGTAATGGCCGCAAGGCTCCCGTAGTGGGAAGAATACCATTCTTTTAACTGACTGTGGAACCCAGAGCAAGGTCAAGACATGTAAAGGCCCTAAGTCCCAACCGTGGCACCCCCACCACCAACATGCCACCGTGAAAAAGCCTCAGGAACAAAGTTGTGAATTTCCATTTTTGAACTATCAAATTCCTTCCAGAATCAGTTCGGGTGGTGGTCTCTCTCTAGGCCTTAGTGATGCAAGTGGGAACCAGGTGATCTCTAAAATTCTAGTCGGGAGAGTGCCAAACCCAGAAGACCAAAGCCCCGGAGCACAGGGGGCCTTTCGGGAAGGTCACACAGCACCTGCTCTGCCCGGGGAAGCCCCGTGGGCAGCTGAGCTCACCATTGCGGCCCGTGCGCCCTGAGGGAAGGAGGCGCTGAGGTTGGCTGGCCCCTTGCCCATTCCTGAGGACAGAGAGGAGGAAGACAGGTGGAATTTGGGACCAGAGGAGGGGACAGGGTGGGTTATCCTAGCACCACCCCCCCCCCCCCACACACACACGGCATCCCTCGGTTGACCCTGCGGACAGGGAGGGGCAGGCCTCACTCTCTGTCTGCACCAGGAGGCCCATCTCACTCTAGGGGCTGAGCGACAGCGCGTGACAGGGATGACATAGGTTGTCCCTCTTTCTTTCCTTTTTTTTTTTTTTTGTTATTACAAATAATGTTGGGATTTGGCATTTTTTGACCACTTATGAAATAGTTCCATATCATAATATTCCTAACTGGATCAAAGGGAAAGAATATTTTTTTAAAGATCTTATTTATTTGAAAGAGAGAGAGAGAGAGAGAGAGCGCGCGCGCACGCGCGCGCGCGCGCGCGCGCGCATGAGGGGGGGAGGGGCAAGGGAGAGGCATAGAGGGACAGGGAGAAGCAGGCTCCCCGCCAAGCAGGGAGCCAGATCTCAGGACCCTGTGCTCATGACCAGAGCCGAAGAAAGATGCTTAACTGACTGAGCCCCCCAGGTGCCCAGGAAAGAGTATTTAAACTGACAGATGTTCTCCCAAAAGGCGACAGCAAATGACACTCCTGTCAAGAGTGCCCCACAGCCTTGCCGTTTAAAGGCAGGTAAAGGGATACCTGGGTGCCTCAGTGGGTTAAGTGTCTGCTTTGAGCTCAGGTCCTGATCTCAAGAGCCGGGGATCAAGACCCGTGTCAGACTCCCTGCTCAGCGGGGCATCTGCTTCTCCCTCTCCCTCTGCCTGCTGCTCCCCCTGCTTGTGCTCTCTCTCTCTCCGGCAAATAAATAAAGTATTTTTTAAAAATAGAGGCATGTAAAATATTGTACATCTTCTAGAAGAAACAGAAGTTACTATTGTTTTAATTTCTTTGACTAGCAGTGAGCTGGAATATCTTTTTACGATCTATGAACTCTTTTCACCTGATCAATCATTCAAACTTTTTAAAAAATTGTGACTTTCGCCATACAGACGTTTTTCATTTTTATTAGTAGCTCTGTCAACCTTTTCCTTTATACTTCTGGATTTCATGTCATGCTCAGATTTTGCAAGAAAACGGCAAACTGCCGAAAAGCATGGGTAGAATTACATCATTTTTAGTAAAAAAAGAAAGAAAGAAAGAAAGAAAGAAAGAAAGAAAGAAAGAAAGAAAGAAAGGAAAGAAAGAAAGGGAAAGAAAAAGAAAGTGTATTCAGGTATATATACTTAAATGACTACACAGACAGATCTGGAATGATGAATTTTAAGTCAGTGGTTCTCAAATCGAGCACTAGAGTCATCTGGAAGGCTTGTTATAATACAGGATGCGGCCGCTCCCCAGTGTTTCTGATTCAGCGGGTTTGGGGTGGGGCGCAAGAATTTGCATTTCTAATAAGCTCCCTGTCAGAGAACGGCTGTTCTAATCTTCTAATCTAGTAAAAAGCAGTTCCCTTGAGAAGTGGGTTTGACGTTCTTTTTTTTACTTTCCTCCCTTCTGCAAACAGCAAGAATTTCTTTGATAGTTAAGAAAAACAGTAAGATCTTTAAAGATTTGCGTGCGAAAGCACAAACAAGCACAGAGTGTTTAAGGAAGGCAGAGTGCTGTTACTAGGCCCTTTGTAGGGGACACACGGGAAGATTCCAGTCTGCTTGCCACGCAGATTGGGATTGGTGTAAGGGCTCGAGTCACACCATTGGAATTTGACCTAGAAATGTATTGCGCTCAAAGCTGCACAAGCAGTAATTTAGGAGCAGAGGAAGGACTTGTGCCCAGCAAGGGTGCGGGGAGGAGGAGGGCAGGGGGAGTAGCGCAGATCTCCAGGGGCAGCCCAGGTGAGGGACTGTGTGCATGAGGCTTAGAGTCAGACAGATGTGGGCTCGAATCCTGGCTGGGGCATCTCACCTATTCTCGGAGCCTCAGCTTCCTCATCTGTAAAATGGGGATGTTGAGATACCTAGCACTGTGCCTGGCACATGAGCGGGGCTCAGCCGGGGGACCCCTGGGAACCCTTGCCCCCACTGGCCACAGTGAGAAGCTCGAGCGGTCCAGCCCACCGGGCCGGCCCTACTCAGGAGCCTCACAGCAGCCGGGGTTCCGGACACGGCCCGCAAGAAAAGACGCTCGGTTGCTCTGGCCACGGGCTGTGTGGGGCCCCCACAAAGGAGGGTGTCAGGTTCCTGAGGTTTTCAGCAAGCAGAGGGAGAGCTCCACATACCCCGAAGGAGATGTAGGCGCCCATCAGGCTGCCAGCAATGGTGGCATAGCCCCCGGTCATGACCGCGTGGATTTCAGAGAGTGTCATGTCTGCCAGGTAGGGCCGGATCAGCAGAGGAGCCTCGGTCTGCAAACAGGAAAGACATCAGACAGCCCGAGCTGGCCAGCCCAGTGCGGGCCCCAGGGTATCCCCTCTTCCCCCAGGGGTGGGCACGTCACAGTGGGTCCCGGGGATCCCAGGGGCAGAGACAGCAAGGTGGGGTTGGGACCACAGTCTGTCCTTGGCTGGGCCTCCCTGAACCGCGACATTGGCTCTAGGGAAGGACTCCCAGCCCTTCCTCCTCGCCTGATGAGGCTCCCCTGTGTCAAGTGCTCACTAGGTCCCAGCACCCCACTTTCATCACTCATGACCTTCTGAGAAAGAAGTGGTCATCCCCCGTTTCCAGGAGAGCGAACAGAGAATCAGAGAGGTTCAGAGAATTACCTCTGTTCATGCAAAGGGCCAGAAGCGGATGGAACTCCAGGCCTGAGCTTTTCACGAAGACATGGGGTTGCCAGAAAGAAAGGAGATGGGCATTGGGTGGTGTGTTTACTCCGGGGCGTCTGGGGAAGCCGGGAGCCATTCATTTATTCATTTAATGAACAGTTATTGAGCACCTCCTATATTCCAGACTGTTCTATAGAATAGGGACGGGGGTAAACAAGACAGAGCCCCTGACCCCACAGTTTTTATCCTGGGAGCCGTGGAGGAGGGTGGGTTATGGGAAGAAATGGATAACCAGCAAGGAACCAAGTAGATAAAGTGTGTCTTAGACGGTGCTAAAAGCTGTGGGGATACTGCGGGCGAACGCCTAGCGGTTGCGGGGTATTTAGATTGGAGTGACAGCAAAGGCTGTCCGGAGGAGGTGACGTTGGAGCTGAGACCACAGGCGCCCTCTGTTGGGTTCAGAAGCACAGCATTGCAGGCAGAGTGAACAGCAAGGGCCCTGGGGCAGATCTGAGCTTGGCAGTTTTGAGGACCCGTGAGCAGGCCAGTGTGCACGCAGCAGAGGGGGTGTGGGACGGGGCTGGAGCTGGAGGACAAGGGGCGGGGGCTAGCCAGGGTAGCGAGTGCCCTTGGCTGGGATGGAGGGGCATGATCTGGCTTGTGTTTTTAAACGGTCGTGCTAGCACGTGCGTGAAGGGCAGAGGGTGGCAGCGGAACGGAAGCAGGGAGAGTAGGAGGAGACTCAATGTCCAGTGGGGGAGACGAGGGTGGCTAGAGGTGAAGGAGAGGGGCAGTGGGACAGGGCTGGGCTGGGCTGTGGGGGCCAGCTGGCAGGACTTGCTGACGGGCCAGAGGCTGTCGGGAGCGAGGAAGCCGAGGAAGGAAGGAAGACTCCTTGAGTTTTGTCTGAACAACTTCAGTACCCTTTCCTGAGAAGGGGAAGACTTGGAAGCGTGCAGCTGTGTGAGAGGGAATTGGTTCGCCTGCTTGGACTTGGGGTGCTGAATTTGAGGTGCCTTTTAGGTACCCAAGTGGAAGGTCGAGGAGCAGCTGGGTGGGTCAGACTGGAGCTAGGGTCTGGGTGACACTTAAAGCGTTAAGCCTCAGGGCTGGTGTGACCCCCCCACCCCCCAGGGACAGAGTGTGGCCAGGGAAGAGGGCCAGGCCACCAACATCGGGGCTGAAATGATGCCGTTAATCCTCAGAGGCTTCCCATCCCCTCCTCTTGGGAGAAGTGAGGCAAAGACTCAGGGGTCAAGGTCAATGTGCCCACCAACTGGTCCAAAGTCAGTTCATTTGGGGAGCTCTTCACATCCCCCAAATCCCATTCACCTAAAATTTGTATTTAATCAGCAAAAACCATGGAGCACATTTGCCGCATTTCATTTAAAGAAATGCTTTTGTATTTCAGTATTTCTTTCTCTTTTGCTTCATTTTAAACATCTTAAGGGATTTGAGACAATTGATCTAAGAGCACATCTGTCTTCATTGGCTTAAAAAAACCCTTTGAAATCAACACACTGGTACTATGGCCAAAAAGATGCAAATATTCTCCAGTTTCCTAAACTCTCCAGCGAAATAGGGCATTCTGTGGCAAGTATGTCGTTTGGTGACCCCAATATTGGTCTGATGGGCTAGGTCCCTGGAACAGGCTCCGGAGTCTCACCCCCAGGAGGGCCAAGCCTTCTGAAAGGGGCTCAGGGCTGACAGGTGCCTTCAGAGTCACATTTACTTTGGAAAATATGTTTCAGAAAAGAGGAGGAAAAAAGAAGGCAAAATGATGTCATGTAAGGAACCCTGCCCAGGAAAGGGAACAGCTGGATTCTAAGTCCTGACTTATATTGTGGGGTCCTGGCAAGTTGTTCCCACCCTCAAGCTAGTTTCTACAGGAAGGGGGAAAGGTGGACGCCACCTGTAGGATCTGAGTCTCTAAGCTGGCGAAGACCTCCGCAGCCCAGAGCGGTGGGAGGTGCCAGACTGAGGCCGTCCCCCCGGCACAACCCAGGTGAAAGGTGAAGAGTACATCCCCGAATGGAGCAGCCCCGGGGCAGCGGCCTTTGGTGACCCTGGGAGAAGGTCCGAGTGTCTCTTCCCCTCCCCGGGGATGCTGCTGTCGAGCACGAGGGCAGGAGGCTGCGGTACCCACCTGGCTCACAAAGATGTTTCCAGCCACACTCAGCGTCTCCGTGGCCGTGGTGTCCATGGTGGCCCGCATCAGCCAGCTGATCTAGGAGGCAAAGCGTTCTTTGTGGGCGGGCATCAGCAAACCCCGAGTTGGAGAGCGTCAGGGGCGGGGTGGAAGTACCTGATAAGTCTTCCTTCCAACTTCCAGCCCAGCATAGGAAACCCTCACCTCCGTTTCTCCTTTCATACCTCCATTCACGGGGGCTCACCACTTCCGAAGGCCCCCACTCCACCTTAGGACAGCTCCAAAATGCATGCTGTCTCCATACAAAAGGGTTCCCAGGCCCAATATACTTGAGAACGGCTGTATACACACACACACACACACACACACACACACACACCTTGGAGGTTACCAAATACATATCAGCTTAGTAAAGGCTCTGAGAAGTCATGCACAAAAGCTTGTTCAAATGTGTCTAACCCCCCTTCACAAAAGTATTTGACCATGGGATCCCTTTACCTAGTCACATGTGTTAACCCTCCATGGAGCTGGAGTTTTGTGAAAAAAGCTTTGGAAACATTGTATTAGAAAGTTCTTCCTTTCAATCAAGATGAAGTCGGCTTCCCTGGAATTTCTCCCTACTGCAGCAAACTCCCTGGCTGCCCTTCCTCTAATCTTTCTTCTGTATGTATTTGGAGACAGCTCTCCTACCCTCACCTCCTCCACCCCAGCCTTCACTTTTCCAGGCTCAGCAGCCCTACTTCCTGCAACCATTCTGTGGAGGGCATGGTGTCGGCCGTCACACCTGCCCCGAGGCTTCAGCGGTCACGGCCCCTTGACCGAACACGTGCTCCAGATTTGGAGAGGCCCTCCTCCCTCCTGCCCCGCACTGGGCACTCTACCATAACACGGTGCATTTTTGCCTCTCTGGCAGCCGCCTGCTAGTCCTGGTTTATTCTGAGCTCAATCGGCTAAACCCTCAGACTCACCCTCACCGCCAGGTCCAACCGGCCCAGTGCCACCTCCTGCATCCCGGTTTGTGCGGCAGATTTTAGGAACGTAAGCACAGGATTTGACATTTGCACCAGCTAAGTCTGGCCAATGTGGCCCACTGCTCCGGTCCCTCAAGATCTTTTTGGTAGAAATGATGTCTCTCCCTGACATTTCTTCTCAAAGCAGCAAACTTCCCTCACGCAAAGACCGCATTGGGTTTGGTGCCATTTCCCCTTAGTATCATGACAGGAGACTCTGGGAAAGATGTTTGCCTAAGAGTAGACTTGGAGTGGGAGGGTGTGGACCCCGGGAGCAGGGTTCTGGGAGGGTGTGGACCCCGGGAGCAGGGTTCTGGGAAGGTCCAGCTCTCAGAGCTGGGGCGTGAGGGAGGGTTTGGGCTCTGGGTGCAAGGCCTTCTGGGAGAGCAGGAGCCCCGCGGGTAGGTGGCGCCGGGAGAGCCCAGGCCGCGGCTTGGGGAACTCACCTTCTGGATCACCCACTGCATGAGGCCCGCGTAGTACAGAACTGACATAACGCAGCTGAAGAAGACGACAATGGGCAGAACCTGCTGGGGGAAAGTGTGGGCCCCGGGGTGAGAGGCAGGGAGCCGGCAGGGAGCCCAAGGCCCAGCAGACCCCAGACAGCCCACTTGGCCCAAGACCTTGCCACGCGGAGACCTGGCAGGGTCGAGGAAGAAGCTCTCAATTTAGTGCCTGAGGTCACAAACGGGGCCTCTTTGGAGGCACATCTGCCCTCTCCGCCCACCCGCCCAGCCCTGTCTCCGTCCCCTGTCCCCTCCCGGCCGCAGAGGAGGCCTGTGCCAGGCAGAGAAGCAGGACTTGAGTCCCCCGCTTCTTAATCCCCCATCTGTAGAGTGGGGAGAATGTGGATTTCTCATGTCGCAGAGAGGAGTAAAGGAGCTGGCTCGGGGCCTGGCACCTTGCACAGCGTCCCTCCTCCTTCGTGAGCTCGGTCCTGGGCCCAGGCCTCTGGCCTTAACCTCCCTCCCGAGCTTTGGGCCCGAACGAGAGGCCTCTTGTCTCTCTGGTATTCCACCCTCACTCAGGACCAACGGGCTCAGAACTAGACTCACAGGGGACCAGCAGTGCTGTCACCCCGTTTCCTGTGACCAGGCTTGTCACCTCTCTGCATGCTCTGGGCCTCATCCATTCTTCCCTCAACACGTCCCTCATGTCCCTTCCCTCCTCGCCGGGGCCCTGATGCCACCCCAGCGCGTCTCCGCCGCAGTCTGACGGATAATAGCGAGGACCAACTACTTCAACATCTGTCAGCGCACAACCCGTTTCATAACCACGGTGACCAGGCAGCGGTGCTCGGAGGGTCTGGAAACCAGAATGAGGAGGCTCTGCACGGGCCGTCAGGGAATGAGCTCTAAGACAGCTTCTTAAATGGGAAAGGGAGAGGTGTCAACGGTGCGTCCACTGTGCTAGTCTACGCGCAAGGAAGGCTGGGGATGGCATTGTGTGGGCCGCTGTGTGGGCCACAGTACCGTTACAAGGATAGGCAAAGGAGGACAGTTGCCTTGTGAGGGAACCAGGGGACAGGAGTCGGTGTGAGAGGCAGACTTTCTTTCTACTATGTCCCTTTTGTACTGTGAGAACGTGTTATCTGTTCCAGTTTCATTTTTTTTAACTTTAATTTTTTTAAAGATTTTATTATTTATTTGAGAGAGAGAGCATAAGCAGGGGGAGTGGCAGAGGGAGAGGGAGAAGCAAGACTCCCCGCTGAGCAGGGAGACCAATGTGGGGCTCGATCCCAGGACCCTGGGATCATGACCTGAGCCGAAGGCAGATGCTTAACCGACTAAGCTATCCAGGCGCCCTCCAAACAATTTTAAAATAAGTTACCCAGGATTGGTAATAGCAAGCACATCCTTACATTAAAATGTTAGGTGAGGAAGCTAGATATTAAAAGCATAGAAAGGCTGGAAATCAGATATCCAGACAGCAAGCAGCTGCTCCGTGTGCTGGGACTATGGAAATTTGGGTTCTTGTTTCTGTATTTCCCATTTCTCATCTGCTCCTATAATTTTCTGCAGCAGGTGGACACCTCTCAAGGGAGGGGGCAGGAACACAGGGCAGGTCTGTGGAAGCTCATCAGCCGGCTTTTGGACGTGCTAAGTTTGAGATGCCTGTGAAACGGCCAAGAGGAGTGCTGAGCGGGCGGCTGGATAAAAGGGTCAGGGGCTCAGAGGGGAGGTCTGGGCCAGGCCTGGCTTGGACTTGTTTGCACAAGAGTATAGGTTGAGGCCATGGGACAGATGTAATTCCCTGGGGCAATCGTCCTGAGCGAGCAGAGCAGTGAGGAAGGACAGGCTGCCGGGGGCAGCATCACAGAAGGGGGAGAGGGAAGGAGGGGCACAGGGAGGGGACAGAGGAGAAATAGAGATGTTGGAGGACGGCCAGGCCAGGGGTGTGATGGAAACTGAGGACAGATTTTCGAGAAGGATGGTCGGTCAGCTGTGCCAGATACGTCAGAGCATTCCAGAAAGGTGAGGAGTGACACGGACCCTTGACAGCTAGCAATTCAGGGGTCCCTGGTGGAGACGGCAAGAACAGGCAGCTCTTTCGAGAAGCTTAGCTGTGCCAGAAGGAAGGCTCTCAGGAGAGGTGAGGGGTGAAGGGAGAGCTGTTTTTGTTTTTAATAAGAGGAGTCTTGGGTAATCACACTCCGGCTCTGGTTCAGAATGAACCGGGATTGCAGACCGGCCCCGAGGAAGACAGAGGCTCTCTCCCAGGCAGCTCCCCCAGAAACGAGAAACAGACCCTGGGAGGTGTTTCCCTGTCCCCTACCCAGATGGTTCCTGCGGTTTTCTCTGGACCGGCTCCATGCCACATCCCTGTCACCAGGCTCCCTGCAGCGGGGGATGTGGGCCGGCAGGGAACGCAGGCTGTGGGTGGAGAAGCCCTTCTCTTGCCCCGGGACTCGAGACTCGTGACTCGCTGGCTGCCTGGTGCCGGGCACGCCCCCCACGCTTGGGTGCTGACGTCATCTGCTCTCCCTCCCAGCGAGACCCAGAGACAATCACGTACTGTCTAGACGGCCTGTCCAATTTATCATGAGAGGGACAGCCCGGCGGCGACCTGGCAGGCTGCAGACACGGCCCATACTGGGGAGGAGAGAGCCCGGCCGGCAGGACCTGACTGCAGATTTGGGACTTTCTCCTGGCAGCGAGCGAGACACATTTTCTACCCGTGCGACGGGGGTTTTAGGTGGAAGGGAAGCTGTGTTTTGCATTAAATGGTGACTGTCTTGGGAGGGGAGATAAATGCAAGAGAAGAGAGGTGACCTCCAAATTTCTCATGTGGGACATTTCATACTAAATAAGGTCCCTGAGGCCCACATGATCTCCCAGGCTGGGGAACAACTTCTGGGCCTATCTAGTGTGTGAGGTGGCAGGAGACGGGATAGGCAGTAGAAGCCGGTGTCGCTGTAGTCAGGGAGAGGGAAGTACATGCAGCCCTACTGCGTGTCTATACGCAGCCTTCCCTATGCCAGTGTGTGGTGACTCCTCGATCCCCAGCCAACCGAGGTAGATGTAAACCCACTTCCCCAGTGGGCACGCTGAGCGTGTGAGATGTGGGTTACCTGCCCGAGGTCACACACCTGCAAAGAGACAGAGCCCTTCCTGGTCACTCTGCAGGCTGCCAAGGCCCCGCGGTGACCCTGAGGAGGTTTGCCCTGCTGCCAGTTCTTGGGCCTCATTTCTCTGTCTCTGGGGAAACATTCATCTCCTCCGAGAAAGAGAGCTTCTTGTAAGTCCTGACCACTGCCAGCTGGTCCTTCTAGTGCCAATGCTCACCCATCACTGAAGGGAGAGGGGACTTCTAGCTTGTCTAGGGCAGTGGTTCTCGAAGTACAGTCCCCGGACCAGTAGTATCACTCGAGAATTTGCTAGAAATGCTAATGTTGAGCCCCACACCCAGAGTTTCTGATTCAGTAGGTCTGGGGTGGGCCTGAGAATTGCGGCCTGAGCATTGCCAGATGCTGCTGGGGCTGCTGGTCTGGATGGCATGGTCTGAGAACCATTGCTCTAGAGTGTAGACCGTATGCTCCAAGCAAATGTCAACTTTTTACCAGGAAGCAGGCTCTGAAGGCAGGACTAAACCCACTGAGGACATGGCCCCGATGCTTCCTCTTCGTGGAGGAAGCTTTTGATGACTTCCTGATGATGAACCCCCCAAAGGCCTAAGCACTGCAGACAGGGCCCTGTCGCCAGCCCCACAAAACCCCACAAAAATCCCAAACCACAGAATCCGAAGTCAGTCAACAATACATTAAAAGGATCATATACCATCATCATTTGGGATTTATCCTAGGGAAGCAGGGATGGTTCAACATCTGTAAGTCAATCAACGTGATACATCACAGGAACAAAACAAAGGATAAAAATACATGATTCTCGCACAGATGCAGAAAAAGCATTTGACAAAATTCAACATCCATTCTTGATAAAAACTCTCAGCAACGTGGATGTAGAAGGAATGTACCTCAACATAAAAAAGGTCACATATGGCAAACCCATAGCTAACATCATACTCAGTGGTGAAAGGATGAGAGCTTTTCCTCTAAGATCAGGAACAAGATAAGGATGCCCACTCTCACCACTTGTATTCGACATAGAAGTCCTAGCCAGACCAATTAGTCAAGAAAAAAGAAATAAATATCCAAATTAGAAAGGAAGAAGTAAAACTGTCACTATTTGCAGATAACATGATACTGTATATATATATATATAAACAAACCCTAAAGACTCCACCAAACAATTATTAGAACTAATAAATGAATCAATAAGTTGCAGGATATAAAATGAACATACACAAATCGGTTGTGTTTCTATGCACTAAATCAGAAAGAGAAATCTCACTTACAATTGCATCAAAAAGAATAAAATATCTATGAATAAATTTAACCAAGGAGGTGAAAGACCTATACTCTGAAAATTATAAGACACCGGTGAAATGGAGCGCCTGGGTGGCTCAGTCAGTTAAGCATCTGCCTTTGGCTCAGGTCATGATCTCCGGGTCCTGGGATCAAGTCCCAAGTCAGGCTCCTTGTTCAGCAGGGAGTCTCCCTCTGCCTCTCCCCTGCCACTCGTGCTTACTCCCTCCATCTCTCTCTCAACTACATAAGTCTTAGAAAGAAAGAAAGAAAGAAAGAAAGAAAGAAAGAAAGAAAGAAAGAAAGAAAGAAAGAAAGAGAGAAAGAAAGGAGGAAAGAAGCTGGTGAAAGAAATTAAAGACAACACAAATAAGTGCAAAGATAGTCCACGCACATGGATTGGAAGAATATTGGTAAAATGTCTACTATCCAAAGTTATCTACAAATTCAATGCAACTCCATCAAAATACCAATGGCATTGTTCACAGAACCAGAACAAATAATCCTGTATTCCCTATGCAGAACCACAAAAGACCCTGAATAGCCAAAGCAGTCTTGAGAAAGAAGAACAAAGCTGGAGGTATCATGCTCCCTAAATTCAAACTATACTACAAGCCTATAGTAATCAGAACAGTACGGTACTGGCAGGAAAACAGACACATGGATCAATGGAATGGAATAGATAGCCTAGAAATAAACCCATGTTTATATGGTCAGTTAGCCTACAACAAGGAGGCAAATATATCCAATGGGAAAAAGACAGTCTCTTCAATAAATGGTGCTGGGATAGCTACATGCAGAAGAATGAAACTGGACCACTTTCTTACACCCTACGCAAAAACAAATTCAAATGGATGAAAGACTTGAATGTAAGAGCTGAAACCATAAACTCCTAGGAGAAAACATAGGCAGCGAGCTCTCCGACATGGTTCTTAGGGATGTTTTTTGGACCAGTCCCCCAGGAAAGGGCAACAAAAACTAAATTAAACAGATGTGATTACATCTAATTAAAAAGCTTCTGTGCAGCGAAGGAAACCAACAACAAAACAAAGAGGCAACCTACTGAATGGGAGAAGATATTTGCTAACCATATATCTGATAAGGTGTTAACATTAAAAATATATAAAGAACTTACATAATTAACTTAATGCCCCCCAAAAAAATTCGATTAAAAAACGGGCAGAGGACCGAATAGACATTTTCCCAAAGAAGACATCCAGATGGCCAACAGACACATGAAAATATGCTCGACATCACTCAGCATCAGGGAAACGCAAATCAAAACCACAATGAGACATCATCTCACACCGGTCAGATTGGCTATTATCAAAAAAACAAGAGGGGCGCCTGGGGGGCTCAGTTGGTTAAGTGTCCGACTCTTGATCTCAGTTCAGGTCAGATCTCAGGTCTGTGAGATGGAGCCATGAGTTGGGCTCCACACTGGACGTGGAGACTGCTTAAAATACATAAATAAAATTTTTAAAAACTTAAAAAAGTAAATAAGTCACAGGGACGCAATGTTCAGCATAGGGAATTCAGTTGATAATATTGTAATAACTTCGTACAGTGACAGGTGACTTACAACATGACTTACTATGGGGATCATTTCATAATGTCTAAAAATATCAAAGCACTGTGATACATACCTGAAATTAATAGGATATCATGTCAGTTATACTTCAATAAAAATAAAAGGAAAAAAAGGAAGAAACAAGAGAACACGCACCTGTGAAACCAACCACACACACGCAACGATGCAAAGCTGGACCATCCCTCGGTGGGGGGGTTGGCACAATGCCTACTCCACCACCACCCTTACAGGAAGGCAGAGGGCACTTACTCCACGGCCACATAAAGTGGACACGCCTCCTGATTTCCTGCTCCTACTGCTCCTTGCCTTGAATGACTCACCACTCTGCTCCCTCATGCCTTCATGTCAAAGTCTCCTTCAGAGACCTTTGTTGACGCCAGATACTCACAAGATCTCTCCCAGTCCAGTCGCCCCATCTCCGTCCTTCCAGCACCAGCCCAGTTTCCACCAACTTCCCACTCCCTCCCCTGAAAGTCGTGCTCACCGAGGTTACCAGGGACCCCTTATTACTAATCAACCACGGTGCGTTTTGGCCCTTTTCTTATTTGATTTTGTTCTTGGCCAAATGGGGCACCGTCAACCACTGGGGATGGCCAAGGCTGCATCAGGCAGACACCCCAAAACTCTTGGGAGATGCAAACACTTTCTTTCCGCTAGGTGTTCCTCAGGGAGAACATCTGAGCAGCACTGCTGAGCTCAGTACGTGGGTGCATGTTGCAGAGGCGGGAGCCACAGAAACGAACGAGTGAGCATGCGCGACCGGGGCAGCCAGACCCAGGAAGGATGCAGGAGCCCCGGGGGAAGCGCCCGTGTGGGTGGGAAATTACCAGAAGGGAGATGGAGCCAAGGTGGAATGACTAATCAAGATGATACAGCCAAGAGGCGGCTGCCACGTCCACGGTGCTGGACTCCAGGCCAGGGGAGGTGGAGGGACCCAGAAGCCCCAGGCAGAGGCTCAGCTTCCTGGAGAAATGAAGAGCTGGACCGCGGCCCAGCAGGAAGCAGCTTGGATTCTGAACATCTGAGTGAGCTCAGAGGAGACTTCCCCAGGCCGTCAGGAGCCAAGGGCTTGGACTGTGGCCACATGATCCATGGAAAGAAGGCAAAGAAAGCTCCCGAGTCTTCCATTCGACTCAGCACCAACAAAACCACTCCCACCTTGAGGGCCAGTCCCAAACTTAGCAAGTGCTTGTGCTTGTGTGTGTGTGTGTGCACGCACGCGTGTGAGTGTGCAGGGGTGGGTGGGTGAGTGAAATTTAATGATCAATGAATCTTATGAAGAAGGGAATTCCGTGGCCATGGAACGTTTAAGTCCTCCCTGATTTGGTCTGTCTCAGTGAAGGAGGCCACGGGCTAACCCACTAACCACAAGCGTGGCCAGAGGACAGGGCCTCCCAGGGGCCAAGAAACGGTTAGTGTTTGGGAAATGCTGAGTCTGGCTAATGATAAACCCACCTCCCTTGTTTTTTCTCTCTTGGCTGAACATTCAAACTCAAAGTCTTTAGCAACCATTTAATATGTTTTAAAGTTAACGTTGTCGATATTAAGGTTGCTTTTTGTATTTGGAAGGGAGACGTGATGTCACTGACTTCAACTTGTAGTATGAGAAGAAAACACCACTTGGCTGATAGTCCAATCACCCCGTTCTAGCCCTGGCTCTGCCCTAACCCACCGGGTGACCGTGCCCAGGTCACCGCTCCTCTCTGGGGTGTGGTTTAACTATCTGTAATATTAAGGGGGGACCGAAAGATCAATGAGCTAACATCCAGCCCAACAGTCCACGAAGCCACGGTTGTACAGGGTGATTTGGGGAGAGAGGCAAGTAGCAGGTGTGCACCTGTTCTTCGAGAAAGGGAGAAAAGATGGGAGGACACACAGCTAACGCTGGCAAGAGGATGGACACAGCAGTAAGCCAGGTGATCGTTTCAGTGCTAGACCGGGAGAGAAGCAGGGTAGGGGCATCAGTGGACAGCGGCTGCTTGGCCTGCCCTGGGCCCCTTCCCCTGCTGCTTTTAGTAACAAAGCTTTTATTTTCCATTGGGAAACCACCCTCTCCTCCACTCTTACCCAATGGACTCTAAGTTTGATCGATCTAAGCCATTTATCCTCCCTGGGTATAATTCGGAGACGGCATATACTCCAAGCCAGGCCAAGAAGGGTCCACTGCTGAGTTTCCTTCTAGAGCTAGTGGAAATCAGGCATGCTCTCTCTCTTTCTCTCCCTGCTAAGGAAGGTTGCTAAGTTGGTTGGATGTAAGCCTGGTATCTCTTTGCCTCCAGCTCAAGGGAGCCTACCCGAGACTAAGTCTAAAGCCAACACCAAGAACACAGAACCAGGACATAGGCCAGGTGGATCCCCGGTGATGGTCTGTACCTGGATCCAGTAGGATCCGAGGCCCCTGGATTTCTCATAGAAATTAATCTTGAGTTTTTGGTTCTGTTTTGTTTCGTTTTTTGGCTTAAGTCCATTTGAGTTGTGTTTCTCTCACTTACCACTAAGTCAGGAGCCAAGCACCCTGGTCAGGAAGTGCAGCCTAGACTCCCAAATGTGTCCCCATGTTATGACTGAGAGGGACCGTAGATCAAAGGGTCAGTACCATTGCTGTTCCTCCCAGGCAGGATGCTAGCTGTCACCTGGGCCCTGCTCCCGTACTAGACCACAAACGCTCCCTTGGAACACAAGGGCACCCTGAAAGTGTAGCTAATCACAGGTCCTATAGGGAGCTGCCTGCCTTGTTTCCTATCGTGGAGGGACAGTACCGCCGCTCCTGGGCAACGCTCCTTGCCGGGATGAGCTTCTCAGGGCGGCGTCCACTCAGTCAGAACACCTGACTCCCTGGCTTTGGGTGGGAGCACAAGACCCCAGTTGTTGCAACTGTAGTATTCCGTGCCCTGGACTTGGCGATTGGTCCAGGAATGGTCACATGACCCGAGGCAGAACAATCTGAAGACTGCCCCAGGATTTTCTACCTTGGGCTGGCAGAGAAGAGTTTCCCTCATTTGGGGGGACGTGCTGTGAGAATGAGCCCCTGATGGTGCTGGGGGCCAGGGGAAGATCTGGTATGCAAGCATGAAGCCGACGCCCTGGCGTAAGCACAAATGTGGGGCTGAGGGCCATGAACCTGACTGCCCCGGGTCCAGCCTGCTCCCGCTCTACCTCGCCTTCCCGTGCGTGAGGCAAGAGCAGCCCCCCCGTCCTCCTCCCTGTAAAGCTAGTTTTAAATGGGTTTCTGTCACTTGCAACCAAATAGTCCTCAAGAATACTCATTTCTTCCAAACAAGGGAAAAACAAACATCTAAGATCTGGGCCCTTTGTCACCACTGCCTACCAAGGGAAGTGCTTTGATATCAAGGCATAGAAGCTAATAAGCAAGAGCTTTGGACCTGGGTTCCAATGTTAATCCCAGCAGTCACTAGCTTTGTGACTTTGTGCAAGTAACAACCACTCTGAACCTCAGTATCCTCGTCTGTGAAAAAGAGGATAATGATAGCACACACACACACACACACACACACACACACACACACACACACACACCGTGGGTCGTTGGGAGGGCAAAGTGAGTGCCTGGCTCATGGTTCTGGCTCCACACCTAGGGGCTGCTATTATGATTTCCTTCTCCCTGTGTTTTTCTTCTCTGCTCCACCAAGGTCTTGGGTTTAGAGGGGGACAAAATGGTTTCTGGTGGCTGGGGAGCTGGCTGCAAAGACCATGTGTAGCTCCTGGCTCCAGAGGGTCGGGAAGCTCTGGGCTCTGCTGGGGAGGTTTGGAGAAAGAAGAGTTCAGCCCTGGTCTTGGGCCAAGGGGAAAGCTGCTCAGGACCGCACAGTCATGGGAACGGCGGCCCGGCCAGGGAGAGGAGCCCAACCCACAGCCGTGGCTCACAGAGCCAGACCTTCCCGGCAGGCACGGAGGACGTCCACGTGCACGCACAGGAGAACCACCATTTGCTCAGCAAAGAGCAGTGTCCAGGCACTGGGCAGGGCTTTGCAGGGCTCAGGGTCACTAAAGGGACACAAGGATGAGTAAGACCCAGGCTGTGCCCTCCAATAGCTAAATGCAAACACGTCTACGACACGTGGAGCTAAGTAACATGCTTCCTGCAGGGCCCCCTCAGCCTCTGTTCCCTGCGGTGACCTCTCTCCTGCACCGTGGCAGCCCGGTGGCCCCAGGTCACTGTGTGGGGATAAGGTAGCCTCCTCTAGTCCTCTACTCCAAGCATCCTGGCCACAACCCTTCCTACCCACTATTGACATGACAACCATCCCAAAGCTCCAAAAAAGTCCCTCCCTGCTCAAAAATCTTCAATAGCTCCCATTTCCTGGGGACAAAGCCCAGAGGCCTCTGCCTGGCCTTTAGGACCCTTCCAGGTACAGCCCCGCCACACGTCTGGGTTGTGCCCTGGCCCATGCTTTCCTACCAGTAGCCTCCGTGCCATCAGAGGGGCCTCCGCCCTGTACTTGACACACACCTGCACGTTCTCACCTCAGCGCTGACCGCATGAACTTCCCCTTCCTGCCTGTCTGCGCCTCCAGACCTTTCCTGTCCTGGCCATCCTGCAGCTCCGCGTCAAACACCACCTCCGGGGGCGTCATCCCCACTGGCCCCAGCTGAAGCAATCCCTTCCTAAATGGATCCCCGGCACTTTCCGTTGTGCCAACTGTGCTGGAACCTGCGTCCTGGGGAGGTCGAGCTGCAGAGTGTTGTTATGTTTGCGTTTTCAAGAGTGAGAGGATGCTGGCCGCTGTCTGTCTGTCTGGTGAACACAAGAAGTCAGCCAGCCTCCGCTGCCTCTCCCTGGAAACTTGGGAGGCCCCTACTTGGAAATGCAACTGTGAAGGGAGCAGGCCTCCCTTGCCCTGCAGGAATGGTGCTCGGGGACCTTTGGAGGGGGCTGACGGAGGCTGCCCCCTCCATCTCCCCTCTCTCGTCTCCCTCAGAACTGGTCTCCGGGAAACATGATGGACAAGCCTGTCCCGGGGCACGTAAGACTCCCAAGAGGACAGGATCCCGGTCCCCTCCCTCTTTCCTCCCAGCACTGATGTTATTAGAACGCCTTGGCTACAGTGGACATTTCACTGAGAGTTGCTGGCACACACGGACGCTGTGACGCCCAGACGACCTCCCCGCGCGTCAGTGGCAGGGGAGGCGGAGCTGGAGATGTCCAGACTCACCGCCTGGCTCCACATCAGCCCAGAAGTGCAGAGCTGAGCCCGTGCCCAACACCCCACGCGGGGTAGGAAGGCTCTAGAAACAATGGCCAGAGTCATAGAAAGCAGAAAGCTCTGAACCTACACGTGGGATCCCGCACAGCAGCCCCCGCCCCCGATGGCAGTGGTCTGGGGCGCACCCCTGTAGGCAGCACGGGATCCATCCATGGTGCCAAGGAACGGGGGCAGAAAGTCTCAGTCTCAGTCTCTCTCTCTCTACCTGGCATGGCAAGTGGAGCTTAAGCCTGGAGGGGGCTTCGGGGTGTTTCGACAGCTCGGGTGTGAGGCGGGCAGAGGGGAGCCATGCCAGAGGAAGCAGGCCCATGGGTGCTGGGGCAGCCAGTTGGAGAAAGAAAAAAGACAAGCACATTCCCAGGCAGACCAGGGGAGCGGCCGCAGCAGGAAACTCAGCACAGGCTGCCCCGTGTCGAGGCCGGCCCGGGGCTCCACCGCACACACCAAGGCCCTGGAGGCTTTCCATCACACATCGGTTTCCTCTGTAGTGTTTTGCACTGCAGCAGACACACAATAGTCTGCTGGCAGTGGGGGAAGGAGAGAGGGAGGGAGGGGCTGTGGGTCCAGGGGAGTCCAGAGTGGGGAGACCTAGCTTACAGCTGGATAATCAGGGCCGGCTTCCTGCAGAGGGGGCCCGGAACGGCCTTGAAGTAGAAGCAGCCCGAGAGTCATTTGGGACTCAGGTTTCCTGGAAAGAGTCCTTCCCAGGCCTCGGGTCCCTGCATCATAGTGGGAGCTGAGGCAAAAGCAGGGGCTGGCCCCATGCCCCTACCCTCCCTTCTCTTCCTCAGCTTCACGCAATTCCAGCATCTGGCAGTTCATTTTTAAGGAAAAGAATACAGACATATCTTACTGTGTAAATGTTACAAAATGCACGGAAAACATACCGGCGGGTGAACACACCGTGGGGGCCCCACTGGGCACCCCTGAAGCTTCCGCTTCCTGAGCATCTGGGACGCGGCTCCCCCCAAGAGCCTCCCCTCCACCTGGGCCTGGCCCACCCGGCTGGCCCAGACTCCCAGCTAGCTGGGGGCACCGGGCAGCGGCTGCGAAAGGCCTCATGGGCCTAGAGTTGAGCTGACCTGGAAGGCAAAGACACCCTTGACCATCGCCTCCCCAAACACGAAGCTGGAGCCCGCATCCGTGTAGCTCAGGAAGATCTGAAAGCAAAACACAAAACAAAGCAAATGCCTGGAGGGAGGCCGGGAAGCCAGGAGGGAGAAACGGGGCCTGGAGGCCGGGCTGGGGGAGCTGGAGGGACCTCACCGGCCTGTCCGGCAGCCCGGGCCGCCATCCGGCACTATACACTTGAAGGGAAAGGTCCTCCGAGATGGGACCTTGAGGACAGCCATAAAGAGGCAGAGCCGGGACACACGGGCTTCCTCGGCTCCGCCCGTGCTCTCCCTTCAGATGGCGCATGCAAACCTGAGACCGCAGGACCGGGGTGCGGAGAGGATTGGCCATGTACCCCCGATGATTTATACTTTAAAAAGGAACTCATGATGGCTGTACAACAATGTGAACGAGCTTCATGACACGTAAAGATGGCGAAAATGGTAAATTCCGTGGTGTGTGTATTTACTGCAATAAACAATGGAATGTAAAAATACGACCGCAATCAACTGAACGTTATTGGTAGCACACACATACCCTAAGTAAATCATTTGGGATTCTTTTTAGCACTTTTAACTATTGTAAGTTCGACATCACTCCTGACTGCCGAAGGCCACATGACTTGTGCCCCGGGTTCCCTAAGAAACTTCCTGTCCTGAGACTCCTGTCCACATCAGACAGGCTCTGAAAGGACGGCTCCGTCGGGGCAGGTGGTCCCAGGCCTGAGGGGTATAGCAGCCGCACTACCCAGCCCCCCTCTGCTCACGGGGTCTGGGACCCAGGGCCCACCCACCGTCCTGGTCCCAATTGCTCCCTATGGCCTCACCACCCACCTTCCCCCAACAGAGTGGCTTCTCCTCCATTTCCTGGCCACTCAAGACACCATGGGCCACTGGGCCCCATGTACGCACCTGGATCTGCTTGCCCATCCACTGGAATGTGATAAATCCCGGTTCCGTTCTGATGACGAAGAGTCCAAGCGCAAACTGTAGTCCGAGGCCCCAGGACACAGTCCTCCAGGACACCTGCCACCAGATAGAAAGGTCCTCGTGAGCTCAGCAACTTGGGGGGATCCGCAGGGGACAGCTTGGGGTGAGGCCAGAGAGCACGGTGCTACTGATGGGCTATGGGAGATCTGGTCTGTCTGCAGGATGGAGACCGGACTCAGCCAGAACTCTGGGCCTGTTGCCAATGGTCACCTCTATCCTGGAGTCAGAATAGGCCACATTCTTAGCAGCCACGGGCCTGGGGCAGTGTGCTGGGGTGGGGCACGGTCTAAGGACCCATGCAAGACCCGACAGCCTCCAACCTGCCATGGCACTCAGTCCTGGTCATCACCGGGTGGGCAGAGCCAGACTTGTGGCGTCTGCCCGGATCCTCCCCCATCCCTCCTCCACAGGCAGGGCTCCCAGCTGCCCTGACCCCACTCCCTCGATGCCCACATGCCCAGTGGAGGGTTGCCGCTGCCTCTCAGCATTTAATGACTCCTTAGCAGCGATCCCCAAACTCAGGTGTGCGTGAGAATCTCTGGGAGTCTTGGCTGGAGGCTGTGGGGGGACGTTGGCCACACTGTGAAACAGGGAGGGGTCCTGGCTTCAGGGGGTGGTTGACCACTAAGCACTCACTGAGCGGTGATGCTTTGAGCAGGCAAAGAGGAGGCTAACGAGCACGCAGATTCCTGCAAAGGACACCAGCTGCTCAGGTTGCCGGGAGGTGTCCAGAACCAACCATGAGACCAAGCCCAGGAAGGCAGAGAGAGCCAGAGCCCTGCAGGGGAGAGGCAGAAAGCCACCATTCTCAGCATCTCCCCACCCCCACACAATAGCACCCAGGGCCCCCAGGAAAGGGTGCTCGGGGCTGGTGGGAGGAGAGAGAGCCATGTGACCTCGCACAGACCACCCAGCCTCTCTGAGGCTTGTGCCCTCTTCGGGAAAATGAGAAAGACCCGCACGTCTCCAGGCTGCTGAGAGGGCTAAAGAGCAGAATGCGTGCACTGAGCCTTGCACGGCGCCGAGCGCACGGCTCCATCAAGGGGCAGGGGCTCCCTCAGCTGCACTGATGCTCAGCCCAGCCTCTGACCAGGCCAGGGTGAGGGGGGCCCGTGTGGCCCAGGACGCCGCAGTTGGCACCATGGGCTCTGCTCTCCAGAAGCAATAATGTCAGTCCGGGCAGGTGAACCAAGCGCCTGGGATCGAGGCCTGGAAGCAACCTTCAGAGCCGTGCTGCCCTCCCTGGGCTGGAGTTGGCTTGTCCAGGAGGGCTGGGCATCGCGTGTTCGAGGTCTGCCCCTGACCCGGTCATCAACTCACTCGGAACAACCGATAACAGCTGATGTTCACTGAGCACCTATCAAATATCAGGAACTACGCCAGATGCTGAGAGACGCATGGCCACCGCCCATTTTAGAGGTGAAGAAACTGAGGCACAGTGAGTTTAAATGACTTGCCCACAGCCACCCATTTGAATAGTAGCAGATGTGAGATTTTAACCCGGCACCCGGACAGCAAGTCTATCCTCTTAACTAGCTCCGTGCACGGCCACCAGCTGGTAAGAGGCGGACCCAGGGCCAGAGCTCACATAGGCCACGTCCAGAGCTCACTGCTTACCTCCGCCCGTGTTTCCAAGCCCCTAACACCCCCGGTCCACATGCACAGTTCCCGCCCTGTCTCTGTGCCGCTTGCCTCACTATTTCTTCCGATGTTAATTCACTTTATAAAAATTTAAGCACAGGGGCACCTGGCTGGCTCAGTCCGTAGAGCATGCAACTCTTAACCTCAGGGTCATGAGTTCAAGCCCCACATTAGGTGTGGAGACTACTTAAAATAAAATAAATAAGACAAAATAACAAGTGTATACTTTGGGCTGGGTTTTTGTTGTCATTTGTTTTTAATGGCTTTGTAGAGGTACGATTGGCGTATAATAAATCGAATACATTGAAGTGTACTCACTCTCTTTTAACTTGTTAGCTATAATCCCTGCCATGTTATTTTAGTGGTTGCTTTAGCATTTACAACATGCATCTTTAACTTATCACAGTCTACCTTTAAGTGATATGATACCACTTCCTGTCCGTATAAAAACCTTAGAGCAATATAATTTCATTTCTTCCCTCCCAACCCTTGCTCTTTACTTCTATATGTAATATAAATCCTCTAATACAGTTATTCTTGCTTTATAAGTTGATTACTTTTGAAAGGGATTTAAATAATAAAAATAGTTATTTTTTGTAGTTGTCATTTCAGTGCTCTCCACTCTTTTGTAGAGATCTAGATTGCCCTCTGTTACCTGTTTGAAGAATTTCCTTCAACATTTCTTGTAGCACAGGTCTACTTTTTATGTCTGAAAACTTCTTTCGGCTTTTGTATATCTAAAAAAGTCCTATTTCTTTTTTTTTTTTTTTAAGATTTTATTTATTTAGTTGACAGAGACAGCCAGCGAGAGAGGGAACACAAGCAGGGGGAGTGGGAGAGGAAGAAGCAGGCTCATAGCGGAGGAGCCTGATGTGGGGCTCGATCCCAGAACGCTGGGATCACGCCCTGAGCCGAAGGCAGACGCTTAACGACTGCACCACCCAGGCGCCCCTAAAAAAGTCCTATTTCTCCTTTTTGAAAGGATGGTTCTCTGATCAAGAACTCTAGATTGACACATTTCGTTTTTACTGTTCCATTGCTTTTTCATGTGTATTGTTTTTGAGAAGAAATCTGCCGTCATCCGTATCTTTGTTCCTCCGCACATGTTTTCTTCTCTGTTTTTAGAATTTTCTGTTTTATCACCAGTTTTAAGCAATTTGATTATGTTGTGCTTTGGTGTGGTTTTCGTCTTGTTTCTTGTGCTGGGGGTTCCTGGAATTTCTTTGGGTTTATAATCTTCATCAAATTTGGAATTTTTTGGACACAGTTTCTTCAAGTAACTTTTCTCTCCCCTCTTTCTCCTCTGGAGACTTCCGGTACGTGCACCCACTTAGAGCTGTGGCACGGTCAACTGATGTTCTGTTTGACTCGCTCAAGTTTTAAGACTTTTTGGAAAGAGCCTGAGCAGGGTTTATTCTATGGTTAATTTTCCCCTACTTATTGATCCAAGATCTTTAGTACTCTAAATGACGCCCTGTGGAATTATGAAGTTTCCACCCTGACTGTTGAGAATAAACACTATTTCCGGCCCTGTGTGACTTCCAGGCACTGTTCCCTCTAATACTTTCGGGTGGGTCTTTCCTAGGCCTTGGATGGTTTTCTCATATGCATTCACTGATCAGAACTCAGCTGCATCCTCAAAGAGGACTTTCTGTGGATTTCTGCAGTCTTCTCTCTGTGCCACTGTCTTCTCTCATACTCTGCATTGTGAACTCTCACCACCTTGGCTTCCCTGGCTTCCCAGCTCTGTATCCTCAACCCAGGAAATCTGCTGGCCCACCTCGGTTCCCTTTCCCTTCACTGTGGCCTGGAAACTCTCTCAATGCAGAAAGGGGGCGATCATAAGGCTCCTCTCCTTTATTTCCTTTTTCTCCAGGGTCACTGTCTTCTGCTGCCTGATGTCCAATATTTTAAGAGCTATGGTTTCATATATTTCTTCCAGTTCTTTAGTTGTTTCAAGTGGTCTCTGTTACTCCATCTTGACTGGAAGCCAACACCAAATACATATGCTTTTTAAATCAAGACAAAATTCACATACCATACAACTTGCCCATTTAAAGTATGGGGCGCCTGGGTGGCTGAGTCAGTTAAGCATCTGCCTTTGGCTCAGGTCATGATCCCAGGGTCCTGGGATCGAGCTCCAGTCAGGCTCCCTGCTCAGCGGGGAGTCTGCTTCTCCCTCACCCTCTGCCTGCCACTCCCCCTGCTTGTGCTTTGTCTCTCTCTCTAATAAATTTTAAAAACCTTTTCAAAAAAATAAAGTATACAGTGTAATCGTCCTCAGTATATTCAGAGTTGTGTGAACATCACTCAAATCAATTTTAGAATATTTTCATCAGCCCAAAGAATAACCTAGCACCTCTAGCCATTACCCCCAATCTTTCCATCCACTCCCCCAACCTTAGTCAATCACTAACCTACTGTCTGTGTCTATAGATTTGCCAATTTGGACATCTCATATAAATGGTTCTTCATGACCGGTTTCTTTCACTTAGCATAACGTTTTCAAGCTTCATCATTATTATAGCCTGTAGCTTTTCTTTTTGTGACCAATGATATTCCGTTATATGGATATACATACTGGACTTATTCACTTAGCAGTTGATGGACACGGGTTGTTTCCACCTTTTGGGTATTATAATGTTGCCATAAACATTTGTGTAAACGTTTTTGAACAGATGTTTTTGTTTCTCTTAGGTATATACCTAGGATTGGAAATGTTTTGTATGGTAATTCCATATAACTCCATGCATATTTTGAGGAACTGTTTTCTTTTTTTTTTTAATTTTATTTATTTATGAGAGAGAGAAAGTGGGGGGAGAGAGAGAGAAAGAGCACACATGAGCAGGGGGAGGGACAGGGGGAGAGGAAGAAGCAGACTCCCCACCGAGCAGGAAGCCTGACATGAGGCTCGATCCCAGGACCCTGGGATCATGACCCCAGCCGAAGGCAGCTGTTTTAACCAACTGAGCCACCCAGGCGCCCCTGGAACAAACTGTTTTCTAAAGCAGGTGTGCCATTTCACATCTCTACCAGCAGCGGGCGAGGGGTCCAAGTCCTCCACATCTGGGCCAACACTTGTTATCATCTGTCTTTTTTGTTATCACCCTAGTAAATGTGAGGTGGTATCTCATGTGGTTTTTTTTTTTTTTAAATATTTTATTTATTTATTCAACAGAGATAGAGACAGCCAGCGAGAGAGGGAACACAAGCAAGGGGAATGGGAGAAGAAGAAGCAGGCTCATAGCGGAGGAGCCTGATGTGGGGCTCGATCCCGTAACGCCAGGATCACGCCCTGAGCCGAAGGCAGACGCTTAACCGCTGTGCCACCCAGGTGCCCCATCATGTGGTTTTGATTTGCCTTTTTATGAGGGCTGATGAGATTAAGCATATTTTCATGTGATTACTGGCTATTTATATCTTTGGAGACATGTCTATTCAAATCCTTCTCTCATTCTTCAATTGGGTTGTCTTTTTATTGTTGAGTTGTAATTCTAGATACAAGTCCTTTATCAGATACATAATTTGCAAATATTTTCTCCCATTCTGTGGGTTGTCTTTTTACCTTCTTGATGGTATCCTTTGAATCAAAAAGTTTTTACCTTTCATAAAGTGTAATTAATCTGCATATATTTTTTAAAGGAAACCTTATATTGATACCTCACATGGAGAGCCAGTATCAATGATCTGTCACAAATAGATGATTGTAAAAATAAATCCTTTTACAAATCTATTAATTCTTTTATTACTATAAAAGCCACAGCCTTTTGTGTTTTTTTAGTTTTTTAGGCTGCTCCAGGGATTACAATGTGCATCTTTACATTATTGCAATGTATTTAGAGTTAATACTGTACTAGTTTAATAAAAGTCCAGTTGTAAAAAAAATCTATTTATAAATTTATTTTAATTCTTACAGATTATAAATTTTTAAAAATTTGCTCAAAGTTCATGTAATTTATTAATTTTAAATTTAAAATTATAAATTATCATTATGAATTATTTATTATACATTTATTTATACATAAGTTGAAAAATGTGCTCCTCCATAGGCCCGTCAAATCCCTTTGCTGTGGTGCCCCCAGCTTAGTCCCTGGCTATCCTTGAGCACCAGTTTCTTTATTAACAAAATGGAGTCCTCAAATAGATTGTGGGTCTTCAGATTTTTTTTAAGCTACAGAAATCTTTGTTTCCAGCTATTTATTTTTATTTTCATTTTTTGCAAACTTCAGTTTATAAAACCGATAAAATAGAGCTTCCTGGTTGAGATGGGGATTTGAGGAGGAAGGTCTGATGTCCCCCCCCCTCTAATCTCTCTCTCCCGCCCTATGTGGTACCTCCAAGGTTTCCAGACCTCTAAGGAACCCAGTTTGAAAACCAGGGGATCCCAAACTATTGTCCAGGAACACGGCTGGCTGAATGAGAATCCCCTGGGGGTTCACTAAATTCATGGATACCTGGACGCTAACGCAGCCTGCTGACTCTGACTCCAGGGGTGGTCTCTGCAGCTGTCTGTCTCTCACGCCCCAGGTGACCCGACAGGAGGCTCTGACACGGGCCCTCCCTGTTTGGATGGGCTGGAACCTTGAGCTTAGGAAACTGTTGAGTCCTGCTCTCAGATCACAGTCACCTATTGTCATTGGGGCCGAGGACCAGCCGGGAACCGGCAAACCACCACAGAGATGGCTGTGGCCACGGAAGCCACCCAGCCACACCTGCCCCGGGGTTCCCATGAGGCAAGCAGAGCAGAGGGTGCCCCATTGCCCGGGAACCCCCTGGTGGGGCAAGGATTGAGGCTCTCCTCACCCAGGCCTGGTGGTGACCCCGGAGCGGACTCAGAAGTCTCATCCAACGGCCCGCCCACCCCGCCTGGGGCTGTGAGCTCACTCACCTCTCAAACCAGAGGCCCAGGCGGTAATGCCCCAGAGGCTCGACGCACCTCAGCAGTCTGGGCCCCAGCAGCCTCTTCAGCAGGCTGTGGGCGAGGATGGTGAGGCCCACACAGGTGAGGACGAACAGTGCCAGGGCCCTCTGGAAATCCAGGAGGCTGGCCATCAGCAGGAAGGCCGCGAATGCTGGGAGTGGGTAAGAATGAAACAGAGAGGGGTCAATGACAATGACACGGGCCTGCCCCCTTGCCCCCCCAGCTGCACCTTGTCCCACCCAGGGCACGGAGGACCTCTGAGCCTCAGCTGCCTCATCTGGAATTGGGGACAATCATTCCTGCTGTGCTGCAGGGCTGGTCTGGAATAACCGAGGAAGGTGTGTGGAGGGGCTTTGCACACCGTGAACGCGCTGACCGGCTGTGAAGGATGAGGGTGTGAAAGGAGGGGGCCAGACGGAGTGAGGCTCCAAGCATCGGCGGAGGGCCTGCTCTGTTCCAGACCACACGAGGTTTCATGGCTGATGGAGACGGTCAGGTCAGTCACTCCGGGAAGGAGTTCACTCGCATGTGCCAGGATCCTACTCTGGAAATACGGACCATTTTCTTCCTAGAATTTCCTTCTCCCTGCTTGCTCCTCTCCTCTTCGAGCAGCTAAGCCAACCTGTGTTCTGCCTCAAGAAAGGAATAGGACAGTGGATAGCAAAGGGGGAATTGTCTCTCCTGCCTTATGAACTTCAGAAGCCAGGGCCGTTGAAGAATGGAAAGGACTTACAGCTCTTCCACTGGGTAAAAATGTGGGCTGCAAGGTTATGAGCAAGTGTAAGTCCTACCCTACCCGCTGTGCTGCCAGACCAGTTAGAGGACACCAGCTGGAAGACAGCCTACGTGAGGACACTGGTTAGAGGAAAAGCTAGTTGGAGGACAGACCAGCTGGAGGACAGACTAGTTAGAGGACCAGGTGGGTCCTGGGAAAAGGGCTCTGACCCTGGGAACCCAGGAGCCCTGCCCGACAGAGGCCGTGAGATTTCAGAGAGAGCAGCGCCCATGCAGCCTGGGCAGGCAGAGCCGTAGAAGGTTTCCGAAGTTCTGCACAGCAGAGCAGGCACCAAAGATCACCAAAGCTGATCTCTGTGAGCAGCTCAGAGGAGGAGAGGGGAAGGAGACCAGACCAGGCCCCCGACAGAGACGGGGCGTCGCCACGGCTGCCTGCAAGGGCAGAGGACCCAGCACCAGCCGTAGAAATGGGCAGGTCAGTACACAGCTGAGGGCTGGTAGGGATCCGCCCCCCGGGGACTCCTGGGGAAAGGGGTGAAGGCATATTCCACACTGACAGAAGTTAAGTTCCTCTCCCGCGGCTGGGATGACGAAATTGAAACCGAACAGGAGTCAAGCTCGAGGAAAGCGAGCTCCCTTCCTCTCACACTGAAGGTTGCGGCCGGGCCTCTGACCTGCACAGGTGTCACCGAGGGGCACGCAGGTGTGGTCCGCAGGGCGGGGCCAGGGACGCAGGTGCAGGGTCCCGGGGCTGGGGGAGGGGCGGCAGGGGGTGGTTACGGCTTGTAACCTCCCACAGCCGGCTCTGTGCGGATCCCCATTCAGAGCCGAGGCACCCGAGGCCAGTGGAGCCGGGTGACTCACTACGGCAGGGAATCGAGCTAAAAGTCCTACCAGGGTCTGTCTCAGGGCCAGTGACTCGGGGGACTGGCGGGCTGTGCGGGAGAGGACGCAGGGTGGACAAGTCCCCGGACGGGCATGGAGAGACGTGTGTTCCTGCTCCCGTGCTGAGCCCATGCGGTCCTCTGGGGTCCGGCCCACTTCAGCAGTGGGGGCCCCCGAGGGCCACGTGACCCAAAGACCTCCAGCGACCTGGCCAGAAATATGGGTCTTTTCTGAGACTGGGGACCCCAAGGCCCTCTGTGGGTCAGCGGCCAGGGCCATCTTTGCACCCACAGAGAAAGCCCACCTGAGGGGAGGACACCATGGCCACGGCTCAGGCACGCCACGAGCTTCATTTCTCTACCACACCTACTCCCAGAAAGTGCGGGAAGGGCCGCACCATAAAAGACACAATACAGTGCAGTTCTCAAACAGCCGGAGGAAAGCAAGGTCACACAGACATGGAGAAAATCGAGACTGGCCACTGTAAAGCATAATTTACTGACAGCCAAGACAAAGGCGAGATAGGATGAGATAGGGCGTTTTCATGATCTTCAATCATCTTTCTTTTTTTTAAAGATTTATTTATCAGGGCGGGGGAAGGGCAGAGAGAGAGGGAGAGAGAGAATCTCAAGCAGACTCCCTAGTGAGCACGGAGCCCCACGCGGGGCTCGATCTCACGACCTGGGATCATGGCCTGAGCCGAAATCAAGAGCTGGGTGCTCTGCTGACTGAGCCAGCCAGGTGCTGCTACTTCAGTCATTTCTTCAGGAGGAACCAATCTGAGTCTGAGTGAGGGTGGAAGCCAAGGGGACCGAGAAGGCCTGGGCTCAGATCCCGCCAGAGGAAGCCTTCCCTGTCTCAGACATCTCTAGGAGGAAGCTTTGAGGGGCCGTGAGCCAGCCCCTCTCAGCAGACAGCCCTGCTTTCACTTTCAACATGGAGACCCGGGCCACTGGCATCATGGCGCGGCGAGTCCTCTCCCTGTCCGGCCCCCTGAATTGGGGGTCTCTGCACCCACACCTTCTCCATCTCCTACCTGCAGGACGAGGTGACCTGCCCCTCCCCCTGGGCCCCTTGCCCTCCTTCCCTGGGCCTAGGGGCTGCCCTCCGCCTGCCATCTGTCTCCTCGTCCTTCCCCTTCTTTCTCTACCCCCAGCCCCCACCTCCGCTCACACACACGGTTCTAGAGTCTCCTGTCACCTACACACCCCTTGACACTGTTTACCCTCCTTGACAATATTAACCCTCCTTGTTAATATTCCTGCCTGTCCTCCTAAAAAATCCTTCCAAAGAGCTGTCTACACTTGCTGTCTACACTGCCTCACCTCCCATTCACTCCAATGCAGCCCCTCCCCCCGCCACACCTAGTGACCCGCTTGGCGCTAAATCCCCCAGCGGTGCTCTGCCCCTGTTCCGCTGCTCCCCTTCCCAGGGAGGAGCTCGTCTCCCGCTCCCTCTCCGCCCCCCCCCCCACACACACACACATGCCCTCGGCTCTGAGGCTTCCTCAGCCAACCAACGCCCTCTGTGGGGCTGGTCCCCAGACTGTGGTCACCCACTTTCCTATTCATTCTCCAGGCATCCCCGGGAAGCTCCCTCCCCTCCTCCATGGCCTGGCTGTAGGCTCTAGCACCCTGTCCCAAACAGCTGGCCGTCCCTCTCCCCGCCAAGGCCGCCTCCTCCCATGCTCCCTGGCCGTGGAGGCATCGTAATGCACTGAGCTGCCTGAGCAGAACCCTGAGGCACCCTGGATTCTGGGGTGTCCATCCTGCACACTCACTGGGCTCCCACGTTTGCTGGAGAAGTTTCCTGAGGGTCTCTCTGTCCCCATGCACTCTGCTGTCCTCACCATCTCCTCGTCATCCCTGCCTGCCTCTCCCAGGCTTCCACAGTGTGGATCAGCCCCCAAGCTTGCCTGTTAAATCCCTCAGGGGCTCTCTCTGGCTCTGGGGTAACACTCAAGCTCCTGAGCTGCCTGCCCGCACCGTGCCGGGTTTCATCTTCGCTCCTGGGGTCCTGCATGGAGCGCCTTCTCAGCCCTTATTGTCCTGCTGCTTCACCTGGCTGGCTCCTGTTCCACCTGGGAGGCCTGAATGTCACCTCCTCCTGGAAGTCCTCCCTGATCACTCCCATCCTTTCCTGGTGTTCCTAGATGGTTTGCTGCATCATGTGGAAATACTAGCTCCCGTCTCCCTTACTGATCAGAGACAACCTTGGGAATAAGACCTGATCTGGCTTCCTTCTGATGTCCCAGCTTCCAGCGCGGAACTGGCCCTGAGTCGCTTGTTGAATTGTTGGATAAGTGGATGCCCTGAGACATGGGAAGCTGGGGTGGAGGTGGCTGGGGGGCTGGGGAGGGAATGGCTGTCTCCCCGGTGGGGCTGGGCCCCGGGCTCACCCGTGCAGAGTAGGCCGGCGCAGACCCATCGAAACAGCCGTGTGTGCTCCTGGCAGAAGCGTCGGGCCCTCAGGGCTGGCCGCAGGTTCCTCCTGGGGAGAGGACCGGACAGTCCACGAGTGCCCCAGACTCCTGCTGTCAGCAACTCAGGTAAAAGCCATCGGGTACATCCCCAGTGAAGTGGGGACATGGGGCAAGCCAGGCGCCGGCCTTGACATCACAGGACTGGGGCAACCCCCATCCGGAGCAAACCGAGGCACGGCTCAGGCCCTCCACGCCTTGCCCTCAGATGCAGCTGCGCCGCCCTCCTGATCACGTGGCCCTCGGGCCTGGGAGGGCGGTAACCGCGATGACCACCTGCCAGAGTGCGCCCGCCGTCCCGTTTGCACCTGTGTCCGGAGCCAGGTGGAGAGGCTCCCTGCTCTGCCTTCTTCCCCGGGGACGCAGGCTCACCACCTGAGTCGGCAGGCCTCCCAGCAAGTGAACAGCCCGCCCCGTGTCCGCAGCCCCCACCAGCCCCCCCCTTCGTGGCCCAGTGCAAATGCGGGCTCTCGCCTGGTCATCCGGCCCCTGTCTATCCCGGGAGGAAGGGCGGGCACTGGGAGGGCCTCTGGGGCCCCACAGGCTGAGCATGGAGGAGGTGCTCACTTCAGCCACCAGCGGCTGTTTTAAGGACGCCTGTCCCCTCCCTGTCCCCACCTCCTGCCCCCTAAGGGAGGCCTTCTTCCCCAACTTCCCACCCGAGGCAGACAGATGGATTCCCTCCCCTCCACCGCCCTTCCTCTTCATGCTCTCCTCAGCTGTAGATCTGGCCAGCGGGGACACCAACAAGTTTGGGCATCGAGAGACCGAGTTCTAGGCTCGGACTTGCTGCCCGTGTGACCAGGGCCGGTCTCTTCCTCTCGGGGGCTTCAGCCTCCCCGTGGGAAGTGAGGGGACCGGCCCAGTCCAGGGGTTTTCAAACCAAGCCTCGAGGTTCCCTGAAGTGCCCCAGAGACTGAGTAGGGTAGAAGGCAGATGGGGAGGTTGAGGGGGGGTCAGGCTGGCTCGGGGCACCATCCAGCTGCAGTCAGAACAGCCCCACAGTATATACTGAGGTTCCTGCGGGGGGATCTCATTCTGGCTGCTTCGAGGCAGGTCGGGAGCCTCTGGCCTGCTCACCCCCAAGGCAGCAGCCACAGTGCTCACTTGTTGCCTAAAGCACATTCGTTCCTCGCTTTGACAAAGGTTCCAGGAGCCCCCTCTCTATCGTCAGGAGGCCAGGTTCCTGTCCCTGCTCCCCACGGTGACCTCCTCCCCAGGCCAAGCCACGTCCCTCCCGGAGACCACCTACCATCGTGAGAAGGGCTCCAGTCTGGACTCGGTCCAACTGTCCCTGGCCTCTGCAGGGCTTGAGACGTTGCCAGGGGTCCGGCCTTCCTCCTAAAGCCACCAGAGAGTGACCAGAGTGTGCCTCCTGCCCCAAGTGAGAGCGGAGAGAGACCCTGGCTGCCACCTGTGTGCCCATGGGCACTTCGGGAGTGGGCTGGGGTGGGGGCTGGGCTTTTGCACAGGAAGTCATTAGAGGACAACTTCATTAAATTCTGCAAAGCACACATTGAGTGCCTACTGTGTGCTGGACTCGGTGCTAGACACATCCTGCCTCAGGGAGCTCAGGGTCTGCCTGCAGAAGGGACCCTGGGGCCTTAGCGGTGGTTGGTTGGGGAAGCTGCAGGCGGGGCCACCTTGGGGTATGACCCCAGGACACCATTTGCCCTCCATTTGTCTATGGAGTTGTGTTTCGTGGGTAGGGAGGTTATTCTTGCAGATTACAGTGTGAAAAGCACACCCTGGGGTTGTGTGCTGACGGGGTGGGGGGAGGGGCTTCGTCAAGGGAGGTTGGGAAAAGGGTGTCATATTCGGCTCCAAAGTTCTGGGCGGTGGGCCTCTACTTGGCCATTCCAGAGCAAGGACAAGATGGCCAGCTCCTTAAAGGCTGAGGCCTCCTCAGAGATCCACCCCCACCCCACCTTCTTTCCTTGGTTTTTAGATCACAGCTCAAACGTCCCTTCAGGCCTTTCAGACTAGGGCAGGTGCTCCTGGCACTCATGAGCGAAACAAAGGGGCTGCTGTGGGTTGAGGAGGCCAATACAATACATTGATACATTTTGGGGGAGGTGGGGGGGGGCTAACTTTTCACACAAAGAGGTAGGAGGGTGAAGGAAGATGGTGAACAAAGGGCCCTCCCACCAGGGGGCCAAAATGGGGAGGGGGCCGGGGACAGACCAGGCTTTCCAAGAGCTCAGCCCCCATGTTCTCCAGACCATTGGCCACAGATGTGAGCGAGATAGACTGTCTTCGTTTTGGTGTGTTTTCCATGTGCGTGACCTTCCAGCTGAAAGACAAAGGCGGGGCCCAAAGCTGAAAGCAGAAGTCGATGCAGGACCCCGGGTGCAGGGCCCAGAGAAGGGAGGAGGCTGGGAGAGGGCTGGAAGCAGAGACCAGACACGGGGTGGGGGGGCAGCTTTGATCTTCCGGGAGATCCACCCTCCCTGTGCCTGGGGCCACAGAGGAAGGTGCCCCTTCCTGCACTCACTTCTGAACCCATGGGACACAAGTCCTTGCAAATCTGGGAGGCCAGCAGAAACAGCAAATTCTGCCCACCTCGCAGGGAAGGCAAAGAAGGAATTACGTAAAAGAGACTCTAGACTTCATCACTCCCACAGCAGGTTAAAGCCATTGCCACTAAGTGATATCTTCACTGTATTATACTGTCCCATCTCTGAAAGATGGAAAAATAATATCCCCAAAACTCTTCAGTCCCTGGATCCAACTAGACCTGAAACCAGTCCTACTGCTGGACTTTTCAATTCTGAGAGCCAGCTGCTGAAGTTCATGGGCTTAACTCATCTCGTAAGAGCCCGAGCTAAGACCCCATCTCTCCCCACTCCTGTTTCTTCCCCTCGAGATCACCCTACTCCATCCAAACACCGACCAGCCTGGTTAAGCTCACACGTTCAGAGGCACATACACACGGAGCACACGCGAGCTGGGAGCCGTGTGCAAGTACACATGCAGGCAGAGCCCAGGAATGCCTAGCTGCCTGTGACACACAGAGACACACAGCTGCACAGGGAGAGGCAGGACCCCCGTCCTACTCACATATTTGTGGTGAACAAGTCACTCTCGGGGATGGGCAGAAGCGCGTATTTCCACGGGGACAAAATGATTTTCACCTGTCTGCACTTTGGCCCGTCTTCTCTCTTCAGTGCGACTTCCGGGCGGAGTCCAGAGCCTGAGGAGGTGGGCCTTCCACCCAGCTCTGTCCAGCGCCCTCTCCAGAGCCCAGGGCCGCGGGGGGGGGGGGGGGGGGGGGCAGGGAACCCAGCCTCTCTCAGGGAAAAGGGAAACCAGAGCCAGCAGGTCCCACTCTGGGCCTGGCCCTCGGGCTCCTGCCTCCGAACTTCATCTGCCTGACTCCTCTGAGATGCCCTCCTCTCTACTCTCCCCTGCTCCCACATGGGCCCACGTCTTCCAGGAAGCCTGTCTTGACTATTCTCACTCTATGTTCGCCCCCCCCCCAGCCCATCCTCCCACCGTGCCCTCCTTCACTGGCCCTCGAGGTTACCCAGGCTCAAGGATCACGCACATTAGCTTTCCTCTTTTTTTAAAAAAAAGATTAAAATTTTTAATATGGCCAGATCTTCTTTATTATTATCTTAGTCACCATATAGTACATCCCTAGTTTTTGATGTAGTGTTCATGATTCATTGTTTGCATGTAGCACCCAGTGCTCCACGCAATACGTGCCCTCCTTAATACCCATCACCGGCCTCGCCCATCCCCCACCCCCTCCCCTCTGACGCCCTCAGTTTGTTTCCCCGGAGTCCAGAGTCTCTCACGGTTCGTCTCCCCTTCCGATTTCCCCCCCTTCCTTTTTCCCTTCCTTCTCCTAATGTCCTCCTGCTAATCCTTACGTCCCGCACAGCTTTCATCTGCATCTCACCACTCTCCCCTCCTCGCACATCGGTGATTACGGTGATTACGCAGCAACCTCTTTCCCCGCGCGCGCTCGAAAGGAAGGAAAGCAGGCTCGCTGTCACAAACAGCGTTCACATCTAAGCCTCCAGAAGATCAGGACAACGGAAGGAAATCACGCAGTTTGCCCTTTCTTTCTTTCCTTCTTTCTTTCTTACATATAAGTAATTTATTTCTTTTTTCTTTTTTTTTCAAATTTTTATTTAAATTCCGGTTAATTAACATACTGTGTAATCGTTTTTTCTTTTTTTTTTTTCTGGCCGACACCTAAGCAACGAAGTCAAGTGTGCGAAGTCAAGGGACAAACGCTTTCATGCTTCAGTCCTCCAACTAAACATTAAACTATCCTGACAGGGTGCACGACATCTCTTTAATAATTAATGACGCACACTCAGGACAAAACCCCATGTGATGCATGAACATTTCCCGTAACGCAGGCTGTGGGATTACATGCACACACTGGTTGTTCTAGATGTTTGGAGAGGATGATGGAGGGTGGGGGTGCCCCTTGTCTTTAAAAACCTTTTTCTGTCTCTCTCTCCGATTACCAACGCATTACACATGCTTCGTGAAACATGGTACACAGATACAGACATACAGAAGAGCAAGTTAAAAACCCCTCTACGCGGAGCCCCCTGGGGACGACTACCGAGTTTGTGGAACTGCTCTCCGGACTTTTCCTTTATGTTATTCCTTTTTTCAAAGGAGGTCAGACTACACTAGCTGCTTTGCAATCTGGGGCAGAGATCCGCACCCTGCCCCACTCACTCTTTTGGGGACGCCTGTGCTGCCTTGATTGGAACTCAGTGTCCAGGGTATCCCCTGGTTTATCCTAAAGGAGGCCCGTCTCCGTGGGCGGCTCCCCCATCCTAGCAGAGGGCTTTAGTCAAAACCAGTGAGGCCGCACCTGCTTCTCTGCTTCTGCCTGCTTCTAGCCTCCTCCGCCTCCCCTCCCTCCTGCCTCCTCCCTCCCCGCCTCTCCCCTCCCCGCCTCTCCCCTCCTTTCTTGGTTCCTCTCCGTGCCCTGAGGAAAGCCCGGGGGTACAGCACACCCAGCAGGGGCCAAACTTACTTCCAAACAGTTCCTATGTTACACCTTAAACCCTTGACATTTTTGTGTGCCCTGATCTAAAACACGGATTTCATAGGTGGTGTGTCATGGCTTGAACCCTGACCTGGAGTCTAAGGGTCTAGATTCAGCTCTGACTCCAAAAGTTAACTTGTTTCTTTCAAGTGAACAAGGGGGGTAATAGTACCCACCTTGTAAATAAATACTGACGGGGCTTCAAGGAGCTCACGCAGGTGAGGTGCGTAGCAGAGAGCCTGGCACGGTAAGGCTGGCAGGTGTCACCACTGTCACAGGGCCCATCTGGGGGATGCCTTGACGCTGCTGTCCTCCTTCAGGCTGGGAGAGCCTGGAGGAGTTTCTCCCCTGCCCCTCCCTTCAAGGAGTGACCCCAGATCCCCTCAAGTGATCCTGGACCCCAGAAGCCAAATGCTTTTTTTATTTTTATTTTTTAAAAGATTTTATTAATTTATTTGACACAGAGAGACAGGCAGCAAGAGAGGGAACACAGCAGGGGGAGTGGGAGAGGGAGAAACAGGCTCCCCACTGAGCAGGGAGGACTCAGTCCCAGGACCCTGAGATCAGGACCTGAGCCGAAGGTGGACGCTTAACGACTGAGCCACCCAGGCACCCAGGCACCCCCCCCAATGCTTTTTTAGGTGGAATTTGAGAGCCACAGGCTGGCAGTGGGGAGGCTGGACAGGTTGGGATGAGCACCCCCTGCCCCCACCCAGGGAAAGACCCGGAGCTGGAGGACCTCGAGGGTCCTGGCTGTGCACCATCCCACTCAGCCTCAGCTGTCACCTACCCCTCTGCCTGCCTGTTTCCAGAGGAGACGGTCTCTGAGGTCTGTCCCACCCATGGTGGGGGTGGTGAGAGGGAAGGCCAGGACCGAGCTGGGGATGGGGGCGCTGGGTCCAGGGCAGAGGCGAGGACCATATCTCTATATCCATGTCCCTACCTGCCTTCCCATGTCAGTACCCAGATCTGGACTTTCCCTTCCAATCAAAACAGAAGAGCACCTCGAAGGCTTTGTACTGAAGAGCTGCTCCCCCTCGCCCACCCCCGTCCCACTCGTCAGAGGCAGCCATGCACCTGTTTCGGTGTCCGTTCCCTGGGGCCACTTTCTGTCGGGGGAGTTCTTGGCCAGAGCGGAAGAGGACCCCTTCTCCTTGCCAGGCTCTGAGGGAAGAAAGAGAAAGTTTGTAGAGGCGGCGAGTGAGCCGTTCGGAACTGTCAGTGCAGATGTTATCAGGAGCGGTGTTCGACCGTCCCTTCGCTTTCTTCTCATGATTTTGCTCACACTGCTTCTCGGCTCTTGGCCGCTGAGGCCCTTCTGCCGCACGGTTTCCCGTGTCCAAGCCGTAGACAAGAGAGGCTCTCGCGTCAGATTCCGTAAATATGAGCGTGCCATCCTTCTCTCCTAAACCTGCTTCTGTCTCTTAATCCTCGGCCGGTTGACAGAAAGGGCATCCAGTGATCCCATACGATGTTTCCTTTCTTATTTGGGGCATTGAAAGATGGGCTTCCTATAGTCGTAGCAGAAATGTTCTAAACCTGAAAGCATATACAAATTCTGATGACATAGGGCAAAATACAAAAGCTGAAGAAATAGGCTAGTCGTAACTCATATAAATTTTATAAATTTTGGGAATGGACTCCCCCAAGACTTAGAGCACAGTGCTCTTCCTAGCAGCTGTTCAGCACATCCAGGTGTTCACAAGGGAAGGAAACGGCCCAATGCCCCGAAGACCGAAACCCTTCCCCCCACCATCCCGGCCCACCACCACCCTAGCTGGCTTGGCATGACTCTCCAAGGGCCTCCTGATATAGTCCTCCCCTCGCCCCTGGCTATTCACTGGAAACAGATGGGCACAAATGGCCACCACCCAACACAAAACGAAAGGATGACTCTGGGGCCCATCTCTCTCGGCAACAATACCGGCTGGTCAAGTAAGGACACCTGGTCCCACACCCAGCCAGGGGGAAGTTTCCCTAAACAGTTAAGGAATCACTTTCTCTAAATACTGAACTGGTTGCTACTTTGTGAAGTCTGTTTCCCTAGTTCTTGTCTGTTCTATCCCTCTTGCCCTTCCATCTCATATCAGCTTCTGACGTAATGAGAGACTGAGAGATTTCCTTTTCAGTTGGACCCCAGTTAAGATGTCCTACAAGCCAAGCTAGGTTGTAATTCATATCATCCTGTTGGGTTCAAGGGCGACGTCCCTGGCTTTGGTAGGTTTAATACCAAAGGCTGTATCCTCCCTCTGAGGTATACCATTTTCTACAAGCCCTTGACAGGGGTTGTGGGGGCTACTAATTAGGGTCTCGATTGCCTTGTTGGCCCAGAGCTGACTCTGAGTCACAGTTAGAGGCTGGTTAATTACACAGGCAAAAATAATCCCTTCACTGTTCCCTCCTCTCCCCCTGTCAGAGAAGTGGTCTGATGTGGCACCCCCTAAGCTTTAGAGCAAAGCCTGATATTTTTTTAAAGATTTTTCATTTATTTATTTGAGAGAGAGAGAGCAAAAGGAGGGCCGGTGTGTGGGGGGGGGACTAGCAGACTTCCCTCTGAGCGTGAAGCGTGACACAGACCTCCATCCCAGGACCCTGAGATCATGACCAAAGTCGGACGCTTAACCAGTTTGAGCCATCCAGGCCCAAGCCTGATATTTTTATAGAAGTTTCCACAAGGAGGCCTTTATGTCTCCTGGGAGCAGCCAATAAAATGAATCTACCACAGACCAGCAGCTTCCTCAGGAAAGGTACTGACAAGTAGGGCATCGCAATTACACACACTCGTTAGGAAGAACAAAAAGGAACACCTCTGAGTGTCCCATCTAGATGTTGAACTTTCCAGCCGTGTCTTGCCTCCCCTCCACCCAGGTGGCGTCCCGCCGATAACATCGCCGTAGAATGAAAGACACGGCTTCGTCCCTGACTCTCCTCTGACTAGTACCAACTGTTCTTCCTGTGCAGACCTGCCAGTTACACACCATGACTCATTGTGGAACATTTCCTTTCCATTTTGCTCTGCCTGTAGAAGCAAGTTTCACCGTTCCACAGGCTGCATCCAATTCCCTTCACTCCAAGGCCACGGGGGTCTGTGGAGAGCCTGACCCCATCCCAGGAGCTAAACATCAGCCAGCTTGTGGCTCAGGAGACGGTGCTGACTGTCTCCCACTGGATGAGTTGGCAAGATGGTTGCTGGGGGTAGGGGTAGAGATTTGTGTTAGCCACCCCACCTTGAGGGAAGGGAGAGACACCAAGGTCTCCCACCTTGGAGAAGAGCAGCATGTGAGTGGCCCTGGGATGGATTCTATAGTTGCAAGAGGTGATAACAACCATCGTACCAGCTGAGAGCTACGCGACCGAGAGCTTGGCATGTGCCAGGCTGTGCTACGAGCTCTAGCTTACCATAACCCAAGGAGGTATGTACTGGTCACCATCTCTCCCCACCTGTCCTCCAGGGAGGTGTGTGATGGGGGGACCAGCGCCATACAAGGAGCTCCCAAGGAGAAGTTGAAGAGCCCGAAGTAGAACCAGGAGCCACTGTGCTACGTGTTTGTATTTGGGAGCTCTGCGCTGGCACTCGGGTGCCCAGCCCATGTTTCCACCTTGCCAGCTGCTTGGCAGACGGGATGGATTCTGGGCCTACACGTAACCCCAATGGCCGTGAATTGTGTTCTCTGGTCAGACCCTGTGAAATCTGGGATACTGTGTCTCTGAGGAACTTCCTGAGTCAGACCCAGCTCCAGTTGTGCAGGGGCTGAGGTACTGGGCAACCACCCACGTGACCTGAGCAATTTCACTCCAACTGCTCCAAGAACATACGGTTTGCCCTGACAGAAAAAAAGAGCCCCAGTGAAATTTCTCTTCCAATGGCAGCGTCTACACAGCAGGACACCCGAGGGTCTTAGGTACATTCCTTAGCCTGAGATGGGGATTCTTGTTCAAGTGACATATGAGGGAGAGGGCTGCTCTTGGCAGAAGGGGAGGAGGGGATACAGAATACGACAGGGGGAGAAACAAGAGTGCGGTCTTGACTGGAGTCTGGCTTTAGCTGGATTCCACAGGGAAACTCTGGAACACAAACTTGCCCATATGTTAGTCACACCTGAGGCCAGGCCAGGCCAGTCAGTCACGGGCCAAGAACTGGGGAAGGGATTCGAAGGCGTTTTGCCTCCCAGGTGAGGTGGCTTCCATTTGACTCAGGGTAATTCTTCAGACAAGGGGCAGCTGTGAGCTAATTCCTCCTGGGAGATGCGTCCCCACGGTAAAGGGGGCCTGGGCAGGTCAGTAGAAGCTTGCACAGCAGGTGAGAAGCGATTGACTCTCTTGGCACCCCTCACTCCCAGGCTGCTGGAAGCAGGGTGCTGGCTGCCGTGGATTACCCCAGGCCTCGGGCCACGCCAAAACAGAGTCTTTCCTATGGGTCCTCTGCCTGCCTCAGGGGGGTCTCAGACAGGACCCTGGCTTTGTCTGCAGCCTTGTTCCAATGAGAATTCTCATGGGGGTTTGGTGGAACCAAAGAGATTTGGTGTGAAACCAGGGTGTTGAGTTTGGTTGGAAATGACAACAGCCAGTTGAATTCTCAGAGCCATATCCCATTCTGGACCTGGATGTACTATGCAAGTCATTAAAAAGCCAGAGGCCCAAGCAGTTGACAAGACCATTACATCAGGCCAGGAATCCATAGACTCATCTCCTGTCGTATCACTACCGTCTGGGTATGTATGGCAAGTACCAGGAGCGTCCCTTCGTCCACACGTGCACCATGTCCTCTGAGGCCAAGGGTACAGTAGCTGCTGTTCCTCATGACCTTTTGGAAATAATAGGAAAGAGCCATTTGTGAATCATATCGGTTCTGAGGCCAGAGGACAGAGCTTCATGGGTTCCAGGACCAGACCTCCTGCCCTGAGCCAGCTCCAGCCGTACAACCACAGCCTCCTGAAGACAGATATTCCTGAAGGCTGAGTTCCCTCAACCTCATCCTTGCCATTGTAATTCAAGAATGGAGCCCAAATTTGCCTGGTTGACTGGGATATGACCCAATTTCTGATAGGTGGTTCCTGAAGCAGAAGGAGTTAGGGTCCCTCAGTAGGCATTTCTGTTTCAAGTAAGAGCCACATAAATGCCCAGCAAAGGAAATTTAAAGGAAGCTCACCCCTGGACAGTCTCAGGGAGACCAGAACCAGGAAAAGCAGAGACCGGCCCCCCAACCCCCCCACCTACAGACAGACCGTTCTTGTTATTCACTTCTGACAGCAATCTCTAGAAATAAAATAGGTGAGTGACAGATAAATGGATGCATAGATGATCGATAGATAAAAATACCCAGGCACTACTTTTTATTGTCAACTTCAGGCGTTCTCTGCTGACTCTACTATGTACAACTATACACAAACCTGTTGTTTGACAGCTGTGTCACCATTTTAGGCCTATTCGTGACGCTGCACTTGGGGTCAGTTGCTCCTGCTTGGGTTGGCAGGACAGAGCAGAGACCCGGAGGAGCCTTGGCTTTGACAACACCCCAGAGCTGCCTTGCCAGCCCTATAGGTGGGCCATGTCCAGGTCTCCTAATGCCTACAGACTTCTTGAGGAAGAAATAACTCTGTCTTGCTTAAGACTACTGCCGTGGGAGGCCTTCTCTGTTATTTCCAGTAACAGCTGATCCTGATACACCACGGCCCTTGGGGTTCAGTGCAAATGTCCTTCCACCGTCTAGCCTCGCCTCCTCCTGAACCCCGTATTTCGATACCACAGTGCTCTTACTGACCGTGCGCTATCCACACAAGCTTTCATTCTGTCCCTCTGCTACAACCTGACACAGAACCTTCCGCTTTGTAGTGCATAACGCACGTATTCGCCATTATACATTTATTGGTGTGTGTGTTTAATGTGTGTCTCCCCCATTAGACTGTAAGCTCTCTGGGGGAGGAGTCTACGTCTGTTTTGTTCACTGTTACGTAGCCAGAACGTGTAATTGTCACATATGATGGGCAGTCTGTAAGTCCCAGTAAGAGGATTTAAACAGTGTTGAGGCAGCTTAGTTCGGGAAATTTCAGCGACAAGCTCCAGCTCTTCCGGCTAGGAAAGCTGGGTTTTGAACTGAAGTTTGTCTCCCTTGTTTGAAGCTTACCAAACAACTTTTCCTTTCAGACGAAGAAGGGAAGAATTTGCATTTCGGGTCCACTCAAGTGTCTAGTCTCCTGGATGTTTAACTATCTCATTAAAAGTTAGTGAGGTGGGTTTTTGGTGCACAAATCCCATTTTCTCATAAGTTTAATGAATGAGACAGTCTCCCTGAGTTTTATCAGCTCAGGGGTACTGGCAGCATTGAGTCATAAAACTGAGACCCAGACCCTGTCCCACACCACACTGTTGGTCCACCAATAACCAGAATCCACACTCAACCTAGCTCGGGGATGAGAGGCAGAATCAGATCAGGAAAAGAAGTTACACCTGGAAGAAACTGTATGAACTAGCTAATACACACTGTCAGAAACAATAGGCAAAATTTATAGAAACTTTTTAAAGGCTGTTTGACCAAGACAGGTGGAATGTAATTTTGTTTCAGGTGATGTTTATTGATATATTTGCTCACATTTAATGCAGAAGATGAAACAGCCACATGCAGTTTTTAATCGTCGTGGGGTGGGGGGTGGATAACGCAAACCTGGGCCAAATGTTGAGCCACATACTAAATTGTATTAAAGAGACCAAATATCCAAGAAAGCAGGAGCTCACAGATTTCAGGAGAAAAGAATGCTTTATTGGGTCCCTTGCATGCATCCAGCCCATCTGCCCTCTCCCTGCCCTCTGACAGGACCCAGAAGATGGTCCTGCCCCTTGCCACGAGGTGAGGCGCTGGCTTTCCTCTCTAGGCCTGGAATGCTGGTTGGAAGAGCTGCTATGAAAACAAGCAACCTGATCTCAGCAGCAGAGAAAGATGCAAGGAACAAAGTAGAGGAGTCGTCAAAATGGTCACGGGCATGGAAACCAGACCTCTAGCTGTGGCTGATCAACCATTGGGTCCCAGGCATGAAGACCAGACAGTCCCTAAGCTATTACCTAGTTATAACCATAACTAAAGACTTCTGGTGGGGCAAACAGGTCTATCTCAAGCTGCCAAGGTGGAGTCAAAATCTCCCACTAATTTCCAGACCTTCGATGGGGAAAAAGCCAAATATCTTTGAAGGGAAACCTTATTTTAACACTTAATACATATCGCGAACCTTCCTTGGCCTTCCCCAAAGGGATCTGTGTCCATTTATCTGGGAACTACAGAAGGAAAAGAGAAATACCCAAACTTGGGGAGAGCAGTGCTGTAGGATACTGGCTCCAAGCTAAGTCTAATTTCTGGGGACCATAGAAAATCACGCGGTCTGCCAACCAATGGGTTTGATTAATAGATTCAATTTGCACCACAGCAGACGCAGTAGCATCTCAAAGCCAACCTGGGATCATTTGGAGTGAATAGTCGAAATGGATATATTTTGAAAGAGGCATCCCTCCCACAATGGCGCTCTGATGCGTGGGGTAAGAAAGACCATAGCAAGAGAGGACAAGCGTGAGCTATTGGAATCCCCCTCCCTACCAAAATGGTAAATCAATGATAGAACTGAATCCCTAGGGGGATATAGAAATCAGTGTGACTATCAAAGACTTGAGAGTGAAGTCATAGTGATTCCTAGCACAGCTCAGCTTGGCCAGTGCAAAACCAGGAGGTCTTTGGATGCTGTAAGCTTTGAAAAGGGATGTCTCCACCTGCAGGTGCTCATGCAGAGACGGTCTTCTTGCTCAAGCAAATTCATCCAGCTCCTCACACTTGGTATGAATCCTCTGATCTAGTGAATTCATGTTTTTTCTTCTATTTTGATGAACAAAGAACTTCAGAAAGAGTTCCTCTTCAACTGGCCTGCAACAGCGCAGACTCTCTCAGCTGACCGGCTCTGTGCCACAGCCTGGCTCACAGGCACACGGCCCTTGCCACCACAGTGTTCCCTCACACTGATGGCATCACGCTGACAGAGCCTGGAGTCAGCAGTTTCCCTCGATGCCTTGATAAGACATATGTGAGTCAGAGGTGGGAGATAAATCATGGGAAAATGAAAAAAAAGAAAGAAAGAAAAGGTCTTGGTAAAGTTCCTGGGGTTGAGGGGTCTGATTAGGTCAGAATCTTTCCTCCATAATGCAGCACAAATGACCACATTTTGAAGCCCTTACCACGAAGACCCAGGCAAAAATGTCATCTTAGGGCATCTTGTTCCAGCTCATGTACCGACTGACCTAGAAGGCCACCCGCTTTGGGTTGGGCTGAGAGCGAGTCAAGATTCTCCAGCTGGGAGAACGGTTCTCCTACCAGGCCCCATGACTGACAGATCCAGTGGTGCTGGAGGTGGCTGGCTGGCTGTGGCACACTGGGGAACCATGTGGGGCCTGTGGCACAGAGGAGCGCTGAGGAAGCTTATGGCAAGTCCTAATAAGAAAAGTATGGCGGGGAAACCCAGGGCTCAGAACCAGGTGATTCTCTGGCCAACAAGTAACTATTATCCTTTAGAGAAATGGCGCTCTGGCTTGCCGCTGGGCTCTGAGGGAGCCTGAATGCTTGACTACAGCATAGCAGGAGCCACGCTGCCCCTCCTGAACCCGGTTCTCGGATCCACCCAGCCATAGTGAGCCATGGCCAGAAGCTCTCCATCTTCCAGGGTAGGGCTCTGAAGGCACAGGTAGGCCGTGTGTGTGAATTCCTCGCTCATTCTTCCATGCGGCCTCCCCTGCCCTGCCGCTGAGGCTCCCCTCAGTCTACACCTATCACTTCAAGAGGGCAGGAATCTGTCTCGACCACTAGGGAGGGGCCCTCATCTGGATCTGCTTTTCTTATCTGTCATGCCTCTCCCACCGCCAACACCCATGGAATCATCAAACGCTATACGCATCACTGCGGTAGCCGCACGTGGGGCAGCCAAGCCCAGAATGCACGCCACAGCACGAGTCGTGGGTTGATGCCTGTGGCATTCACTCATCTGGTCAGGGTCAGGATCCCCGCGGTCCAGGAGCAGCAGTCAGCTTGGTAATACGGTGAGACGGGTTGCTGAAAACTCAGTGAGGGCACTAGCTGAGAGGCTGGGTCCGACCCGCAGAGCGCAGCCCAAGTTCTGACCTGGCCGGCATCTCTTGGGGCTCATTCGCCCTCTCGGGCTGGGAAGCAGGTGGACAAGGGCGAGCCATGGCTCCATCTCACTGCCTTTCACACACCTGAGGCTTGGAACGAGGCTGGTGTAGAGGTTTTCGTCTCCAAGGAGACACATCCTCAAAATGCCAGAGTCATACGCGAATTGGAAGCCGAGGCACACCCGGCCTTTTCAGGCTCCTTACAGCTCTGAGCGACACACGGCAAGAGGTCATGGGAGTGGTAGGGTGACTAACCATATCAAGGGGAAATCTGATTGCTGCTGCTGCTGCTGCTGCTGCTGAGAAGGGGGTAGGAGTACAGATAGATGTGGGGGCGGCGGGGCGGTTCCAAGAGCGCTTCCCCTGCTGCCATGTCCCGTGGTAAAGAAACACCTGCCGCACGGGCAGGGCCACTGAGGAGCTGGACTTCAGGACGGAAGCTTGGGGTCACTCCAGCAGGCGAAAAATCCCTAGTCAGAAACACCAGTTCTCAGGACCTGTGCTGGAAATGGACGCTAGCCTTTACCCGTACTTCTGTTCTTGGTGGGTTCAAGAATTTTCGTTGACGATGGTTAATTTTAATCCCCAGGTTGCAGAATTTCAAAATGGGATTGTGATAGAAGAGGGAAGAGTGACACTGGACTTTGGAGAATGGTAGCCCCTGGACTTAGTCATTGGATGTGACCTTGAATGGTCTCCCCAAGCAGAGAGGAATTTGCTCCTGGTCGTATGTGGAAGAGTCGTAATACATCAGGTAGGAAGAACAGTGTGTGCTCGTGGGGGGGGGGGAATCTTTGCTGTTGCCACCAAGTGCTTTTCTACCCTCCCCGTCTCCACCATTCTGCTGGTAAGAATCCCGGTCCTTTGGAAAGCTGCCTCTGTCCCGCCTCCGCGGTGGCTTGAGCTCCAGGACAGGGGTTTGGATCCCGAGTGAAGGGAGTCCCAGTGGCTGGTTGGCGTCAGTCTGCCCACAGCAGCAGCTCCCAGAACACAGGCTCTGGGGCCCCGCTGGCTCCCACTGTCTCAAGCCCAATCGTTCGGCTATCCCTTTGGCTCTGGGAGCTGCCCCAACACCCTTCCTACGAACCTTTTCTCCTTGCTAAAGTGGGTCTGAGTCCATTTCTGTTGCTCAAAACCCAAGAAACCTAATGGAAAGTCTCTTTTGAGACCACCTCATACATCTTTGCCTCCAACAGCTGTCAACTCGGGGTCCGGCATACAGGAGGTACTCAGTATATGTCTGCTGAGTGGACGGATGAACGAATGGGTAATACCCCAACTCTCAGTTCACCAAGGCAATCTGGATCTGCAGCCTGGGAGTCGGGGGCACTCTGGGGCAAGAGGAAAAAGTGGGGAGAGTCACCTGAGCCCAAGAGGAGGTAGAGAAGTCAGAAATGTCAAAACAGAGGGGCATCCACGTCAGGCAAGGAAAGGCCCGGGTGGTGGCAAGGGGTTGTCGGGGACTAAGAAGCCTCTGCAGCGTGGGAAGCAGGAAAGGACCAGTGAGTAGCTGAGAGGCAGAGGCTGGCTGTCCCCGAGGCTGTGGAGACAGCCAGAGACACTGGACATTTCCCCAGAGCCTCCGGCTCTGCTCTTCCTTCCTGTGTTCCTTCCTTTGTGTTCTCTCCCAAACGAAGGAACGATTCCAAAGACCTAAGTTTTCAGCTGCCCTGTGCAGGGGCACAAGCCATCTGCCCTGCTGTACGAGCAGCGGAGACCGTGTAGCTGTGGCCACAGAGGCTGAGACCGAATGCCCATCCAGGAGCCAAAGCCTGGATTTGTGACTGCAGTGCACCCAGGGCTGTAGGGCGCCCTCAGAGAACCCGCCTGGGGCGAGGGGGCCCTGGTTCCACACACCTACAACCACACCAGATGAGGGCGAGCAGGGTACACAGTGGCTGCCTTTATTGCATTCCAAGGGGAGCAGGCTAGCACCAGGCCCATCCTGTCCCAGGCCTCCAGGAGGGGCTCTCAGGAAGGACTCGCGATGCTGGGCCGAGCACAGCAATTCCTTGGGAGCCCATGCATGAAGCCCCGGGGCTGCAGCCCGGGGATCGAGAGCTAATGGCTGGGGCAGTTGTCCGAATTCCAGGCACAGCGACGCCCCCAGCCCAGCACGAGGGTGGACTGCATCCTTCCTCGAGCTCCCCTGTGCGCTCCCTTTGGAGAACAGCCCTAGCCCTCCGTCCCCGGTCTAGAGGGCAGCGAACTTCCGTGTGACTGCACCTGCTTCCGGGATGGAGCGCAAGGTCCCTCAGAGTCAACACCTGCCCTCTGGCCTCGGCTGCTGACACAACCCTCATGCCACCTCTCCCTCCCGGGTAGAGGGCCTGGGAGAGGCAGGGGAGGGGTGGAAGGGTAGGGCTGGGGAAGTGCCTGGGCAAGGGGGCAAGCAGAGAGGCAGCGAAGGAAAGGGAGCAGGCTGCAAGGGACCTGAAAGCGGGGGACAGGAGATGGGGCTTAAGGGGGCACGGGAAGCAGGTGAACGAGCGCCTGAGTGCTGGGGGAAGGAAGGGCATGAACACACATCACCAAAGACCACTGCACAAGTATATGACAGGCTCTGGAAGGGCCCTGAGCCCCATCCGGGCTCAGTGACAGGTTAGTCGTGGGACACACAGAGGCACGAGGCCAAGTAGCTGGAAGGAGAAGGCTCCCTGAGAGTCACCAGGCCAGACACAGCACAGGAAGTCTGGAGCCCCGAGGACAAGGAGAGAGCAGGGCCAAGCAAAGGCAAAGGGTCACCGCTGGCCGGGGTGCCCCCAGAGTACAATATTCACAGCAGGGTCTGGTGGGGGGGGCTGGGGGTAGAGCTCATGCAGAGGACTCGGGGGGCCTCCAGCAGTGGCCAATGTAAACTTCAAGGAGGGACCAGGCCTCCAGGCACGTGGGAGTGGGGCCTGGGAGCCCCGGCTGAAGGTGGCCCCGGCAGAGGCCCCCGGGTGCCACCTCGCACAAGAGCCGTCTGATGAGAGTGGACTGAGGAGAGGCTGCTCAGGGAGGCCCCCGTGGCATCTCCTCAGCGCACCTGCTCTGGTCAGTTCCGTAGTTCTGGAAAGTCTCCATTGCCTCGAGCTGCTTCCTTGTTTGTCTGCTGCTGGGTGGAGGCCCCCAGCCTCCAGTGGGGGCTACCGCAGGCCCTGGGCCTTGGAGCCGCCCTCTCGGGTGGGAGGCTGTCCCAGGAACTGGGTGGCAAGTGCCTCTGAGGCCGGAGGGGTGGCTTTGGAGCTTGGAGTACTCTTCCGGGTGCCCTGGGGACTGGGGGGGCCTTTCTTCTGGGGCTGAGGACTCAGTTGGCCACCCTTCCTGCCAGTAGATGGACTCTTGGAGCCTTTGGCCTTGCCTTGAGGGTGGGCAGCCTCAGGGCCCTTGAGGGGTTTGAGCCCCAGCATCTCACAGAAGGGGTTGCACTGGTGGGAAGAGGCAAACTGGTCCAGCAGGGCAGGGAAGCAACTCTCCTTGAGGCCTTGGTATCTGCAGCCAAACAGTGAGAGCTGAGCGGGAGTCCCACCCAGAGAGCCCTCGGGGGCGCCTAAGGTGGGGTGGGTGTGGCCTGGGTGTCACGCCCCACCCTTTTGGGGGTGCTGGGGAGTGCAGCTGGGCTCTACCTCAGGTGGCAGCACCCCAAACCTCAATTCTAAGCCACGGCCTCATTCCAGGACTCCATCACGTCCACGCTCCCTGGCGTGAGAATGATCTGCCTCGTTAGTACAAATCAGAGCAGACTCCACACCCCACTTTGCTCCAGGGCCCTCACCCATCTGCATCACGATGAGCTTTAAATCAAGTGGGAAGGAAGAGGAGCCCAGGGACGCAGGTGATCCTATGTGGGGGGCGTCAATACTACTGCTCCAGACCTGGGGTTAGGGGCACGGTGGGTGGGGGTCAGCGGCCCCCAGGGACGTGGCTACACGGCCACCGGTGCAACTGGGACCCCATTGGCCACAGGCTCAGCACCTCAGGGATAGAGACCCAGAAGAACATGGACAATTTTTCATCCCAAGAAGATTCTCAGAGGGCCTTCTGGCCCAGGGAGCCACTCACCCTCGCAGTTTGGTAGCAATCTGCACATCGGTCATCTTCCAATCAACCCCTGGAAAGAGACAGTGTTGGAAGCCAAGGCAGCCTGGGCTGGTTCTGGGCCCCCACCTCTCCGAAATGGGTATAGTGCCAGACGGGACCGTGCCAGGGTCCAGGGCACATCGGCACTTCCAGCCGGGCTCACATGCAGTACGGACGTCTCAATATTTTTAGTAGTAATAATACTCCATTTTTGCAGGTGAAGAGAGGCTCGGAGGTTGGGGGCCGGAGCCAGGTCACATTCATTCATTCATTTGCTAATCGTCACTGACCATGTGCAGTGGCCACTGTGAGTCAAAGCACAAGTCCAGTTCTTACGTCTAGATCCCAACCCCTTCTGGCTGGGCAATCCTGCCCTACCAGATGACAGTAGGACACAGGCTGGGCTGGCCTCTGGCTTTGAACTGGCATCTGCTCCTTCCTCGTACCAGGATTAGCCTCTCTGGGCAAGGGAGAGCAGGTGGGAATGGGAACATAAACCAGGCTGGACCAGAGGGAAAGTAACAGTGGGTATGACCGGCTTCCCCCTACTCACACAGCAGCAAGCACACGGCCCCAGAAGCCAAGATGAAGGTGTTGGGAGAGAAGAGAGCCAGGCCAACCAGGCCCCGGAGAGTGTCCTCCCCACCCTGGCCACCCCGCCCTAGCATCCCAGCATCCATGCATGGAGTGGGAGCCTCTCCCCACTTTCACACTGTCCTGTCACATCCATCTGGGAGCCTGCCTTTCACTACCAGGACTCAGGGCCAGGAATGATGGACAAGAGTTGGGCACACGTGGGCTGATTTCAGGCCCAGCCCTTCCTGAGCTGCAGCAAGCTAGGAGCTGCCAGAATGACCTCTAGTCCTCAGCTCTCAGAGGGCGGTAATGCTGCCTCCGGCCACGCAGGGGGAGTGAGAGCATCACAGGTGTGCAGGGCTCTAGCTTGGTGTCTGAGGCACAGCGGTCATGGAGTACACGTTAGTCCCGTCATTTCTCTCTCGGGGTTGCCACCTTCCACTCTGCCCCGCAGTAACCAGAGCCCCTTACGTTTGCACAGAACTTCAGTTTGCAGAAGCGCTCACGGCCCCAGCCTCACTCAGTCCTCACAGCCAGTGTGGGAGGTAGGGAAGAGACTGCCACTCCGTGGGAGGGAAAGTGTGGCAAAGCTCAGAGACCTTGGGGAAATGGCCCTGCCTGAGCTCTGGCTTTCTCCTGGGTCCCCAGAGACCAGCTGGAAAGCCATGAGATGCAGACTAAAGCTGACTTTCTTTGAGTCCCAGGTCTTTCTACTGCATCATGTTATCCTCTCATTCTAGAAACTGGCCCACTTATGACACCTTCTTGAGGACAGTGAGCATTCCTGATTCACCTTTTTACCTTCCCAACAGTGGCTAAATGTTGGGTGGATGGAGTCAGCAAACAGAAGGAACGACAACGGCTCAAGGTGCTAGCAGCCCCCCCCCAATATACGGAGTTAAATATACTGTATTTGTTGTGTAGCTTGACCCCAATGAGAACCACATTTAAGCCAGTTTTCTATCTCTGGCCCTTGGCTTTCTCACTACTTCACATCGGGGACCAGATATGGCAATGTGTGATATTCCCAGCGTTCCTCTCCTCCTGCTGCAGAGCAAATCTTCTCCTTTCCTCTCCCCTGCCCAGTTCTGGCTAAAGAGTAGGCCTGGGAAGGACTATCAGAGAAAGAAGGAGGATTTGTGCTTGCTGGCCTTTGTTGGGGGGAAATCTGAGGAATGGGAGAGACAGAAATAAGAAGCCACAGAGACTAAGTTGGTTCACATAATAAAAAGCTAAGAAAAGTGGAGGACGAGAAGGAGGAGGATATAGAGGAAAAGAAGAAGAGGGAAGAGAGCAAAGAGAAGGAGGAAGAGGGGACGAAGGGAGAAAGAGGGGGAGGGGGAGACAGAGGGGGAGGAAGAGGAGGGAGAGGAGAGGAAGGAGGAGGAGGGGGAGGAGGGAGAGGAGGATAAAGAGAAGGAGGAGAGGAAGGAGGAGGGGAAGAAAGGAGAAGGAAGGGGAGGAAGAGGAAGGTGAGGGGAAAGGGGAAGAGGAAGGGAGGAGGGGAAGAGGAGGAGGGGGAGGAAGAAGGAGGGGGAGATGGCGAGGAAGGAGGAGGGAGAAGGGGCAGTAACGCCAGTGAGCTAGGATGGAAGGGAGAGTTTGGGAAGTATGAAGAGGGGGAAAGTCCAGAGCAGAGCTGCCGGGAAGGGAGGAAGGGAGCTTTTGAAAAGATTTTGGTTGTGGGTGTTTAATTAGCTCCCATGTTATGTTCTTTGAACTAAATTCTTTTTTAATTGTAACTGGAGTGGCAAGGAGCTCCCGTGGATGCCACAGCAGTTCTAGACGAGGCTGGTGAGGCCGGTGTGTATTACTGACACCTGCCGGGTCTCCCTGACCAGGTTGGGGGTGGGGAGCAAAGCAGAGGAAAAGCGAGAGCGAGGCCGCGGGGCGGACTGGTGACCAAGCTTCCCGCTCTGCCCCTCAGCGCTCAGGCACCCGCACCCCTCATACCTGCCAAATCAGTGACAAGGAAGCTGCCGTTCGTCCACAGGTAGAGCCAGTGCTGGAAGGTCTGGCATTTCTGCCTGATCTCGGAGCTGCCAGCCGCCTCCGGAGAGGCCGCGAAGCCCCACTCCCGCAGTAAGTAAGGCTGCAGGGGCTGGCCCAGGTCCTCCTCCAGGGTCGCGTAGGGGATGCTGTTGGCCGGCCGGTAGATGAGGTACAGTGGGAGGACCCTAAACACAGTTGCACGGCTGTGAGGGGGAAGCACGGCCCCAGAGCCCCGCCCTCCACCTCAGTCCTACATTCTTGGGTTGGAAAGGAAGGTCCTTCCAAGAACAGAGGGTTCTTGGAACCCTCAGCTCAGTGGGTTTAGTACTGAATGGTGCAGCGGCCCCCGGAGGACCCTGAGCTTGGGTGAGGGACCAAGACCAGTATGCGTCCAGCAGAAAGGAGCACCTCTCGAGAGGATGCAGCCGGACTGTGCTCCAAGCCCACCAGACCCCAGTGCTCAGGAGTCAGAGTCCAGCTCTCAACATGGAAACAACGACCACTTATAGCCGACTCCCCCTAAAACCTACACGGACCCTGTCTACCCACGGAGAAGAGTCCCGACCAGCTGGCCTAGAGGCGGAGCCCCCTGCGCCCATCACTCCAGAGAGTCCCAGCAGCCTGCCATCCGCAGACGCAGACGCGGAGCTAAGGGGTGGGGAACTGGGGTGAGTGGGAGGAGACCGAAGAGCTGGGCAGAGGCTTTTCTAAAGTGGGCAATTCATCTTGAGGTCTTTATTTCTAGATTTCGTGGGACCATTGAGCTGAGCACAGGGTTGGTGGCGGGCCATAACTCAGGATGCCCCTGATGGACCCTGAAATCGCTGTTCTGGGCAGAAGCTCTAGTCAGCAGGTCTGCACACTGCATGCCCCCCCCCCCATGTGTGCTTACTCAGGCACGTCCCCAAAGCCGGGGGCCGCCTGGGCTTCGGCCGCAAAGATCTTGCAGTACTCCCGACTCATGTTCTGGATCTTGCATCCCTGTGCAGTAAAGAGAACCAACGCTGGTCAGCAAGGGAGCTCCTGGGCTCCCCGTCATGTCCAGCTCTAAGTGGGAGGGCCATCTGCCAGGGAAGAATCCAGCCCTGGCAAAGGTTGGGTTCACTCCTTCCCTGCTCCCTACTCCCCTGAGTTTTCTCATTTGTAAAACAAGAGGCTGTGGGCTTGTTTTCAAAGTGGTTTCCAAATTGTGTTTCCTGGAGCCCAGGGGCAGTGCCCCAGAGGCCACACTGTGGGGAGCGAGGGAGACACCTCGACTGCCCACCCCACCCAGTCACTCTCCTTTTATCTCATGCAGAGGCTCCGTGCAAGGTACGTGTGAAGGCAACGAGAAAGGTTTCTGCTATGAAAATATGGTTTGGGAAAACTATGGCCCCAAAGACATAGCCAAGCTCTCCTCAAGACCTGTCCCAGGAGCCTTGTGAGGTTGGCACTGAGTGCCTCTGTCCACACTGGGCTTCCCAACAGACCCAAGCTGGGGAAGGGGAGGAGCTGACAGTGGAAGGAGGGATGGGGGATGGGACACGGTACCTGAATGGTGACGTCGTAGTTTCTGCCCAGGAGAGAGGTCTCGCTGCTAGGTCCAAACACGAGCAGGCTGGACACCTTGATGACGCACGTGCGGCCTGACTCAAAGATGGGCTCCAGCCCGTAGATGACCTTGGCCTGGGAGGCCTTCCGAAGGCCATACCCGTGTCCACCCCCTCGTAGCTCCTCGCTCACCAGGCGCCCAAAGAGCTTGTCCCCCCAGCAGCCAGAGTCAGCCAGACCCTTAGCAAACACCATGGGGGTCATCTCAATCTCCTCTCCAACTGCAAGGGAACACAGAAGATGTGGAAAACTAGAAGTTTCTGCCCCACCGAGGAGGGTCTGTCGGGCAGGGAGAGCCGGAACAATCTCCCACCCGCCACTCTGGCACACTCACTCCCGTCCACGACCGCTCTTTGGGGGTGCATACTCTGCGGGGCCCAAACCAGCCCGTGAGCTCCCGAGGGCGGATCTGTGTCTGACACACCCCACCGTTTAGCAGTGCTCGAGTGTGCCCGTCACACCGCAAGCACGCGGTCAGTGTCCGCGCAAGGCAGGGCTCTTCCGTGGACACGGCAATCCATCCTTGGATTTTGTTTGGGAATTCAGTGTTTTGATCAAATGAATACATGTCTCCATCTCAAGCAACGTGTTTGACTGAAGCAGTCTGCAGGACAATCCAGTAGCAGCGAGCTGCCCTCGTGCTCAGACTGGGATCCCTAAAAGCCATCTCCCTCTGAAAGGACCCAGAGCTCCCCTAAAGAAACGGCTGATTCCAGGTCTCGGTCAGGAAGTGGACTCGATGGACCTGGAACATCCTGTCTGACCAGAAAGCAAAGAAGCTACACAAACCCCCGGAGACTTGTCAGAAGGACGCCGGAGCCAACCTTCTAAAGGGGCTTCCCCGGGCCCAAATCAGACCATCTTACCAGCCAAAAAGAATGATTTCTAAAATGTGGTGAACATAGCAAATACATTTTAAAAATTACATTCATAATAGTAGCTGAAAAAAACTCACTCCTCCCTCCCCACAAAAAAAGAAAAAAAACACCGAAAACCCCAAACCTCATTGGTGACCTTTGAAGGGTTCTAGGGCACCAACTCAGGGCAACAAAATGACTGTTTTTTCTTTACAGAAGAAATTCAACTGATGAATGAAGAAATGACAGAATTAAAATACTCCGGTTGTAAACACTAATAAAGTCGTGGATTCAGGCGATAATTGGTAGCTGCTAAAACCCCCAGGGAGCAAGTATCAGATACAGATGTTAAACTTTTTCAAAGGATAGATGGGGCAGAAAACAACTGAATGAATGCAGGGACCAACCTTAACGTTACTAGAGTAGAACAGTCAGACATCACGTGCCTCAGACAGGACGCTAAAGGGCACACAGAGCACACCCGTGAGGTGTTCTTGCCCACCCCGCCGCCCCCAAAGAATTGCACCTGAATCTGACCAAGCCTCTTGATCGAATTACCAGTTTAGGGGAAGCACAAGAGGAGCATGTTAAATGGGGTTAAATCAATAAAATCTAGAGTGTAAGACATTCCACCTATCAAGCGACTTCAATGAATAAAAAGGGAAAACCATGAGCAAGAACAGTGAGGTATTAGAGAGACTTAAGACCGATCTGCCCAGAGCAGTGAGTGGTTCCTAATCCAGGTAAACCAACCCTCACGAGACAGCTGGGGAACTGCGACTGGACGTTCGCGCATGGTAAAGAGCAAGTTCTGTTTGATATCAATTACACTTGAGAACTGGTCAAGGGCACTAGTTGAATGACTGAGTGGTTAAGTGAATGAGTGAATGAGTGAATGAATGTATTAGTTGGCAATGGAGCTCTAAAATGTATCACCAGCTGCCTTCACCGTCCAATCCTCAGCGTGTTCCCTGCAGAAGCATCACGGACTCCTCCTCTAATGTCCGGGGAAATACTCTAAAACCGGGGGCTAGCACAATCACCAGAGAGCTCCTGAAGACGCAGTCTTTCTGGGTCCCCTTCCCCAGATGTTGTGATTAAGGATATCTACGGCAGGGCCCTAGAAACTGCATTTTTAGCGAGCTCGCTGTGTGGACTGGAGCCAGGAGCCCACAGAGCATGGTGAGAAACTCCGGGAAGGGAGCTGGCAGGGTAAGGTGGGCTCCAGCGGCCAGGCCTGCCCTTGCTCAAGGGCTTTAACATGGGCCGAGGGCACAAGACTGAATTAACTTCTTGTGGAAGGGCCTCTTGGCCACTTCTTCCCCCACAATTATCGGAAACGGCAGTCCTCCCCTTCCTCCATCCTTAGCCCTATCCTAAATGAGGCCAACGGTAGCTGCGTGTGGAGGTGAACACGGCACTGGGAATGGGTAAGTAGGTCCTCCCTGTGGATGGCAGGAGTAGGAATGGGGGCCCACCCGCTCCTCCCCTGGACGGGCATCATACCTTCGCCTTCTTCTCTCGAGATGAATCCCGACAACACTGTGCGGAGAAAAAGAAGAGGAAGCAGCTGCCCTCAGGCTGGCCTGCCTGGACAGAGCACCCTCCCTCAGAGCCAGGCTGGGGGGGAGACCGGGAGGGGGCACACTCACCCTCGGCACTGAGGCAGAAGTCGGTAGAGGCGGAGCCGTGCTCGTTGCGGATGGTGCACTGATACACGCCACAGTCCACGGGGGACGCCTGCACGATGGCCAAGGCCACCGGCCCCTCATCCCCTGCACTGCAGAGAAGGGAGACGCTCCCTGTGAGGGCCATCGCCATGCACGGCCCAGGGCCGGACCGCGGTCCCGCGGATCGTCATGCGCTGCCCTCAGAGGCTGCTGTGCGCCCCGGCCCTGAGAGCTCGGGCAGGGCCGAGAGGTACTGTGGTCAGGGGCCGGTCCTGGACCGCGCAGGTCTGGTTGGCCATCCTCATACTCCCTAGCTGTGTGACTCTGGCAAGGGACTGAATACCTCGGAGCCTCAACTTTCTCCTACTAAGGAAATACCAGACTCTCCCTCGTGGGGTTACTGTGAGCATTCCGTGATGGTGACAGACCACAGGGGAGGACCGCACATGATCGTTGCTGTAATTACGCAGCCAGGCAGGGGCTGTGGTATCCGGCTGGCTTACCTCCGGCCCACCTCGCCCACTGGGCGCTGATCCTTGGCCCACGTCAAGACTGAGTCGCTAAGAATGTTGAAAAACTGGCACCACACCTTCAGGCTGCCCGAGGCGTCAGGAAACTGCTCTACGCGAATCTTCCGGATCACCTGTGGGGCTGAGAGCAGAGGCCCAGTTCAGATGGGCAAGCCTCTTCCCTGCCGGCTTGCACCCTCCCTGGCCCCACCCCTGCTTCCCTGGGTGTCCTTGGTGGGACAGGACGAGAGAAAACAGGATTCAGGCCTCACACAAACACACGGCTTCCTGGCTCATAGCCGCGTCCCACCTGTACCTCTGAGGCGTTTGCTCTCCAAAGCACACAGCCTAGCTGGAAAGGCCCCACTCCTGTGCCCCCACCCCGGGCCTGGGACAGCCTCAGAGCCCAGGACACAGACGGCAGTGAGGAGAGGACAGATGGCAGCCGCACTTGCGGGGAGCAATACATGAATCACTGTGAAACTACAGTAAGGCTGCGTTCCATTATGTTACATTACATTAGACAGATACGTTATATTGTAGATACACATTATATCACATTATATGTTATGTTACAACCATACTCAAATAAAAAAATTCAAAAACTAAAAACAAAATCCATGAGAGATGAAACGCTTAAATGGGAAGAAGAAACAGCAACACAAATTACCAGGATCAGAAATTCCCGAGGTCATGTCAGAACCTTCAGGTATTAAATGGATCACAGAGGACGCTATGGCCAATACCACCCTCGATGTTTGTTTTTCAGATGAGAAGGGAGAATTCACTGGATGGTATTGGCTAGGAAAGCCCGCTCAAGAAGAAACAGATAACACGAATGGCCTTTCAGCTATTAAAGGAACCGAGTTCACTGAACACAGCAAAGAAAACAGCGAAACATAAAGCTTCTCTCCAAATAAAAAGCAAGGCTCTTGTGGCATGAGAGAGAGCGGTGGGGGGAGCTTCAGTTCGGGTTCTAGGCCCGAACGCAAGGAACCTGTGTCTGGATCCTGACCCTCCTGCTCTGTACTCGGGGGACAAGTCTGTGCAGAGGGGGTGGCAGGGACGAAGGCGCAGGACCTGGGACACTAGGGCAGCCAGGGCCACGCTCAGGACCTGATTTCTTCCACCCGCTTTACCCTCAGTGGTATACAGTCGGTACACGTGGCAATCCCGAGGGGCAGAGCAAGGACAACTGGCCCCCGTTTGACTGCACAGCCTGGGGGGGGGTCATTCCAGGAGGATGCTGTAGGAGGCGCACTGCGAACCCCTCGCTGGCGTGTGCCCCTGGTGGTGCGCAGCCCTCTCCGGTGAAGCCCGCCCCCGCCCACCCCACTGCTCACCTTTCAGCAGGTCTTTGGCTTTCTTGGATTTGGCCGAAGTGTCCTGCTTGCCTTCATCCGGGGCCTGCTCTGCGTCCACACTGCTGGCCTTGGGGCTGGAGCCCAGGTCTCCGGCTGCCGGCTCGTCCTCCGCCCGTGGCACCTCCAGCATGCCTGTCTTTCTACCCTGGGTCGGGGAGCGTTTCTCCCGCCCCGGCGTCCCCGGGGACCCAGGGGCAAGGCCTTTCCTGGCCCCCCGAGGGGAAACAGTGGGGCTCTCCCTTTCTTCAGCCTTGGCTGCCTCCCCATCTCCTCCTGCTCTGACCTTGGGGAGAAATCTCTTCCTCCGGGCCCCCAGAGCGAGCTCCTCGGGCGTAGCTGCGGGGAGCCCTGTCAGAGCCTCTCCGGGGGCCTCCTCCTCTTGGAAGGGTTCCTGGGCCCATCTGTCTGCTGCGAGTGGCCCCTGACCAGAGGCTGTCTGCCCACCCGCGTCCCCCAGGGACCCTCGCACGCTGCTCTCCTGGGAGGCCCCCGGGACCCCAGGCCCCTTGGGGGGAAGCTCGCCCTCGCCCTCACTGGATCCCTCTGAGGCCAGCCCAGGGCCCTCCTCCTCGCCCACCACGATGGCAGGGACAGTGAGGGTGCTGGGGCCAGGGCCCCGGGCTGTGGCCAGGGCCTGGCGGCCAGCCTGCACCTCGCGGTCCAGGAGGCCGGTGAGGCGGCGGGAGGTGCAGGGGCTCAGCGCCAGGCTCTGCGCGCTCTGCACAAGGCGGTCGTTCTCCACGCGCTCCAGGATGCGCCTTGACGTCCGGGGACTCAGGCCGGCCACTTCCACGTTGGGGACCAGAGTGGCGGAGGACACTGGAGCCCTGGGGGCGGCTCCGTCCTGGGCCTCTGCACCCCCGCCCCCTGTCTCTGTGCTGGAGAGCTTCAGCAGCAGAAGCAGGTAGTTCTTCAGGGAGTCTATGAGGCCAGGGTCACAGCTCTGGGCGCCTGGGGGCCTCCCCTCCACATCCAGCCCCTGGGCACAGGCCCCCTCGCTGTCGGCTGACGTGGCCGCTAGTGGGGGACTCTGGGTGGGGGTCCCGGGCCCCAGGTGCAGCGGGGGGGCCGACCTCAGCAAGGCCTGGTCCCCAGAGGGCAGGAAGGCGGCAGCACTCATGTGCTGAGAGGTCGGAGCGCTGGGCAGTGCCTCCTGCGAGCTCCTGGTCAGGCCGGGCCTGGGAGGAGAGGGTAGAGCAGGCGCCTCTGGGCTCCGGCCACCCAGATCCATGGACGGCACTTCCCACAGCTGCTCCTCCTTGGGGCATGGGATCAGGCCGTCCTCTGGCTTGTCCTTGACCAGACCCGACCATTCGGGCCCTCCCCGCTGCTCCGGACCACTCTGGGGAGGCCGCTGTACTGGGAGTGTGCGGCCGCCTGCGGGGGCACCCAGCAGAGCTGCCTCATAGCTCCTGGGGTCTGTGACTGCCGCCTCCTCAGATCTGAGCACGAAACCAGGCTCTTCTGGGACAGAGGGCCCTTCAGGGGTCTGCTCAAAACACTCAATAATCTGAGGAGACTGAGGACCCTCTGAAGGTGGGCATTTGGGGCCTCTGGACTGTGGGCTGAGGCTGGTCATGGAGCCCTTCTCTGACTGACCTTTTATGGCTGTGGGCGTGCTCCCCTCTGACCGTGTCCCTTTGTCTTCCTGGATCCTCCTGTCTTCCTGCATCCTCTTGCCTGTCTGTGTCCTTTCCACCTGCATTCCTGCCCTTCCCTGTGCCACCACATCCTCCTGGGGACGCCTGGCTGACACTGGCCTCTCACTTTCTTGGGGCACAATGTCCACCTGGGTCCTCCTATCTGCCTGTGTCCTCTGGGTTGTTTGTGTCCTGTCTCCCTGGGTCTTCCCATCCACCTGCATCTTCCCATCTGCCTCCGTATTCTTCCTGCCTCCAAGTTTCTGGTCAGCAGACGTCCTCTGATCTTCCTGGGTGTCTGTATCCATGGGCTCAATGACGCCCTGGCTTCTGGAGGAGCTGCGACCAGCAGACACCGCTTCAGCGCTGCTGCTCGCCAGCACGGTGGGAGCCGGATTTGCCTGGGATTCCGGGACCTGAGAACACACGGATAAAAGCGTGAACTTGGCTACACGAGCCTTAGGATCTCTTTCAACCTGGCATCCTAGGCTCCTCTGACCTCATCCAGAGGTGCCCTGACGGGAATCCTGCCACCTGGTTTTCCGGGCCTGCTAGGGGTTGGGAGGCAAAGGACATGCGACAAAGTCTCAAGCCCACCCATCCCAACCCCTGATCCCAGAGTCTAGACCAAGGAATACCCAGAATCCAGGTCTAGCTCGGACCCTTCCCACCTCACCCTGAAGAAACCCTTCCTTTCCTGGAAGATCCCTCACTCCTGCCATTTGAAGGAGAGTGTCCTCTCTCCAGGCTTCTGAGCAAATTGATCTATCCCTCTTTTTTGGCACTAACTGCCACCAGATAGAATTATGGGCAAAATGGGAGAGAGCCGAAGGGTTTCCTGAAAATGGCCTCCATGATAGCATCTGCCATTAGTGTTGAGCAAGTGGTAGTCATCTGATGCCATCCAAACAGAGACGGTTAAAGTAATTAGGAATGCCACCTGAGCCGGAAAAAATCAATGAAACATTATACTACTACCCTCTGAACACCCACTATTTGCAAAGCACTATGCTAGGCCCCTATTTATTATACATACACTACCTCACTTACTCCTTACGATAGGAAATAGGTGTGAGCGTGCTCTCCATTTTAGTGATAAGAACACTGGGGCGCTTGGCTGGCTCAGTCGGTAGAGCGTGCAACTCTTGATCTTGGGGTTGTGAGTTCAAGCCCCACATTTGGGTGTAGAGATTATATAAAAATAAAAATCTTTAAAAAAATTTTTTAAGTAAACCTTAGAGATAAGAACACACTGATGGTCAAAAGAGAAATGTGATTGGGGTGCCTGGGTGGCTCAGTTGTTAAGCGTCTGCCTTGGGCTCAGGTCATGATTTCAGGGTCCTGGGATCGAGCCCCGCATCAGGCTCCCTGCTTGGCGGGAAGCCTGCTTCTCCCTCTCCCACTCTCCCTGCTTGTGTTCCCTCTCTCGCTGTCTCTCTCTGTCAAATAAATAAAATCTTTAAAAAAAAAAAAAAGAGAGAGAGAGAGAAACGTGATTGTCCACCGTCAGCCAGTAAGGGGCAGAGGTTAGCTCAGAAGCCAGGTGTGTCTAACTTTGGATCCCAGGCTCCCCGCTGTTACCAGAGAATGCCACCCTGTCAAATATAATTAAAGGACTTCCGGTCTAAACATAGTGGCGCAAGACACAGGTTGCCTTTTTTCCTCCCAAATATAATCAAAACCAACAACATAAACAAGAAAAAAAAATAAACTTCATCATGAGTGAAACTGGAGGCATGTAAAACCTACAGTCTCAAAAAAAAAAAAAAAGGTAAAAGAAAAAAAAACTGAGCAGGGGCTGCCACAAGCAGATAGCTGAGCCACTGGGAGGCTGCTTGGGATCAAAAGCTGTGGGGAGAAGAGAGACCGTGAAACAGCTCGGCAGGTGAAGACTGAACAGTCCCACGGGTCTCTGAGTGTGGCCCCAAAACACAGTGACTGTAGATACAGGACTCATCCCAGTGTGAAGAACCCACAAAGTCCACATCCAACGAGAGCTGTGGGATCGTGGAGAGCTAGGTGGGAATCACACAGAAGACGCCCAAGGTTGACACCCACCAGACACAGGCGGAGGAGACCGGAACAGCCCAGCGGCAGCACATCTCGGAAAACACGAGCAAAAACATGCTACTGAAGAAAGTTCCTGAAAACCTCTAAGCTTAGGAAGATTGTTTTTGAACATACGAGGACTTAGGGAATATCGTTCCCATGAGCCCTGCTTGAGCAAACTACCAGAGAACATACTCCGGTCAACCAAAAGATGATTAGGGAAACCACAGCACAATTCATGCTGATTGTTAAATATATATTAATTATACAATGGTAGAGCAAAATGTCAGCGTTCCATGCCCTGAGCAGGCAGAAATGATACAACTCATACAACAGGGGAAGGAGGAAGAAGGTGACAAGTGGAGTTAAGTTCCTTGAGTCTATCACCTATACAAGCCAGGAACGAAAGATTTATTCAAAGCTAAAAAACCAGGTAATAGAAATACGGGATATCTAACTATACGGAAATAATCATCTAGAAATAAGATGTGGGGCGAATATGAGATGGAAAATGACAGGGGAAAAGGGTAGTGGAAACACTTGATCATAGCTCGTCATAAAAAATCAAGACCCTGAACAGAGGAAATACATAATGGTATCATATAAAATATAAAATATATATTACACATTACCACATACAAATATCTCTAGTTATCAGAAGAACCACACACAAAACCAAAGGAAACAGATCACATAAAGAAAGACTTTAAAATATATATAATTAAACATTTGAATTAAGTATAGAATTTAAAGTTACTGAATATGGAATTTTGGATGAATGATACCATTCATTCAAATATGGGAAAAATAAGAGTGTGGTGATGTGCAGAAGCCATCAAATAAAAGTCTGACTGGCTAAAGAATTTTAGTAAAAATGCTCCTCCAATTTCTCTGACAACCAGTAAGATATTAACAGACAAAAACCCCTTGGAGCCAACAAACAGCAATTAGTAATATATTAGAAACTTCTGTTAACTCCTGGCATTCTAGGATTAGGAAGCATTAACATGGGCATGAAATCTATAAATGTACCCCAAAAATGCTGACTTTGCACAAGACTCATGAGAACAGAGCTCTTTTGCTTTTTTTTTTAAGATTTTATTTTTAAGTCATCTCTATGCCCAAGATGGGGACCAAACTCACAACCCCAAGATCACGCTCTACTGACTGAGCCTCCAGGTGTCCCTAGAGCCTTTGATTAAAACTATCTTCTCTCCCCCGTCCCCAAGCCTGATCAATCCCTGAGTCCTATTGAACCTACTTCCTCGGTGTCTCAATATCCATTCCCTTCTCTGTCTCCACTGCCAACCGCCTAAACACGTTGCCAACAATTCTGTCTCGGCTGGGTACTTTAAAGCCTCCGGATCCACATTCACGACTCTAGTCTTTGCCTCTGTGCAACACTTACCCTCACTGCAGCCCAAGTGATCTGACCAAAATACAAATCTGACTGTGACACTCTCCTGCTTCAAAAACTCTCCAGGGCTTATCATCATTTACAGGATAAAGCCTAAAAGTCCGAGCCTAAAGGAGCAAAAAGTTTAAGAACACTGCTGGCCAGGATATGGGGAAACAGCCTGTCAGCACAGCCTTTGGATGGCCACTTGGCATCACTCAATAAAACTAAAAACACTTATGCTCTTTGACCCAACAGTTCCATTAGGAGGAATTTGTCCTATAGATATATTTCCATGTGTAAATGGACTTAATAGACAAGGATATTCACTGCAGCACAGTTTATAACAGCAAAAGACTAGAAATTACCTAAACTCCATCAACAGAACCGATCCAGTGAATCACGGTACATCCATATTCCAATTAAGTAAAATAAATATCCAAACAGGAAAACAAGGTGTGGATAGAAAGTACAATATGCAACCTTCGTGCGGCAAATATACAGACACACGCATGTTTTTAAATGCAGGGAAAACAGTTCTGGAAGTATGCCCAAGAAACAGTTTTGGCAACTGACTTCAGGAAGAGAAACTGGTTTTTGTGGGGGGATGCTGAGGAAGACAATACTCTCCATATACCTTTTCTACTTTTAAATTTTATACCATGTGCACATGACACATATCCAACAATTCTCAATTTAAAGTGAAAATAAACAGGGGCGCCTGGGTGGCTCAAGTTGGTTAAGCATCTGCTTTTGACTCAGGTCATGATCCCGGGGTCCTGCGACTGAGCCCTGCATTGGGCTCCTTGCTCAGCAAGGAGCCTGCTTCTCCCTCTGCCCCTCCCTCTGCTTGTGCTCTCTCTCTCTCTCTCTCTCTCTCTCTGGCAAATAAATAAATAAAATATTTAGAGTGAAAATGAATAAATCAAACCTCATGTGATCAAGGAAGCCCATCCTTCAGCAAGGGTCCCAGATCTCTCTTTCCAGGTTCACCTCTTGGGTCCCTCTGTCCAACACCACGAAGTTCCTGTAGTGACCACTGTGCTATTTTATTACCACTTGGTGTGTTTTCTCTCGGCTGGACAGTCTCAGCCTTCTCCTTGCTCACTTGAAAGACTCCTCCTCATCCTTGAAGACCTCACTCAAGTTTCTTCTCTTCTTGGAAGACTTCTAAGTCTTCTCCTCCACCCTCCTCGAAAACCTTAGTGGCTTCCTACCCTATGCACCCATAGCAAATGTACCTAATTGTATCGGGATACCCCATTCTGTGTGGTAGTTGTTTGTTTTATGCATGTGGCACCTGCTAACGTGTAAACTCTTCCCCTCCGAAGAGGTGGGCCCAGCACAGGCCCAGGGTTAGAGGTGGTGCTGGGTAACTGTATGGTGAATGATCAGTTGAGTACTTTCTGTACACTTCTGCAAAGGCTGACCTCTCTACACACTGTGGGGTGTGTGTGTGTGTACATCTGGAACTGTGTGGAGGTATGAGAAGGACTGCCATGTAGTTCTTTAAAATAACCATGCTGGGAGCAGGGGTGAACCCAGCTGGTTCTGTGTGAGCTTTTTCACTACAAAGAGCAGCAGTAGGTTTAATTTTCCATCCTGACTTACTGTCTTCCTCATAAATTCTCAGAGATTAAGGATGCAATCTGATTCACCTCTGTGGCCTGCACAGGCCCAAGCACATGGAGATTCCAGGAAGAAATTACTGACTGACAAGAACTACGGCTTCTCGCCCTCAAGGTGGGACATGGTCCTGGAGTGCTGGTTTGGGGAAGTGGGGGACAAAACCAGGAGATTAATGGGAATGGTGAGGGCAGTGCCTAGGTCCTGGAATCTCCTTCGTCTGAAACCCAGACCCAGGGCTGATCCTGAGGCTTTAACATCTTTAAATGTTTGGCAGAATTGACAGCAAAACTATCTGGCCCAAAAGATTTCCTTTTCGGATGATTTTTAGCTACAAATTTTATTTCTGTAACAATTATAGGATTATTCAAGTTAGCTCATCTCATTGTTTGCAAGAGTTTGGCAGTTTGTAGTTTTTAAAGAATTGGTCTATTTCATCTAAGTTGTTGAACTATGCGCACAGTTTTCCATAATGGTCCTTTATTACCCTTTTAGTACTTCTAGGGTCTCTAGTGATATCACCCTTTGTTCCTTTTTAAAAAATCTTTATTTTAAAAAATCTTTTTAAAAAAAGATTTATTTTAGATTGAAAGAGAGAAATAGAGAGAGAGCATGGGGGGGGGGCAGAGAGAGAGAATCTTCAAGCAGACTCCCCACTGAGTGTGGAGCCAGACACAGGGCTCAGTCCCACGACCCATGAGATCATGACCCCAGCCAAAACAAAGAGTCAGATGCCCAACTGACTGAGCCACCCAGGTGCCCCTAAAAATCTTTATTGAGGTATAATTGACAAAGACTGTATAATTTAAGGTTGTATAATCTATAAGGTTGTACAAAGAGTGTATAATTTAAACAACTTGATGTTTTGAGATACCTCCATACTGTGAAATGGTCACCATGATCAAGCCCTTCTTTATCCTTAATGCTGGTCATTTGTGCCTCATTTTTTTTCTTTGTGAGTTTTGCTAGAAGTTTATCAATACTACTGATTTTTTTTTCAAATAACCAGATTTAAGTTTAATTTGTTTTCGCCATAGTTGTTCTGTTTTCAATGTCATCGTTTTCTGCTGTTTTATTATTTCCTTCCTTCTCTTGTCTTGGGTTTATTTAGCTCCTCCTTTTCTAGGTTCTCAACATGGGAGCTTAGATTATTGACTTCAGACCTTTCTTCTTTTCTAATATAAATATTTTAATTCTGTAAGTTTTCCTCAAAATACTGATTTATCCAAACTTTTGATGTGTTGTATTTTCATTTTCATTCAGTTAAAAATATTTTCCTATTGCCCTTAAGACTTTCCTCTTTGACTTATGAGAGTGTGTCATAAATTTTTTGAAGCGTTTGGAGACTTTCCTATTATCTTTCTGACACTGATCTGTTGCTTAAGTCCATTTTGGTCAGAAAACACACTTTGTATGATTTCAATTATTTTATATTTGTTAAGATTTGTTTATGACCCAGGATATGATCCATGTTTCACACATGAACCTGTGTCCTAGGCCAAGAAAGAGACCCAAAAGAGGGGGAAAAAAGCAACAGGGATTCATCCTACCCTCTTGGGGGCCACAGCTTCTTTGAATGGAGGGAAAGATTCCCCTTCCTCAAAGGTTGATATCTGTGGCCTTCTTCTGCCATTACTGTCACTACCAGGAGATTCCTTTCCTATTCCTTAAGCCTGATGTAGAGTAGAGGGCTTCTCCTAAAGTAAAGCTGATGCTTACTGGTCTGATTGCATTAAGACCAGGCCAGAGAATACTAGATTTAAAAAACAAACAGGTCAACACTGATAGTTCTGGGGTACTTGGAAGTCTGGTCTTCTTCCCCAATCTGCCTACTATGCTCACCAAAGTCATCAAATAGCCGCACTGTGCATTTTCCCCAAGTTTTTAGCTGCATTCAATGGGAGATACAGCGTGAGTATGTTTGCCCCATCTCATCCAGAACTGGAAATGTTATAACCATAACAACTAGCTTCATTCTGGTTATTGTATTTTTCAGTTCTGGATTTCCAGTTGGTTGATTTTTAAGTCTATCCCACTTTTTATAGCTTCTAGTTCTCTGAAATTTTCAATTTTGTCTTTTTACCTTCTTAGAATATAGGAAATAGAGTTTTAGTTTTATAGTTCACGTCTGATAATTTCAAAAGTTGGAACCCCCTGTGGAGATATTTATATTGTCTGCTGTTTTTGTTACTTCTTTTTCACATTTTCCTCTCTTGGAGTGCTGCTAATCTTCACTCGGATGCCAAATATTATATTTGAAACATTTTTAAAAAATAATTTGAGGCTTAAAGTGATGCTATCATCCTCCAGATGATTTTTGCTTCTTCCAGGTGCTTGGAGCACCAGGTATCTTGAATCACCTTAACCTAACTTCAGGGATTGAGATATATCTTAGTCACCTGGGCAACTCAGAGATAAACCTCAATCCCCCGTATGGGTAATTTACTTCTGGCTCACTACCACTTCAGGGTCCCAACCAAAAGACCAGGGGGTTTACCAGGGCTACTACTCTTGAGACCATAGACTCCAATCTTTGTCTCCCTAGTCCCATGACGCGGTCTAAAACACTGTTGAGTCTCTCATTCTCCTCTTCTGGAGTAGTAAACAGCCACAGGATAAAAATCTGGGTTCACCATCCTGGATTTCCATCTCCTTCCATATCCTAGGCTGATAACTCTTCACTTTGTCCTTTACTAGTTGTCCTCAATAGGGATTTGGTCTAAACCATCTAACCTAGCACTATTCGAAGCTGATATTCAATACATGTTAGCTCTCTCTCCTTTCTGTCTCATTCCCAAGCCTGGATGATGTTACAGGTAAGGCTAAACAAACCAAAGCAGAGCACAAGACACAGAAGAGAAGAAAAAGTACTGAGAAGCTTTAAAAGCATCTGAGCATCAAGACTAGGACAGACAAGTTTGCATTTCTCGTCTAGCCCCCCACCTTACCTTTGCTTCGTGCTCCATGTCCTTCCCAGAATGTCTTCCTTCCTCTCTCCCACCTATCTAAGCTCTATCTCCCACCTGGGGATATTACGGGCATTCTTCTATATTAAAAACAACAACAACAATTTCTATTTGATAGTTTTCTACTATGGTATTTCCAGTAATGAATCCTGTACATGCTGCCAGCCAGTCTGGCCACTTCCCAGATGCCTTCCCTAGCAACTGTGGAGCACCCCACTCTCCTTCCCTGGAAACCTACTGCTATAACCATTCACTGCACCCTCTTCGTACTTATGGTTTGGTGTAAGTCTAATCCCCTAGATTCACTAGACAATTCCTTAAGGACCATGTCTCTCCTCAAGCCCCCCTCCCTTCAACAGCTCTCAGAAAATACTTGTATTCTTGTATTCTCTGACAACCAAAGATCCCATATTATGGGAGTGGGGTTTCCAAATCTTGGGATGACCATCCTCAAGACTCACAGGGTTTCCTGGACAATCCTCTCAGGTCCCCTCCTTCCTGGGGAGCTCTGTACTATCACTCAATAAACTTTGCTTTGCTGTCCACCAAAAAAAAAAAACAAAACCAAAAAAGGTGGGGGCATGTGCGTGGCTCAGCTGGTTAACTGTCTGCCTTCGGCTCAGGTCGTGATCCTGGGGTCCTGGGATCGAGTCCCACGTAGGGCTTCCTGCTCGGAGGGGAACTTACTTCTTTCTCTCCCTTTGCCGCTCCCCCTGCTTGTGTGCTCACTCGCTCTCTCTCACTCTCCCTCAAATAAATAAAGTCTTAAAAATTAAAAAAGAAAAGATTTGCAGGGTTTCCCAAGAAGAGACACTCTGAGGTCTCAAGGCTTTCAGCAGAGCTCTGCCACGTGTACACTGTCCTCTCCAAGGATCTGGGCAGATGGGGCAGTCCACCATGTCCCCACACTCCTGTATCTCAGCTCCAGAGATCTAATCCAGTCTCAGAGAAGCTCTCAGCCTAGGGCACTAAAAAGCAGCCTTTGAGGACACTGAAGGCCAGTTCCCATTCACTAAGTACCTTCAGGGAAGATTGCTTCTGCCCAAGGAAAGAGCTGCCTGTACAGCATTGCTGGGCTCAAGGCGGGGGGTGGGGGGAGGGTGTCTGGACATTCTTCACAACCCAAGAGGCCTCAGTCCCAACATCTGCTCCTCAACCATATCCAACATGGAAGCCTAACTGGAACTGCTGGAGATATCCCCTATTTCCAGGAAAGGAAATCAAGACAGAGTAGGGAAGGAGTGGGCTCCTATCGCAGAGGCAGAGATCCTTCCAGTACCTGACCCTCACAAGAGACGTGCTGGGCCCGTATGAAGAAAACAACAGAACTTAGGAAGAGATACGAAAGAAGGCTGGAATAATGGGAATGAATACCGTGCTGTCAGATGAGAAAGCTAAAGATATGGGTGTTTCCTAATTAATTCCTATACTTACTATAATCCTAATCGGAACACCAATGATACAGAGACAGAAAGCATATTAGTGGTTGCCTGGGTCTGGGGGTAGGAACAAGGATGAACTGCAAAAAAGGAACAGGGATCTTTTGAGGGTGATGGAAATGTTTGAAAACTAGATTTCGGTAATGCCTGCATAACTCTAAATTGTGTACATTAAATTGCACGCTTGAAATAAGTGCATGTTATGGTACATATATTGTACCTCAATAAAGCTGTTTCAAATACGTATCAAGTGCGTTTTACTAAATCATCATTCCAAATGCAAATCGGACTTCAGTTTTCCATGAAAAGATTTTACAGGCTTTTGATCTTGTTACAAATGGCTTACCACTTTCTTTTAATGTGATTTTTTTTAAAGCGGTAAATATACAGGTACTAGGTAAAACAAAAACAACAAGAAACCAAACCACAGCGGTGTCTGGAAGTTTGAAGAATTTCAAACAACGATTCTGAAGTTTCCCTAGAGGAATAAACAAGAAAGAATAGCTAAGAAAATTTTTAAAAGAAGTCTAAGAGAGTCGCTCTGCCAGAAATTAAAGCCACAATCTTTAAAACAAGATCATTGTGTTGTAAGGATCAATAAACAGATTAATGAACTATGATAGGTATATATAGGAACTAAAATAGGCTTTAGTGTATATAAAAATTAATATATAAAGAAAGAATCACAAACTAGTATCTGAGAGTTAAATATTCCACAAATGACATCGGGGGAGATTACCTATTTAATCAACCAAAAATTGAGCTGGAAACGAATGCTATTCTCTATACACAAATCAATTTCAGGTTAATTTAAAAGTCAAATGGGGAAATTCAAACAACAAAAATTATTTTTTAAATGTAGCTTAATACTTAACTAAGCTTTGAATAGGGGAGGAACAGATAAACTATGGAAGGAATGGTTAGAATATGTGTGGCGCCTTACACAACCACTAAACTTTCCAGATAATTTTTAGGAGCCGTGAGAAAATGCTCCTGGAATAATGAGAGGGGAAGAAAGCAGGATATAAGACTGGATCAGAAGAACGGCACACACTAAATTTTAAAACTAATAAAACTGCATGTACAGAAAGATTGGGAGATACCCCACGACTGCCTCGCGATGGTAGAATTGTAGCTGAGGTGTTACTTATCCCATTGAATTTTTAGGGATTCCCCCCATATTTTTCACCATGAGCATGGGTTTCTTTCATAAGCAGAAAAATAAAGATACCTTTTAAAGACTTGGTAGAATGAGACTATGAAAAAACAAATTCAGCCACTAAAAAGCCACCGTTTCAATGTATGCATAGATGTTAAATGCATTTTTCACATGTGTGATCTATTTCACAATTTTCTAAATATAGAAAAGTAAAAGCCACACGAGCGTCTTGCGGGGACAGTGGAGCCAGTGCAGGTGGCCTCTCCTGCGTCTGCCCCTCCTCTGAGAGGCAAGGAGGGCCCTGCCAGGAGGGTGCAGCCGTCTGGGTTGGCGTCTCCACCACTGTGGATGGGGAGGCCTCCTTCATCAGACTTGGCTGCTGGCCTGCTCACTTCCCGAATGAGCTCCCTAGGGGCCCCTGAGGGCCATGTCCACAGCCAGGCCCAGCCTGTGGGCTGTGTCGGGCACCCAGAGCCACCCCATCTGGGCTACTGGGAGCTCATCACAACTGCCAACATCTCCAGAGACCAAGCGTGACGGCTGAGTCACCAACAGCCTCGAGAGTCTGCTTTGAGGTTCACCCCACTCCCTCTGAACTCCTGTCCCCACAGACTAATTCAGCACCACCCTTGAAACTGGTCTCTCCCTCCTTCCCCGACGGAAATTCTCTCCATGGGAAGGGCAGCCCCCACCTGTCGTCTGTGAAGCACCCCTTCCCTTTGCCACCCACCCCCAAGAGGTCAGGAGGCAGGCAGCTTGTCCCTTCTGCCGTCTGCCCTCACTCTTGAAATACTTTTCCTTTCTGCCACTCATAGGAAATACTGCCTTTTCTCTGCCCACCATAAAAGTGTCTCCTGAACATTCCTGCGGAAGACCACCTGCCCTCGGGGCACCTGGGTGGCTCAGTTGGTTGAGGTCCAACTCTTTTTTTTTTTTTTAAAGATTTTATTTATTTATTTGACAGAGACAGAGACAGCCAGCGAGAGAGGGAACACAAGCAGGGGGAGTGGGAGAGGAAGAAGCAGGCTCATAGCAGAGGAGCCTGATGTGGGGCTCGATCCCATAACGCCGGGATCACGCCCTGAGCCGAAGGCAGACGCTTAACCGCTGTGCCACCCAGGCGCCCCGTGAGGTCCAACTCTTGATTTCTGATTTCAGCTCAGGTCAGGATCTCAGGGTCCTGGGATCCAGCCCCACTTCATTGAGCTTTGCATCATGGGGTTCCCTGCTCAGCGGGGAGTCTGCTTCTCCCTCTCCCTCTGCCTCTCCCCGCCCCCCGCTCCTGTGCACTGTCTCTCTCTCTCAAATAAATTTAAAGAAATAAAAATAAAATACTGTCTGCCCTCTGCCCCCTGAGACATGCAGCACCAACCAAAGGGGACAAACCATTTTCCTCTGTCACCCCTCTCAATTCCTTTCCTCCCTTCCCCGCTCCCCAAACTCCTCAATGCTGTCGCCCACCTCTTCTTTGAAACATAGATACCCGCATCCCTACCTCCACACAAAGCATCCCCTTCCCTCCGTTGGCCACCTGACCCCCAGGAAATGGTGGCCCTCCTGTTTCCAGGTAAAAGAGTTGGCCTCCACCCCCCGCCGTAGTAATCATCTAATTCCTCCCGCCATTTCGTTAGTTCTTAACACACACCAGGCCCTCCGGGGGCAGGGAGATTCTCCCAACAGCCTAGAAAGTAGGCAGAATTTTCATTCTGATTTTACGCCTTGCCCCAATCACCAGATGTTCAGCATAGTCAGATTTGCACATAGCTACAGCTAACTCCGAACCCTTAGATAAAAACCCAGATTAAACCAGAATTTCCTGGACAGTTGATATTTTTAAAAATCTTCTGCTAAGCATCGAGGTCGAGACCCACCACACACTACAGCTCACTCCTGCTCCTCAGTCTCCCCATGAAACACTGCTGCCTCAGTATACCCCAAGGAAACCCTCCGCTGGCTCTTCCCTCCCCAGAGAACATCGTCTCCCTCCACCTCCCTCTGGGGCATGGTCCCCTTGGCCGTGAGCTCCCAGGCTGTCAGAGGGTAGGGTCACAGTCAGGCTGTGCTGCCCTCATGCCTGGCATCTGAGATTGGCTGGGGCAAAGGCCAGGCCTGCGGTCCCCTGCTCCTGGCTGGCACTCCATCACCACCTCACCCCCTTCTATAAATAGCCCCCTGCTCACTGGCTGCCGAGCTGTTGGAGCAAGAGTTTCCATGAGGTCAGCTTCCCAGAGCAGCCTGCAGGCACCCAACACCCACACTTACCTCTCCTGAGGTCCTCTGGCCTGCTCGCCCCTGCAGGGGGCTGTCCCGGGTGCCGTGTCTCCGCCGGGCAGGGGGGGTGGGCACTTGGGCAGAGGCCTGAGGCGGGGCCTTCCCTGAGCTCTGGACCCCTGGTTCTGGAGCTTGGCTCAGGGAAGAATCGGGCTTGCTGTCGGAGGTGGGCTCCCCTTTGGGCTTCGGAGGGGCAAATCTCTTCCTGTTGAAAGGCCTAGTTGGCTGGGGGGCTGAGGACGTGGGCTGGCCAGGGGCAACGGGCCCCCTTTCACCCCCAGCCTCACTGGGTACCTTTCCTGAGGACATCTCTCCAGGTGCCCTGCCACTTGGGGTCTGGGACCCCTCGTCCCCCTTAGGCCTGCCCGCCCGGGTGCTTTCCAGATACATGTCCTTCAGGGAGAAATACACTTGCTGGTCTGGGCCGGGGCCGGGGCCTGGGGCCGGGGCCTTCTGGGCCTGCTCTTGAGTGCCCACAGCTGGAGCTGGCTTCCTGGCGCTCTCTGCTCCGGAGGACCCCGGGCCCCGTGCAGCCCTGCCTCTGGGCCGGGTCTGGACCTGCTCCATGTCTGTGGGCCCCTGTGTCCCAGGCCTGTCTGAACTAGGGGCACGGCTTTCCGAAGAATGTTGGCTTCGAGCTGCCTTCTCTAACTCTGGCTTCCGTAGACCTTGCTTAGGTTCCTCGTCTTTCTTTTTCTTCTTGGCCCCAAACTCCTTTTTGGGGGCTGGCTGAGGCCCCAGCTCCATGGCCTCACAGATGTACGTCAACAGGCCGTGCTCCCCATCCTCCCCGTTCTCAGGGGCAGCCTCGCCGTTGGTGGTCACCTCTCCAGGAGCAAAACTGTTGATGAGGCCCAAACCCGGGAGCTGGCCGGGCTCAGCCTCTTCCTCCTGCCACGCCGAGGGGTTCCCGTCCTTGGCCTCCCTCGCAGGGAGTGCAGGGACCGACGCCTCATCCCCGCTCAGCCGCCGTTTCCGCTGGAAGCGGTCCGGGCTGAGCTTGCGTAGGTCCGCGTCACCCACCACCTCCTTCCTAGGCTTCCAGCTCTGCTCAATCTCTCGCATCTTCGCCGCAGCCTTACGCTTCAGTTTGGCGAACCAGCGCTGGTGGATCTTGTACTCAGTCATAGTGCCGACCTCCAAGACCCCCGAGCAGGACACGATGCCCTTGGTGTTCTGGGCAGAGGCCTGGTAGATGGCCGCATCCTCCTCCTGACACCTAAATGCAGGAGCACAAGATGCGGACTCTCCTCTCCTGCGAGGGGGGAGGGGGGAGGGGGGAGTGGCCCCACCCCACCCGCGTGCTGCCCCGCCCCCCACGAGTCCCGCCCTGAGTGCCCCACCCCACCTCGACGCCACCACATCCAACACTCCCCATTACAGTGGGGGAAACTGAGGCTGGCGACAAGGAGGGAGCTGGCCCAGGTCATGCGTTCCAGGAGGGATTAGACTTGGGGCCCAGGAGAGCTCCCTTCAAAAGCAGGTGACCCACACAGCCCCTTGTGAAGTAAGGATGACACAGGAGCTTTTTTCAGTAGCTGACCTCATGGAAAATGTTTCTATGGGTTCGGGACCTCCTCTGGTTGCGCTTCACTCTCTGGGTGTCAGAAATCCTCCCACCCTGGCCTTAGGAGATCCCAGACCCTGGCAGGCAAACAGGCCACCAGCAGGTTCAACTCGAGAGCAGAGACCTGGCCTCCACCCCCAGGTCCCGCCGGGCCATCAGCGTCCAGCTGAGCCCATCTCTGACAGGGCCACAGGACGCTCAGGAGCGGAGAGAGCGGGGCGGCCACTTTCCCTCACCTGTAGAGATGTAGCGTGTGGCGGTTTCCCTGGTGAGTGATCTCATACTTCGGCAAACCACAGTAGCGGTCCAGCTCTATGTCATCCTTGTACCAGGTCACCTCTGGCTCTGGGTATCCTAAGAAGGAAGCGGGAGACTGGGTTGCAGGAAGACCAGTTCCAAAATAGTAGAAGGAAAGAACAGGATGCCACGGCTTCCCCAGACCACCTGCCCCACTCGCTGGAAGGAAAGGGCTATCATCTGGCTCTGCTTATTTTTAGAAGCGAGTCCATGTCAAGGCTGAAAACCGTTCCCCTTCAGCAGCTAGAAGGCAAATATGGAGGAGAAACTTCCTTGCAGGGAACCAAGAAGCTTCCAGAAAGCCTTGGCTGGGAGTAATAAGCCTCCTTCCTGCACACTCCTTCAGGACACTGAAGTGTCCTATCTACATTCTCAACTGTGGTAACAGCTCTATCCTCAGAGGTCTTCCCCCAATACCCCAATACCAAGAGCCCTCCTTCTTTTATCCCAGGTTGCTGAGATGCTGGCATTATTTGCTGACACAGCTAAAATATCCATCCACCCAAACATCTATCCATCTATCCAACCATCCATCCCTCCATCCCTCCATCCATCCATCCATCATCCCTCCATCTACAATTCCCTACCCACTCATTCACTGCTGTGGGATGGACTGAGGTGTCTCCCCAGCCCCTTCTCTCTGGGGACTTGCAGCCCTGCCCACAAGGAGAGCTTCCGACTGTTAAAGTCACATGTCCCTGCCTCCGTCCCCACATGGCTGATGGGTCCAGTAATGGACACCCAATCAGCTAATCGAGTCCAGTTATTTGACCTAGGTTTCAGGAATCAGGACCTAGAGACAATCTACCCTTGGGCCTGGAACTATAACTTCAAAGGGCTGCAGCCCTGTTCTCCACGTGGACTGGACTGCAGAGAGAAGCAAAAATGAAGTTGATATTCTGGGCAGAACAAGAGATAGGAGACGGACGCACAGTCCCAACATCCTTCCAAAGACTGGCTCCACTCCTTGCCTGGGCACAGAGGAACCCCTACTTGTCAGTCCCACAGGCCCACCAGCCTTACCAGTGAATTCTGCTTCATTCCTTAAGCCGACTCCAAATGATCAGCACTGTGGATCAGAATTCAGAGACCCCAGCTCACATTTCCTCCAACATACATATCAAGTATGTGCGGAGTGCCAGAGAGGATTCTGCAGCTATAGCAGCCTGACGGGCAGGGTCTCTGCTCTCAGGGAACCCACAGTAAAGTAGAAAAGGTAAGTCAGGGGACATCCGCTCCGCCTACCCCGCTGTCTACGGACCCACTGCCCACACGGCTCTCCGAAGCTGTCCTCACTGGACCCCATCTCCTCTTGCCTCACCAAGATGTCTCTCCGACAATCATTCCTGCTCTCTCCTGCATCAGCAAACCGTTCCCCTCTGTCATATCACCGCCATTGGCACACAAGCCTGCTGTAGGAGTGTCACAGGAAAGTTCTCTGCAGGTGCTGTCTGCGCTGTCTCCAACCCCTCCCCTCCCACCAGGCTTTTGTGTGCACGCAGCACCGAATGTGCCCGTGGAGGTCACTCACAACTCGCACGTCGCCAAATCTCCTGGCAATTCTTACGCCTCATCTTACTCAATCTGTCGGTGTTGACGCCCGCTTCCTGAGACCTTCTCCTCACTCCTTTGAGCACTCTTCCTGCGTCGCGGGCCACTCTTCCTAATGTCCTTCATTTGTCCCCCTCACCACAGGGGCCTGTGAGTGTGAGGTGCCCCAGGGCTCAGGCCCCGGAACTGCTTGCCACTCTCTATCCGTATAACCTCAGGACCTTATGCTGCCCTGTGGCCTTTAAAAATCTATATACTCATGACCCCCACATTTGTCTGTCCAGCCCAGACCTCCCCCCAGCTCCTGGTTCCGAGTTCTGACCGTGTGTCTGACACCTCCACTTGCAGATCTAACAGGTCTTGGACTTACCATGCCCTAGGCCAAGGTCCTCACGGCCCTCACCTCTCCAGGACGGTACCCACATAGCTCGGTACGTGACAACTTTATCCTTCTAAGTTGGTTCGGGCCCCAAATCTGGAGGTATTCTTTTATTCCTTTCTTTTTCTCATGTCCACTCCAGCAGACAATCCTATGGGCCCTCCCTTCAGAATACGTCCAGGACCTGATCACTTCTTGCCATTCCCCACCACCAACTAGTCCCCACCATCATCTCACGCCTCAATTTCTATAATAACCTCCCCGCTGACCTCACTACTCCCAATCTGGCTTCTGTGCAGCCCACTGTCCACACAGCAGCCAGAATGAGCCTTTTAAAGTCAAGTCAGGTCATGGCACTCCTCTGCTCCAAACACCGAGGAGCCCCTACTGAATGCAGGCCCTGCTGATGGGCCCTGCACCCCACTGCCTCATCTCCCACCACTCTTGGCCTTGCTCGCTGCCCCCTCCCCCAGCCACAGGGTCTGACTGGCTTGCTTCTAACGCACTGTGCGAGGGACACACCTTGATTCCCTCACTTTCTGTCCTCACGTTGCCTCCTCAGAGGGGCCTTCTCTCCCTCCCTGCATACAACAGAACCCTCCCGCCCGCGCCTCTGTCCCCTTCACCGTGTTTAGTGTATAGAACACACGGCCATCTGACATGTTATACACTGAGGAGTTTGTTACACGACATGCATCCTCTCCAACCCCCAGCGGAACATCGGTTCATGACTTATCTGTGTTATTCACTGCTGTGTCCCCAGTTCCTAGAATAGTGCCTGGTCTGGAACCAACACTCATTAAATATTTATAGATGAATACGCTAAGTGCTCAGGGTGCCGAGAAGGGAGCAACACTTCTGGCTAGGATACCAGGAAAGGCTTTATGGCGTGAGTGGCATTTGAACTGGCCAAGGGCGGGCAGAATTTCAGAAAAAGTAAAGTTCGGTGCCTGCACCCCCCCTTCACAGCACAAATTATGCTACTGTAGTGAACTGTGTCCTTGTCTGTCTCTCCTAGACCCACGTCCCACGTGGGCAGGAACCCTATCTTCTCTACTGCTATATCCCCAGCACCTAAGACAGTGCCTGGCACATAGTAGTTACTTAATGAAACCATGATGGATGAGTGAGTAAAGGAGTGAGTAGGGCGGTGAATGAACAAACAAGCAGGAGACAGATGGGGAGGGCACGCCTGACGTAGGAACCGTAACAGTAGAGCGTGGGGGTGGAAAGCAAAGGGCACGCTGGGGAACTGCGTACAGGAGCCGGGAGCAAGGGAAGCGAGGCTGCAGCTGAGTCAGCCAGAAACAAACTCTGGGCAGCCCTGACTGTAAAGCGAGCCCCATGTTTCCACTGTGAGCTAAAGCCCTGGGTTACATCACCGCGTGTGGCCAAGGCCAGCACAGGTGTCCTCACCATCCTGTGTGATGAGCTCATCTCTCCAAGGGCCCAGCTCAGAGCCTCCCGGCCCCATGACCTGCCCAGTAAGGCCTCAGTGTCCAGGGCATCGGAGTCCAGTCAAGCTGCGGCAAGGAAGGAGATGTTGAAGGGACCCCGCCACCCCAAGACTGAGGCCTCAACCCCCATGCCACTCTCTGATGCCTCTTGACAAAGTGGCGGGCAACCTGACCGCTCAGGGCTCTATGGCAACCGTGGGTTTTAGAAACACTTTTATTTGGACAGAAAACATCTCCTTGTGTCCTGGATAATATAAACTGTGTTCTAAGACACACAAAAGCAGGAAAGGTCCTTCCCTCGCAGCTGCACACACAGGCCTGCCCGTGCGTGTGTGCCCACAAGCAGGTGTGCACACTCGTTCAGCTCTGGCCAGGAGAGCCCACAGTGGTCCCGCAGCCTCTAGCTTTCCCCCCTTCCCCCTTCCCCCTTCCCCTTTCCCCCCAAGACCTCTGCTTCACAGCCAGCAGGCCTGAGTCTGGAACCCAGCTCGGAGACTTGCAGCCTTGTCCCAACCGTCCCCAGTTTGAGAAGCTCGGACGGAAGAGATCAATAATGATGAATATCAATGTAGAGTTTTTAAAGGGCTTTCAAATACACTTTTGTCTGGCCCTCCTCACGATCCTGTGAGGACAATTCTTAACACTTACTGAAGACTCACTATATGCCAGGTACTGAGCTGAATATTTTTCTTGTATTATGTAATCATCACAAAAATCCCACAAGGAATGTACTGTTATTAATCCCCAATTTAAAGAAGAGGAATTTGGGGCGCTTGGGTAGCTCAGTCGTTAAGTGTCTGCCTTCGGCTCAGGTCATGATCCCAGGGTCCTGGGACCGAGCCCCGTGTTGGGTTCCCTGCTCAGCTTGGAGCCTGCTTCTCCCTCTCCCTCTCCTGCTCCCCCTGCTTGTGCTCTCTCTATATATATCAAATAAATAAATAAAATCTTAAAAATAAAAAAAAAAGAAGAGGAATTCAAGGCCCATGAAATTAAGACTTCTGCCCCAAATCATCTAGCTAATGATATGCAGAAGACCCCAATTCAAATCCCTCTCTTCTATAAAACAGGCAGCCGGGGGTTTAATTTATGCTTCATACAAAAGGAAGATAAGGCTCTGGGAAGTGAAGTGAGTTAGCTAGAGTCACAAAGCACCTGGCTTCCTTTTTCCTTTTACCGATGCTTTTTCTGGTGAAGATTCTGGCACCAATAAGGAAGTTTCCATTCCCAACATTCATTATAGTAGACTTATTTCTCTAAGAAAGGTGTTTTTCAGGAACTTGGTTCTGTCTAAAGGCTCAGTCACTGTCCAGCGGCTTGCTGCTGCTTCCTCCTCCTGCCCCAACATCTATGTGCACATACACGCACACACCCCAACACGGAATCCACAAAGAGTTGAGGAGCGTGGGAATGCGGTCACCATGCTGGACAAAGATAGGCAAACTCAAGGAGGACAGTAGCATTCTGGCCAAAGGAGCCCCTGGGGGAGACAGCAGCCGGAAGGCTGAGTCAAGGCCTGCTATCCCCTGTTCACCCCGTCTAAGAGGCGAGAGCCTCAGGGTTGTGTATTCCTTTTCCAAAACCCCAAGGACTTCTCTCAGAGCTCAGCCAACAGGAGAACCGGCACAGACTCCTCTCCCTCATGTGGTCTAGGTTCTGACCCACCAGAAAGCATCACCTGCTCCTGGCAGGGCCCTGATGGGGCTGACTCATCACAGTCTAGCTTAAGGAATGTTACCAGCAGGGTGGGAGGAAGACAGACACATGTGGTCCTTTTATCTCCACAGACACAAGCTGGGATCACCACGCAAGTCTCACGTGGAGGCCAGTCTCAGCCATAGATCTATCTACCATCTACTTCTCCAGATAAGGAGACCCAGCTCCTGTTCCCTTTGTTCTCTGATTTTTCTGCATCCCCTACCCCTTTCTTCCCCATACAGTCTGCATTCTCTCCTTGCTAACTGGAAATGGCTTATTGACGGTATACTGTGGTGATTGCAGAGACCTCCTCCTTAATCTACTCCATGAAACTCAGGTGACCTGAGAGTTTTTGTGTGGGGGGGGTAAGAAGAGGGGAGGAGGAAGTTAGGTACAACAGGGACTGAAGTAGGGATGTTAGTGATACCTAGAGCCCTGGAAATCTTACAGCCCCACGTGGGAGTGCTGTAGACCCGAGCATGGCGGGTCCTCCTGAGCAGAAAGAAGCCCGTGGCCCTGGTTGGCCATCATGAGACATGGGTGTTATCTCAACTGAGGGATAAAGGTTTGCTCCTTTGGGTTGGGCTTAAAACAGGGAAAAGCTTCATAATGACATTGGAGGTATTGAATAAAATGCCCCAAGATTCAGTAAGTCAGACTCCTGTCTGGCTTTTCCAACACTGCTCTCAGAGTCCGTGGCTATGAAGGGTAGAAAGGAAGAGGGAGAGAAGGGAGACCTGTGCCTGATGCCTGTCCCCTCAGGCGGCCCACGGCCCCAGCAGCAGCTGCAGCTGAAAGAAATAGGCATTTGGCAAATCGGTACTGAGCGCCTTCTTTGTGCTCGCTCCAGAGAGGACCGTGTGCCAGGTTTGCGCTCTATCCTCGCAGATCTTACAGTCCTCCTGGAGGAACAGAGAGACCAGACGCAGCTATAGAGATTTCCGTGAAGTGCTGGAGATGATGTCCTAGAGGATAAGCATTTGGGCTGGGCTTTGAAAGATGAGAAGGAATTTTCCAGCAAAGGATAGCCTTCTAGGTAAAAAGACAGAATGAGCACATCACCTGTTACCACTCTCCACTATGATTACTCTAAAGAGATTTTTTTAAATTAAAAGATATAAAACCACAGGGAAGGGGAGAACAGATGAGGCAAGCAATAGGAGGAACAGTAGTTTGAAAGTCGGATGGACAGTGGAAACAGGCTCAGCAGACCCAGGACAGCTGAACCCTAAGGTGGCAGTGGGGGAACTGAGAGCTACCCTTTGAACACTGGAAAATCCTCCAAAGGCATAATTGCTAGCAAATACTCGGGGGAAAGGAAAAGGAGGAGAGGTTATGAGTTGAGTGAAAAACCGTCAGATCTCTGGATCCCCTCACCCCCTCCATACCACTAGGTAACTCTCTTTCCCACCACCACCCCCGCCCCCATGGCCAAAGGTGAGGATGATTATCTGGAAAGGTAAAAGTTTACCCCGAGGGTAAGCCAGAACAGCCGATGGCATAACTACTCTATGGGAAACAGAAAAATGTAGTAACCGTATGCATAAAATAAATGCTCTCTGATGAGAGCCCACACAGCCCTACCCTCTGCATAGCTCCCAGAAAATCTTCACCCTCCAGATAAGACCTGAGAAGAGTATTCACTAGGGACTCTAGCTAGCCCACGATGAAGGAATTAAAGAAACTTACTTTGTCAGTTCCAACAGTGCCTGCCAGATCACCGTACAAGGAAGCCCCAAGTTTTCAGGCCCTTCCTGCTTGCTCAGAACTGACAACCAGCTTTTTGGTCTCCACTTTTAACCATTATCTGACTGCCAAAGATAGTCAGATGGGTGTCTGAGGAAAGCCTAGACATAGAAGATTAAGGACCAAACAATTAAATAAATTTTAAAAAAGCAAATTGGAAGGAACTCAAGCTATGCAGGGAGAAGAAAACTTTTAGAAAACTATCATTATTAGTTTCAGAGAGCTAAGAGAAGATATTATATTTATGAAGAACAGCATGCCACAGGAAAAAAAAATTTTTTAAAGGAGCTCTTAGAAATTAAAAACCCAGTGGAAAAGTGGAAAGATAACACTGAGAAAATCTCCTAGAAAGCAGAGCAAAAACACAAATAGATAAAAGGGGAAGAAAAGAAAAGAAGATAAGAGAATGAGTCCAGGGGAGTGGTTATCCACATAACAAGAGTTCCAGAAAGAAGGAGCAGAGGAAACAGCAGGAACAAACCAACATCAAAATAATCTCAAATTTCCCAGACTTAGAGGCCATCAGTTACCAGACTGAAAGAGTCCAAGCACGCCCCAGGATGAAAAGACACCCATATCAAGATACATCATTATGAAATATCAGAACATTCTTACACGCTTCGGGGGAGGGGGGGAACCAAAACAGTCTCCTGCAAAGAATGAGGAGTCAAACCGTCTTTCTGCTCTGAACACTAACATTGGGAGCAAGAAGACAATGCAGCATTGTCTTCAAAATTCTCAAGGACAATTATTTTCAACTTAGAATTCTATTATTCTATACCCAGCCAAACTCTCCATCAAGAGTAAAATAAAAAACCACCACCACCACCAACAACAACAACAACAAAAACCACACACACACAAAACCCCCCAAAAACAAAAAACAACCAAGAAAAACCATTTTCAGACAGAAGTTGTCTAACATTTACTTCCCACATACTCTGCATAGGAAGCTATGAAAATAAGAATGTAAATCAAGAGAAAGAAAACCGTGGACTATAAAAACCAGGAAATCCATCACAGGAGAGAGGTAAAGGGAATGTGTAGGATGATGGTAAAGGGAGGTCCCAGGATGCCGACCATGCCTCAGATGCAGAAAGCAACTAAATCACGCTGGGGCTGAAAGGCTCGGAGGAGAGACAGGGGGAGAGCTTGTCATCACAATGTCCCCTGTGGTCATACCATCTCTGGCAGAATGTCTTTTTCACATGATGACACTACTGAAGGACGTAGTTCAATAAAGCCAGAGAATAAACCAAGAAAAAGGACCATATGAGATCCAAGAAACTGAATAAAACCCAGGGGAAAGGCAAAGAGAAAGCCCAGGATAACAGCTGTGTATCTGGCCTAAAAGGCTACCAGTTCAGAGAGAAGAACAGAGATCTCCAAGTGAGATGTCTCCAAGGAAAGCAGCTAACAGGAGGACTGATGGCAGTGACCTTGTAGGAAACTGTAGTAAGAGGCTATTGGATGGGATAAGAAAATTTAGCAATAGATAGCAAAAATAAATAAATAAATAAATAAATAAATAAATAAATAAATAAATATTAAATGAAATATGAAAAAATTAAAGAAAATACTGACGAGCAAAAACAGGAGAAAGAAATATAATCATAGTATACTACAATCGTCAGTTATGAATAATATTGCCTGGAAATAAGGTAAAGAGTAAATTTTGATTTAAGCAAAAATTGTGATATAACTATATTGAGAAGATAAGTGAGGAGAACAGAGAAAACGAAGCTAGAGAGAGCTCGTTCCCTATCCACTGTAACAGGAAGACCAGCGAGCATGAAAACCCGAAGGCTCAAAAGTTAGCAAGAGTCACGTTATTACTCAGCACTGTGGAAATGTATACATGAAATAGCTAAATGTATCCAATAACAGCTTAAAGATTGCTTCTGGGAAGACAGATTGGCGGGAAAGCTGAACTGCTGTACTTTGATACATGCCTGTTAGTATGCTTTGAAGACTTACATCACGTGCATGTATTACTTTGATCAAATAAAAAGTAATTTCCTTTAAAAAGATGGATTAAGGACGTTCTAAAAAGGGAAAATAGCTTACGTAAAAGCACAGATTTGTGAAAGAGCCAGTTCTTCCAGGAAACGGTTAGTGCCGCAGTCACAACGCAGGCATAAGCAAGCAGCCTCAGATGCTACAGAGAGCAGAAGTAGGGTCTCCTTCTCACCAGCTTTGTAGACTTTGGCAAGTCACCTAACCTATTTTGGGTTCCTTCTCCGTAAAATCTGACTAATAATAACCCTTACTTCACCAGGTTTGGTAAGAATCCAATGACAATGGAAACAGATGAATGTTGCAAAATGTGTTATGCCTCACAGAGGTAAGGTGTACGGGCAGATGTCTGCGTCCCCTGGAACAGACAGCGTTCTCAGCCTGGAGCTCAGAGGGTTCTGGGTAAGGGTGAGAACTGCCTGGGGGAACCCAGTCCCAGAGAAGCTGTTTAGATGGCTGGGCGGACAGGTCCCCCAGAATCAGGGCATGTCACAGCTGGAAAACCACCAATGCCCTTGGTTTACTGGGGGGGTGGGGAATGGGCTCTCGGAGGGAAGCCTGACCTGGGCCCCTTGGTCTGATGGCTGCACGGCTGGGAGGGGCAGTCCTGCAGGCCCACAAGCAGGTCAGGCTTGTGCGACAGGAGGTCTGGAGGAGAGGCCATGCTCAGGGCCGGCTTTCCAGTACTCCCACTACACCACCCTCCCCTCCCAAGGAGTATCACTCTCCTTCCTGTTGTGTCAAATCCCACCATGGAGCTCAGTGAAATGCAAATAATAGTCATCTTCATTTCTAACACTTACATGGTACTAACTATATGCCAGGCACTATTCCAAATGCTTGCATTCGGTCTCACAATAACCCTCTGAGGTTCATGCTATTATCATCCATCCCCACTTTACAGATGAGGCACTGTGAGGTCATGCAAGGTTATGCAACCTCTTCCATATCACATAACTGGAAAGGGGACGAATCAGCAATCCAGCCAAGCGGTCTGTCTCCTGGGTCTGCAGTCAGAATCACTATACATCACAGTCTCTCAGGCTTGGCACTCGCAAGCCTCGAACCGCTCAACTCTAAAATGGGGATATTTAAGGGAGATGGCCTCAAAAACCTTTTTCAATTTTCTTTCCTTGCAACTGAGATCCATTAGTTGTATATATTTGCCCGAGGGAAAAGAATCTTTACTGAAGACGGGTTTTGAAGAAGAGCAGGGTGTGTGTGTGGCTCCAGAATGGAGGAGAAGGGACCCCAGCCACACAGGGAGACTAAACTGGACGGAAAGCTAAGGAAACGAATGTGAACTTGCACCATTTTGCTCACACAGCCAACCCCTTCCATGCCTGTCCCCATGGCCCCCTGGGACCCTCCTTTGTGCAGTGATCCTGGTGTGGATCATACAGACGGCTTCGTTACCTGTGACGATGCAGGTGAACTTGACGTCACTGTCCTCAGACACAGCCCGGGACTTGAGTGTGGTCTCGAATAGCGGCTGGGTCTCCTCTGTGAGTTGAGCAATGATGGAGCAGAAGGTGCTCCTAGGAGAGGGCAAAGAACTTTTCAGAGTGGCCTTCCCCCACCCACCAAGATATCTGGTATTGCCCGGTTTGGACTGGTGTTGTCCAAAGCAACTTAAGTCTTACCATATCCATCCATCATCCTGTGGCCATGGCTCCAGTACCTGAGCAAGTCTTTCTTCAAGGGAGTCAGATCTCTTGGCCAGGTTGGGGGCAGGGATGGTACAGAGGGGCGGAATGGAATCCTGATCCAGACCCATTACAATAGGCAGGCTTCTGACCATGGGCCAGGCTCCTCAGCATGCCAAACCACCAGCCCTGGGGTCCCCTTCCCATCCTTATTGGAGGGCCTTGCTTTACCCTCTACCATTTATCTCCAGGAAAGCTCGTGCATGGGGGTGGCACACACACAGATAGGTCCAGCCTCAGAGATAGAGACCCTAGCACAGCAGAGCTTCCGTTCATGCCAAAGAGGGAAAAGCCAGTCAGTTCTCAAGGATACACAGTTCAGGGGCCACTCCTAATGTCTGGGCTCCGAAGAAAAGACCCCAAATTTATGAGCATAAGACCATGGTAGACAAAGAATAAGCCAGCCAATGCCAGGGGTCTAGATCCAAAGGAAGACTCTAATTCGCAGGGGTATCAGAAAAGAGAGTCTGCTCTTGGATCCCTGGATACCACATGCTCAAGTGAATACATGGCCACCAGGCCTAAGACCAACCAGCACGGCTGCCAAACCATACACAGATCCAGCCCTACAAAAGCCAGGACTCTGAGTTCATTGTGACAGTCTGCCGCCCAGAATTCAAGGGCATTTGCAGCCTCACTGAGTCCAGCACGGACTCGCCGACACTGCTTAGCATGTAGTCCTCTCCTTCCTGGGCACAGGAAGCAAACCACCATGCCAAACCTCTCGTGGGCCAGCAGAGACACAATGCGTCCCTAGGCGTGAAGCGTAACCACACAGCCAGGTTGTCTGGTGCACAAGCCGTGCCCAGCCCTTCCCCCCTCCCCACTCACACAGCCCACTGTGAGCAGCAGTGAGGACTGTGAGGAGAGAAGTGAACAGAAGCAGGAGGGTCTGCCTTTCTCTGTGCCTCGGAGGAGGGGCGGGCACCCAGGCAATGCGTGTCTGCTTGAGCCCTCTCCACCAGGGGTCCGGGGCGGATCTGTGGGAGCGCAGCAACAAGGGGCTACAACCCTATGCTTTGTGGCGAGAGCTTCCACATTCAGCTCATCGTTTCTGGGCATGTCATTCTGGACTTGAGTTTGAGGAGAAAGGTTCTATCCCAGGAAGAGCGTCTGGAATCAGGGAAGACTTCTGGACCAACAGGGCTCCAGCCGTGGTGTCTCCACAGGAATGCAGATGCCTGGGCCTTCGGGGAGTTGGCAGGAGCCCTCCCTGACAAAGACTGCCCAGAAAGGGGACCCTAAACTCTCACACACCTGAACGCTTGAACTGGGTCTGCAACCAGGCTTCTAGGCCACTCCCTGTGACACTGTCGTCTAGAACTCCTCTCTCATACACGGCTTGTCCTTTTCCTCTCACCGACTCAGGAATAGAGGGTTCTTCAACTCCCTGACGCTCAGGAAGAGAACATGAAAATGTTTCTTGCTGGTCTTGCACTAAGAGCAAATTTCTGACCTTGGGGCATACCAAGTCCCAGCCACCAGCTGCCAGAAGAAACTGCCGGGCCAAGAGGAATTGGACTTCCGTGATGTTGCATCTAATTCAAAACATCCCTCATTCGGTCCTCCCTCCATAACCTGAACCCTATCTTACTCCTGACCACGAGCCGGGAGCCAATATTCAGCTTAGGCTTGTAAGGATGAAGCTGCTTGGACGAGTCTGAGGAAATAAGCTACTGGAAATGGGCTGCCGCGAGAAGACGGGGAAATTCTTGTTCAAGGAAAATTCGCAGAGGCCGTGCTCATGCTAGATAATCCAGCCACAGCTAGTTACTGACTTTGAGCGGGAAAGAACACTCATCTTCTCCAACTTCCCACGCTAGGGTCCTAAGCTACATTACAGAAAATGCTTGCATGGGAAAATCATACATGACTGTTCGAAGGCATGACTAGCCGAAAGCCCTCTCGGAGGTGGGTCTGGGGTGCATTCGGGGAGACAGGGAGAGTCCTGCATACGCTATCTACTGCCTGTCACCCACTTTCTGTCCCCCTCCTCCAGACCACTCTGATGGACTGTGAATGAGCTGCTTCCAGGGTCTTGGAAAGCCAGAAGTCCACACATCTGGAAATGGTCTGGTCCCACCCTGACACCTCCAAGGCTTTCCAACTCTGTGACTTCATAAGGATATCACAGCCTCATCGTGTGTTTCTGAGGAACACCAGAATCGCTGGCTTTCGTGGTGTTCAAAGGAACTTAACTCTGCTCTCAGGTTTGGTTCTTTGCCTTGCTTTAAATAAACACCGGAGGTCCTTTCTCTTTTAGCACTTAGCACTCCACTTAGAATTGGTTGTGATGCCTTCTCTTCCACCCCTGCAGACCCTGAACCAACCCAGAACAAAGGTTCCTCAGTGCTCTCTTATATCAAAGGGAACGGATATGGTAGGTCCTAATCATGCCTGTAGACATTATTAGCTATGTGGGGGGCCAGTTGGCTACTCAGGAATCCTTCTCTGTGTAAAGAAACTATAGGCAACTCTCCCCAAATCTACCAGAGTCTGGATGAGGCCCAAGTGGTGGGAGAGAGCCAGGAAATGTTCCCACTTTGATTATAAAAGTCAGCTCAGCCAGCGGTAAAAAGCTGTCCCCAGCTTGGGAGGCAAGAGGACAGGCATTCCATGGGTGCACCCCGACCCACCGTGGGTCTGCTCAGGTCCTGCCCTGCCTCTGAAGCAGAGTCAGAGAACAGGAATGCAGGAATATGCTAACGAGGTGTTCCCTGCCCTCAAAGAGTGCACAGTCCTGCGGCCGGGAGTGGAGAGAGCTGAAGGAGAGGGGAATGAGAGAAAGAGGTGGTAAAAGAACTTAGGGGACTGAGGGGGAAGCCATTTAGGGCAGGCACCACAGTCAGAAGATCGACCATAAGGTGTCCAACCTAGACATGGGATTACAAACACCGTGGAGACTTCGGATTGGGAAGTGGGTCCCATGCCTGGTGGCTCCTGTCCGGGCCCCGTGGTGCCTCTCCCGGGGGCACAGAGACATGGCAGCAGGCACCTCAGGAAGCCTTGCCTGTTTCTGGGTCCCCGGAAGCCTTTCAGTGGTCCATGCAGAAATCAATTCTGGTCCCTGTGAGACCCGTGCTCACAAGAGTGCCCTCTCACACTCCCCGCCCGCCACCCTCCAGCCCTCCCCTCACCCCATGCAGCCCCGTTAGTGCACAAGCTGTCACCCCGAGACCCTTCAATGCCCAGACCCAAGAAAAAAAAGCAGTCAGAGAAATGTAATGTAATGTGCGTTTACCTTCCAGAGCTGGGGTGAGACAACCGGTTGCTTGATAAGCTAAGCGAAAACAGCAAATGGAATCATTAGGCCCAAAAAGCAAGGAAAGGAGGCGAAACCAACAACATTCTGCAGAGTATTAATTGGCCACCATCTGGGGCCCAAGGCCTTTCTATTAAAAGGGACCAGCTGTCTTAGTTGGCCTGCTCCGGTTAGCAAGTGGCCTCACCACCAGACACCAGTGCATCTGAAACTGAGAGCTCGTTAAGTGCGGCAGAGTCCAGGGGGATGGTTAGGCAGGAAGGAGGCCCCTTGGGGCTGCGCTTTGAGAAAAATGTGTCCCAGGCACTTGGGTCACTGGCCCCCAGAGAGGGGCTCATGGCTGCCTGGCACGGCCCCCACCCCACAGCACATCAGCCTGGGGGCAGCTCCTGCTTCAACCCTCAGCCTTTTGGGGGAGAAGAGCCCCCATTCCTAGAAATCCGCTACCACGCTGGGAAGGACACAGGTGGCTTGGAGAACACCCATTAATAGGTTAAAGTATGGTTAAAGGGGCCACACAAGGCAAACTGGCTGGAAGAGAGAAGAGGAGGAGAAAAACAAAGCAGTTAATTCAGCAGGAGCCAGGAGGCACCCAGCTCGGTCAGACCAGCACAAAGCCCACTACGCCTACAGGCCCCGATCACCCCTCCTGCCCGGGGCAGCTCAAAGTGGACACTAGCTGCGGGCTGCACTGGCCACTGGGGGCTGAGGACCCACACAGCGACACCACCCCACTTGCTTCTCCCTCCACCTTTCCTAACACGAACACCTCATGGGAGTCTAGGACCACTGTCCCACAGCCCTTTGGGAGACCTTGGGGCCACCCCCTCCATACTGACCCCCTTCAGCTGGCCCTACTGGGATAGCTCTCCCTCTGTGACCAGCAACTCAGCCTGCTCTGCGGCCCTCGTGTCTACTTCTCCAACCACAAGAAAGCCTGTCCCTTTATAACCAAAACCCCAAACTCCTCCTCTGCCCCAAAACACGGCTTCCAGTCCAGGGCTCCTGGGTCCATGGCCACCTCCAGCCTCCTCCCAAACTCCAAACTGTAAATCTACTTCGGACTCCTCCCTCTCCTCCAGCTCCCAAGTCCCGCCGGTCAACAATTCTTGGCCCTTCTTTCTCCCTTTCTCGCTACTCCTGCTGTTGTGCCCTGATCTAGACCCCCATGGCTCCATATCTGATGACCACCTCAGCCCCCTCCTCCTTCACCCCCCCCATATCACACCACTTCCCTGAAAAAGATGCGACAATCTCCCCGCTGAGTCTCAACTCCTTAATTGGGCACTTAAGGTCCTCCCCGATCAGCTCACACCCCCACTACAACCATGGTTCTCTACTTCCCAACACCCACATTCCACTGGAACCAGACGTGCTCCTAACTGCCATGGACATGTCCACTCCTGGCCTCTGAGCCCATACTTCCGTCCTCCTGCTCGGAAGGCCCTCCCTCCTTCCTTCTGCTCACCTAACCCCTGTCCGCCCCGCCTTCAGACCTAGCTCTTTTTGTAGCTTTCCTACTCCCAGCATAGTGCTCAGCAGACAGCGGGCATTCAACAGATGTTTTATGGAAGGGAGAGAGAGAGAGAGAAAGAAGGAAGAGAGAGGGTATGCAAGAGCATCTTTCAAACAGGAAGGGTGGCCCCCAGAGGGAGCCGCTGCTCCAGAGAAGATGGGAAGAGCAAGGAAGCAGTTGCCTTTGCTCAGAGCTTTAAAAATCCTCTGGAGGCCGGTGGGCAGAACCTCGCATGGTTCCCAGACACTGACCAACTCCATCCTTTCCTGACCATGAACTTCCTTTGCCTTTCTCCTCGTAATTGAGAGAGTTCTCCTCTGTTGGGTCTGGATTTCTTCCCTGGGAAGGAGAGGGAGAGAATCAGCTCTCTAATTCCAAGAGGAAAATGACAGGTGCCACCTGCAAGTAGATAAGACCCTGAGCCGGGATAGCGACCCCACCCTGGCTCTCTCTAGAGCTGCTTATGCCACTCTGTCCCCTGTCCTGCTTCCTCTAGGCCTCACCCTTCCCCCATTAGCGAGGTCAGGAGGAGTCCTGTGCCATGGAGGCACCTTGTCTTCAGTGGGTGGGAGCTCTGCCTATGCCCTGCTGACCGGGCCAAAGCTGGGCTTAGGATCTCACCCAGGCAGGAGCACCTCCCTTTACTGACGGTGAGGGGGTCAGAATCTGAGGGTATCAAACGTTGGTGCAGAAAGGCCTAAAAGAGTTCTTAATGCCACCTTCATTGTACAGAATGGGAATTCAGGGCCCAGGAAGGAAAGGTCTCTTGGTAAAGCAGGAAAGTGAGCCTGGAGGGAGCCAGGACTGGCTGTGGAAGCCAGGGTCTCCCATTTGCCCATTCTTCCCATTCTCCATATATTCTGGGACATAAAAGGCCCTTGGAAAGTCCGAACCTGATGACTCAGTTTCCCTGAAAGCCTGAGAGAGCCTACCTGACCCAAGCAGGTATCATAGGTTCTGCAGCTCCTCTGAGCCCACGTGGGCCAGGGTCTCCAAGAAATGAGAGGGCAGGGACTTCTGAAACTTCTGAGTGTCACTCCACCCAACTGTAGTTCCTTACCCTACTCTAGTCCCCATGCCCCACCTTCCTACAGGGACGAGGTCCCAGAGGGTGGATGTGCTAGGGGGCTGGACCTACAGTTTGCTGGGACTATCTGCACGCTGGACCTCTGACCCCAGTGGGCACTGGAAATATCCTCGAGCTGACTACAGTCTGGAAACCACCTCAGGGCCGTGCAGTTAGGCGAGGGGAGATAGGCACAGGGAGCCAGGTTCCAGACCTGGGCCAAGGCTTCTGGTGGCTCAGCCCCCAGCCCAGCTGTCCATCAGCTCCCAGAGGCAGCCCATCATCACTGGGCCCCTGAGAATGATGCCTCGTGAGCTCCATGCAGAGAGGTAGACCCAGAAAATGTTGGAGCCAAGACTGAGTGGGAAAGAACTTGCCTCTTTAACCAGTGGCCCCTTTAACCAGTCAGGACTCTGGGATAGTCAGGGTTCATCTGGGCTGGAGCCAAGGACAGCTGGCAAAGTCCTCAAGGGACCCTCTTTCTCCTTCATCTCTTGGGCCCTCGTCCCATCCCCACAGGCAGTCAGGCTGTTGTGAGGGACAGAAGACTGCATGGTTGCCTGCTCTAACACAAGAGTCAGGCCTTGCTAGGGAACTGGGAATCATTTCCCCCTCTTTGGCCAGAGGCTTTTCCAGATGTGAGATAAATCTCGCCCTCCTTGTCCCTGAGGACCTGTGGGGGTCTGCAGCCAGCCGGCAAGGGCAAAACAGAGCCCCCTCTCCCACTGCCCCAGCCTTGCCTCCTCCAAGCCCCTGATGAAATGAGTGTCCTTCTAAGAGTATTTGCACTTAGGTGCAAGGGGACTTGGACCGGCTGCTTCCCCCCCACCTGCAGTTCTCCAGCTGGGACACTGCTTTGTGCTCATCAGGCAGGCAATTAAAAATCATCTACCACACGACTGCTCAGCCAGCTAGCTGTCTGCTCGCCAGCTTGTTCTCTCCCAGTCCAGATCCAGTGCCTGCCCCATTCTGCCTGGTTTTCAAGCCACCCCTGCTTCCCTCCCTCCATCGCTGCTTCTCGTCTGTGTGTTCTGCTGGTATTGACAAAGGCCAGATGCAGGAGGCAAAGCCCAGGCGAGTCGCTGTGACAAGTGTGAGACAAGTGTGAGGCTCCTACAAGGCAGTCAGCTTCACCGCAGACGGGAACAAATGCCCAAGGTTCATTCCAGTTTTTCCATAGAGCCAAGGGTTCGGAGGAAGGGGCATTCTTTCCTGGCAGCCAGGGGCCATGTCCAGTCTGACTCAGTCACTAACACCAGCCCTCAGCCCTGCCCCAGACATGTGACACCATTTGACGAGTTTTATGCAGAAACCGGTTCCGGTTACATTTGAACTTTTCCAACTCCAAGGTCAACAGAACTCAGCCAATTCACGAGGAAGTGCCTGGGACTTTTCCTGAATGTCCTTGATGCCTGTTTTTGTGCTGTTTTAGGAACGGAGGACAAGAGGTCCCCAGACAGCATCTCAAATGAGTGGCTGTTTTCCACATAACCTACAACGAGCCAGGGCTCTGGGGCTGGGACGCAACCACTATCCCAACAGCCAACCATCACAGTTCCCTTTGGAAAACAGGCTCCAGAGCTGGAGGGAAACGGAGCTGCCCAGAGGGGGCAGGAAATGCCCGTCTCTGTGGCAGTGCACGTGTGCCTGGGTGTCTGGGTGCCTCCGAGCGCCTAGGCCTCTCTGTTGACTATCTGTGCGTCTTATATCTGTGGGTAGTCTAGCTCCTAAGACAAGCAACCACACCTCTAATTCTTGGCAGAGAAGTACAGGGCTCAGCAGTTGGACCCCTCCCTTGGCATCCCACTCCCCCAAACTGGGCAGGGCACTTGGCTCCCTCAGAACCGCAAACTCTGATTCCTCGGACAGGGCCAACCAGCACCTCATCCCACCCCTGCACTTCACCAGCCCCCACAAAGATCCTGGGGAAGACCACAGCCCTGGGCCTAGAGGGAGAACCTTATTTGCACAGAAATAAGAACCTTATTTCTTTCTGGTGAACCCCCCCACCTCCACCGCCCCCTGAGCTAAGTAGCCCCCACTCGGGGTGGTGCCCCCCCAACGCCCCCACTCCCACTATGCCCCTACCCCGCCAATGCTCTGCCCCTCCCTTCCAGCCGGGGAGGAATTTCAGCCACTCTGGCTTTCCTTATCGCTCTCTGTGGAATCCGAGGCCAGGGAGTAGCTGAGTATGGGGTGAGGGAGCCGATGGGACCCGGGGACGGGAGCGAGGTACGGGAGATAAGGAAGGCCTTCAGGCCCCTGTGGAATCACCCCCGGAGTGGGCCCTTCTCTCTCTCGAGCCTCGCGTTGCCAGAGGCCCGAGGCCCCGCAGGCCCTGAGCGGTCAGGAGGAGCCGCGACGGCCCGAGGGCCACTGCGCCCAGCCACGGCCCGGGCCTCGGGAGGAGGGCGCCAGGGTGCCCTCGAGGGCGTCGCCATGGCCTCCGCCCGCCGCCCGGCCGGCCCCGAGGCGCGCCACTCACCTGGTCTCGGGCCTCACGCTGAGCAGGTAGCTGCGGCTGGCCGGGCTGGGGATCCACACCGGCCCGTCGTCCTCGCCGTCGCCCCCCGCCCCGGACCGCCCGCCCGCGCCCCAGCCGCGCCCCGGGACCCTGCGCGACCCCATCCCGCCGCCGGCCCCGCGCGCTCGCCAGGCCCCTGCCCCGCCGGCCGCCGCTCCCGCCCGCGGCTGACGCGCGCCCCTATTTATAGCCCTGCGGCCCGGCCGTCGTCACCTGCTGCTGTCCCTCCCCCGGCCCCGGCCGGCGAGCGCGGCCTCCGAGGCGCCGGGGGGCGCCGGGCCTCGCCCGAGAGGCCGACTCTGCTGCGCTCGTCCATTCCCGGCCCGCGGCCCGCTGCGCCCGCAGCCGCCCCGGCGTGGGGCCCAGGGCCTCGGGAGGCCTCCCGCTGTGCCCCAAATTCCAGACCCCAGGACGCAGACTTCCTGCCAACCGTCCTTCCCCGCTCCCGGGGCCGTGTGGCAACTGTGGAAGCGGGGGGCCCCGCGGCCTTCGCGCCGCGGAAGGTGCAGAAGTACCCGGAGCTGGTGAAGCAGGCCAGGCGAAGGCCAGGGGGGCGTCAAGCCGCTTGGAGCCTGGGCTCCACTCGGTGGGCGCCCAGGCAGCCAGCGACGGCCCCCTTCTGCCTGGTGGCAGCCCCGCTGACCCGGCCTTGCCAGGGACTGTTGGTGCAGACCTAGGCAAGCCCGCACATCTCATGGAGCTCCTCTGGTTGTGTCTTGGGTTCCCTTCCATTACCTAGCACAGATGAAGGGCTCAAAAACACTTCCAGAATAATTGGATCTCCTACATTACCCAGCCTGGATTTCTCAGCACCTGAGGGGGGAAATGGCAGAGTCCTGATGCTCAGAAAACAACCATTCAACAATTTCTAAGAGTAAGATTGTAAGCGCTGCCTAAGCCTAGTTCTAAATATTGGGAATGACCAATATTTATCCATTGTTTTTTTCTCCTTTATCCTTGGAAACATCCAGAAAGTGCCTGCAGCCAGATGGCTATGACCATCATTAAGAAGTTAGAGCAAAGGAGTACCACCCGTCTGTCCCAGAAGTTGCACGCATGTGCATTCCCACTCCTGTTGGAAATGGCTCCTCCCCCACTCTCGCGGTGTGGTTGCAATGACAACTGCCTCATTCCTCCATGACCCCATCCCTGACCTCGGCTGGCTGGCAGCTGACTCAAGCCAGGCTCTTCGTGGTACCCATCTCCCTGACCACAGAGGTAAGCATCACAGCCAAGCTGTGCCAATGGGAGTTCTTCACCAAAATGTTTTCTTAACTGGAATTGGGGGAGAAAAGCAGCCTCTCTGTGCTGGAAAGCAGTGAGCTGTGAAGTCTCAGTTTTCAGCAGCCATGCTTCCTGCCTGGTGGAGGAAGCCAGTCTGCAGTGAGGAAGAAGGAAGCTCACAGAGGGAGAAGCAAAGCAAGGGGCTCAGAGTCCTGATGGCTTCCAGGTACATCACTGTAGGTGTTCCTGAAATCCACTTTTGTCCCTGACCTTGTAGGTTGGCAGTCCGACCAGCTCGTCGAATCTGTGGACCCCAAAATTTCCCCCATGCTGAAGCTGCTTCGAATTAGGCTTCTGTTGGTAGAATGTGAGTCTTGACTAAGGCAGTTTCTCCCAGTGAGCCCAGATCTGTCTCCTGACCACATGCCCCCATTTATCCTTGTTGTTGGCTCTCTGGAGGTGCATATATTGAAATCTCTTCAGTTATCTACAGGACAGTCCTCCAAACATTTGAAAGCATGCTTGACGTTTTGGTTCATTTGTTGAAGTCGTATGAACACCCATGGATCATGCTAGGGCAATGTGCTACAGGTAGGAGTCAAGGATCTGTGCTTTCAAGAAACTTTTGTCCAATAGGAGAAACAGGCATATAGACAAACTACAACGAAGAGGAAACGTCCAATTACAAAACTATGTATAGGGGAGCATGAAAGTATAGAGAAAAGAGTGGGTTGCCTGGGGTTTTGGTTAGAATGGTTTACGAGGCAGTGAACTTGAGAAGGATTTTGAAAATTGCATAGGTGCTCACCAAGTAGACTGTTGGCATGGGGGTGGGGGACAGGACAGACAGAATATTCCAGATGGAGGAAAGAGTGTGGGCAAAGATATGGAGATACAGAAGAGCCTGGTGGGCATGTTGTTCAAGTATAAAGATGGGGAAAGAGACATTTAAGGCCAGATCTGGAAGGTTTTGTCTGGTCCGCAAGGAAGCTAGACTTCCCTTTGAGGCCACCTCTCATATGACCATGGATATGGTACCACTAGTGACCCTAGTGACCCTGTAATTGATCAATTTCCTTTTGAAAAAGTGACCCACACAGAGGTCACCCCATTTAGCAGCCTACAACTGAATTAGCACCTCTCTGGGTTTGGGCCCCACTCACTAGCAACAGCGTTTTCACAGCCAAATTGTTTCATTGATCCTGAGCCTGTGAGTGTTCAGCATGAATTACTATTCACCTAAGTCTTTCCTACTCCTGCTTGTAAAGGCTTTTTTATCCTGAGTGCAAACTTGTACCTTTTTTTAGTTAAAGCTCATCTTAATTTCCCACTCCCTTTCTTTCTTGCCTAAACCTTCACGAGTCCTGCTCCTATCATCTAGTGTACGATCTATCCTTCCCGCTTCTTGTCATGTGCCAAGTTAAGAAGCAGACTTTCATGAGGACAGGGCAGAGCTGAGTGAGGAGTGCCAGGGCACTCGGGGAGGGAGAGGTCAAAAAGGCAATCTCTTTCCTCTCTAAGCTTACAGTCTAGCAGGAGAGAGAGGACATATTGAGAGGTGTCAAGTCCTAGGCTGGGAGTCCAGAGACTTGGGTTCTAATTCTCCTCTCCCACTGAGTGTGACCTTGGGCAAATGGCTCCCCACCCCTGAGTTTCAGCTTTCTCCTTTGCAAAGAGGAATGAGGCATTCCCTCTATGATCCTGTAGGTCATGGCTGTTCATTCAGCAAGTATTTATTAAGTAATTACTAACGACTCCATGCCAGGCATTATGCCAGGTGCTGAGGGTACAGAAATAAATGTGAGAGTCTGTACGCTGTAGAAACTCTCCAGCCTGAAAGAAAGATAGAACCTCGGATAGAGGTCCGCGCATGTTGCTGAAAGGGCATGGAGAGGCTCATGCTGTTCTGCATTTGGAAAAAAACATAATCCAAGGTTTGCTATTAGATACTCGTACTGATGAAGCATCGTAGGAGTTTGTTAGTGGTGCCAGGACCCCCTCTCCCGGATGTTTTGCACTTCCCAGGGCCCTGGAGTAACTAGGCACTTGTGGTAGGAAAGTCTTGGGCTGCTGTTCTTACCATACGTAGCTCAGCTGGGGAAGCTGGTCCCTGTCCCGGAATGGCTGGGGCTCCCGGGACACGCTGGCCCCACCACCTGAGCCCCTCTCTTCGAGGTCTAGAGGAGTGCGAACACACCTTGTATTCCAACTTAGTTCCGTCTTCCCCTTCTGCTTTCCTTTGAAGCCTACGTTACCCAAAGTTTACCTGCTGCCAGGACACCATTCCACGCGCCTCACCATCCTCCCCCTGAACTTAGTGAGCTCAGGCCACTGCAGTGAGCGCCACTGTGTACCCGGCTCTGGCCCCCTGCCATCTTCCCTGCCTTTCTAATAACTCAGCCAACACACTGGCAGCGGGTCCACTGACCTCACCCTCTCGAAGACCTTCACCCCCACTTCCCTTTAGCAACCTAATCAAATGCCCGTCACTTGAATCTCATCAGAGGAGTTTCTCCACCTCTAAAATGCCATTTTGTTATCCACCTACTAAGCCTGCCCTCCGCTTTAGGGCAACTCCAGACCCCTAACTTGCCCTCTCGAGTTTCTCCTTGGCTCCTTTATCCACCTCCCCTCCTCCCTGTATGGACACAGGCACAAGTGCGGGGAAGACAATGACTCCGATGACAACCATACTCTGCTCAGAGGTCTCGTCTCCCTTGGCCCCTGACTCCTACTACATTCGCCTTGCCAGGTCCTAACCTGGAATCTGGCTGTGGCTTCTTGCTCCAAGGCTGGCCAACTCTGGTTTCTAACCTGAGTCCGGTCTCGGGCAGCTGGGCAATCCTTTCCCAATCCCCCAAGCTGACCTTTTCCTTTCCCTATAGCAACAGCTCCAAACAAGATTCCAACCTGCCCTTTGCCCTCCTCACTTGCAGTGGTCAACTCTTCCTTCAAATACAGGGAAACGTGAGACCATCGGATAAGAACTTCAACTCTGAAGGAGGACAGACTAGCTAGCATCTCTGAGTCCTACTAACCTCTGCTTCAGGATGTACATCATTCTTTAGAAGGCCCTGGAACGCCTGCTCTCAGCTCTCCCTGTCCTCCCCCGCCCAGCCTCCTTCCTCACAACCTAGGAGGGTGATTGTTTGCTTTTCCCAGACATATTTACCCCTTCTTTCCCTTCCCTCACTACCTCTGCTGCTCAAAAGAGCTCAGAGGAAACCAGTCACATTATCAAGCAGTAATGAGTTACCAGAATTAGGTTATAAAGGGCAAACTTTGGCCTCCTGAACAAGACAGAAGCAGCCCAATGACCAGAGCCGAAGCAGAGGTCGGAGCCAGACCCACCCAGCAAGAGGGACCAGAGGCAGGTCCCTGAGTGGGGTCAGAGCTGGCTCCCTGGCCTGGAGCAGGGAGAGGTCTGAGTGGAAGAACATGTGGAAGGAAGGAAACGGGGTGGGGGGCTGCAGGAAGCAGACTTGGTCATCATGTGGTAACCCCCTCCTCCTCTCGTTGGGAATACTCCTCCTCCAGGCAGCCCACTTCATTTTCAGGAGGATTTTCCTTTTATTGAGTCTAATTCTTGTTGTGCCCTCTGAGGCCACACAGAGGAAGTCTAGAGTGGAGGTCTTTTGGATAGAATAGCCCTGGAAAGTCGTGAAAATACTGGTCAGGAGATACCTCTTTTCTTGACGAAAGTTCCCGCAGTAGGTCCTTGGGTGGAACGGCCCGGAGAGCCCTACCCCATGCTGGATGCTCCCCTGGGAACAAGTCCGCTTTGCCAGTGCCCACCGTAAGCTGCTGTGCCGCAAATGTCACATTGCACTTGTGAGCTCGTCCGGGCACAGTATGGCTATCACCAACGCCATTCTGGTCAATAGACTCAAGATCTTATTTTGCTTCTTGGCACCTGTGTTGACTCACACAGAGGTGGCCTATTCTACAAGCGATGGCATAGGAATTGAGGTTGGAGGTCAGTGAGACCTTCCTTACAAAGCAACATCACCTTCCACTCCAGTCTTCCAAGAAACCCAGGTCTGTGGCCCATCTCACACCAAGTCCTCAGTAGCAGGGTAAGTGAGTCAAACACATGTCCACCCCTCCCATTTCTTCTGTTTTTCCTTGTTTTGATTCCACTCATTTTAAAGGTCTCAGCCCTGAGCTCAATGAAGCCCTAGATTTCTGCCCCCCCACCCCCACCCCCATGAGGGCCTACTGCCTTCTGCTGCCAGCTGCCTTCCCTGCTAGTGAGTCTGCATTTCTCTGGAGTGCTCGCCTGACCTTCCTCCAAGGACCCCCACAGTTCCCGGCTCGCGCAGCTGAGCCCCTGACCCTGGAGGATGGAGACTCCAGGTCCTGCCACTCCGGGATGAGCTGGTCACTCTGGCGCTCCAGGGACTGGAGATGTGGCCACATCTTACTCCACATCTGGAGTAAGTGGACACCAGTGAAAGGATTACTGGCTACAAGGAGCCACTCCTGATTCTGGTTTGACTGGAAGGGGAACTGGGGGCTCAAGCATAGAGCTGCTCCAGCCAGGCGCCCTCTCCAGTGCGCCTACTGATTCCACATCAGACTGGAGGAGTCGGGAATTTCTACCACAGATGTAGGCCCTGTCCAGAGTAAAGCAATCATGAGATGAGAGGGTGACTCTGTGGTCAGGGGGCAGCAGCTGTCACTCAGACCCGGGACACAAGCTCCACATCCTCAGAGCTGGGAAAGGCCACTTCCAGCCCAGGCCTCTCCTGGTCTTCTTGCAGGGGGAACCTGTCCTTTTCCTCCTCTTCCAGTCTTTCTCTAAGGACCCTTCTGTATCGCAGCCAGCCCTCGGCAGCTACAGCTCAGTTTTTTGGGTTTTTTTCTTGTAAGTGTTACTACCTCTCAGCAACCGTGGCCACAACTGGCTGCAAGGACTGCTCACCCAAGGGGTGCCACGGACAGATGGTTTCCTGGATCATTTCCGAGCTTGCTGGCACCCACCACACTTCCCCCTAATGGACCACTTCTAGGGTGTAAGCCCATGGCCGCCACCAGCCTCGCCCACCCGAAAAGTCAAGGGCCATCTCCAGGCTCTAAACCCTCTACCTGTCCGAACTCTCCTGCCTGCCCTCCACAACTTTCTACCCTTTCCTTGCTGTCCCCTCCCCACTGCCCACCTTGTCTGGCACACCCTTTCCCTGTTTGGAAATCACATTCCAGAACCAGCCTAAGGTAGAAATGCGAAGCCCCCATCTCAGGCAAAGAGCTTCTTAGGAAGCAAAATCTACCCGCCTTCTCAGATACAAAAAATATTCAGCCCTGTCTATGCACAATATGTCCTAGGGAGAAATTCCAAGCAAACTGGTCTGAGGACCAGAAGACCCCAGAGAAAAATAGGAATTGTATACAGTGTGCCCTGGCTATCACTGAAAAAGGGAGGCGAGAAACAGTGGATTCTCCCAGTTTAATGAATGAACACCCCATCAGAACGGAGCTTAACCACTCTTTGAACATCAAAGGCACGATCAACTCTCCCCATCTTCACAGAAAGTAGAGGCCAAAGCTGTGGGACTAAGTTGTAGAAGCAAGATCTCGTAGATTTTCGACTGTCACTATGTATGTACAAAGACCACCATGCCCACCCATGAGGCAAGATGGCGCTCCTGGTCCTGTCACTTGAGCGCTCGCTAGGATGGGGGTTTCTCCCAGCTTAGAACTGACTTAAATGGCTTTATCATATCCTTCCGCCCCATTTTCCATACAATCAGTTACATATAAATCGACTTTCTTTTCTAGTATTTATTCACTAAAAACTCAACTTTAATTTGCAATAATAATTACTATTAAAAATGAAAGCATTTGAAAAGGCCAGTGCATGACACAATGAACTAGCTCAAGAATTCATCTGGACCCAGGTCCCTAATGAAAAGATGGATCTGAAGATGCTTTAAATTATCAAGTAAACAGATAGTTCAAACTTGGAAAGGCCTGGCAAAAGCCAAAAGAAATAGGTACTTATCAAAGAGCCAGAACTCCACCAGCAAAAGCCTACACCTGAGGCCGATTACAATATAAATCAATGCAAATGAAAGTGATGCTGCCTTGGGGGGCGTGGGCGAGGGGTCGGTTCTATCTCTATCTCTACGGCTAGACCAAAAGTCAATACATAAAACAAACGGGAGAAGAAATCCCATTAAGAGTTCTTGCTTTTAGGGAGGTCTCCTCTCTTTTGGCATAAACAGGAGGAACAAGGAGATAAAATCTAGCCGGGCTCAGGATCTCCAGAGATTTAAGCCAACACCCCCACCCTCCACTTGACAGATGGGAGTACGGAGGCCAAGAAAGATCAAACAACTAGTTACCAAGCTCGGACTGGAACCCAGGGCTTCTGTTTTCTAGTCACTGGCTTCCTTCATTCTATCACACTGCCAGGAAGTTTAGTCAAGAAAAATAGGAATAAGCCCCTGAGGAAATAATTCTGTGGAAGCAAGAAGCCGTATGCCCAGACTCTTCACGGCACTCATGAAGTGGGAAATTTAAACAGGAAATGAGTAAGTAAATGATGTTTATTTGAAAATGACTACAATGATTGAAAATGAGGATTTAGGGGCTTTGTAGAGACATGGAAAATGTCCAGATATAATGTTAAGTAGAAAAAAGCAGGGCACGGGGGCGCCTGGGTGGCTCAGTCGGTGAAGCGCCTGCCTTTGGCTCAGGTCATGATCCTGGGGTCCTGGGATCAAGTTCTGCATCAGGCTCCCAGCTCCTCCTTCTGCCTCTGCCTTTCTCTCTCTCTGTCTTTCATGAATAAATAAATAAAATCTTAAAAAAAAAAAAAGTACTGTACAAGATCAGAGGCAGGGTAGTGCTAGTCACGCCTGAATGAATCCCAGCTTTGCCCCTTAGGAGCTCTGTGGCCTTAGGGAAATTACTCAACCACTCTGAACCTCCAAAAGAATAGCAGTATCCGCCTCATAGGATTGTTTCACGCCGACATAAGAGAATGAATGTGAGAATCACACCTGTCATGGAGAAATGTTCAATTTCTGTTATTGTCATAATCATATCATAGTTAGCTGTGGACTGAACAAGAGTCCAGTTGGAAAGCAGTTGGAAAGGACTGGAAACTGATAGAAAAAAATAAAAACTACCGCAGAAGTAGGATGGGATTATAAATATGCACATTTTTTATTTTCTCTAATAACGTAATGTCATTTTCCAATGAGAGAAAGGCATTTTAAATGCCTTTAAATAAAAAAAAAAAATCCTATTCTTGGGATTCTATTCTCTCCTCCAGAGGGGCTCAAGGTTCCCAGCACCTCGTTTCCTAAGACTGCTGTGGCATCTGTTGGTGGAGAAGGTCAAGAACAGCCTGGATACCTTGGAAAAGACGGGGGTGGGGTGGAGGGGTGACGACCCAACACATTCTAGAATCTAGAACATTCTGCTTTGCTCAGAGCAGACCCTGAGAGAACTTTTTAGCTACCAGTTGAATCAGATTCTTCCATTCACGTGTGCATACGTGCATGCATTCACTCACTCATTCCAACACTCTTTGGACCACTACTGTATGCAAGGAACTGTGCTAGAAGTTTTTAAAGAATTAGACTGACCCACTGGATGAATTTGGAACAATCTCCATTACACAAGTGAAAAAAGCAAGCTTCAGAACACTGTGCATAGAATGCTACCATTTGTATTAAAAATAGATATATAAATATACATATTTATAAACTTGTAAATGCATAGAATTGCTCAGAAAGGGTACACAAGATCTAGGTTAACAGTGATTAATTCTGGAGGTGGGCTGGGGAGCTGAAGGCTGACCTCCAGTAGGAAGCTTACTTTGCACTGTATATTCTTTTGTTTGGACGTCTTACCGTAACGTCTATGTATTAATTAAAAAAAAAAAAAAAAACACAGCAACAAAAATCTTTTTAAACAAGTGAAAGAAAGTGCGCCCAGAGCTGAGTATACAGTGGTGACCAGGGCAGCCAGGGGGTTCCTTTGTCTCGGGGAAGGCAAAGTGTGTCGAACTTGCGAAGCCACACTGTGAAGTTTTCAAAACCAGACTGTTTACATAAGTTAAGGGAACAGTTCTTTCTACACCAATTATAGTCATTCAGCACATCATTTTACAGAGATAAAGCAGTTGGAAAATAAATACTAGTCATTTGTCAAGCCTGAGAGTGTATTAAGTTGTAGTTTTTACAAGGGTGGGAGCTTCTCTCTTTAACTTGATCAGCGGAGCATTCACTCCCGCCAACGGGTACACAGTACTTGCTACAAGCAAGCATTTGCTGATAACAAAAGATAGGAGAGCACGCCCATTAAAAACATCTTGAGAAAAGAGCAGAAGATATTGGACCCTGAGGGAACCATGTTTTCTGGGATGGCCCCCCAAAAATGATGGTCTTCCAAGGCAAGATCAACCCCAAGGTAAATGAAAGGTCATGGGAAGACCGCCTCTGCTTTAGAACGTCCCGCACAGATGTTTTGCATGGGGTCCTCCTCGGGGTGACGAGGCACAGCCGGACTCCAAGGAGAACCCGGCGCTCTGGGGGGCACCCCAGCCACTGGGGAGGTAGGAAAGCAGGTGTCTGGATGGCTGCAAAGTGCTGACCCGCTGGGAGCCGGCCAAAGTAGCCAGGCCACGAAGGCAGCACAGGGGTTGCTGTGGTGGACTTTAGAACCAGCCGGGTCTGACTTTGCCCCAGCACGTGCAGGCGGCCCGGCAGGTTCTCTGACCTCTCTGAGCCTCTGTGTTCTTCTCTGTGAGACGGAGGAGGGTTAACTGGGAGATCCCTGTGATTATGAAAATCACGGCCAAGTCTTTAGCAAGATGCGGGGCATGCAAGCAGGCCTGACGTGCTTCGAGCGTCACTGCTGCCGCAGTGTAGACGGGCTCCATAGACAGCCCGGTGGCACCCACGGCTGCCGGCAGGGGAGGTGCACTCCACCCCCCAAGCCCTAAAGGCAAGAATCCCTCACGTGTCGTGCACCTCACAAACTGAAAACAAGCTTCCACGCTCCCCGTCTCACAAAGCCCAGGAAGCGAGCTGGATGGGAATTACCAGGACTATGGGGGGGGGGGGGGCGTGAAGTGAGGGGGCTTGTTAAAAGCTGGTTAAGGGCAGAATCCAGGTTGTGCCCCAGGTCTCCTGGTGAGTGGCTCGGCATTCTCTCCACTCCGCGCCATTCCCAGGAAGGAGAGGCGGATCCGGGTCAGGCCAGGTGTCGAGCCTGCAAGTTCGCTACCCCCGCCCCCACTCCAGCTACCACCGCTTGTGAGCAGCAAGAGATCCAACAGTGCATTTCAAACCCTTCTCAGAGCTTCCCCAGTAATGTTCCTGTGAACAGACCATGGGGTGCAGGGTGGGCACCTGCAGTGGAATTAGGGAAGGGACGACAGCCAAGATGGGATGAGCTCAGGCCTTGCAGGCGGCCTCACTGCCTGCTTGGGAAAGAGGGACACTGTGGCCTTGCCAAGTGTAGCAATCCTTAAACAGCAGACTCTCTCTGACACTGAGGTAAGCACTAACCGTTCCCAGGGCCATGAGCATTTCCACTAAAAATCTGGCATTGGAGAGAAAAACAAAATGTACTTTTTTTTTCTGTTGTGAAAAGGTCAGACGTATTTATCTGACTTAAGGAGTTACAATTGACATTCAATGCCTTCCTTGAAGGAGCACCTCTAAGAACTTGGCCTGCACCCACTTGCCTTTGCTGCACTAGAGCCTGTAGGGCCCAGCTGCACCCCCCCCCCACCCCCATCCGGGCAGACCTGCCGCAGCAGCTTGGGTCAGAAGTCAGAGGACACCTCCACACGGCCTGCCCCTTGGGCTTGGTCAGGCCCGAACTCGGCCACCGGTGAAAAGGCAGCCCAGCCTCCCCTGCCTAAGCCCGATTCTGCCACAGCCGAGAGTTCCTGGGGCAGTGGCAACAGCAGGTCCTCTTGAACACTTCGAGATAATTCCTCCCCTCTATCCCTCCCCCCACCCTACCAGTAAAAGGGTCTCTTAGGAGGAAAATCCATTTGTAGGAAAGATGATGGGGGTGCCCAGAACATTTCAATAGGCCCTAAGGCCAATGCTGCTAGCCCCAGAAAGGCCTTGCAGGGGACCCTCGACCAGTATTAAGACCCTCCCCTCACACCCTTAGAAGTCTCTAGAGGACAAAGTACCGAGCTCCTGGTTTCCTAACCACAGCTCCAGAATCTAGAGCAGGCCTTCCTCAGACAGTAGGCACGCTGCTCTCCCTCAGAGATGGGACAGTGAGGGAAGTCTGGGAGAGACTGTGAAGTGGAGCAGGGTAGAGCCAGGCTCCCTTGAAGAGGAATACAAGAGCCTACCTGCATGGTAAGAAGATTTTTTATTTGCAATAGAGTCTGAGCAACATGAGTGTAGCCGAGAGGAGGAGGGGCTGGCCTGCCTGGGGCAGCAGCCTCTCTAATGGCACAGGAGCAAGAGTACAAATATTCCAATGTCTGTGTGCCCCCAACCCCACGTGTCAGGAAGGCAGAACAGCAGCAGAACAAGGACGCACAGCTCCTTCTGAAGGGGGTCTGCCTCTCACGGCCTGCCTGCCTTGCTGCGTTTCCTGCTCTCCCGGTTCCAAACAGAGGTGTGCTGCAGAACTTTCTCCCACCCACACAGACAGGAGGCGCCAGTGTGACAATTCATTCTCCAGGACTATTTTTGGAGGGAAAAGAATCAGAGAAGACAGGAAGGAAGGGCAAGGTGATCAAGGGCCCTCACCAAGCCAGCCTGGGCAGGGCTCTCCAAGAGGGGGTGCGCCAGCACCCTCATCCCCCTGCCCCGGCTCTGCTGGCCGGACAGAGGGCTCCGAGGAGAGCCCTGGCTGAAGGCAGCACGCGGGAACCTCCCAGAAGAGCACAGCGCTGAGGGGTTTCAAGCTGAGTTGACAGCGTTGGGGCTGGGCCACTTAAGCAGCCTGGGGTTGGAAGGACACAGACAAGAGCTGGGGTACCAAGAAGCAGCACAAAGCCATAAATAACAGAAGCAGATTCAGAGCTGTGAGGGTCCTGGGTGACCGCACATTTCCCGGGGCTGGGGGACACCCAGCACCCCGCAGCTCAGGGCAGACACCGCTCCAGGGCACAGCCGGCCACACTCACACTGGGGCAGAGCCTTTTCTCTCCCACTGTCCACACGGCAGACGGGGGAGGCCGCGGCACGGCCCCAACCGCATGCACTGCAGAGCCTCCAGTCACACCTGAGGGGACGGTGCGTGGCTGTCCTGGTCCCGAGAGGCCTGTGGTTGACTCTGAGCTTCCTGGGCACCGTCCTCCTCAGAAGCCGGACCTAGAGATCTCGCCTCTGGGTCGCCCAACAAAGGCTCTCCGGCACATTCTTCCAGTCCGTTCTCCCTGGTCTCCATGGACACCTCCTCCCCGGAGCCCTCCTCTGGCTCTGCCGCCTCCACAGCCGCCTCGGCCGCCTCCTCCTCCTCCTGGTCTCTCACCTTGTGGACGATGAAGAGGTGACGGCTGAGGGAGCCGGCCGAGGTGTAGCACAGGCCGCAGAGCAGACACTGAGCCGTAGAGCTGTCCGCCTGGTGCTGAGGTATGTGGCTCTGAAACTCGAGCCCCGAGTCCGTGGCAAAGCTACATTTCGCACACTGGAACAGGGACTTGTGCCTTTTGGTGGAAGAGACGGCTGAGCCATTGCTGGTGCCCGGAGCGTCCCCGGCTCCGCTGCCTGGTCTTTTCAGATGGCTCACCTGCAAGGGGAGACGCTGTGAGCAGAGTCTGGCCGAGCCCCACACCTGACCGGGGCCGCCCACGGATTCGCAGAACCACCCAGGCCAGGCTCGCCCCGGCCCAGAACCGCGGGTTAGATTTGGTTGCTTTCAGGGTTTTCGGTTTGCTTTTGTTTTGTCTAATGGAACGTACGCATGTGGTGCCACATTCCAAAGATATGGGAAGGGCAGAAGGAAGATGAAGTCCTTCCCACCCCCCTCCCCAGGTCTGCTCTCCAGAGAAGGCCATGCCACCTAGGTTCGCACGCACAAAGAGACAAGTGTTGTCTTCTACAAAACAAGAGCATTACATTCACACTTTTCTTCGCCCTGCTCTTTCTACTTAACGACAGGTGCTGGCCGTTGTCTCCGTGAGGGCACATACGAGGCTTCGTTCCCCTAACGCGGCACCGACGCATCAAGTGAACAGTCCCCTCTGGCCGACATTAGTTGTGTTCCCTCATTGTTTACTGCACAGAGCCCTGCAGTGCTGTGCACCGACCGCTTCAGGCCCGAGGCCAAAGATACAGGACAGATAAATCCTCGGGACAGAACTGCTAGATCAAAGGGCATGTGCATTTGGAGGGTGGGGGTGTGCATCTCAATCACAGATGTTGCCAAAATGTCAACAGACACCCCACCTGCTGTGTGAAAGGGCTTCTGCCGACCAACACCCTTTTCCGAGTAGCCAAGAACGAACGCCTTGGAACTCCCCGCTTGCACCCCTCCCCTCCCCCACCCAGGACTAGAGGGGCAGCAGCAGGATGGCATGCGTGGATCCACTCCAGTGTCCACACAGCAGGACACACACAGCGAAGGAAGGGATCACAGTGACAGGGAAGCCATGGGAACAAAAGGCTAATGGGCGGCCTCCCAGGTCTCTGCCCGTCCTTTACCTGTGTGCGGTCCCCAGGTGGGCTGTGCAGGCCTAGAGAACGAACACAGTGAGGGAAGCACCACCGCTGGTTGCTCTGTGGCCGCCGTTACAGACGGGCTCCCTGCAGCCCTCCCGCAGCCGCTCCAGGGCCTCACTGAGCGAGCCGCTCCAGGGGCAGGGGCCCCACACTCACCTGAGGGGAATGTCCACCCGGAGGTCTGACTTTGGACGTCTGGCTCAAATCAGGGTTTCTGATACCATGCATAAGGCTGATGTGGCTCTCCAGGAGGGAGGGCCGAGGGAAGCTCGGGCCGTCCTCTGTGCAGTACCTGCAGGAGTACAGCCCGAAGACGGGGTCTAAGACGACAGGCCCCAGGAAGCCCAGCGCGGCCGCACATGCCCGGCAGGGAGGGGAGGTGGATGCTGCTTCTGGCTCCGGGGGAGAGAGCCTGGAGCAGGCAGCGAGCTGGCTGGGTGCTCATCAGGCTGGCCGGTTAGTGCTGGGCACTCCCCAGAGAAACGGAGTTGGCAAGCCAGCCAAGGTGGCAGACAAGAGCAAGTCAGAATATCTGTCCTGGCCCTGAGCCATGATCTCACTCTCCACTCCCCGACATCACTGCCCAGAGGCCCAAGTGCTGGGCTAGTGGTCAGCAAGGAAGAGGCCAGCATACGTCTGAGCACAGACACCATGTCAAAGCCTCTTGGCCAGACAGGGCGCACGGTGCCATCACCATCCCTCCTCCTAAACCTCAGGGCCTGTCGCACTGACCGGCAGTACGGCTCAGGGCGAGGGAGGTAGGAAGAGGAGGCTCAGGAGCCACCAGGTGCTAGAAGCTGGTTCCCGACCGGCCCCGCCTTCTGACAGCCATGGCATCTTCCCACGAGAAACTCGCTTCTCTCTTGCTTCTGACCCCTGACCTCACAGGAGACAAAAGCCCCAGTGGTGCCAGCGACAGTCTTTTTTTGAATTTCAGGCCTCCTGGCTCCCAGCTCTGGGGACTCACCCACAGGTATAGACTTTCTTCACTGTGTCGTGGTTGTTGCGGATGTGTTTGCGCAGGCTGTTCGGGGTGTGGAAGGACTGCTCACACTGCCGACACGGGTACCGCTTCAACGTCTACGGGAGGCGACAGGACACAAAGCATCAGAACTATAAGACCGTCCCGGGTGGCTCTTTCTACTCGGGTGATGTAGGCAGAATGACCTCAAGATCGGTGGAACCCACCCTGCCCAAAGCACTGGGAACCCCAAGGGGTCAGCCACATAAGGGGCTCTGACCCCACAGGACAGAAGTCCAGAGACTCTGGCACTTCCCTGTGACCACGGGAGGACACTTACCCGACCGTGACTCTTTTTCATGTGGGACACATAGTTCTCCCGATCAGGAACCCACTCCTGGCACTCCTGGCAAGTCCAGCCAGTGTTCCTCAGCCGGGGCCTGGCCTCGGCCCTGCGATGGGCCTCAGGCCTGCCCCAGCGGCTAGAGGGCAGGGAGCTGCCCCGTGAAGCCACACTCGTGGCTGGGGGCTCAGTGGGAACTCGAGAGCCAGGGCGGCTTGAGGACGTGTCCGATGAAGACTGGAGGCTTGACAGCTCATCCACGTTTCGGGGAACACCGTGAGTGCTCTGGGGATGGGGAGAGCGATTACTGACTGGGCAAGGGGAAAGATGCACAGAGTCAGACCCCTGGCCTGAGGCGCGTGCCCTCCTCCCCAGCCTCCTTCCCCAGGGCACCCCACCTTGACATGCTGCATCAACTCCGGCTTCTGCAGGAACAAGAGTGGGCACTCGGGGCACTTGAAGACGCCCACCTGCGTCTTGCTGGCATTCTGGTAAAAATGCTGCTGAATGTGCCTCTTCTTGTTGAAGACCATTTCACAGGAGCACTTATAAATGAGCCTGACGAGACAAGGCCCAGGGAGTGAGGTGGCCAGGCCCTGAGCGCAGAACCCCCACCCCATCTCCGCTCTCTCTGAACCAGGGTCAGGTCTGGGAAAGCACTACTCTGAGCCGGCGTGGCGACTCCCCTGCCTCAGGATGCCTTCAGTGAACCCCAGGCACCTGCACCCCCCGCCCCAGCTCCCTGGTCCATCCCAACACCCTCCCCATAGCACCCAGGCCACTCCGCTCCACCCCACAGGCCTGCGGCCCTGGAGCTGCACTCACTGGGAGGGTCTGTGAGGCTGGGTGGGGTGCTGAGTGGCGCTGTGGTCCGCAGTGCTGCTGGCAGTCTTGAAGGCCATGGGGCAGAATGCACATTTGTGGAAAACCTGGCAGTGTCGCTCCTGGATGTGGCTTTTCAGCAAGGCCAAGGTCAGGTGGACGACCCCGCAGTGGATGCACCTGGAGGACAGGAGTGGTGGGGTGTGGGAGGTGTGTCAGACCCAGAAGTAGTGCTGGAAAAGGAGGGATGGAGGGCAGGAACAGAGCCATCTCGGGGGCCCTCTCTCCCCTTCCCTTGAGCTCTCCATCCTCCATCCTCCACACGCCCATCCTGAGAGCCTGTCTGCTGCCATCTGGCACAGTGCGGTCACCCAGGGCCCCCCAAGCCCAAGGCTATGCCTTGGAGAGAAGGGGGAAGAAACCCGCCCCCCCCCCCCACCAGCCAGAGAGAAGCTGGCGGGAATGGAGCAGGAGGGGACCAGTTCCAAGATGACATAAACAAAATCCTTTGAAGTGTGACACCACTGCAAGGGTCCAAGAGGAAATTTCAGGAGGAGGCCCGACAGCCCGTGCCTTCCCACAGGCTGGTACTGAGTGGGCAGGGACCGCCACTTCATACAAAGTGCGGTTGGGGAACACTGCGCTCGCCCGAGCCACAAGTACAGTAAAACACGCAGCCCTCAAAGCCCAAGTCCACGGGAACATGCGGTGACAGCGGGAATGTTCCACACTGTACTGGCCACGTGGCAAGCACTCAACAGCCAGACGTGGCCCGTACCGTCCTGGACCACGTAGCTCCTCAGTGTCGGAGCCTCTCCCTCGTGGCGCCGCGGATAACTTTTTACTTCTTTTTCTCCCAGGTGGTATTTCCGAGCTTTGTTTAGCAGATGTATCATTTGTATCATGTATGAACTCTCTTAAATCACTTTTTTCTGAAACCGAGGCATGTTGGACTCTTCTGTCAACTTCACGATCTCCCTCTATAAATCTGGCCTTCCCTTTCCTCGGTCGCATGAGCCCACGTGACCTCCACGCCATCCTCCATCCATTCCAGGACCTAGGCCCTCTCACGCACTCTTTCTTTCCTCCTGCCTACATGGCCCCCCGCCCCGTCTCCCCTCCCATGAGAAAACACCCTCCCTGAGCCCAGCCATTCCCCTCGAGGTAATTCTGAGCTCCCTTCTATTGCTGTATTGCCTGACCCCGTAACCCCGACATCCCAATAGGCATAAGAAGAGAGGCTGTGGCTTCACTGAAAGAAAGGACATGCCATCACTTAAAAATTCTTTGGCTCCCAAATACAGCCTTTCCACTCACTACATGAGCCCGTTTTCACAGTCCACGTACATCATCACAGCATCCTGCCTGGTCCCGTTTTTCCTCCTTCTCCTCCTTCTCTGTGTATTTGGGGGGTGGGGTGGGGGGCAGATGGAATCCTCTCTGCACATTTAATTAGCTATGACGAGCAGCCCGCAGAACCGGAAAGCTGTTTGCAATGACCTCTGATGTTCACTCGTTACCAAATTTGTACATGCTTTAAATTAGACTTTCTATGCAAGCTACTTATATTTTCTTTTCTCTCCCGCTAAACAAAATAGCGACCAACTTCTAGCTCACAGAAGTACTTCCATACCACAAGGTATTGTGAGGAGAAAATAAAATCCACGTATTTCCAAATTCATCCAAAGTGGCCAAGTACATCTGATATGTGTAAAGAACCTTAAGTGGCCTTACTTGTGCAGTTTGACCAAAACTCAGCGGGGTACTCCTCAAAAATGCAGCTAAAAATCCACTCTATGTACCGAAGAGACATTCTTCAAAGAAACCTCACGGAAGGAAGAACATAAAGGGGCAAAAGAACACACACACCGAGTCCGTGAAAGACCGAGTCAAGTATGGTTTACAAGTTGATGAAGAAGCACGCAGAGGAGAAATCTGACCCCGTGACACAACTCTTCACCAATGTTTTAAAGAGAAAATATATGATTATAGACTCGTATGCTGTGGAATGTGTAAAGTGTTAGAAAAGACAAAGAGTAGTGAAATACTTAATTGTCCTAATAATCACAAATAATAAAAAAATGACATATTAACAACAGTCTACACTTGCTCCTTTATGACATCATTGGCCACTCTCCAAATTTTCAACAAAGAGCAGAATAATTTAAACAATTCTAAAATTTATATATAATGTATATACACATTTTACATGAAATACATATACATAAAACATATATAAGATGTACTTTGACAAAGTCTTCAAAAAAAGCAAAAATAAAACGAGACTGTAAGCCTGCAGTAGAACTCCATGAGATGGAGCATAGGTACAATTTGAGAATTCACTAAAAAATATAATGCCCACAGAATGGGAGGAAATATTTGCACATCACCTATCTGACAAGGGACTTATATCCAGACTATATAAAGAACTCTTATAACTCAATAGTAAGACAATAAATAACCCAACTTAAAACTGGGCAAATAGACATTTCTCCAAAGAAGATACAGAAATACCCAACAGAAAAGATGCTCAACACCGTGAGCCGTTGGGAAAATGCAAATCAAAACCGGAACGAGACGCAGCTCCACACCCATAGGGACGGCCACCAGCAGAAGTCAGACAACAACCATGCCGGCAAGGATGGAGAGAAACCAAAAATCTCCTAGGTCTGCTGGTAGGAATGCAGAAATGCAGAAATACAACCACTTTTAAAACAGTCCGGCAGTTCCTCAAAAAGTTAAACAGAGTTACCAGTTGATCCAGCTCGTCTACTCCCAAGTGTCTACCCAAAAGAACGGAAAATACACGTCCACACAATTGACACCTGATGTTCATCAGGGGCATTATTCATAACGGCCAAAGGGTGGAACCCCAAGTGTCCGTCAACTGGTAAATGGGTGGACAAACTGCTGTCTACAGACAGTGGACTATCGTTCAGCCGTAAAAAAGGAGTGAAAGGCGACATATCACAGTACAGACGAATCCTGGCTAAGACTACAGATTCTATGATTCCATTTCTGTGAAATGTGCAAAAGCAGCAGATATACGAGGCAGAAACCAAATTCGTTACTGTATGGTGACTAACATAATGTAATAAAAAAACATTAAAATAAAAAAAATAAATTAAAAAAAAAGAAAGAAACCAAATTCGTGGTAGCTGACGGATGGGGGGAACGGAAGGGTTGTGAATACAGAGTGTCTTTTCGAATGATGAAAACATTCTATAATTGGTTGTGGTGACTGAACAACCCAGTAAATACACTAAAAACTGTTGAATTGTATACATTACGTGGGTGAACGTCTGCTGTGTGTCTAAATAAAGCTGATACAAAACCCACGTGAACAGCTGAAGATCTAAGTGCAGCCACTACTGTACTGGGGCGTAGGTCTTCTGAGTTCAACCCCCGCCACTGAAGATCCCGTGTCAAGATCTCCAGCAAGCCCTCGGCTGAATCACATCACACGTGCGACTGACATTCCTCACAGAAAGGCTTGACAGGGGCACCTGGGGGCTCAGTCAGCTACGTGTCTGACTTCAGCTCAGGTCATGATCTCAGGGTCCTGGGATCGAGCCCCGAATCTGGCTCCCCACTTAGGGGCAGTCTGCTTCTCTCCCTCTGCCCCTCCCCCTGCTCACTCACTCTCTCTCTCTCTCAAATAAATAAATCTTTAAAAAAAAAAAAAGGCTTGACAAACTGAATTGCTTTTGAGACACTATGTTTCTTTTTATTCTTGCAGATGAAAGTAAAATAAAATATTGAATTAAAAGAACCAAAAAATGCTATGAATCTACCTGTGTCATTGGAAATTCCTTGGATTCAAAATTCAAAGATAAAGATTTAAGTTCTGCTTGCATTTTTAGGGGATTGGACTCAATCTTGGAACAAGCAGCACACGCTTAAGTCACAGTTGGAAAGGTATTTTCAAATGTTGCACAATACTGTAGAAACATACGTTCAGGTGTTTGGTTTTAAAAATGTGGCCTGGGGGGGGGGGCCCAGATGGCTCAGTCGGAGGAGCATTCGACTCTTGATCTCGGGGTTGTGAGTTCAAGCCCCATGTTGGGGGCAGAGGTGACTGATATTAAAAAACAACAAACACAGTGGCCTGGGATGCTGCCAAGCACCGCTCCTCTGCAACATGGCGGCAAGGGCTTTGTGTAACCCACCTCTGGTTTGTTCCACTTCTCCCGCACTTTAGGGTCTCCATTTCCCGTCACACGCAGAAGCAGCCAGTCTACATTTGGAAATGCTTACACCGGGACAAGCCTGGGAGTCCCCACAGCCCCTCCCCACCCCTCCACCGTGTCTGCCAGCTACCATCAAGCTTTAATGCTTCTACTCCCTAAAGCTCTTCCAGGTCTACCTTCTCTCCATCCCCACAGCCCCCAGCCTCTCATGTGGACCACCACACCCGCCTCCCAACTAGTCTCTGGGCTCTCCCCTAACACACATCAGCTTCCCAGAGCGATCTTCCTGAAGCACTGGTCTAGCCAGACCACCCCCTGCTCCAGAACCATCTGAAGCCCCCCACTGTCCACTGGAGAAAGTCTAAGTGTCTGCCAAGGACTACAAGGTCTCGCCTGGTCCTGGCCCTACTCATGCCCTGGTCTCATGTCCCACCACGCCCCCATTCATCTTGCCCCCCACAAGATGTTCACCGTTCCTGTAACCTTTCGTGTGTACTGGCATCCCTGCGCATACCCTTGCCAGACATGCTGTCCCCCTTTCGCGTGCCAGAAAACCTACTAACTCCTCTGTGAGCTTCCCTGACCACTGCCTACTGTGGGCCTTACCGCTCTGCGTTACCATCACTTGTGCAGGTCTGCGACCTACCACACTGAGGCCCCTGACGGCAACTCTGTCTCAACCCCCTTGGTACCCTGAGTGTCTAGCACAGTGCTAACGACCACAATAAGTACTCGAAAAGAAAGTTATTCGATGAACTAAATATTTTTCTTAAATACCAAAGAGAAGGAAACCTTTCTAAATTTGGACAAAATTAATTTTCAGGTGTGCAAGTGATAACGTAAGAACATCAGAAGATGCAGAAAGTCCCGAAGATAGTACATCAGTAAAGGGGCCTCACCAAGAGGCTGTAAAAGCTAGAGATCAACATGTCTGGGAGGGCGTTTTCCTCCCCATTTTGATCTTTTTCCTGAAAATGACTTCTTGCCTACATTTATTTGACACGTGAAGGAGACTCAGTTTAAAACAGTTTTGGTTTTACTATGAGGCTGATCATTTTTCCATTTTCAGGTTGTGCTTGTTTCTCACAAATGGACAGAAGCTCATCAACGTAAACGTCCGAGAGCCCCTCACACCTTGCAGTTCTGGTTGTTGATGCAAATTGAGAACATGTGAAAGTACTGCAATTAGTAAATGTGTTATTGTAACGGTACTTTAATATGCTGAACACAGTAACTCCGTAAGCAAACTGACCTTATATACTTTTAAAAACCAAACTAATCTCCCCAAACCGTCCCTTCAAAGCTCCTTTTTCATGTTTAATTTTTTTTATCTCTTTATTCTTGCCCCCCTGCTTCTTCTTGTTCTCTAAAAATAAAAACACCTATCCAAATACCAGCTAACATTACTGACTTACGAGGGCTGGGGCCCAGGCTCATCCTGAAATGAGTTCCGGCCCAAGAAGAGGACCGGCCCCTGGGCCTCCCCAGGACAGCACGCCAGGCAGCACCCACCTGTAGCCCACCTTGCGGGCATAGTGCAAGCAATTTTCCTTCACGTGGGTCTGGAAGTAGGCAGAGCGACAGAGGGCCCCGCACTCCGGGCAGCAGTAGGGGGACTTGTGGGCGTGGATCCGCTGGTGGGCGCAAAAGCTACACTGGTTGGGCAGCAGCATCTGGCACACCTGGCAAGTCTAGGAACAAACACCAAGAAAACAGGTCATGCAGGTGCCACAGGTGCTTCCAGCTCTCGGCTCCACAACCACAGTGGTCTGGCTCTCCTAGAACAGGGGTCAGAACAGCCATCCCCCGCCCCCCCAAACCATGCTCTCTTCCAACCCTCCCAGGATCCCTGACACCCCCAGGCTGCGTTAAAAGTGTTGATACACCCAAGCAAGCTTTGCCTCTCACCTTATTCATCAGAGACAGAACCGACGCTATGTTTCCAAAGATCAGTCCTGCTTCTAGGACTGTGAGCATTCCTTCCCTCAGGCTTAGCAGACCAGCTTTTCCTTTCCAGAGGCCAAAGGCACTGCTTCAAGTCTCAGACCCCACTACCCTGTCAGACCCACCAGGGCCTCTGCCCTCACGTGGCAGAGACGGTTCCCGCTTGACACCTCTAGTCTGGTGGCTCAGGGACTTCCAGAGCAGAACTGACTGGCCCTCAGAAGACCCCAGGGCAGGCGGACAGCACAGTCTTCCCAGCGTCCGTGCCCTCAGCCCTGTCTGCCCACTCAGGGGTGTCCAGAGCCACAGCTGACCACACAAGCCCACGGAAAAGGGCCGAGTGAGCAAGAGCACCTTCACTCCCAGACTCAGGAGAGAACTGGGGCGGGGAGAAGTCCTGCAGCCCCACTGCTCTAGTGGGCACAGCGCAGACGGCCTGGGGGGAAGCAGCAGACTGCGTGGGCGCCTGCATCAGCAGAGGCCCTTCTGGGTCAAAAGGGGACCACTGTGCTCGCTCTGCACTGCGGGCCGCTGACCTGGGCCCAGAGGAGTTGCTCAGAGGGACGAGGTGTTAGGGAGGACAGGAAAAGCAAAGTCCAGAACATGGAGCCTCTACAGGACACAAAACCCAGTTTTTTCAACAGATTTCAAGGGAAAAACAGAGAGAAAAAGGAAACTTATACATTAAAAGAAGTTTAAGAGAAATTTTCACATTGCAATGTATAGCACTTATTTAGACCCTGATTCAAGCAAGCCAACTGCAAAGAGAAGTGAAACAATCAGAGATATTTGAACACTAACTTGATAATGATATTGGGACATCTGACAAATGGTATTAAGGTTTGATAATAATAAGAAATTATCATTATTACTAGTTTTGAAATGTGATATTATATCCATGTTTTTTTGAAAGGAAAACCTCATATTTTATAGATCACACTGAACTATTACAGATGCGGTGATGTCGGGATTTGTTTAGAAATAATCCATGAGTGGGGAAGGATGGGTGACAAAATACATAAAACGAGATGGGCCAGGAGTTGTAATTGTTAAGGGAAGGTTTGTTATATTCTTCTGTCCACTTTTACACATGTTTGAGACATTCTGTAATAAAAAGCCTTTTTTAAAAAAAATATTACTTTGGGTACACAACAGTAAATAAGAAAGGGGGGAGGATGACCCCCCCCCCATACACACAGGCACACCCATACATATTTGCAGAACAGGAGCCAGGCAGAGAGAAACCACAAGTGAACAGAAATGGTCACTTATGGGGCAGGAGCAAACAGAGTGAAAGCAACAGGGATTTCCAAGACTTCAGGGAGGACCCTGTCAATGTAGTTTTAAGCTTGGAATCACATAAACGTTTTACACAGGGGTTTTCGTTTTTGTTGTTTTTGCTTTTTAATTCCAACGCCTGTCACCGGGTCCTTTTTTTTTTTTTTAAGGTTTATTTATTTGAGAAGGAGGTGAAGGGGAAAGAAACGGGGAGGGGAAGAGAGAGAAGGAGAGGGAGAGAGGAAGCAGAAGCCACACTCAGCGTGCAGCCCGATGTGGGGTTCAATCCCATGACCCTGAGGATCTTGACCTGAGCCGAAAACCAAGAGTCAGAGGCTTAACAGACTGAGCCGCCCAGGCACACCCTGGGCCCCACAGTTTTAAAATCATATAAAATTAAGGGTGCTGGGTGGCACAGTCAGTTAAGTGCCCAACTCTTGGTTTCAGCTCAGGTCATGATCTCAGGGTTGTAAGATCAAGCCCCACATCGGGCTCAGAGCTCAGCACAGAGTCTGTTAAAGATTCTCTCTTTCCCTCTCCCTCTCTCCCTCCCCACCAGCACACACGCAGGCACGCACATGCATGCACACTCTTGCTCGCTCGTTCTCTTAAATAAATCTTTATATGTATATAAAAACTAGAAAAACAGCATTCCCTAAAAATTGAAAAACAGAAACTAGATAACTTAACAATGTATCAAGTTGGTGACATAACCATATAGAAAAAAGACTTGTTCTCAGTGACCTTAAAAATGCAGTATTTTGACTTACACATCCTTACTGTGATCTACTCCAAGAGCAGAACAAACTACAAATACACCCTTGATTTTATGTAGTTGTCCTAATGTTAAAAATAATATTGATATTGATATTTCAAAATTTGCATGTATATATGTACGTGTGGTAGGAAAATCTTAGGAACCAAGATTTTCAGTATAAAATCAGTACATAAAAACTCCATAATTTTACATTTGAATAACAGTATAAACTCATGATTTTTCTTCCCTTTTTTTTTTTAAAGTAGGCTCCATGCCTAATGTGGAGCTCAAACTCACAACCTCAAGATCAAGTGTCATGTGCTCCACCCCCAATTTCTCCTTCTTAAATACGTACACTTCTGGGGTGCCTGGGTGGCTCAGTTGGTTAAGTGTCTGCCTTTGGTTCAGGTCATGATCTCAGGGTCCTGGGATCGAGCCCTGTGTCGTCTCCCTGCTCAGCAAGGGAGTCTGCTTCTCCCTCTCCCCCCCCCCGGCTTGTGCTCTCTCTTGCTCACTCATTCTCTCTCTCAAATAAATAAAATCTTTAAAAAAAATACATATACTTCTTGGGGTGCCTTGGCTGGCTCAGTGAGAAAAGCATGCAACTCTTGATCTCAGGGTCACAAGTCTGAGCCCCACACTGAGTGTAGAGATTAAATAAATAAAACTTTTTCAATAAATAAATAAATACAATAAAAACATCTACTTCTCAGCTCTGGCCACTGCAAAGGCCTAGTAGCAGACACGCCCAGCAAGCATCTCTGGTACCCAGAATGCAACGTCTAAATGCCACTCCTCACTGCAAGAAACCTGGCTCTTGGGAGGATGGCCGATCCCAAGTTAAGCACAAGAAATGTACCCAGGATATCTTGTTGGGACTGAAAGTAAGGAAGCTTCTCAGGCTTCATGAGTTCATGTCCACAGGACGTAGGGGCCAGCCTGACGGGGCTCCACGACCAAAGATGAAACAGCCTGACCGTGGAAAAGCAACTGACCACAACACACCAAACACGTGAAAACCAATGAGTTCACTGTAAGGACAACAGAGGAGGCCACCTCACGCCCATTAGAGTGCCTATCATCGAAGGCAAGCAAACAAACAAACAGACAAAACAGAAAATGACAGGTGTTGGCAAGGATGTGGAGAAATTGGAACCCTCGTGCACTGTTGGCAGGAATGTGAAATGGTGCAGCCGCTGTGGAAAACAGCAAGGGGGGGGGGTTTCCTCAAAAGATTAAAAATAGATTTACCATATGATCTAGCCATTCCACTTCTGTGTACATGCCTGGAAGAATGGAAAGCAGATTCTCCAAAAGATATTCGTACACCATGTTCACAGCAGCACTATTCAAGCAATACCCAAGGGGTGGAAGCAACCCCAGTGTCCATCAATGGATGAGGGGATAAACAAAATGCGGTATAAACATGCAATGGAATACTATTCAGCCTTGAAAAGGAAGGAAATCCAGTCACATGCCACAATATAGGTGAGCCTGAGGACATTACGTCAAGGGCAATAAGCCAGTTCCAAAAAAACAAGCACTGTACGATTCCACTATGTGAGGTACATGGAATGAAATTCATAGACAGAAAGCAGAAGGCTGGTTGCCAGCGGCAGGAGGGAGGGGGGAATGGGGAGCTGTTTAATGGGTATAGAGTTTCAGTTTTGCAAGATGACAAGAGTTCTGAAAACTGATTGCACAACAGTGTGAATGTACTTAACGCTACCGAACTGTACACTTAAAAATGGTGAAAATGGTAAACTAATGCTATGTGAATTTTACCACAATTTTTTTTTTAAACAATAGAGGACAGACTCTTGATACACTACTTGAGACTATTAGGACATCAACTCACTACTGTAAAAACTGTTAACTAAGGGAAACAAATTAAGTATATATCCCCTTTTCCAACATAAACCATATTTCAAGGTAACCACATTGTCCTCATCAAAGAAGGAAAGATAGTTTGCACAGAATTCCAACTAATAACTGAGAAAGAAATAATAAAATTACAAAACACCCTTCTTCAACTCCTAATAAAATTACTGACTCAAGGAGCAATTATTAATGAGCACTAAAATAATTAGGTGAAAGATAGGGAACTTTACAATGAAGGAACCAGAACATCCCCACCCAAACTCACTGATCATGTTTAGTATCATTAAAACTGAGACAATCAAGGACTCTGTGCCTCCCTGAAGTCATGAAATATGAAGAACATGATACTCCCCTCTGCAAAACTGCCTATTTCTAGTCTTTATTGCGAATTTCTGATCGACAGATAAAATATATGGGGTATTGAAGAATGAATTAATTGTATAAGGAAGCATCAGTCAAACCTATAATCATCCTGAAAAATTCTCAGGACACATGAACCAGTTTCCTCAACCAATCAATGATATGAAAAACAAAGTGGGGGGGGTCTGGCAGGGTAGAGTGGGAAGTGGTATAGTTCTAGACTAAGAAATTTAAAAGACAAGAACAAATGCTAACATGTGGTCCCTGTTTGGATCCTGATTCAAAACAAGCCCAACTACCATATGCACCCCAATGTTCATAGCAGCTCTGTCCACAATAGCTAAATCGTGGAAGGAGCCGAGATGCCCTTCAACAGATGACTGGATTAAAAAGATGTGGTCCATATATACAATGGAATATTACTCAGCTATCAAAAAGAACGATTTCTCAACATTTGCTGCAACATGGACGGCACTGGAGGAGATAATGCTTAGTGAAATAAGTCAAGCAGAGAAAGACAATTATCATATGGTTTCTCTCATCTATGGAACATAAGAACTAGGAAGATCGGTAGGAGAAGAAAGGGATAAAGAAGGGGGAGTAATCAGACGGGGGAGAGAAGCATGAGAGACTATAGACTCTGAGAAACAAACTGAGGCCTTTGGAGCGGAGGGGGGTAGGGGAATGGGATAGGCTGGTGATGGGTAGTAAGGAGGACACGTATTGCATGGTGCACTGGGTGTTATACGCAACTAATGAATCATCGAACTTTACATCAAAAACCAGGGATGTACTGTATGGTGACTAACATAATAAAAAAATATTTAAAAAAACAAACAAGCCCAACTATAAAAAGATCATTTTGACATGAAAGGAAAACTTATATATGGACTTGTATTAGATAACATTAAGGAACTGTTCATTTTGTTGGTTGTGACAATGACATTATAGTTAAATAAAAGCTTAAGACCAAGAAGAAGCAGTCTGTCTATGCTGACATCCCAACAAGGTGGCTGGGAATGCAGGAAGCCCCCCCCCCGCCGCCCCTGCAGGGGGAGGCGTATCCAGTGCAGGGGAGAAGTCGGAAGGCCTGCGTGTGCTCCCCTACAGTCCCTACACCAACTAGAGTGAAGCCCAGACCCACTCCATCCATGTACCCCCTTCCCTGCATATGGCCTGAAGCCTGGGTACTGTCTCAGGAAACCACCAGCCAGCAAGGTTAGGTTTTGACCCCAGACCTCAAACCTTGCCCTTTCCCTGAGACTCTAAGACCACATTTACTGGCAGGAGATTTTGTGAGGGATCTGCGCTGGGCTGAGAGAAGCCTGACGGCCTTCGTGGGTCCCCTCTCCCTTTCTTGTCTGGGGCCCAGCTCCCACTAGAGGAGAAGATGCAGGATGGGAGGGGTGTCAGCCGGGGATCCTACAGCCCAACCTCTGAGGGCTCAGATTTTAGAAGACAGGTAAGGAACAGTGTGGACAAACACCAAGCATCAGACCTCTGCTGACAACGGTTCTGATCACATGACCTAGAAGAAGTGGTCAGCTATGCGGGGACAGCTATGTGGGCACAGCCATGCGGGGAACAGCAAGAAGACCGAAGCGCCAAAGCAAAGGGCCGGGGTCGCCACACTCCATCTGACTCCTCAGAAGCACAATGCAAACTGAGGAGAGAAGGTGAGATGGGAGGGGACAGAGAGCTTACAGCACCTCGCACAAGGGCCACAGGCCACCAAACTCCACCTCGTGTCTCCTCCCCAGCGCTCCCCAGGCTCCACAACTCTGCTCCTCAAGCACGCTCTGCTCTTTCCTGCACCTCTGTTCCCTAAACCTGGAACACCCTCCCCCCAACTCTTCTTGCAGGTCCAACTCAAATGTCCCGGCCACGCATCACCTGTCCTCTGCCCCGAGTCACCGTGAGCTAATCCGTCCACGGCACCCTGTGCAACCCTGTCTACAAGCCTTTTAGCCCCAGACTTCGTCTGCCTCACACTGCAGCAGGTGGGCGGTGAGCCCTGTCCCTGCTGAGCCATGCGAGCCCCTGGAGGATCAGTGCGACTCACTCCCACCAGCACCCCTGGGCCAGACAAGGGAGCCTCCCTCCACACCGTGCGTGCTCAGAACACCTGCGCAAAGCTCCTCGCCCACCAGACAGGTGCACAGGCCCCTGCTGAACCACAGTAAAACGAGCTGCTTTGCTTTCCTCCCAGGCCTCTGCAGCCCTGGCTTCGGGCAGTTCAGGGAGGGGCGGGCTTGGCTGGATTGTGAAGAGTCACCTGGAGGAGGAGAAGGAGGAAGAGAACCTTCTAGAGGCCTACATCCACAGGACCTGGTGAGTACAGACAGCCACCAACATAGACAGTGCCAAAGGGTGTTTGCAGCAGAGACTGTCCTCAAAAAAACAAAAACCAATCTCATCGGCGTAACCAAGAATTGGAACAAGCAGAGAAACGTGGCTGTCTTCCTAGAGTGCCGGGGACGCAGATGAAAGAGGCCCCATAAGCCTCTGCCACAGCCTGCATGCCCAGCTACTCTCCTTCCTCAGCCCCGCCTCGGCCCTACTGCAGTCTCCCCACAGGGAACAACTCCATAAACACCCGGTTCTGAGAGTACAGACTCAGGTGCCGGGTGGTGATGCACCTACCTCGGCCCCCCAAGTTCTCTGGGCACGTGCAAAGCCCGTGCTGACACCTCCCAGAGACCAGGGGGCCGTCCAGCAGAGCCCAGCCCAGGCAGGACCGTGGGCCCCGCCCACCCGCCCAGTAGCGGGAGCTGATCAGAATGTGCGGCGTGCCCACAGACACAGATGGTCAATCTTCCGAGTTTCCCCTGAGTTGGGGGCAGGACCCTTTCCCCAGTAAACACCAAGCACTATGCATTCCGGAGGGTCACTAACCATCAAGCCAGACGTCTTCTTCTAAGACTCCTAGTGCCCCTGCATCAGGGAGCTTTTCTCCATGCCCAATCATGGAGCTCGTGAAAACCAGGGGTCTGACAGCCATCGCAGGAAGGGTCTGCTTACCAGCCCCTCGGTTTCCTCCGTCGTCCTCTGGAAATGTGCAGCCATAGCCATGTAGTCGCGTATCTGCCTGTGACACTCGAGACACTTGATTCCGTGCCGGATGAGCCTCACGGGGTCCGGGTAGAGCGGCAGAGCTGGGAGGGTTGGGCTGGCAGTGCCCGAAGTGAGGCCGGGTTTGGGGGAGGCCGGGGGCGCCGGGGCTGCTGGTGCCGGGGAGTTGGCAGGGGCTGCCACAAACATCTGGTCCACGGAGATGGGCTTCACGAGCAGCTGCGAGCACTGCATGACCAGCCCCTTGCTCTTGTGGTCGCGGGCGTGCCGGAGCAGGCTGCACTTGTTGAAGAAGAGCAGCGTCTGGGAGCACAGAGTGCACAGCACCTCGATGTGGACGCTCCGCCGGCCGTAGTGCTGGCTCAGGCTCTTCTCTAAGGCAAACGCGTCCCCACACTCCAGGCAGCAGTAGCCACTGGCCGGCACGTGGATCCTGCTGTCCGCGGGTGGGCTGAGATTTGGTGCGTAGAGGGGCACGGGGTTGGAGCTGTGGAGGACCTTGTTGAAGACCTCCACAACCAGCGGGGCGGCCTTCTTCACCTGGTGGACCAGGGGCACCGACATCTGCGGGAGCTGAGGCTGGCTCCGCCGCTGCGCCGAGGACTTGGCCGTCACGGACGCGGCAACACTGTGGGGGACGAGGTTCAGGTTGGCCAGGTGCACGGCCTTGGGCAGGAGGTTGGCAGGGGCCAGGGCGGAGGCCTGCAGCGCCACGCTCTGCTGTGGCTTCTTGCCTGTCTGTGAGCCGGGGGCAGCCCCCTTTGGGACCCGGGACCCGGAGCTGCCACAGGGAGATGCAGATTCGCTGGCCTTGGGCATGCTCTCGTCCCCTTTCTTGTCACCCTGGGGGCTCCCGGAATTTGAGCCCACCTCAGGAGAGTGCGCCACTGCCGGCAAGGCAGTGATCTCGTCCTCTGGCGCCTCGCTCGGGGCCTCGGCAACGGCACTCCCTAGGGGTGATCCAACGGGGGACTTACTGGGATCGTCGGGGTCTGGCAGGATCCTCGTGACAGTCCGTTTGATTTCCCCCGATGACGTCTTAATGGTTTTGATTCTAACTTTGGGAATTGCTGGTGGGGAGCTGGCAGCCACTGAAGGGGAGCCTTTGCTGCTGCTGTCACTGCAGATGCTCCGAGGGCTGTCTGATGGCTTGATATTCTTTCTAGTGGCCTCCAGAGGGCTCCGGGGACTCTTTGGTGACTTAGGCATTTTGGGGCTACCTTTGGAGCCCTCTTTAGTGGGCCCTGAGGGATCCTTTGCGTGGCCGGCCTGATCCTCTTTGGTGACACTGGCCACTCTTTTGGCCTGCAGGGCCACCAAGGCTGCAACACAAGAGGAAAGCTTGGAGTGAGCTGGCTTCAGACGCTGCCTAGGGGGGACTGACGAGCAAGTACCAAGTTCCAGGGCAAGCCCCTTCGGCTCTCCAATACTGTTGCTGGGGTGGCTGTTGAATTCCAAAGCTTCCCCAAAGAATCGACTGGCATCCAGCTCCTTGTGAGGCTCCCCCACCTTCTGCCCACCTCGCTCCTGCTCCTGTTGACTCCCCAAGGGCAGAGGTTCCGGCTTGGGCTCCTTCTTACAGAAGTGATCAAACATATGGAGCTCTGGGACTGGAAACTTAGCCAGAGCCTCCAGGACTGGGCCCCCCACAGGCCCACACCCAGGAGGGGGTGGAAAATAACCGTCAGAGTGCTTGGGCTTCATTCCAAACCCATTATCTTTGATGGCATCCTCAGGTTCTGGGCTAGAGATTGGACTGAACTGGTTAAAGGTCGGTAACGGCTCTGACTTGGAAGGTTCTAGCTTGCCAGGGAAACTCCTGGCACTGTCTCCGTTCATGAAAGTGGAATCAAACTTCCCACAGTTGTGACCCAGGTTGTGAGGATCTGGAGGCAGGTCCGAGCCCCGGAATCCATTGTGTAGGAGGCTGGGAGCAATGTGGTCTTTCTCCGCGTCAAACGACTCCTGGCGGCTGGTGTTCTTGACAATGACACTCACGGCCGGCACATCTGAGGATGATCCTGAGTGAGACAAGGACACACTCTCATCCATGCACATGCCTGGAGGTTTGAGGGGACTCTCATTCTCCTCACTGGGTGTCTGGATGGCCTCCTTGGCATCAAGGCTAGTGGGGTCTGGGATGTCAAACGCAGCCAGAAGGTCATCAAAATCTGGAGTTTTCATGTCCCCCATGGCTGGATGCTGGCAAGGGCTACAATAGAAACAGAACAGAATCGGTGATTCCCCAGGATCCCCCTGGACTCCAGCCAGCATCATCTTCATCACACTAACACGCACACAGCCAGGACGCACATACAGGAACCCCCAGACTCTGGGAAGCCACACACCTGACTTTTACCCCAACAGGTTTCCAAAATGCTGGACATCGGGGGAGGGGTGGAAAGAGGTTTATATGCAGTGACAAGCCCGTCAGGCCAGCCCTAAACATCAATACCTGGAAATTCCTGGCTGACTGCACAGCCAAGAAAGAGAGAGCACTCATACCACACTCCCTCAATCCCTCAGAGACTATCGACACTCCCTAATCATGGGCACTAGCAAAAAACCAATCACTGAGACCTTAAAAAACAAAAAAACAAGCATGGCTTAGCACCTCTTTTCTTTGGAAAACTTCTGATTCATAGATGAGATGTAGCTATAACTTCTGCTAATTTAACTCCTAGTATTTAATCATTAATTTTGTAATTTTGGATTTTTGCTGAATGAATCCAATCAAATCCAAGATGATTTGCTATTACCAAGATTTATGCTAACTGTCTCATAAATAAACTCCAGCAATTTATATCATCTTGTAGGCCTTTTTTTTCTCTAGTCAGTGTCTGCTTGAATCCTTCATTTTCACCTAAAACTGTTATTGGCTGGCAAATGGATCATGAAATGTGAGGGGCAGAGGGACTCTCAAAGCCTCACGTGGTTATCAAATGGGCCAGGGAACAGTGTCAGGGAAGTCCCAAATTTTATTTTAACTTAATAGACAAAGAGAAGACAATCCAGCTGTTTCCGTCACGCTCTGGAGCAGAACCACAGCACTGATGTGACAGAGGAAAGCCAAGGCCTAGGAAAGAGGCCTCCCGTCAGGAAATCCCTGTAACGCTCAGCTAGCTGGCTCCAACCTGCTGGAAAGAGGAAGAAAAACCCCACCATCTCCCTTGTTCGGCCACAAATCCTCCATCTGTTTCAACACCTCAGAGCCTTGCTTGTGTATTTCTTGCCCCATGCTTATACTGAAAACCTGTCTGGATGCAGAACGACAAGACTCCTTCAGAAAGCACTACAGTGGCTGCACAGAACCAGACAGGTGGCAAATCCTGAGGTCCAGGAACCCTAAGGCCAATGTTCTTAGCCTAAGAACAAAAATCCCCAAAAACTATATACAAAAATATACAGCATTATTAAAACAACACAAAAGAGACAAACACACACACAGAATCTAAATGTCCAAGAACAGGGAATGATTAAATAATTGATAGACTATTATGCAGCCATTAAAAATCCTAATTATGACACTTGCACAGCAACATGGAAAATTACTTATAGTGCTAAGGCGCCTGGCTGGCTCTGTCAGTGGAGCGTGCAACTCTTGATCTCAGGGTTGTGGAGTTCTAGCCCCACGCTGGGGGTAGAGTTTACTTAAAAATAAAAAAATCTTTTTTTAATAATTTCTTTTAAGATTTTATTTACTTATTTGAGAGACAGAGAGAAAGCACGGCTCGGGGGAGTGGAAGGCAGAGGGAGAGGGAGAAGCAGACTCCCTGCTGAGCAGGGAGCTTGACATGGGGCTTGATCCCAGGACTCTGGGATCATGACCTGAGCCGAAGGCAGACGTTTAACCTACTGAGCCACCCATGTGTCCCCCAAAATTAAAAATCTTAAAAAAAAATCACTCATAGTGTTCAGCTTAAAAAAAAAAAAAAAAAACACGACTAATACCAAAACACTGTCAGACTAGAACATATGTAAAACTAACTATGCATTTGAGCCAAGATTAAAAGAAAGAGAAAACTAATTATGCAGGGGGGTGGGATTACTGGTGGGTTATTTTTTCAAAACTCTTTTTGTGCTGATAGATTGCTTTTATAATTTAAAAAGGGGTAAATAAAAGGGGAAAAAAACATTTAAAACCACAGGGGAGAGGCACCTGGGTGGCTCAGTCAGTTGAGCATCTGCCTCTTGATTTCGGCTCCGGTCATGATCTTGGGGTCCTGGGATCCAGCCCTGCATGAGGCTCTGCACTCAGCAGAAAGTGCTTGAGGATTCTCTCTCCCTCTCCCTCTGCCCCTCCCCCACTCACAGTTTTTTTTTTTTTCCTCTCTCTCTCTCTCAAATAAATAAATATTAAAAAAAAATTTTTTTAAAAAGAACCACAGGGGAGCAGATGGCATAGCAGAGGTATACCTGTTACCACCCCCTGGGATCAACAGGTTTGCAGGTTTGGTTTCTTGCCCCCCCAACCCCCAACAAAACACATCTGCCTGCTTCAGAGTTCTCACAGAAAATGAAAAATACCCACCTCTGGGAATATATCCAATTATGGTAGACAATAATAAAGTGAAATACCAATTATCTAAACTAAATATGATTGGCAAGATATCTCTTTGAAATGAGGTGTAAAGTTCCTTGACACAAATGACTGCCTCCTGGGAAGAGGAGCCCATAAGCAAGCAGAATATACTGGCTATCAGTGCGAGCACTAACATCCCCAAACCAAGTAAAACATTAGGCAGGTGGATCCTAACTGTACGGAAATGCCTCTGTGATATTTGCTGTGTAAGTTTATTTCTTTCCCTCTCCCCCCCCCTTTTTTTTTTACAGTCTAGGGGACAAAAAGATTGAGGGAGAAGGGCAGAGTGGATTGGTCTTTTTAAGGAGCTGAGAAAAGCTGGTGTGAAGTCACAGGAGCTTATAGCAGAGAGAGACGACATCAGAAGAAGTAAGGTTCTCCATACAGGGAAATCTCAGGGATTGGCTGAGAATGGTCAGAGAGAAGGCAAGGTATGTTTGGCTGGGAAAATCAGAGCAGGGAAATGGTCTGGCAGCTCAGCATCAGCAGCAGGAAAAACCTTTCTAACCTTTGGATCTTAAATACCAAAGCTGACATTTTAAAAAGCCAAAGATCAAGTCCTGTTTTCTATTTACTCACAGTAGGGAAAACCGAAAACAGCAGCAATCAATAGCAGTGAATAAGGGACTCATGGTGTACCTACTACCTATTTGTATTTCTTTAAACCTTGTCCTAAAGGAAGTGTCACATTGCTTATAAGTAGAGAAGAGAAATTAATCAAAATGTACCCTGTTATCAAAGCAAAGGAAGAAACTGTACAGAAAAAGACCACCAATAAAAAGTTCTAGTCATCAAAAATCTGCCAGCACTGGAGTATCTGTAACGTGACAGTAACTCCCATTCTTGTCTTTACTTACAGAGAAGGCCCTTACGAGGCAGTAAGTAAAAGATAAGCAGCCCACTAGGAAAATGAGCAAAAGTGGTGAGCACACAAGTAAAAAAAAGAAACACAAGTGGACAGTGAATACATAAAAAAAAAGCTGCTACCTCACAAGAAATTAGAGAAATACAGATTAAAATAATGAGAAGCCATTTGACCAATGTGGCTTACCAAATTGACCAAAGTTTTCAAAAAGTAATTCCTGGGGGCACTTGGGAGGCTCAGTCAGTTAAGCGCCTGCCTTTGGCTCAGGTCATGATCTCAGGGTCCTGGGATGATGCCCGGGTGTCGGGTTCCCTGCTCAGCGGGGAGTCTGTTTCTCCCTCTCCCTGCTGCTCCCTCTGCTTGTGTTCACGTGCTTGCTCGCTCTCTCTCTCTTTCTCTCTCTCTCTCGTGCCCTCTCTTAAATAAGTAAATAAAATTTTTAAAAAGTAATAATTCCTGGTATTGGCAGATATGGCAAAGTAAACATTCCATTTCTTTCTCTTTTTTTCTTTAAAGTAGGCTCCATGCCCAGCATGAAGCCCAAGGCAGGGCTCAAACTCACAACCGTGAGATCAAGACCTGAGCTGAGCTCAAGAGTCAGACACTTAACCACCTGAGCCCCCCAGGGACCCCTGCAATGTAAGCATTTTGAAGACAGTATAAACTGATAAACCCTGTCTTAAGGGCAATTTAGCAATGCATACATACGGCTCAATAATCCCACTTCCAGAAATTTATCCTAAGGAAATACAGGTGCATGTGACAAAGATAATCACTGCAGAGTTATTTATAACAAAATTACTTCATAACAAAAAATGAGACACAAAGTTCCAACGATAGAAAATTGGCTCAACACGAGAGACTATGGACTCTGGGAAACAAACTGAGGGTGTTAGAGGGAAGGGGTGGGGGATGGGCCAGGCCAGTGACAGGTATTAAGTATTGCATGGAGCACTGGGTGTTCTATGCAAATAATGAATCATGGAACACTACATCAAAAACTGATGTACTGTATGGTGACAAACATGCCATAATAATAAAAAAAAAGAAAATTTGTTCAATAAATTATAGTATATTAACACATTAAATACTAGACATCATTAGAGCACAGTAGTTTCAGCTATGAGAAATACTCCTGATACAAAGTAGGGGGAAAGGATACTGTAGTGTATAGACAGTACAATCTCTATTTAAAACAAAAGATTTTTATTATATACAGTGTTTATGAAAAGCGCTAGAGGAACACTAACATCTTAAAAGTATCTCAACAGATGATGAGATTATTTTCTTTCTTTTGTTTATCTGCTTTTTCAAATTATTTATTCCAACTATTTCAAGTTGTACTGCTTATGTAATTTTATTAAATTATATTTTTAATACACACAAAGAAGAAGAAATTAGGAAGGCCAAGACATTTGAGAAGCTTTTTACTGAGGACTCCAAACATCACTAATATAAAATCCTTAAAGCACATCTGGCATGACTCAGCAGGAGAGCACCGGCTAGAAAATCAGTGAACTAAGAACTTAACTGACATGAAAAGTGTAGTCCAAATGGAAAGCCTCAGCATGCCAGTGTCTGCAACCTGCTGCAGGCTGGGAAGCACAAATCTCATGCCGCACTGCCCAGTTTGCCAGGGACAGCATCTGGGACCAGAGCCTGGGTCTGGCCTCCACCTAGAAAGCCTGCTCACCCTGCGGAGCACTCAGCAGGGAGTACCCCCGAAGCATCCGAACAGAGGAGGTCCAGGCATGGTAAGCTCAGCAAGTGATCTAGAGGGGCCCAGCTGCCGGGCACGGCAGGCCCCCCCGTTCCTGTGGCCTGGGCTACCCTTGCTACCACGTATGCCGCCCCACGGGTGTGGAGAGCAGCACCAGGGCTGTCAGGAGGCACTGTGCCCTCTCCTGATGAGCTTCTCTGCAGGGAGATCTGGACACTGAAAATACACAGATAGACAGACAGACAGATCCCTATTGTTTATTACAGGATCTACTACTTGCCCAAGAAATGTTATCAAACACTTCCGTAAACATGTCAACAGATGAGGGAGAGGGAACACCTTAATTCTGGAAGGATCTCATCAGGCCTAATTAGTCTGTTACAAGTCTTTGAGGGGGTAGGAACAATAGGATTATGGCAGAACTAGTAGGCAGAATCTCCACAGACTCAAAATGTCAAAACGTCACCAAAAAACAATTTTAGAACAACTGAATTCCATACAACTTGGGTGAATGTATGTTGCATGCATGTGTGTGTGAGAGAGAGTGTGATTGTCACTTATGGGGAACCACAAACAGTGGAGTTTTAAACTCATGGACCAGTTCTGGACTCGAGCTTAATACTTTCATAAATTACCTGGAATGGTAGTTCCCCCTCCCATAGGTGGACCCAATTGTAGCTACATATGTGGTCCCAATGACCAGCCATTAAATACACCACTATTGGGACACCTGGATGGCTCAGTCAGCTGAGCGTCCCGTTCTTGATTTCAGCTAGGGTCATGACCTCAGGGTTGTGGGATCGAGCCCCACATCGAGCTCTGAGCTGCGGAAGGAGCCTGTTTGGGATTCTCTCTCTCTCTCTCCCTCTGATCCTCGCCCACCTTCTCAAAAAACAAAACAAAACAGAAATAAAACCCATCACTACTGGGGCGCCTGGGTGGCTCGGTGGGTTAATATATACATATATAATACATAATAAATGCACACATACATATGTATTACATACATACCTACCACTACCAAATGAGGGCCTGAGAAAAAATTAATTTAAAAAGGAGGTCTCATATCCAAAATGCTTTGGGAACCAATGATCTAGCAGAATATTAGGCTATAAGCTTCATGAGGGAAGAAGCTTGTCTGTCTCATTCGCCACTGCATTCTCCATTAGGTACTCAATAAATACACCGCCAAGCAATGAAGTGACACCTTCAAGATTGCAAATGGTCTTAAACTGTTGCAGAAATCAAAATGCAAAATTAAAAGACAATGAGTTCTCAGGAGGCTGCATGAAGGGGTGAAATTATGGTAAAGGAGAATCAGCGGAGGCCAATGTGAAGGAACATTTAGGGAAAAGCAATCCTAATGGCACTTTTAGAATAATGGGTTCTCAGCTATGCTGTTCAATAAAGAGGGCTGGCCATCAGCCAACATTGCATGTTTCATCACAAAAGGCCCAGAAAACACTGGGCATTATCAGAAAGAATACTGGAAACAAAATACAACTTGGGATCCGGCCCTTACTCAAAACCACCCAGTGTCCACAGCCGGATACGCTGTTCAGTTTTGGTTCCCTGCACCTTAAGAAAGACATAGCCACGTAGGAAGAGGTCCTAAGAGGTAAGACTGAAGTTATAAAGTAGATGGAAGAGCTTTCTAATAAGAGCTTAAAAATTAGAACTCTTTTATTCTGGAGAGATGAAGGTTTAGAGGAGAGGGAGAGGATGACTGACACGCACATTTATCATACCTCACACCTCAAAATACTAGAGAGGAAAGGGAAGCATCCTGAAGTTTGTAATAAAGATGTAGACAAATAACAAGATAACTTTACCCATTAGTCAGAAAATACAGTGAAGGGGCGCCTAGGTGGCTCAGTTGTTAAGCATCTGTCTTCGGCTCGGGTCATGATCTCAGGGTCCTGGGATGGCGTCCTGCATCAGGCTCCCTGCTCAGCGGGGAGTCCGCTTCTCCCTCTCACTCTGCCCCTCCCCCCCAGGTCATGCTCTCTCTCTCTCTCAAATAAATAAAATCTTGAAAAAAAAAAGAAAAAATACACTGAAGTTGTTACACGTAAAATATATAAATGTAGTAACAGCCACACTTATTTATATCCAGAAATTTAAAAAAAAAAAAAAAAGGCTCTGAGGAACTAAGAACAAGGAATTGTCACAAAACCTATGAGCTTCCTTTCCCTCAGCATCGAAGGCTTTGAATTTCAAATAACATTAAACATGGTCATCTGTTTCCCTTAACAATATTAAGTTCAGTAATGGTAGATTAATAGAAGTTCAGAAACAGGACATCAAGGGGACAGAGGCACTCCAAAAACATAAAGAAAAATCTAATCTCTATTCAGTATATTGTTTAATAAGACAAGGAAGCAAACAACATGTTACAGATTTATACAATGAGAGTTAAAGGCAGGAAGATTCAAGGAACAATGGACTGGGAAACCGAAAAAATCAGTTTCCTTGAATTTGCCATTGCTTATTGGATAAAGGCTAGCAGGATGGATGTGTGTGTATTTTATAACCTGTGGGTACTCTTTACCCTGCTCCCCCACATGACTGAATACGGCTTACGTGCTGAGATAATCTGTTCATTATAATCTATTCATTCAATAATACATGTTCAATTATCGTTGTAACAGTTAAGAGTTTACAAAGGGGTAAGTGGAAGTTACCCTCAGCTTTCTCTTTTAGAAGGAGCATTCCAGGGGAAAACAGAGCAAAGAATAAGCCAAGCTGTATGGTGCACAGACAAAGCAAGCAAGCGAACTCGCATGCTTACTTAGAAGCAGTTGAGAGTGTGAGAAAATGCCTGAGTGGGTGGCCAGATGGGGGAACTTCTGTCCCAGGAATGGAAGCTAGGCAAGGGGAAAGACAGAACAAGCGAGCAAGCGTGAGAGTAAGCTGCTGTGCCGTTACTTGCAGGAGCTTTAGCTGGACTCTGGCTGAACAATGATGACAGCAAGACATCGAGCCCATGGGTGGTAGAGAAGGGAGCTCCGTGAAACCAAATGACATGGGAAAACCAGAATGAAGCCCCAGGCCAGGACCAGTAGAGCAAGAAGAGTAAGGAACGGTAAAGCCCAAGAACAGTTTTCGCCCCAATGCTGTCCACAATTACCTACGAGAAGATCTTGGGCACACTTCATTTATCATGTACAATCAAACTAACATGAAGGATCTCTGAGTCCGTGAACAGGCCAGGCTACGATGGCCGGGCAAATTAACCTAAAACGATGGATTTCTACACAAAACTTCTGAAGTGGACAAGCAGACTCTTTCCCATAAACCTGGCCCTGCCCCCAAGTACACACCTGAGGCCTGCTTGTGGGTCTCAGGGGCCCCAGGGCACAGGTGTTGAGCTGGTCAGCAGCTGGGGCTTCATTTCCCGAAGCACCCGGTACTCTAATCGTCAGCAAAGGGCAGCCCAAAGAGATGCTCTACAGTACAAGAAAGCAGGTGCCCCAGTGGACAATGGACCCAGGCAAAACAGCAAAGCTTTTCGCTTGCCTTCTCCTCCATCTGGTCTTAGCCCCCTCCAGCACACACTCTGCCACAGAGATGTGCTCCTCAAGATACCTGCCCCTTCAGGAGATAGCTCCACGTCACCAGTCAGAGTGGAGAGCCTGTTCCCATCTGGTCTCTGCCCACCTCTCCAGCAACTTCCCAGGGTGCCTTTCATTCTCTGGTGGTTTTCACAGACTTCCTCTGTGTCAGGGCCTGGGCTGTTTCTCCTGACTACAGAATACCTGATACCCCACCCCACTGGCCCCCAACACAGATCTGCCCGAGAACTCCTCCTCCACCTTCTCCATAGGCCTTCTCTGAGTGCTGCGACACCAGTCCCCTGCCCTCCTCCTCCCCCCACTTCCACTATGGCAGCGATTCCCATGGTGGGATGGGATCCTGAGGCTTCTCATCAGCCTATAAGCCTCTCCAAAGTTGGGGTCGTGTCCTTTACCTCTATTTCGGAGACCTAATACATGTGGTTCCCAGGGGGCAGGTAAACTGTCACTACTCATAGGTCCCTCCCAATGGTCCCTTTCAGGACGGTTCTTCAATGCCTCCCCAAACCCCACCTAACACACCTGCCCCTATTTGTCCTGCCCAAGGTGCCCTTCACCCCCAGAGGCAGCTTCTCCTCTCCTCCTCCAGGCCCTTCCACCCCAACCAAAAATCCCACTTTCCAGGAAGAGAATTATATTGCAAACATTCTAACAGGACTCACAGGATGTTAGAGCTGAAGGGGACCTCAGAAATGATCTGGTCCAGTGGCTTCCAAACACACGTCTGCAGACTGCTCCTGGTCTGACTGCAAAAGAACAACATGGGGAGTGACTTTCAAACACAGAACCCCAGGCTCCTACTACGGAATCGAGAGTCCACCAGTCTGGGATGCATCACTGCACTTTTTTTTAAAGCCTCCCCATTGATTCCAGTGCACTGGCCCAGTCCAACCTCTTCATTTTACACATGGAGAACTTGGGCTCAGAAAGGAGAGGGTCAGGAGGACCTGGCTGGCTCAGCTGGTGGAGCATGTGATGCTTGATCTCAGTGTTGTGAGTTCGAGCCCACATTGGGTGTAGGGATTATTTAAAAATAAAACCTTAGGTGGGGTGCCTGGGTGGCACAGCGGTTAAGCGTCTGCCTTCGGCTCAGGGCGTGATCCCGGCGTTGTGGGATCGAGCCCCGCATCAGGCTCCTCTGCTATGAGCCTGCTTCTTCCTCTCCCACTCCCCCTGCTTGTGTTCCCTCTCTTGCTGGCTGATTCTCTCTCTGTCAAATAAATAAAATCTAAATAAATAAATAAATAAATAAGACCTTAGGAAAAAAAGATAGTGAAGGAAGGAAGAAAGAGAAGGAGGGAGAGAGAAAGGAAGACAGGTAGGCAGGTGGGTGGGTGGTTAGCTCAGCCATCAAACATTTACCAGATGCCAAGACATGCCTGGCACTGAGGACGTGAAGGGAAGGCCCAGCCCCTGCTCTCGAGTGCCCCACACACGACCCACTGCAAACACCCGGCAGCCACACATCTGGGTGCCACAGAAGGCTCCTCGAGGGCACTGGCTTCCTATAGGCAAGGAAGGGAAAGGGACTTTCTGTGACTGGGGACACGTTAGTGTACTCCTTTATGCTCACTTTTGATTCCCTTACTCCTCTCAGAACATAACTTTTACTTTTGCTGTAGTTATTTCAGTAAATATTCTCTCTTCTGCTATTTCATAAGCCCCACTATAGGTACTCCCTAAATTACTGAACTGGTATCCCATCAATTCTAGATTTGGGTTTCTACTTGCATAGGCACCTCAAACTTAGTATGTCCAGAGTCTCTAGATTTCCCCCCTATAGCAGGTGACCACTCTGTCCTTCCAGTCGCTTAGGCCAGACTCGGCATACTTGAGTGCTCTCTTGCCTTCATACCCTGATTCCAATCCAAAGCAAATCCTGTCAAGAGCTCCTTCAAAATATCTCCAGATGCAACGATTTCCCACTGCCTCCAACCATCATCATCTCTCCTGGGTCCCCACAAAAGCCTGTCACCCTTGTCTCTGCTGCTCATTCTCAACACAGCAGCCAGAGTGCTGCTCTTAAAACACCCATCAGATCACACCCTTCCTCTCCTCGAACACAGTTCCATCTCCCGCAGGGTGAACTCCAGCCTTCACGCAGGGCAGCCTCCATGGCCTCTGTCCCCCACACCTCTCTGTCACCCAGTTGCCTCCAGGTGGACACAGGCCTCCACGCTTCCCTCAAGCATGCCCCTGCTCAGAGCCTTTGAGTCTACTGTTCCCTCTGCTTGGAATGTCCTTCCTCTCAGATCTCCAGGGGCTCAATCATCACTGCCACCAGCTCTTTACTCAAATATCCCTTCGTCAGGAGCCTTCCAGACCAGTGTACATAACACGCCAATCCCCACCCTCATCATCAATCTCACTCCTTTGCTTGCTTTCTCTTCAAAGCCCTTGCCACCACCTGACATGTTATATAATTGCTCATTCTCCACTGTCTCTGTATAACCTCCAGTGTGTTTATTGAAAGGTAATCCACCATCAGAAAGGGGGAATGAGTTGACAGGCTCACCTGTCCAGAAATAAGATTGCTTAAGGATAGTCACAGATTCCTGAGCAGGTTTATTACTAGTTAAGCAGTTGGCAGGTTTGCAACATAATTTATGTTTCACTTTTTAAAACTTTTTGTAAGCAGAGAGACCCTGAGTGGTGATGGGGCCTTGCCAGTGGGAAGGGGTCTGCCCAAAGTAGCACTTGTCTGTGAGTCCTGGACTCCTGCAGGGCGAAGTTCTATACGGGACTGGTGGAAAGTGCCTACTGGCCAACGTCCCCACGTCAACCGCCTTGAGGGTGGGATCAGTGTGACACCAGCAAAGAGGGAGGGCTATCTCCGAGAACCACAGGGAAGAGCAATGCAAAGAGTAGTCTTCAGTCTTAAGAAAAGGGGCTATAGGGGCACCTGGGTGGCACAGCGGTTAAGCGTCTGCCTTCGGCTCAGGGCGTGATCCCGGCGTTACGGGATCGAGCCCCACATCAGACTCTTCCGCTATGAGCCTGCTTCTTCCTCTCCCACTCCCCCTGCTTGTGTTCCCTCTCTCGCTGGCTGTCTCTATCTCTGTCGAATAAATAAATAAAATCTTAAAAAAAAAAAAAAGAAAAAAAAAGAAAGAAAGAAAGAAAAGGGGCTATAACTCTGAATATACTAAAAACCACTGAAGTGTGTGCTTAAATAGGTGAATTGCATGCCATATGAATTTTATATCAATAAAGCTGTTATTTTTAAAGATAAAAAGAAGAGGGGATAAAAGGGGAGGGAGTTGGGATTAGGCAGCACTGGTCAGCTGACTGAGATGATACACAGGGAAACTAGGTATAGGCAACAAAGTTTAAACAGAGCTGAGAACTGAGACAAAAACTGATACTCTGTAACCAGCACCCCCTTTCCCTTTCCTTACTTGCAAACAGATCTTTGTACTCACTGGGCACTAGATTTTGTTAGAAAGCAACAGAACCCAGAGGCTAAGAAGAAAGAGGGACAGGACTCCTCTTTGTTCACACAGCATCCTCAAGGAGTCCCTCCCATGGAGTTTTGTAAAAGCATCATCTCCTGGTAGTAGGGACGCCCAAATTTAAGCAAGAAGCCGGTAGCCTCAGACTTGCTGGGAACCAAGCCTCTACTCCCTGAACAAAAGGGCCCCTGAAAAGAAAAAGTAGCCATTCCACAGGATTACTTTTTCCCTCATCTCTGGTACCCATGTGTTTGATGGCTCTGTGTGTGTCACCGGTCTCATCTACCACAGGCAAACTACAGGCCCAAAGATTCCAAAATAGAAAGGTTTTCGGGGGGGGGGGGGGGGTAGGGACATGCTGCTATTACTCTTGGGGTATCTCTGTGGTTCCCTTACATCTCTCTCTCTCTCTCTCTCTCACACACACACGCGCGCGCGCACGCGCGTTCTTCCTCATCCCTTCTTCCTCCCTCTTCTCTTTCCCCTCTCCACAGAGACTGGATGGGCTCTTTCACCTGGGCTCTCAGACCTAAAGGCAGTCAGCCTTCTTCAGGAGAGCAAGGCAACAGCCAAGGCAGCTTTTCACCAACCACAGGGTACAGCAACAGATCCCACACCTGGATGTGTCCACATGTGTGCCCAAGGGAATGACAGGAAACAAGGAATCTAAAGAAACACCCCTGGGGTGCCTGGGAGGCTCAGTAGGTTAAGCGTCGGCCTTCAGCTCAGGTCCTGATCCCAGGGTCCTGGGACTGAGTCCTACATAGGGTTCCCTGCTCAGCAGCCGCTTCTCTCTCTCCCTCTGCCTCTGTTGTTCCCCTGCTTGTGCTCGTGCTTGTGCTTGTCAAATAAATGAACAAAACCTTTAGAAAAAAAAAAAAAAAAGAACCACCCCTATGTGCCCTACTACCATCAGACAAAATGAAATATTAAAATTCCTTATCTTTTTAAGACACAAGGTGAAATATTTACAGATAAAATGATATCAGGGTGTCTGGGTGGCTCAGTCGGTTAAGTGTCCAACTCTTGGTTTCAGCTCTGGTCAGGATCCCAGGATCATGATATCGAGTCCAGTGTTGGGCTCCACGGTCAGCATGGAGTCTGCTTGAGATTCTCTCCCTCTCCCTCTGCCCCTCCCCTCACCTGCACTCACTCTCCCTTTCTCAAATAAAATCTTTAAAAATAAATAAATAATAAAAATGATGTGATGTCTGAGATTTGCCTCAAAATGACACAGAGCAGGAGGAAGAGATCAAGGAGGGTGTTCACAAATGAAGATTAGCCATGAATTAATAACTACTGGATGTGGGTAAGGAGCACACGGAGGCTTATCCCATTATTTTCTCTACATGTGTATACTTTAGCACTGTCAGGACCAGATCCGTGGTTGGTGGACTCTGTGAGTCCAACTAGATAATCACCAAGCTCACACCCATTAGGATAGCTATTAGAAAAATAAGTAACAGTAAAAAAACCCCAGAAAATAACAAGTGTTGGTGAAGATGTGGAGAAATCAGAATCCTGTGCACGGCTGGTGGGAACATAACAGGGTGCGGCCACTGTGGGAAACAGAGGGCAGTTCCTAATGAAAATTAACCCTACAACCACCACTAGCAGTGCCACCTCCGGGCACATACCCAAACGAACTGAAAGCAGGGTCTCAAAGAGTCCTTTTCATACACGTGTTCATAGTAGCATTATTCACAATACCCAAAAGGTGAAAGCAACCCAAGTGTCCATCAACAGATGAATGGATGAACAAAATGTGATATAAATAAACAATGGAATATTACTCGGCCTTAAAAAGGCACAAAGTTCCAATACGCGCTACGGCATGGATAAGCCTTGAGGACATTATGCTGAGTGAAATACGCCAGGTGTCAAAGGACAAACACTGTAGATTCCACCTAGGAATCCAGGCACCTGGAGCGGTCAAATGCATAGAGACAGAAAGCGTTAACAGTGGTTACCGGGGATTAAGGGGGAGAGAGGACAGGGAGTTAGTGTTTAATGGGTACAGAGTTTCAGTTTGGGGTGGTGAAAAGATTCTGGATGGTGGCGATGGCTGTACAACTGTGCATGTACTTAATGCCACTGAACAGTACACTTAAAAATGGTTAAAATGGTCAATTTGTTATGTATATTTTGCCACAATTAAAAAAAAGGCATCAAGGAACATAAAGACATCACTTGTGTCTCTCCAAGGCCAGCTCAGGTCAGCCTAGACATCATAGCTCAGAGAGGTTCTCAAAACAAGGGTGTGGTGCAGAGCTACGGAGAAAGGGATAACATCTACCTAGGCCACGGTCTAGTTTCCAAACACCACTGAAGGAAAGAAGAAAAATAAAATGTTTTTTAATAGACCTGAAGGTAAATGTCTAAGTAAGCTGAGGTAATAAGCACAATGATAAAAGTATATGTCAGACCCTGAGAAAAATCTCCAAACATAAATTCAAAGTCCCAGATTCAAGGCCCCAGAACGTCTCCCCCTCCCCGTCATGGTGTGGTGGTTCCAAGCACAGGCTCTACATGGGTTCAAATACCAGCTCTACTACTCGCTAGCCATTTGACCTTACGGAGGTTTCTTCACCTCTGTTTCCCCATATGTAAAATGGGACTGTTGTAGGGATTCAATGAGTTAGTATTTGTAAAGTCCTTACAACACTGACTTCAACATAGCAAACGCACATGTTAAGCATTAGGCCACCAAACTCGGTGGCCAGCGAGCTTTACCTCATAGCTCTCCAGCGTGCCCCAGCAGACTGCTGGATCCCTAATGTCAGGCTGGTGGGAAGCATGCACAGGGGACAGCTCGGGAGGCCTGCTGAAGCCAAGGAGGCAGAGGGGCAGGTAAGCTGGGGAAAGCCACAGGAGGGGAGATGCAGGAAAGGGACAAGCACTGAGCAGGGACAAGAATGGGAGAAGATACAGAAAAGCCGGCAGAACCCATTTTTTAAAACTAGGTGATCCTCACTGTAGCTGAGCACCAGCATCACCTCAGGAACTGTAGAAAACTACTCACTCTTGGTCACAGCGCCCCAAGATTCGGGTTTAATTGGCCAGCGTGGAGAAACTGGTTAATGGCCCATCAAGGTCTGTGTGCCCACAAATGACAGAATGAAAAGCTGCATTTCAAATTCTGCTCACGCTTAGTCTAATTCTGCATTTCCTCATTTGACTTCATTTTTGTCTTAACTTTGAGAGACCAGCATTTAGTTTGGATTCGAAATACAGATAGAGAATATGAATGGAAAAATTTTAAAGGGAAGGGAAGGAAACTCATTATCCCAATTCTACAGAAGAGAAACAGAAAAACTTTTTTCCCCTAACTTTTTCTTCTTACTGGACCATCACATTTCAAAACACAAAAGAAGCAGACACTATGCTGTCCCAATGAGGACAAAAATGAGAGACCCGGGTACCAGGCACGGGAGTGTTTTATATCTGATGTCCTAAGTGAGTTAGTTCTGAGGTGCTCCAGGACGTGCCTGGTTATTTATTCCAGGTTAACCTTAGTTTGTTCCTATAGCCACCGGATTCCTCAGGTTATTCAAACTGTCTCTTGTCCCCAATAACTCGGCTTGGCTGCAGAAAGGGGCTGGCAAACCTCAGTTCTGGGCTTCGATGACCCAAGCTGCCTGCCTCTCCCTGGCCACCCTACCATGCCTGGATTTATAGAAGCTTTACAGCTTATAAAACACGATTCCCGCTTCACAAGGAACTCACCCCAGTGAGGGGCAGAGCCAAGATGAATGCTCAGGCTCCCACCTGCCTCCAAGGACCAAGCTAGGAGTTCCATCAGGGACTCTGAACCGAGAGGTCCGATGGCACACATTTCAGTTTTCCAACACCCTCCTCTTCCCAGGGTGCTACTGGAGATGGCACACATCTTCCTTCAGTCTGCTATGGAGACATTCACTACAGCCCTTGCCATAATTATGATGCACTTAGGGCGTTCTAAGACCAACATCAGTAAACAGTGCCCTAGAACATTGTTCTGATTTAGAGGTTCTTCCAACATCAGAAAGATTAAGAACTGTCAGAGCCAAAGAGACTCTAGGAAACCATTAAATTTAAGCCACTGACTCCACAAGCAAGGAAACGGAGGCCCAGAGAAGTGAGGTAGTCAAATGAGATAAAGCACATAAACATTACTGTGAAAGATGCCTGTTATTCCAGGCAAGGTGACCGGCCCTGCCTTAGGCTTCCCAGAGGGGCTGAATGAAGTCCTTTACTCACAGTTACCCATTCAAACGTCCCCATCAAATACCAGGTACGAGGCTTATTTAATCCTTAGATGAGTGATTCTAGTCCTGGATGTACATTAGGAACAGTCCGGGAGCAATGCTAATGCCTAACCCCTCCGCAGGCCAATTAAATCAGAATCTTTAGGGGTGGGCCCAGGCATTTTTTTAAACCATCACAGGTGACATTTAATTTGGGGCTGAGAACCATGGTCTATAGACCAAAGTGTGGTCCAGGGACCACTGGCCTCAAAAATCACCCAAAAACTTGTTAACAATGCAGACTTCTGGGCCTTCCTGGAAAATGACTACTTAGCAGTGGGGTAAACCTGGGCATCCGAAGCTCTGACAGTTACCTGGTGGTTATGGAACAATGGCACTGGCACTGAATGAGTCCCAGAAATGCACCTGTGCTCCAGGTGGCCCCAGAGGCCTGGATGGCCCAAGCAGCTGGCCCAAAAGAAGCTCCCAGATGATTCAGGCTCCCATGCCCCCTCTGACCCAAGAGCCACTGCAGAAGCCCCTTGGCATGGCCAGCCGCCAAGGCAACCCTTCCAGGAAGGAGACGGAGCTACCAGGGGCTTCCCAACTCATTCGGGTCCCCACCAGGGCTTACAAGCCCCATGGGACCACTCAGGCCTCCTCTCCCATACTTCCCCTGTCTCACTCCGGCACTGGCCACACTGACCTCTTTGCTGTTCCCAAAACTCCTCAAGCTTTTTCTGGCTTCAAGGACTTTGGTGCTTTTCTCTCCACCCTGATGCCTCTTCCCTCAGATATCTGCATGGCCCCCTCTCTCCTGCAGATCTCTGCTTAAATGTCTTTTTATCAATGAGACTTCCCTGACTTCCATATTTAAAATAGAAAATCTGTCTCCCCACCAAACCTCCCTATCCTCCATCTCTGCTTTGTTTTTCTCCATCATACTTTATATTTTGGTTGTTATCTCTAAGCCTACACACACCAGAATATGAGTTCCATGAAGGTAAGATTTTTATTTGATTCCTGTTATTTGATTCCAGGAAACTTCCCAGTGCCTAAAATAGTGCCCGGCACACAGCAAGCACTCAAATACTTATTCTAGGAATGAATACATCAGAAACACCAATCTCAACACATAGCTTATACCAAAAGATCACAAGAAAGAAGCTGATTATACCCAAATCATTGCTCCACTGATCTCATCTTGGTAAAAGTCTTTTTAAAAACAGGCCAGAAGCCTAATGAAACAGAAACCATTTAGAAATAAGTATTTCCAGTCAATTAACCCAATCCAAATGGGTTTGTGAGTCAAAGACAATTTGTTCTGAGAAACAGATAAAACTATGGAGACAGAAAATGAAGTTGAGAGAAGGTGACTGAACAAATGGATTTCAGATACTGTCCTGGTATGTGCATAGGTTCAAAAGAAAACCCAAGAGCACTGACAGCTACTCTCAGACAGGAAACAGTTTTCAGCAGACCAGAAAGAAGAGAAAGGCTCCGATCCTGGGTTACAGTCTGTGAGCACAGGCCCAGTGCAGGATACGACCACATGCTTACCACCAGACCCACCAACCCAGTAAACCTAAGGAGGGCCCTTCCTTTCCCCCTTTCTCCTACTCACACCCCACCTGCCTCCAAAACTCATGGGAAGCCACAGACAATACTTGAGCTCTACAAAGTTGGGAATGCTAGAAGCCTCTGTCGAGGCAGCCACACGGAATCGGGGAGCATCCTGTCACGACCCGGTATCACCGATGTCATCCGTTCCACATCCTTACCCTTGTTGCCTCTCTCCTCCCCACCTCAGTCTCTCTGGGACCGTCATCCTGCGCGTCTCCTGGAGATCAGTCTTCCCCACACACCACTCCAATCAGGTCACTCACTTTTCTCAAAGCCCTAAGTGGTTTCCTATCACCTACCACAGCTCCTCCCACTCTCTGGCCAGGCTTTTGAGAACCTCTACCCTCTAGACCTAGACCAAGTCCACCGATTTTATATTTCCACAGGTGCTTCCTCACCTGCCTCAAAGGCCCAATCACTGCCTTCTTCAACTCGCCAGTAAGAGGTAAGATTGTAGCGACCGGGGGCGCCTGGGTGACACAGCGGTTAAGCGTCTGCCTTCGGCTCAGGGCGTGATACCGGCGCTGCGGGATCGAGCCCCACATCAGGCTCCTCCGCTATGAGCCTGCTTCTCCCTCTCCCACTGCCCCTGCTGTGTTCCTGTCTCTCTGGCTGTCTCTATCTCTGTTGAATAAATAAATAAAATCTTTAATTAAAAAAAAAAAAGACTGTAGCACCGAACACACTGGACCATGTCTCCAATCTCCATTCCTGCCAAGATCGTCCCTGCTCTCCACATCATCCACACCCGTTCTTTCCCCTCCAGCCTTTCCCGCTCCATTGCCACAATACACACACACTGCACTCACACATGCACGTGCGTTCATTCACTCAATGATGGTGAGTGAGCACCTACTATGTGCCAGGTCCCCACCCCCGCAGTGCTGACATTCCACAGGATGGAGAGACACAGTCACAAACAAGCAGATTCAGGACGAGTCACAGAGCTTTCCTCAACAGGAGCTCCTCAACCGAAATCAAAAATGGGAGTGACTATTTTTTTCAATTCTGATGCAAGTGAGAGCAAGCCATGTGAACATGGGGGAAAAGAGGTTTCAAGCAGAGGGAAGAGCAAGTGAAAAGTGCTCGGTGCACTCAAGGAACACAAACTGGAGTAGAGGCGGTCAGAGGAGATGGGGTAGGAAGCAGATAACAAAGGGGCACCTCAAGACTGACGTTTACTCTTTGACAGAAGGTTTCAGGAGGACTTGAGGAGAGGGCTGACACCCTCTGACTTACACTGTCCAAGAATCACTCCCCTCTGCCTATGCATTCCAGCCCTCTATCATGAAGTATAAAATTAAAAGGAAGTTTTCTTCTTGAATGTTCTAAAATTTTCCAAAGTAAGCATATATTAGCTTTTAAATGAAGGGGGGGAAAAAAGCAATCTTCCCAGCCCTTTAAGACTCAGCCCAAATTCCACCTCTGCCTCAAAGCCCGCTGGGCCAGTGCTAGGACCATGCCCGTGCTGCACCCTAGGCCCCAGCAGCCGGACCACCCGGGCGACCCCACAGTCAGCAGGACGTGCCTGCAACAACTAATGTGCATCAAAGTTTCTTCTGCTGCCCTCACGTCTCTCCTGCCCTGCAGGAGTGTGTCCCTTCGGATACTCTTGCCCCCAAGTGCCTGCCTGGGCCCCAGTCTTTCTCTCAGTTGACTTAATTAATTCCTGGTAATTAAAGCTACTATTTGGTGATGAACCGCTAAGAGTCTGACCTCTCCCAGGGGGGTGTAAATATTTTAAAAGGGGAGTCTAAGTGGAAACACAAAAGCCTTAGACTCAGAGAACCGGAGCTAGAATGGTGGAATGATAGGCACTGGGTTCCTATTTTGTGGGTCGCCGGCTACCTTCTCCTAATGGGTTCAGGGGCTTGGAGAAACAGTGGCGCAGGGAGACAAGTGAAGAAATGAAAGATGAGATTACATCATTGCCACAACCTCCTTCCTCCCAAAGGGCTATTCAATCCATTTTGGGTACCAGAGAATGTTCCCCAGAGGTAACCCCAGCCATCTCAGAGGGGTGATCCGTGTGGAAGTAACCACCACCTCAGCAAGAAAAGCCCCCTTAAGACATGTCTGGTCTGGAAGCAAATCGTTCTTTAATTGCTTTCAGTGGGGGGAACTCCTTGAGGGCAAAGTTCATCTCACATGATTCTTTTATGCTCCACAGAGCACCCAGCTCTGGGCTGGGCCCAGGCTAGGCCTTTCATGAGCAACTGTAGATTCCCGATCAATGATGGCCCAGTTGCAAAAAGGCTCCACGGGATTTTAAATACAAGTAAACATTCTAATTAAGAATAACAGTAGAGGGGCGCCTGGGTGGCACAGCAGTTAAGCATCTGCCTTCAGCTCAGGGCGTGATTCCAGCGTTATGGGATCGAGCCTCACATCAGGCTCCTCCGCTATGAGCCTGCTTCTTCCTCTCCCACTCTCCCTGCTTGTGTTCCCTCTCTCGCTGGCTGTCTCTCTCTCTGTCAAATAAATAAATAAAATCTTTAAAAAAAAGAGTAACGGTAGAATTAGTCACACATCTAATATTTTTAAGGGCCTGATGATTTATAGCCTTAGTGAAGTCTCAGCCAGTTCAGCTCGGGTCTGGAGAGTCTGTCCAACAAGGCAAGGCAGCGAGCAGCCCCTGCCCATACAGACCAGAGCCGCGGCAGAGCCAAGCCCCAGAAGACTCTGAACAGCTGCTTGCTGCCCACCCCTGGGCTCCCCGCTCTTCTGAAAATGCCAAACCTCTGCCTCAGATGTGTTTTCAGGCCCTAGAAGAGCCCTGAAAGGCCTGCAGTTACAATGGACACCTGTCTTCAAAACCTCTCTTTCTGGTCGCACTCTGCCCTTTCTTTGGCTGGCTAAGGAACAACTTCAACTTGAGAAGCTGACTCGGCAGATAGGAGTAGGGTGCTGTATACCGCAGCAGACCAGAGCCCACTCCGCTGGCTCCGGCTCGGCTCCAGCTCGCCAAGGGCAGTGTGGGTAAGCTGTTCCTTTGCCCCAAGACTGGATGAAAATGAGGAAGAAGTAGCCACCCCCCTCCCACCTCACACCCAGAATGAGCTGAACTCCCAGGAGGGAAATCCTAGGAATGCATGTGAGGCTTACACACAGGAACCCCTTTCTTTACAGTCTCATGACTCCCAGGTTGTAACACTAAGGCCTCCAGCATCCCCCATGTGGACGGGCAGATGAAGGCCCGGGGCCACGCCCAGAGGAGTGATTTCTTTAAAAGCACTCCTCAAGAAAACACCCACCAATGAAGCGAGAAGCCAAGTCACACCCTTATCGCCCCTCCCAGATGGCGCAGCCCCGGACCTCTGAATTCAGGGACTCGCCCCGTCAGAGGTCCTAGCCTAATTCACCTCGCATCTAACAAAGGCATCTTCCCCTGAGTAACTAAGGAGGGGTGGCCAGCTCCGACATCATGCCTCTTCCATAAGGCCATTTTTCTGGGCAGTTTGAGATTTTGCCTCAGGGCATTCAAATTTATCTCCAAAATGAAAATAGACTAACTGGTTATTTGTTTTTGTAAAGATGATACACAAACCTAGAGAAATTCAAGTGACAGGCAAACACGTAAACAAAAGTAAAAACCACCCAATCCCACCACTCAGAAGGAAGGAGATCTCACAGTAAACTCTGTTCTGCAGAAAGGAGGTGAGTCCATTCTGAATTAAACCTAGAGAGTAGTAGGTCATGATTCTCTGAATAAGCCTGGAGACCTCGTTTTGCAAAAGACCCTTAATGTCACCTCTGAACTAGCCAAAGCATTTTTCTAGGGGGCTCCAATAACTGTGGAACTTTCATCAAAGACACAACAAAGTTATACAGAACCCCTCATCCCCCTACACACACTCTGGTTGCAGGCCGGGAGTTAATTTGTTCAGTGGACACATTCTTTTTTTCACTCAACACTGTGGCAGTCTTTCCACAATCAATCACAAGGATAGATCTCATCAGCCTTTTCATCTCCTGGAGTATGTTAATGACAGAAAAGGGGCCACCATTAACTCTTGATCCAACACCTTCAGAATCTAAAATGGAGAAGGTAAAGGACTTACCCAAAGTCACACAGTGAACAGGACAGCCCAGAAGTGCTGAGAAGTTTGAGGAACAACTCTGTGGGTGACACCAACTTGAAAGGTGTTCATTAACTTTTCTTTGAGTCATAAAAAGGATCCATATGTCATTTCAACACACACATAACACACTTCCCACTTCAAATAAAAGTAAATGGTTGGCTGAAGTGGCACTCTGATCTCCTAAAACATTTCTCAAAATTAATTAGCTAATGGATATCACAATCCTACACTCCTAGAACACTGGACTGGATGCCCAGAAATGGAAACGAATGCAGCTTGTGAGTACATGCGAATTCTCTCCTATTCGGGATATTCCTATTTTTGTAGGAAAAGAAAAAGTTAAAACGAAGTTACATGTAAAGATAGAGCTAGAGATAAAGATCTAATACAAACACTAAATATTAAAATGTTGACAGTAGCTCTAGGTCAGAGGACTTATCGGTTACTTATATTTCCTTTGTATACCTATCTGTGCTCCCTACATTTTCTACATGAATATACTGCTGTAATTCTTTTTAGAGTTTTAAAGGAAAAATAATTAGTCCACGATCTAGGTTGGTCTATTTGGATTTTATTTTTCATTATAGAAAAACAGAGATTCAAAACTCTAGGAGATCCACCACTCTTCCCAGTTTTGCAGAAGCAGAAAGAAGTGTTAAGACAAAGCTCAAATGCCACGACGATTTCAATCCAGTAGGAAAGCTCACCGTGACCAGGCTGAGCAGAGGGCAGGAGTTACTACTTTCTTTTCTGTCTCCAATGTGTAGGGAAGATGAAAATTCTAAACCAATCTCTCCTTCCAGTGCAACCAAAAGCTCCCCGCCCCCTCCATGAGTTCACAGACCTCTGTTCCCTGAACAATTTCCAATACATCTGTCCACAACCACCCGTGAGCTACGAGACTACCCACACCACTTAGAATCTGGATACCAGTTCTGAGGAATCCCCTTTTCCAGTATTTTATTTCTAAAAAAAGGTACTCCTCCTCTTCCTTAAGATTCACAAACTTATGATCCAGCCCACACCATACAGAATCATGCATTTGATCAATTAATAATCGTGGTTGGCCACACTGTATAGAGCTTAAGTAAAGATTATGTTAACAAAAAAGATGAGTTTTCACGGGCCTGAGAAAAACAAACAGGAATTGAGGAGCAAGAGTTTGTTAATATGTCCTAGCCCTGGCCAGAAGGGGGGGGGGGGGATGGCCAGAGGACAGAACATCTGTCATTCTGCAGTTTCATTTCTCATGGCCAGTTAATACCGAGTTTATGCATCAGTCGATTCCAAGTTTGGTTAGTGAGTCAGTCTGCCTGGATCCAATAAGCTCCGAGTGCCCCACAAAACTGAATTTTAGGACTATGAGAACCAGATCCTGAAACATAGTGATCCCGCCAAAAGAAAGCCACCCCCAGGATGACATCTGTCTCCACTAACTCCAAAATCAACCATGGTATGTATCTGATACTCTGATGTATCCAATACTCATCTAATAATACTCTCTGTGGCTTGTAGAATAAAATCCAAACTGACCTGCCTTTTACAGCTCCAACTCCAGCTCAGTTTTCCAGCCTCCTGCCCATACCAACCAAGCCTCTCATGGCTCCATGCTTTCGTACATAGCTCTCTCTACCTAGACTGTCCTTTGCCCAGTCTTACTGGCCTGTAAAACTCCTATTCTTCCTCCAAAGCCCAGTTCAAAAGTCACTTCTGCCCTGAAGTCTTCCCTACTCCCCCCAGCCATTTAGTTCCTACTGCTCCCAAAAGCTCTCTAGCTACAGGTGCGTTAGAGAACTTGTCAAGTACATTGTAGCTCACCCGTTTACACAACTGACCTCCCGTGGACACCCTGCCGTTCTGAAGGGAAGGAACTCATTTTATATTCAAAAGTCCTAGCACAGCGTCAAGAATGAAATGGGTGATCAATGTTGAATGACTGATCACATGGAACACTGGCATTACGTTATTTAGAGAAAAAGGGAGGGCAAAAAGAGTCTCACAAAATCCAAGAATTAAATTATCTACATATTTAATCTCATCCCGTGTGACCATAACATAGCTAAAAGACAGCACGAAAGTTTTAAAAATTTAATGATAGCAACTAACATGTGAGGTAAGTGCTACAATGTCTACGTGGCTTGGTTAATCTGATATGCACAACAGCCCTGTGAGGTAGGTACTTTTATCTGCATTTACCAACCCTATGAGATAGGTACTTTGATCTTTATTTAAGCTGGGAAAAGCTTGAGGCCTTTCCAAATAGGAAACTGAGGCACATAAGAAATAAACTCAAAATCATTCTGTTAGCAAGTGGCAGAAGCAAGATGCAAACTCCAGTAGTCTCGTCCTAGAGCCAGTGGGCTCTGGGATCGTGGAGACCTGGGTCTGAGTCCAGATTATGTTACAAACGTGGTTTTGGATAAGCCATCTATCCCCTCTGGGCTTGTATCTGTAAAAGGGGCAGGACAACTTTCTCTTAAGTTGCAGAGAGGATGAAGTTAAATCTGATGTTTGCAGAAGTCTCTCAAATTGATTCTCCCACCTAGCAGGCACTCCATAAATGCTAATTCATCTTCCTTTCCCTTCCTAAAAGCTGCACAAAATAGACTTTGAGGAAAAGGATCTCTGGAAAAGAGGAAGACTGAGGAAAAGACTGCTCTGAGGCTTTTCGAAGCAGATCAAGTAGTTAGGCCACTCAACACAGAAAGCCTCGCCTTACCTGCTTATCTCAAAGTCCATTCCCCACACAGAGGCCGGAGACCTTTTAAAATGTAAATGTCATCATGTCAATTGCTTGAAGCCCCTCAAAGGTTCCTAATTTCACTGGGGATACAAACCAAAGTTGAGGGAGGGGTAGGAGAGGGAGGCATTCTGTCCCCAAGGTCCCCTGTGATCTAACTCACCTCTCTCTCTACAAACTTATCTCCCCTCTTCCTTTCCCCCTCCAGCCACACAGGCCTCTTTCACTTCCTCCAACTTGCCAAGCTCCGTGCTGCTCCACACATGGTTAACTCTTAACCCTCCTTCAGGTCTCAGCCCAGACGTCACTTCCTCAGGGAAGCCTTTCTGAAGCCCCCAGATCAAATCATGGCCCATCACTCTCAGCACTCTGCCCATCTTTCCAAGCTCGAACTCAGCACAGTTTGAAATGATTAGTTTACCACTTCCTTCAAAGTTTTTTTCAAAAGACACCTTCTTAGAAGGCCTTCCCAGGTCACTTGAATGTAAATTCAACCTCCGCCCAGTATCTCATATCCTCCTTCCCTATCTTCTTTTTCTCCCTAGCATTTAGCCCCTTTTAAGAGGCTACATTTTTCATTATATACTTTATTTTACTGTCTTCCGCCCGCCACACACACCAGATTGAAAGCTCAAGGGCAGTTATTTTTGCTTGCTTTCTTCACAGCATCTAAAACAATGCCTGGCACATATTTGTTGACAAATATTTGGTGTGGAACGAAATTTCCAGATTATTTATTATTGGGCTTTCCCACTATGCTATGAGCTCAAGCTAAAACACGTCTTTCTGGTTTACCACCATCCTCCCAACACCTAGTCCAGGGTCCAGGGCATAATAAGTGCTCAGTAAAAATTTACTGAGTGAATCAAAGCCATGACCATTGGAAAAATGGTCAAATTATGCGTGCTAGCACCATGCTTCCTCCTCTCTTTCAGTGTGCAAGGTACCTGTGAGTTTGAGGAAACAGACCCATGAAATCCCAGCAAGCACCCACCAGGCCAGGCATCTGTCTGTCCACATCCTGTATGCTCAGCCACACCGTACACACCAACAGATGCACCCTACAGGCCCTATATGAACAGAGACCTGAAGGCAGGGGGGCCAACCCTAGGCCTAATACCATCTTACCCCCAAGTCCCATTCTCCTACTGCCAGGCCTATTCTAGGCTAGTCCTGGGTGCCAGACATGCTTCCCTGGGGGGGCCTGTGGATTTATTCCAGTCCAGGACTTTTAATGCCCCCTCTGGCCTACTCAAAGAAACAGAAAGTTAAAAATCCCTGAACAGCTCCCACAATCCTGGGGTTCTCAGGAACAGGCATACCTAAGGTCGTATGGACCCCTCCCCCTCACACACGCTGATCCAAGGCCAGGAGGCCATCTGTCCAGCAGACGCTACCCTGTCCTCTCTCGGGTCACATTGAACCTTCCCCCCCCACACACACCCAGGTTGGCAGGAAGAGCCCCTGCAGAGAGATAATTTCCACCCTAATCAACAGGCCTGGTCACCCCCTGAAGACCCCCAACTCTGGAGCAGGAATACCTGTCTGCTCCCGAAGAAACCTACCCCAGGGTCAGAACTTGGGCGGAGGTGGGGAGAGGGACCGAGGGGCCCCCAAGAGGGTCGATCCCCGAAGTGTCCGCCCCGGGACGGCGCCAGCTCTCGGCGCGGCGGGGGACGGAAGGGCTGACAGGGCGCCCCGGCGGGGTGAAGTGGCACCGTTATCCGCGCCCGAGCAGGGGGCCGCGGGCTGTGGCCGAGGGCGGCCGCCTGTCCCGCGCGGGGAGGACGGCGGCGGCGGGTCGCGGCGGCAGCGGCAGGCGGCCCGTCGGCCGGGGGCGGGGTGGGGTGGCGGCCGGGGCCCGCCAGGCGGCGGTCGGGGGAAGTGGCTGCCGCCTCGCCTCGGGCGGCGCGCAGGGTCCGCCCGGCTGCAGGGCCGCGGCGCGGGCGCAGGCTCGGCCCCGGCTCGGCACGGCCGCGGCTCCGGCCCGCGGACTGGGGCGGCCTCGGCGGCGGCGGCGGCGGCCCCGGCCCGCAGGCTCCCCGCCCCGGCCCGGCCCGCGGGGGGGCGCTTACCTGGCGGCGGCGGCGGCGGCGGCTGCAGGCCCCGGGCTCGGCCGCGCGCGTCCCCAGCGCCGGCTGCGGGAGCCACAACATGGCGACGGCGGTGGCGGGCGGGGCTGCGGCTCCGGGGGCGGAGCGGGGGCGGGAGCCGGCCGGGCGGCGGGACCCGGCTGGGGCCGCGGGCGGGGGGGTGAGGGGGGGCGGGCGGAAGGCGACTCGGACCTGGGCGCCGGCCCAGGGCGGCGCGGCGGAGGGGCTACCCCGGCCTGGGCCCGGCCTCCGGCCTCCAGCTCCCGCCTCCGGCCTCCCGCCTCCCGCCCCGAGGCGGGCTGCGCGGCGCGGGCCCGACGGCGGCGGCGGCGGCGGCGGGGCGGGCGGGGCGGGCGGGGCGGGGGCGGCGCCGCGCAGGGCTGGACCCTCGACCCCGCGCGCCCCGGCCGGGCCCCCACCCCTGCCCCGCCCGCCCGCCGGGCCGGCCAAGTACCCCGGCGCCGCGGCTCCGGCCCGGCGGCCGCTCCCAAAGCCCTGGGCCCCTCGTCCTCCGCCGCGCCTCCCGGGCGGGGGCCTTGGGCAGGGACCGCCGTCTCCCGCTAGAGGGACCCGAGCTGCCCCCGCGGCCGTCTCGCCCCAGCGGACGGCGAGCGCCTCCGGAGCCGGGACGGCGTCCTCGTCACTAGATCTGGCACGTAGTGGGGCCTAGCAAGAGGCTGCCAGGTGGAAGGAAGCAGAGGTGGCGCGGGCCCGGCACTTAGTGGGTGCGCCCTCAGTGTGTGGTCATTGCCGGCCTGGGAGACTTGCTCGCAGGCTTGGAGGCGGGGGGCACTCTGACGTGTCGCCTCTGGGAGAACCGTGAGACCCGCGGTGAGCAAGTTGACGACCGGCACCCGGGGCCTCCCGGGGGTAGCCTGGGAGATCTCTTGAGTGGCGGGGGGAGCTCTGACTGCAAGGTGAGAACGCAGAGAGGCGGGCAGAAGGCCAGGAGGGTGACCCGCAGGACCTTCCAAGAGCCCAGCTCACCTGGAAGCAGGCGGCCTTAAGGTGCTAGGTCAGGGTGCGGGAGCGCAGAGGTGAGGCCCTGGTGTCTGACAGGGGGCACCCACCGCTGACCGTGGAGAAATTCCTTCTGAAGAACCAGGAAAGAGATGCCAATTTGCAAGAGGGGTGGAACTAGCTTTCAGCCAGGGCCCGCTGTGCGCCTGGCAGTGAGCTGAGTTGAGCACTGGGATAAGAAGTGTGTGAAGCAATTAAAGCAGAAAGGGTGATCTTTTCAGAAGTGTGGCAGTGAGCCGGAGAATAAGAGCAAAGGAGAGAGGCGATTTCTTTATCCCCGCCCCCCGCACCCCAATATGAGGTGAAGTTCTCAAATAAAGGAGCTAAGAGGAGAGAATAAGAGACGAGAGATGCGATAATTAATGGTGCAAGATCCCAGAAAAGGAAAATGAGATAGATACGGCTGGTGGAGGGGGAGGAAGAGATCAGAGAAGAGGGACACCTCTTCCTACAAGATTTAAAGGGTGCATAAAGATGGAAATATTTTGAGATGGGGAGGCATTGCTACTGAGTCCTTCATGTTTCCCTGGATCAGCTGCCTAGATGACCCCCAAAGTCATCCGTAAGCCTTCTGGGGTTACTGTCCTTTAAAACTTAAGTGCAGTTGGCTCAAACCCCTTTTCCTCTTGAAGTGGGAAAGCCAGCATACCCGCCAGAATTTCCAAAGATTCATAGGGAAACTTACATTTCTCCTAATTATCCTATTGGCCCCAATTTTCTATTATGCTATTTTAGGAAATTTGTTATCGTACCCTGGATTCCACCCCATTTATACTCCCCCAAAATATAGCACCATATGTGAAAACAAAGTACCCAATGTTATATGATTGTTAAATAAATTATAGTTTATTTGTAACCATTAAAAATCATGTTGAAGGGAAAGATTAATGACATGGGAAATATTTGTAATTGAAAAACACATCATAAGATGATATAATACTAGCTTGTAATATATAAATATACTATGCATATCACACATAGATATCATGCCTCGATAAATTGGATTTTTATTTTCTTCTGTGACTTCTTCATTTTCTTATTTTCACAGTACATTAATATTTCTCTTTAAATCAGGAAAAATGATATTTAAAAGTATCTTTAAGAAAGGTATTTTTTAAGAAATCTTTTTGGAGTCAAAAGAGATATTAGGAATTAAGAAAGGAGGGGGCGCCTGGATGGCTCAGTTGGTAGAGCATGGGACTCGCAATCTCAGGGTCTTGAGTTGAAGCCCCACGTTGGGTATGGAGCCTCCTTTAAACAAAAATTTTTTTTTCTTTAAGGAATCAAGAAGAAAGGAAATTGCAAATGGATCTTTGAAGGATGGAAGGGACTTAAGTCAGCAGAGATGAGCTGACTGGGGAGGCTGCCCTCCACAGGAGGAACACTGCAATCAAGGACACAAAATAAGAAATGGATGGGGTGTTCAAGGAACACCAGAAGTTGGTTTGGTTGAAGCATAGGATTCAAGGTGGAGAAAAGTAGGAGACAAAGTCCAGAAAAATAAGATGGGGCCATGGTCTCGAATGCCAAGCTAAACCTTTTGTAATTTGCGGTTGAGAAGAACCCCTGGAGCTTGAACTGTGCAGGTGATAAATTTTAAAGTAAATTTTCCCGTAACCTCTTACTTAATGAGGTTCTGGATCTCAGCCCTTCTAACTTAATGATATTTGGATATTTGATTGACTCAGCAGTGAGGTAGGGGCAACAGTTTTTGCATTCCAACTCTTTACAGAATGAGAACTGGCCCTTGCTTCTCTGCCTGTTAATTACTACAACCTTTATTCAAAAGGCACCAGAGTTTCAGAGAGAACAGATTAGCAAAGAATGAGGACGAGAGGAATAAGAAATGTGCACCTTAAACCAGTGCTTTTTTTTTTTTTTTTACAACTTTCTATGAGTTTGGCTTTTTTTAGATTCCACAAATGAGTGAGGTCATACGGTATTTGTCTTTCTCTGACTTATTTCACATAGCATAACACCCTCAAGATTCATCCATGTTGTCAAAAATGGCAGGATTTCCTTCTTTTTTTATTAGTGAATAATATTCTTGGCAAACATTTTTTTTTAAAGATTTTATTTATTTGACAGAGAGACAGCCAGCAAGAGAGGGAACACAAGCAGGGGGAGTGGGAGAGGAAGAAGCAGGCTCCCAGCCAAGGAGCCTGATGTGGGGCTCAATCCCAGACCGCTGGGATCACGCCCTGAGCCGAAGGCAGACGCTTAACAACTGAGCCACCCTACGCTTAACAACTGAGCCACCCAGGCACCCCCTTGGCAAACTTTTTTGATTGTGACCTTCTATACAAAATATATTGCTCATCTCAACCCAGAATATACACATGGATGTATATAAATTCACCTCTGAGCCGGAAGTTTCATGACATATTACTCATATGCACTGCTGGCTGATACTTTCAACTTGATTATTTTTATTTCTTTTCGAACAGTGGTCAGACCCTATTACATTGATTTTATGACCCACTATAGGGTTACAAAATGCCTCAAAGGACATTGAAAAGAGGCTAGAGTATCCCCTGCTATGTTTACAGTTCTCATTTAAATAGCCACATAGATTGTGACCTTCAGTTTGCTATGTTTACATGTCCCAGAAGTCAACAGGACAGTCAAGGCTCTCTCAGGATGTGGTGGGGGCGGGGATAGAAGGATTGGCACAAGCCCTGTTTGGGTTCCTCTTCCCTTCTTAGCAAATATTTCCTGATAGCAATATTTCTCAGAAGCCATAAATGTTCTCTTCTTTGTTTGGCCTGAGATGCAGATTGAACTTCAGACAACGCTGGGCTACCACCTGTAAACCAGAGACAACTTTCCATTTGAATGAACAGAATCACAGACTAAAATAAAAGGGGAATAATGTATCTTGATTGTGACAGTACATAGAAGCTGTTGTATCCACCACTGTTGGAATATGATAGGGAAAGTAAGTACCATCCCTTTCTTCTAAGTCCAGAACCAATGAGAAGATGAAAATACAACTCCATCACCAATAGAGCTGAACTCAAGTATGTGGCTTGACTGATGACTGTAGCCTTTTTAATATTCCCTGAATTAAAATGATCTCCCCCAAAACTCCAACCTCCCCCTTAAGGGGGCCTAACAACTTTCACTGTGTCTAATTAGAGAACATTGCACTCTCTCTGAGGGCAGGCAGATCCAAATTCACCAGTTAGGTAAGTCTGGGACGAATTCTCTCCCACCCGCCCTCTTATCAAAACAAAACAAAAAAGTTAGGGAATAAGGATCTATCTCTGCCCAAACAAATTGGGTCTGACCCAATAGTTAGGCAGCTGAACAGGAAAGTATATTAATGCAGTGAATTATAAAAAATGGCAAATCCATACCTTAACATCTCGTCACTTAAAACCTGTAAGGAACACCCATTTGCCAGTCTTCGGATGTGAGGCCAAAATTTTTCTTTGAGCAAGAGTGCCGATTAGAGTGTTCTTGAGATCTTTCTTACAGAAATCCTATCCACGGTATATTTTCTGTGCTTTCCAATTTGTTTCTTTAAAGTTGACTAAGGACTTAAAACTTCTTGCAAAGCAATGTAAGAGAAGCCTTCCTCTTTAAAAAAAAAAAAATCCTTTGTAATTGTCTCACCCTCATCTGGTTTGACAGTAATTTTCAAATGGTTGTTAGCTAATATTTCCAGAGCATTCAACTGACATTTCATAGAAACAACTGTTTCTTTTCATGCTTATGTTTCATCGGTTTGTGTAACTTAAATTAATTACACTCTGGCACACGGCTGTCACAGGGAGGGTTGGGACCAAACACAACAGACTCTTGTTAGGCATCTAACTCAATTGGTAGGAAGAAGTGTGTAGGAAATCCAGAGATGAAAGCATTCAGTAGTCATGGGTAGTAGTCAATATGTTTAACTGGAGGGACTAGAAAGTGTTGATTCCAGAGAGTCAACTGAAAGAGAGCCATTAATGCTCATAGACTAGTATGACCAACTCTGTGTATATCTTAACCTTCTTCTTCCATCATTTGTCCATTTTATAGTCCACTCAAAATCACTGTCCCTCCATTCCCATTTAGCTAAACATGGCTTTGAATGGCTTAGGATTGGTATGGCTATCAAAGAAATTCAAATGGTAACATCACACACTGCATTAGCAAAATATACATACCTTATTCACTTTCCAGTGCTAGTAAGATGATGTAATTGGTACATTCAGAGAAAGCTGTGGCCATGTGAACGGGCATCATCCCTTTAAGAAGCAACTGACCTTACTTCTGAAGAGCCTTAAAAGAAATGTGGCCCTTTTGACTCATCAATACCGCTCTTGGAAACTTTTCCTGGGGAAATAACCCTCCCCCAAAGAGAATGGCCACATGTACAATATTTACTATAGCCTTACTTGTGGTAGGGAAAATTGGAGTAACTTATGGTATGTAACATTGTGTAACTTACCACTGAGTAAGCAGAAAGGAGTAACTTGGAAAACATTTGATTACATATTATTCGGAGAAAGATACAGCTTGTTCCACTACACTAAAAACCTGAAACTGAATTGTATACTTTAAAAGGGTGAATTTTGTGAATCATAGCTCAACTTTTCAAAAAAGATACAATTCTGTATTTTTGCTTTTGTATCAGCCAAGATCAGCAGGAAACAGATGGCCTGCTCAAAATGTGTAACTGAAGAGAGTTAATGAAGGGACAGTGACAAAGAGGCAGGCAGGGTTGAGGGAAACCAACAAGGGATAGTGAAGCACCCCAGGGCTACATCTGCTGAGAAGCCATTATCAGCCACAGGCTAAGTGAGAACAAAAGCTTCAGGAAAGAGAGAGCCCATAGGAACTTACAGGAATACAGCACTACCTCTCTCTCTTGCCCTCAGGTCTCCTGTGGTACCCCCCCCCCCCCCGGTGGCTGAACCCGAGAGGAAGCCTAAGGACAAGTGAGCCCAGATGACAGTGTCCTTCAAGGCCAGCCTCTGGAAAAGGACGGAGGGTGGGTCCGGAAAGACAAAGGCAGAATATCTAGCAGGTATGTGATCATAGAACAATGCGAGAACTGTCTAAGCTGTGGCCAAGGATCTTCAGGGAATCCGAAAAACCAGGGTTTCCAGAGAGAAGAAGTGGAGGTAGCTGGAGAGCAGGTAGGGTAGGTGGAGGGAACGGGAAAGATCATTAACTCAGGCTGAGACAAGGGTGAGAGGCAGAAACAGGCACTTTTTATTTTTTGGTCAAATACTTAGCTGGAGACTGAGCTCTGGAAGAGATTAATAGGAGATACAGGAACTAAATTAGACTAGGGCATTGGAAATTCTTCCCCTATTGGCTATTACCCTATATTTCTCCTTCCTAGCTAAACTGCATGCGTTCAACAAATAATTGCTTAGTACCTATCATGTGCCAGGAACTGTTAGGCCCTGGGGATTGAGGAGGGAACAAAATTAACATCCTTGCTGTCCTGCAGTTTACATCCTGGTGGGGGGAGACAGACCATAGATAAGTAAATATGTCAAGGAATGATAAGCGTTCTAAAGAAAAAATGTGGGAGAGCAGGGAAATAAAATCCCGCCCATTCTATACCTTAAAAACCTCTTGATTTAGTCCACACAGCTCCCTCCTCCACACACACACACACACACACCCCAGACCTCCAGAGTAAATTAGGCCGTGTGTTTCTCTCACCTGGACAAATATCATATAATACCTTCCTCCCTCCAGCACCCTCCAGCCAGTCTGTGGGGAGGATCTCCCTGAGATGAATCACGTCAGTGCCCTGCTTAAAATCCTCCAAAGCTCGTCTGCAGTGTGGAATACTGTCTAACCTCCTTATCATAGACCTTTTCTTATCTTCTCTGTCCATCACGTGCCTCTACCTCCCCCACTCTCCTCTTCTGTCCACACTAATTGTCTGTAGTTTACTGGCCATGCCACACGGCATATATCCGTATGTTTGTTGATGCCGCTCTTTCCACTTGGAGGGCCCTCCCATGCCCTCCACCTTCGCCAGAATTTGCCAATCCCCTCTTTGTTCTTCTAAATCCCTCAGCTACCACCTCTTTGGTCAAGCTCCCCTGACCTTCCCAGGTGTGAAGGAGCATCTCCCAACTCCCCCTTTCGTGTCATCAGTGTATCTTATAGATACCTATGAATACATTTATCATACCATATAATCTTAGATCTTAAGATGTACAGAAGTGCGTTTGGGGCACCTGGGTGCTTAGTTGCTGGAGCGTCTGACTTCGGCTTGGGTCATAATCTTGGGGTCCTGGGATCGAGTCCCACATCCAACTCCGTGCTCAGTGGAGACTCGGCTTCTGTCTCTCCCTCTCCCTCCACCCCTCCCCCGTCATATAAATAAATAAAATCTTTAAATATAATCCATGGCTCAGAATCCTACGTTCATCGGTTCATGTGTGACCCTCTTTTGTTACTAATCATCCACCCTAAAAACTAGGATTGACAACTTCCACATATACCCCCCCCACCCAATGCTTAATCTTGTGTTTATCATTTTCTTGCTTCTAAAAATATTTTTATCTAGAAAATCTTCTTTTTATTATTTTTTTAAAGATTTTATGTATTCATTTGACAGAGAGAGACAGCTAGCGAGAGGGGGAACACAAGCAGGGGAAGTGGGAGGGGAAGAAGCAGGCTCCCAGCGGAGGAGCCTGACGTGGGGCTCGATCCCAGAATGTCAGGATCACGCCCTGAGCCAAAGGCAGACGCTTAACGACTGAGCCACCCAGGCGCCCCCTAGAAAATATTTTTTAAATCAATTTTTAAAGTCTCCCTAGCTTTGATTCCATGGATCTGTGGAATCTAGGGAAAAAAAAAAAAAAGAACAAACAAAAAGCAGAAACAGACCCGTAAATACAGAGAACTGATAGTTGCCAGGAGGGAGGGGGAGGAGGACAAAATGGGTGAAAGGGAGAGGGAGATACAGGCTTCCGTAATGGAATGAATAAGTCACGAGGATGAAAGGTACAGCATAGGGAAGAGTCAACAGTATGGTAGCAGCCTTATGTGGTGACAGATAGTAGCCACACTTGTGGTGAACCCCACAGAAGGAGTAGAGTTGTCGAATCTGTGCAGAGTTGTACACCTGAAACCGAACGTAACATTGTGTCAACTATACTTCAATTTAAAAAAATTACCCTAGGTTTATAAAAATTTAAAAAGTCTTGCTTTTTAAAAAAGTTGAGTTTGAATGTGCTTATATATCTTTACTAGCCATATATATATATATATATATATGTGTGTGTATATATATATATATATGATTTTATTTATTTATTTGTCAGAGAGAAGGACAGGCAGGCAGAGGGAGAAGCAGGCTCCCCACCAAGCAAGGAGCCCGATGTGGGGCTCAATCCCAGGACCCCGGGATCATGACCTGAGCTGAAGGCAAACACTCAACCCACTGAGCCACACAGGTGTCCCTACTACCTATAAATATTTCCTCTTGTGAAATAGCTGTTCATGTCTTTTGCCCATTTTCTATTAGCTTTTTATCCTTTTCTCATTAATTTTCAGGATTTCCTTACATGTTCTTTTAATATTCCCTTAGAGTTTTTTTTCCCTTGGAATTCAAGTACACAGAAAAAGTTTAATTTCTATAAATTTATGTACGTCTATGTATTTATACATACACATAAGTACATATTTGTGTATGTGAACCTACATACATAATCCCAACACATGTATTTCAGTTGCTTTCTTTATTCAAGAGTATCATCCCCTACGTAATATCCTGGGACTTCTTTTTCATCTTCCACGTTATAGTGCTAAGATTTATCTCGGGCTTGCTGTAAGTAGCTGAGTTTATTTACTGTGGCTGCTGTAGATTATTCTAGAGTGTGAATACACTAAATTACTTTGCCCCTTGCAGCAGAGGCTCTTGGTACCCTGTGTTCTTCCCCTTGACTCACCTCTGATTTTAGCCAAATACATCGTGGCCAGTTTCATGGGACCTCCCAAACACTGGCAATTCCTACTGTTCCTGTTAGGCCTTGGGTTTCTCTGATTTCTGCTTCAGGCCCTTCTCTGCCACAAGGGGAGTTAACCCTCAACTAATGGGGGACATGAGCCAAGGGATAAAAGCCCCAGGCTCCCATCCCTCAGATGGACAATTCTGGAAGGCATTCTGTATGCTTCTCAGAGGCGTCAGTCCACAGAATCACATGCCCCGAGTCTGCTTTTCTTCCTCCCCTGCCTCATCCTTCAGTCCTTCACTCCCGCTGCCTGAGATCACTTCCCAAATAAATAACCTGCAACCAAGTCCTTGACCCCGTCTCTGCTTTTGAGGAACTCAAACTCATACAGCCAACGTGCTGATAATGAGCATGCAAACTGTTGCAGGTTTTTGCTGTTGCAAGAGCGCTGCTAAGAAAATTCATGTAAAACCCACTGGTACACGAGTATAGGAATTTCTCTTGTGTATATATGTAGGAGTAGAAATGCTGGGTCAAAGGCTAAGTCAACTTTCAATGCTACAAGACAGTTCCGAACTGTTTACCAACGTGCTTTTTAACAGTTCGTAGTTTCAACGTCATATATGGGATCTTATTGTTCCACATCCTCTCCGATACTTGCTGTTGTCAGGTTTCTCAATTTTCACCACTCAAATGGATATCAAATGGAATCTCATTGTGGTCTCAATTTGTACTTCCTGATAATTTGTGAAATTGAACAGGGCTTCATATATTTATTGACCATAAATGTTTCATCTTCCGGGAAATGTCTATTCTTAGCTTTTGCCCATTTTTCTATTGGTTGAGTGTCCTTTCCTCATTAATTTCACTAATTCTTTATTTTTTAATTTTTATTTATGTATTTAAGTAATCTCTACCTCCAACATGGGGCTCAAACTCACAACCCCAAGATCAAGAGTCACATGCTTCATCAACTGAACCAGCCAGGCACCCCTAATTTTACTAATTCTTGGACAGTTATAGGGTTTTTTTCCCTTGGCACTCAGGTGCTCAGAATTGACTTAATCACAGTCTTTACCTGATAAAACCTTTTTTCTGGTTACAAAATTAAGGCACGCTTGTCGTAAAAGAAACATGTAAAGAATACAGACACATCTAACATAGAGAAAGTCTTCTTTATGTCAGTTCCACCCCACCTCTGAGCAGGAATGACTCTCACGAGTTTGTCATCCCCTATTTTTGGGATTTCGTTTTCACGTATGTCTCCCAAATCAGATCGTTTCTCAAAAGTAAGGACTGTGTTGTGGTCATCCTCGTATTCCCAGCCCCAGGCAAAGTCCTGGCTTAGATCAGGAATGTAACACATCACTGTTGAACTGACTCCTGAGAGGTGGGTCAGAAGAGAAGTTTTAAAGGTACAAGACTTCAGTTTGACTGGAACAGAAGACTCAGGAGAAAAATGGAGGATAGTACTGGTAAAATGTTCTGGGGCTTGATCACTTAAACCCTTAGCTGTTGGGCCAAAGTGTTTGATTTTTATCTTGGAGGCAGACTGCCAAGGAGGCACTCAAGGCCACTTCGGGTGCAGGCAGGTTATTTGTTCTTACGTTTTTATCAGCGACAGAATTAAAATAAAACATTGACAATCTAGTCATCTAATGGCAGTGTACGAGATGATAAGGGAGGAGGTTGGGGAAAAGAAAACCAAAGACAGAGAAATGAATGAATCAAGAAGTTACTAACTTTTGGGGGGGGACACAGACTCCTATGAAAAATTCATGAAAACTAGGCCCTCTTCCAGAAAAGCAGACATAAACCTCAGCCCCCGCACTTTAAGTTTTTTTTGGGGGGGGGGTTATTTATTTAAGTCATCTCTACACCCAACGTGGGGCTTGAACTCACAACCCCAAGATCGAGAGCCGCACGCTCCACCAACCGAGTCAGCCAGGCGCCCCAACCCCTGCCCTTTTTAAGAACCTTTGATCAGTGGGTTATTCTAAGAGCAAGAGATGAAGAACTTGAACCGTGATGGCAGAATGTGTTCATTCACTCAGACACGTTGATCCCTCTCCTACTAGATGCAAGGCACTGTGCCCAGTGCTGGACACACACACCACCCGGTTTAAAGCATGGAGTACAGTGTGACATGGTGGTCAGCAGCACAGACTCTGAGCCCAAGTGTCCTGTTGGTTTCAAACCCCTGCCAGGTGACCTTGGCTAATTTGCGAAATCCATCTGCACTCTGCAGGTGTTTCACAGAGACAGTACTATCATCACCCTCATCATTAAGGGAATCCTACATCCCAGTAAAGCACTTAGAATTCAAGGCATGGAGGGAGCCTTTGGCAGAGCCTTAAGGCAGAAACCAGAGTGGAGAGCAAAAGGAGGAAGCAGAGAACATGGGCTTGATTTCAAGAGCTTTGGCTAAAATGGAGGAGGGGAGAGAAGGCAGTAATTAGAGGGGGAAGTGAGGGCAAGGGAAAAAAAAAATTTTTTTTAAAGGTGGGTGAGATCCTAAATGCTGCGGGGAGGACATAGTGGAGTGGGTGAGGCTGAAGGCAAATCACTGATCAATGCTGTTTCCCCTAAAGGTGCCCAGAAGGCAGATGGGAGGGCTCTAGGGCAGAGGTGGAGGGTCTGGCTTTAGCTGGGAAGCCACTTCCGCTTGTGAGCTGGAGGGGAGGAGTCAACTGTGGTGTGGCTGCAGGTGCTGGCTCGGAAGTAACCACAGGCCATCGGGAAGGAATGTCGCCCGTGGGGGAGGGGTGGGGAGTAGGGGCTGGCAGGAGGTCTGAGAAGAGAGGGCTAGTGGCCGGCTGACGGAGCATTTTAAAGAGGGGATAGCCAGGGAGTAGAGGAGGTGAGGAGATTGCTGGGGATCCCTCAGGGCCCCCAGTTCATAAGGACAGGGATCCTTCTGGTTGGGGAACTTCTGATGGTCATCAGAGCTACGGGAGGAGAAAAGCATTAAAGAAGGGGCAGTGAGTGCTGAGTGAAGTCAGGAAGAATGGGGACCCACAGGGGACTGCTGGACTTGCCAACCAACTGGTCACCGCCGAAGTGGTGTCTGAGGATCCCTGTAATGTCAGAGCAGATGACAGATGGCTGGGAAGAAAAGAAGAAGAACGGGACAGCGGTAAACTACCCACAATCCAAGATCTGGCTGTGGAGTAAAGGGGAAAGTAAGACATTAACCAAAGAGAGAGTCAAGTGGGGCATATTTTTCTTTCTAAAAGTTAGGAGAGATGCCTATGTGAACACATATGTATATGTATAATTTTTTAAGGCAAAGGCAGCTGTTGTAGTTGCTGGCGGGAAAGGGAGGAGTGAGGCCCCAGGTCAGCAGGGTATGACGCAAGCATAAAATGGTAATAAATAGCTCCTCTTGGCCAGGTGTTTTCCAGAAGACTGTCATCCCCAATATACAGAGGAGAAAACTGAGGCTCAGAGAGGTTACTTGCCCCAAATCACACTGCTAGTATGTGACAGAGCCAGGATTTAAACCCAGGTCATAGCACTCCAAAGCGCCAGTACTTACGGACCCCTATCCCACAGACGGGCAGAAACGTTGACACTACTGAGGAGGAGGAATACTTCTCTTGGCACCCAGGAAAGGCAGAAAGATTTGGAAGACGTGTGTGCTCAAGATTTTGTGTTTATTTAGAGTTATTCTCCTTCCCACTCACATGTATAAGCATATGGACTTTTAAAGTTGGCATGATTGAGGAAGCCTAACTTGACACAGAAAAAAACTGAGCCAGAGGACTGAGCCAACCTTTCTGTAGTGAGAGAACTGATTGGACGTGGCTGAGAAAGTTGCCTCTGAAGACCCAAGACAGCTGTGTGGCCACCTGATTCACCCAACCCTCTACCCAAATGGTAGCTTCCTGGGAGAATCAATCTCCCCTTAATTCAAGAGAACAGAGGGCAAACAGTTTGCATGTGTTGACAAGTTGTTTATTACAATGATCAACTTGAGGCATTTTGTGATGTATTTTTCATCTATCAATATTTTCTTTCTTTTTAAGATTTTATTCATGTATTTGTCAGAGAGAGAGCGAGAGAGCACATGCAGGGGGAGCAGCAGAGGGAGGAGCAGACTCCCTGCTGAGTAGGGAGAGGAGGGGGGGGAGGAGGAAGAGGAGATGGGGGAGGAGGAGGGGGAGGAGGGGGAGGAGAAGAGGGAGGGGGAGGAGGAGGGGGAGGAGGAAGAGGAGATGGGGGAGGGGGAGGAAGAGGGGGAGGGGGAGACAGAGACGACGAAGTGGGGCTCTATCCCAGGACCCTGGGGATCATGACCCAAGCCGAAGGCAGACCCTTAACCGACTGAGCCCCCCAGGTGCCCCAACAATATTTTCTGATGGGTGATTTCAAAATAACTGCCTAAAGAACAGATCTCATTTCTTTTTGTCAAACTCCCACATTCAGGGAACACAGAGAAAAACCAAAACCAAACCATAGCCCAAAGGGAACTGTGTAGCTTTATGGTCAGGTCACAGGCCAGGGCCAGAGACAGAAACTGAGAGCTGTGGTAAGTAGCTGGGCAAACAGGACCCAAGGTCAGGACACAGGAAGCAGACCCTATTGCCACACCAAAATCCCAGTCCCAGAGGTCACACCAAAGGCAGTGGAGAAAATGCCAGGGTTCAAGGGCATCTAGCAGACCAGGAAAGGACTGAAAAAAGCAGCTCTGAGCAGAAAGGAGGTAGCCACCTGACCCTGCTTGCAGACTAACCTCTACATGCCCACAAAGGCCGTTTTAAGTCATCTAGCCTATTAAAAACAGTGAAAAGAAACCAGTGAAATCAAATTTAATATGCTTTATTTAACTGAATATATCAGAAGTACTAGTGGGGCGCCTGGCTGGCTCAGTCCGTGGAGCATGCGACTCTTGATCTCAGGGTCGTGAGTTCAAGCCCCATGTTGGGCACAGAGCCTACTTCATTAAAAAAAGAAGTACTATCATTTCACATTGTAATCAATATGACCAATAGTTTAAATTCCTTTTTTCATGCTAAGTCTTCAAGATCTAGAATGTGCACTTGCACTTGCAATATATTTTGATCCTAACTCACCTTCTCTCGAGTGGTCAGTGGCCTCTATGGCTAGTGGCCTTTGTGTCAGTCAACACAGGCTTAGAGAAAACCGTAGTTAACATTCTGGCATTAAAGCATTTTGTCTATATATTTTTTCTTTTGCTTTCTTTTAAAACATGTTGAATTGGGAGGGGGTGGACTTTGAAGGGAGTGGGAGAAAACTCTCAGATGCCGAGAGTTTCTATTGTGAAATTTTAAATGATTCGGGTATCCCTCTCCTAGTCAATTTCCTTCCTTTCATTGAGAGATGCTGCTGCTGCTGCTGCTGCTGCTTCTCTTTTTTAAGCCCCATGGTGCACAGATTCTCTTGGGAGATAAAAAGAGGGAATGTGACGCAGGCGGGTGCCTGCTACCAAGCATTCACTCCTTCTGTTCATTCATTCATTCATTCATTCATTCATGTTTGCTCTTAACAACCATTACTACACATCACCTACCGTTAGGGATTGTGCCTAAGGTTAGTCTTCCAAGCATAGTCCCTGGCTTGTGAAACCTACAATTTTGCAGAAAAGTCAGAGAAATAGTTACAATAAAACGTGGTAAGTGTTATGAAAGGGGAAGGCGGAGGAGCTGAGTGGCCACCTGGGAGAGTAATGGAATCCATCTCCGGAGATGAGGTAAGAGAAGGCTTTAGGGGTAGAGGAAGGAAGGAAGATTGAAGGAAGAAGAGCTAAGCAAAAGGGAGAAGGGAGAGCTGGAAAATGCTGGAGGCAGAAAGAACTGCTGTAAGGAAGGCCCAGAAGGCGTTTGTGGAACTGAAAGCGGTTCCCTGTGGCTGGGCCCCCCCGGGGTGAGAGGGAATGCTGGTATCAGGCATCATTCTCTGGGCAGCCCAGTCAGTGGTGCGAGCTGGGAGGCAGGATGTTGACAAATTGGGAATAGGCAGCCCAAGACAGGAAGAACTCCACCCTGAAAATATTCCTTCACCAGCTCACCAGTTACACGCTCAAACAGGTTAATGAGCTACTCTTTTTTCTTTTTTTACTCTTTTTAATTTTAATTCCAGTATAGTTCACATACAGTGTGATGTTAGCTTCTGGTGTATAACGTAGGGATTCAGCGCTTCCATACATCACCCAGTGCTCATCACGATACTGTGTGCTTGATCCCCATCCCCTATTTCTCCCATTCCTCCCACCCACCTCCCCTCCGGTAACCACTAGTTCTCTGTAGTAAAGGGTCTGTTTTTTGGTGAGCTGTTCTTTATAGAAGCAAGAATCTCTCCTATAAGGATTATTCTCTTTTCAGATTATGTCAGGCTCTGAAGCCTTCTTTTTGATTCAGAAAATTGAACGTGATTGAAGTTCCACATAATAAAGGTCATATAAAAGCACATATAAAATACAGGAGTGGGACTAAAGAAGGGGTGTTAACTCTGCCCAGGGGAGGTCTGCAGAGGCTTCCCACAGCAGATGACACTTCAACAGGGTCTGAAAGAAGGAGGATTGTCAGGCCTCCCAATGGAAGGACATGCTGATGATAATGATGATCATTATTTACTAAGTGTCAGGCACTATTCTCATGGGTTAGGATCTAAGCTCATTTTACCTCCGTAAGACGCCCTAGATCCCACAATCCCTGTTCATAGGTAAAGAAACTGAGGTGCAGAGAAGTAAATTAACTTTAAAGTAACTTGTTGGGACACCCGGGTGGCTCAATCGGTTAATTGTCTGCCTTCAGCTCAGGCCATGATCCCAGGGTCCTGGGATGGAGTCCTCCATTGGGCTCCTTGCTCAGCAGAGCGTCTGCTTCTCCCTCTGCCTGCCGCTCCCCCTGCTTGTGCTCTCTCTCCCTCTGACAAATAAAGAAAATCTTAAAAAATAAATAAAGTAACTTGTCTAGAATCACACAGTCTGGAAGGGGTAGAGCAGTTTGGCTCCAGAGCTCATTTCATTAACCCCTCTGTCATGTCTTGGGACTGCAAGTGTTTGCATGTGCCTGCATTGTAGGATGAGGGATTAGCAAGGAATGTCAGGTCAGACTGATGAAGGAGGGAGTGACCAAATCATGCAGACTTTCAGCACCAGCACCTTGAAGACAGGCTACATGGCAGCCTTTAGGTAAATGTTTTTTATTACTTGAGTGCATGTATAAATGATTGCTAATGATCATATTTCTGAATGTGGTTGCATTAGGAGAACATTATATTCAAATCCAGACTTACACAAACCACATTTCCAGTGGTGATTCACTGCCTCAACAGATTCCCAAAGGACCCTTTAAACCATCAAGTTGACGTAGGCAGGCCGGATCCGAGGACCCAGAGGGGGTCCCACAGGACCAGCCAAGAGGGTCTCTGGCTATGTGCAGGATAGAAATCAAACATAAGCCAGGAGGAAGTGAGAGCAGAGTTTACTGAATAGCATAAGTGATAGACTATAGCAGACGGAGTGTCTGGCAGAGTCAGGATGAGAGAGGGAGGCTCTTCCTTGCTTGGGTTCAGGAGATTATATTGGAAAGGGGTTCAGGGTACGTGTTCCTTCAGGAATCCAGGGTAGGGTTCGATCGAAGGCAAGTGTCAGGTGAACAATAGGTGTTATTTCATACAGCATGGAAGGTAGGGGGTGTTGATGCCAGCATCAGGTGAGGTTTGTTCGAGGCTAATGTCCTGGAACATGTTTGGGACCCAGTACTTTTTAGATGTGATCAGGTGTTTGGGGGCCTAGGACCAAACTCAGAAAATGATTAACTTTCTTGCTTCCCCCTTGGAGTGGGAACATAGGTTCTTTGGTTTATTTGGATGCAAGGTAAGATATAGAACATGAATAAATGGGGCCTCGCAGAAAAACAGCAGGGACAGAGCCTTTCTAAAAATTGAGTCCCTTCAGTGTCCCTATTATTAACTAGAAAATGCAAAAGTTCCAAAGACAATTCATCAGGGAGGGAGGAGGTATAAGCCCTAGTTAGAGAGAGGCTAAAGCTGTCCCCTGGCTTGGCCCTTCCCCCAAAGGACCTTCACAGTCACAACACCCTTTCTCCTCTCTAAGAATCTATAGAATAAACAGCAGGGTCCCTTTCTTCTTTTAGTCAAAGCAGAATGGCCAAACAGAAAATTGGTGTCTCCCTACCCCCACTGCATACACACACACACACACCAACTCAGAAGGCTGCCTCTGCAGCCTTTTAAGAGAGCTCCCCAAAAACCTCCCAGGAAGACTTGAGTGGCTCCAGTAACCTCTCTGCTCAGAAGGCACCTTTAATTTGGGGGAACGAGACTTCTTCCTGACACCCTATGTGACACAGAGCTGCTGCATCTTTTAAAAATCAGGCTCTCTGATGTCCATAGCCTTTGGGTTGGTAGGCGGAAAGTCTCACCTCTTTAGCCCCTGACCTGACCTAAGGGCAGCTGGGATGGATGTGTCCTCCCAGCAAACCCACATAGATCCTTTTGGGAGGTGGCACTAGGGAAGAACGAGGCTTTCAGGGTGGCCTGTGCGCTGGTGTGCCTTGATACTCCTGGACCACTTCCCTTCCTGGCAGGGTTATGCAGGAACCTTCTCCTTCCACCCACCACTTCTTTCATTGGAAAGGTCAAGGAGAAAATGGTAAGATCATGGTTATTTTGAATAGGTTTAAAAAAAAAATGGAGTCAACTTTGCTTCTGCTGGTAGATACGTTTGATTTGTACAAAAGCGATTAACCGGGGTTCAGCTATAAAGACTGAGCATTTGGGTATCAGTTTGAACCCACTTCTTGTTTTTAATAATTATTAACATCCATTGTCCACTTACCATTTGTCATGCAACAGCTCTATTAACAGGTACTATCTTGTTTAATATTCAAATGATGAAAATGATCTTCTATTCACACTTTATACCCAGAAAACTGAGGATAAAAAAGGAGTTAACTTATGGGGCGCCCGGGTGGCTCAGTCATTATGCGTCTGCCTTCGGCTCAGGGTGTGATCCCGGCGTTCTGGGATCGAGCCCCGCATCGGGCTCCTCTGCTGGGAGCCTGCTTCTTCCTCTCCCACTCCCCCTGCTTGTGTTCCCTCTTGCTGGCTGTCTCTCTCTCTCTCTCTCTCTCTGCCAAATAAATAAAAAATCTTAAAAAAAAAAAGTTAACTTAGGGGCGCCTGGGTGGCTCAGTCGGTTAAGTGTCTGACTCTTGATTTTGGCTCAGGTCATGATCTCGGGGTCATGAGATCAAGCCCCACATGGGGCTCCATGCTCAGCACAGAGTCTGCTTGAGATTCTCTCTCCTTCTGCTCTCCCCCCCTTGTTCTCTCTCTGTCTCAAATACATACATACATACATACATACATACATAAATCTTTTTAAAAATATGACAAACTTTTTTAAAAAGTTAACTTGGGGCAACTGGCTGGCTCAGTCAGAGAAGCATGATGCTCTTGAACTTGGGTTGTGAACTCAAGCCCCACATTGGGTATAGAGATTACTTAAATAAATTAAAATAAACTTAAAAAAAAAGAGTTAACTCATTGGTTCAAGATCATGCAGCTAGTGAGTAGTTGATCTGTAATTTAAAGCCAAGCGGGTCTGACTTAACCTCTATAAGAAGATGTTTCCTTCAGGCAGACCAGCAGGCTGTCTATGAAAGAAAATATCAGACATGCCATTGTGATGGATGGGGTCTAAAAGACTTCTATGTTGGGAAGATTGGCAGCCCAGTGAGCAGAGAAAATAGCATGTCAGAGTCCCACATTTGGAAAACTTAACGCCTTAGGCTTTATGTCTTTATCTAGTCTGGAATCACCTGTCCTAAATATCTGAATTATTTCATAGGACACACTGCTTCTACTTCAACATTGCAGGGAAACTTCATTCAGCCTTTCCAGATCCACCCCGTTTATACTGATCTCTCTAGGTCCTAGTCCTTCCTACCAGATTCTTTTCATCCCAATTATTTCTTGCTCAGTCTATTTGTTCCTCAAGACCGTAAGCTCCAGGGAAGGAAGTACGCCACACATAACCCCATTTCTAGTTTGTCCTGGACATTATGTTTCCTCTCTTACACTGCCACATGTGACCCAGAGTCCCTTAGAAGTCTCCTCTGATGGAGAGAAGAAAGTGTCCTTTAATGGTGCCTGGAAGATTCTGCCTCCTCTCTTGAGTTTCTGTGGAATGTATAGGCTGACAGTTATACCTTAACTTGTTGTTTCTTTTCATAAAAATAGCTTTTATCTTTATTTTTATTTTTTTAAGATTTTTTAAATTTATTTGAGAGAGAGAGAACAAGCAGGAGCAGAGGGAGAGGCAGAGGGAGAGGGAGAAGCAGACTCCCCACTGAGCAGGGGCTCGATCCCAGGACCCCAAGGTCCTGACCTGAGCCAAAGGCAAACGCTTAATTGACTGGCACCCCTGTCTTATTTTTTTCTGCTGCAAGTAATACTGAAAATACTTCAAGGACTAGGGCTATGTCTTCTGCTTTTTACTTTGATAAATCCTCCCTCAGCCTTGAGCACACATTGTGGGCCACCGTCCCCATTGATCTGAATGAAGATAATCTTAACCTTAAAGTTTGGTTTGGTCCACCTGTCTCTGGGTGGACTGAGCTTCCCAGGCCTTAACATCTCCATTCATTCACTTGACAATTTTTTTCAAGTGTTTATTTCTTGTAATATTCTGGGGGTAAAAGGATAAGTGAGAAGGCCCTCGCCCCAGGAAATTCAGTCTGGTGAGAGCAACAGGTCCATAATTAGATGGCGAGTATGCAGGAGAAGTGCAGTGGAGGCTTGCCAGAGGACATGATGCCTGAGCTGAATTTGAAAGGCAAGGAGGAATAAAAAGATGTGGGGGTGAGATGGAGAACTTTCCAGGCAGCGGAAGCCGCTTACACAAAAGCGAGAGCGTGCAGCATTCAGGGAACTACGTACTCTCAAACATGAGGAGAGTAAGACCAGCAGGAGAGGTAGGCAGGGGCCAGAACACAGCATTACTTTTGTAGCATGCTGAGGAATTCAGCCATATCCTGAAAGTCAGGAAGATCTACTGAAAGGCTTTATGTAAGGAAGTAGCATCATCACATTTATGGTTTGAATAAATCACTCTGGCTGTAGTGTGGAAAAGAGATTGGAGTGAGGCAAGAATTGGGAGCAAGACTACAGGCTGAAAGACTGGTTAGGAGTGCATTGCAACAATCAGGATAACTAGCGTGAACCAAGGTAGTGACAGTGGGGTTGGAGAAAGTAGATAATAAGAGGTACATTAAGAAAGTAGAATAACAAGATTGGTGACTAATTGGATTTGGCAAGTGAGTGAGAAGTAAGAGTCAAGGATGACAATTACTTTTGTAATTGGGTGGTGCCTTTTTTATTTTTTTGAGATTTAATTTATTTATAAGAGACAGAGTGAGCATGAGCAGGGAGGGGGGTGGAGAGGGAGAAGCAGACTCCCTCCCGAGCAGGGAGCCCAGTGCGGGGCTCAATCCCAGGACGCTGGGATCATGACCTGAGCCGAAGGCAGACGCTTACTGACTGAGCCACCCAGGTGCTCCGACGTGGTGCCTTTTATAGAGATTTGGAGCATAAGAGGAAGAACAGGTCTTCAGCGGGAGTAATAAGGCCGGGGAGATGTGACGTTTGGGACACACTGAGTTTGACGTGTCTGTTGGACATCCAAGTGGAGATGTCCAGAAGCAGTTGATATAAAAGTCAACATCCAGGAGGAGATCAGAGCTACAGATATTGGAGAGGTGAATGCATAGAGAAGGTAGTTGAAGTCATGAGAACAGAGAAAATCACCCAGAGGCATTGCAGAGTGAGAAGTGGTGCAGACTTCCTCCATTTAAGGAGTAAGCCAAAGAGTCCATGATGGAGACTGAGAACAACAAGCCAGAGAGGCAGGACACAAACTGAAAAGGGGACCCAATGGACCTAAAGGGATTTTAAGAGGCTATTTTATGGCTTTCCACCATGGGTTGGGGGCAGGTACCAGCTTTCAGCGAATTGAAGAAGGATATAGATGATGAATAGATATGTCCGTCTGTTGAAATTCATAGAGCTGTATACATACTATTTACACATTTTACTATATGTAAATTATCCATAAAACACTCAGCATAAAAATTTTGTAAGGTATATCTGAACATGATCATATGCCAGGAAAAGAGAAAGTTAATGGGAAGAAATTGAGGGAGTGAGAGAAAGGTTTTGAGTAGGTGGAAGAGGTTAGCTTTAGACAGGAGGAGGGATGCCTCTTTCACCAATGGAGGGAGAGAAGAGGAGGAAGGGATGTTTATGGGAGTAGGTAAGTTGGGTAGGGAGTAAGTTAAAAAGTTGAGTTTCTTGGTAATACTCTCTTTTCACCATGAAACTGGACTCCATATGTGATGATTTTTAAAATATACCTACAAATTCTCTGATACACCTTCCTTCAAAATGGAGAACTTAATTCCCCTTCCTTTGAGTCTATACTCATTTCTAATGAATAGAATGTGGAAGAAATGATGATATGTCACTTCAGAGATTAGGCTCAAAAAAACACTGCAACTTCTGTCTCGATGGGATAACCAACCATCCTGCTTTACCTGGGACTGAAGGATTTTCTGAAACGCAGAAATTTCAGTGCAAAAACGGGATGCATTGGCAGTCCTATTCTTGAGTTGGTTCTTTCTCTCTTGGACCATTTACTTGGATGGAAGCTAGCTGCCATGTCACAAGCTGCCCTAAAGAGAGGCCCACATGGCACGAAACTGAGGGAGACCTGGGAGTCAAGGGGCAGCTAGGAACTGAGGCTTCAGTCCAGTAGTCCAAGAATAATGGAGACCTACCAACAGCCACATGAGTGGGGCTTGGAAGCAGATCCTTCAGTTAAGCCTTCAGATGAGACTGTAGGCTGTCTGGACAGCTTGACTATAACTTCATGAAAAACTTTGAGCTCAAGCCACGCAGCTGTGATGGTCCCAGATTTCTGACCCATAGACATTGTGAGATAATGTTTGTTGTGTTAATTTGCTAAGTTTGGGGCAACTAATTCATCAGAGCAATGAAAATGAGGGCAAAGTGGTGAGATAGGTTGATTTGGACGACTTTCTCCAGCAGCCCCAGACAACTACAGACAATGTGCTCAACCACTTTCTATGCCATTGATATTATGCAATGTCCAACAGTATCGTTTGTTTTCCCCCAACAATATCTTTTGATAAAGGAATTTTGCCAAAAGCTTATTTACCTTTCTCACTGAGCATGTTTATCATTGATGTTATGACTGACTGCTAAAGCTTCTTGGCAAGAATATGACCTGTCACTGTTTTGGCTTTGAAAAGTGCAACTTTAAAGGATGTCGTTATAGTTTTGACCACTTCTCTTATCTTTAGGGGTAAATGTTATCAATGTTTTATTAGGAAGCAGTATCTCGTGGGCTTTTCTTCCTCTAGAAAAATTTGTTTCGATTATCAGATTGGCCACTGAGCTTTTCTTAAAAATGGCACTAAGGCTTAATTGGCTTTATGCCACTGTTTGGCCAAGTTTCATAACCTAATGTACTAGGGACCAGGGAAAAATAGATTACCAGTTTAATAAAACATATATCCTAGAGGCTCACTGTATTTCTTATTAGCCCTTTTCTTTTCAGCTGCTCATCATAATTCATCATGTTTGTGGATTGCCCGGCCCCAGCATAGAGTCACACTATATTGTTATTTGTACTGGATATCTGGTCAATGTTTCACTTACAACTTTTCTTCCCCCTGAGTTTAAAAGTATTCAGCATCCAGATTTAATTAACTTTCAACTAACTAATTTAATTACTGAGTTGAGTTACTGATCTATTTTTGTGAATTTAAAATAAAATGTAACACAATGAAATTTCACATTGAACACATAAACAGCACATATTGTGAAACAACCCATTAGTTTAGATTAACTACACCCTAATAATTAAACATTAGCTGAGACAAACTATGGAGCCAACACAACCCAAACCTTGAGAGCAAAGTGACTGGAGCGCCTGGGTGGCTTAGTCAGTTAAGCATCTGGTTTCAGCTTGGTTCATGATCCCGGGGTCCTGAGACTGAGTCCCCCGTTGGGCTTCCTGCTCAGCAGGGAGTCTGCTTCTCCTTTTTCTCCCTCTCTCCCTACCCCCCGCCCCCGCTAATGCTCTCTTTCTCTCTCTTTCTCTCTCTCACTCTCAAATAAGTAAATAAAATAAAATATTTTTTTAAAAAAGAACTTCATTTCTTTAAAGACAATAATATTCCATTGTGTTTATATCACATTTTATTCATTCATTCATTCATTCATTCATTCATTCATTCATGGACACTTGGGTTTCTTCCACCTTTTAGGTATTTAAGTAATGCTGCTACGAACATGGGTATGCAAATACCTCTTCAAGACCTGCTTTTTTTTTTTTTTAAGTATTTATTTAAGTAATCTCTACACCCAATGTGGGGCTCAAACTCATGACCCTGAGATCAAGAGTTGCATGCTCTTCCGACTGAGCCAGCCAGGCACCCCTAAGTCCCTGCTTTCAATTGTTTTAGGTATATGCCCATAAGGCGGATGGCTGGATTGCCTGTCTTGTCTTAATCGTTTATGATGAGAATGTACTCATGTATTATTTGTATAATTTAAAACATACAGAGAAATAAAAAAGAAGTAACTATCAGAAAGTGGGTTATGGGCACATAAGGTGTCAGATGTAGAGCAGTACCTGAATGTGGCCAGACGTAGGAACTGTGCGAATCCAACAAGTGACATCTCGGGCATGCTCAACTTTCCTCAGTGACAAAAGAGCACCTAGAGACCCAGCTAGCCCATTCCTTAAGCTATAGGCAAAGTTGGAAAATCAGACTGGATTTTCCAAATACATTTTCCAGTGTCCTGTCCCTATAGCTTGCTACGATTCCCTCCACTGGGTAGATCCTTTTCGCCTGCCAACTTGACCCACATAGCAAATCAATTTTACCCGTATATCAAATGTTCTTTCCCTTCTGAGGCCCCTTTGAACATCCCAACTACACTGACTCCTGCTACATCTGAAGCCCCCAGAACTTTGTGCCTCTCTTAGGGATCTTTTCTTTACAATATGAAGACTGACTGAGGCTCACACCCATTTAAATGGTTATAGAGCCTCATCTTTAGATTTGAATTCAACATTAACAAGCATAGGCGAAGCACTCTATTAGCCAGAATTCAGGTTAGCTCCATATTCAACATTTATTAACAAATACTTATTAAGTATTTGCTACGAGTTTGGCACTCTTACAAGAGCCAGGGATAGAGAGGTGGACAAGGTCCCTGCCCTCTTATGCGTATTTTCTTCCACAGGCCTTCCTAATTTGGAGAAATCAGGAATTCATTTTTCAATCTGGTAAGTATGGGTTGCCTATGGGCAGCAGTTGGAGATCACCATGTACAAAACCATAGACAAGTTTTAAATTAAACAAATATTTATTGGGTACCTAATATATGCCAGGTCGTGTATTGGCCCCTGGGAATTTAACAGTGAACAAGACATCAATGGTTTTTTTTTTCTTTTTTCTTTTTCATAACAGCTTTATTGTGATATAATTCATACACCAGGGGTGCCTGGGTGGCTCAGTTGGTTAAGTATCTGCCTTCGGCTCAAGTCAGGATCCCAGGGTCCTGGGATTGAGTCCCACATCGGGCTCTCCGCTCAGTGGGGAGTCTGCTTCTCCCTCTCAGTCTCCCTTTGCATTCTCCCTCTCTCTCTCAAATAAAATCTTTTTTTTTTTTTTTAAAGAAAGAAACCCCTGTAACCAGTAGCAGTCACTCCCCATTTTTCTCAACCTTCCCAGCCCTAGGCAACCACTTCATTCTATCTCTATCAAACAGACTTTTATATAAATGGAATCATACAGTATGTGACTTTTTTTTTTCACTAAGCCTAACGTTATCAAGGTCCAATTCGTGTTGCTGTATTTGTCTTTATTGACAATATTGCATTGTATAGCTCTACCACATTTTGCTTATCCATTCATCAGTTAATGCACATCTGGGTTATTTGAACATTTTGGTTTTTTAAGAGCAATGCTGCCATAAATATTCATGTACAAGTTTTTGTGTGGACATATGTTTTCAATTCTCTTTGATATATACCTAACAGTGGAACTGCTGGTTAATATAATAACTCTATATTTAACCTTTTGAGGAACTACCAGTCCATTTTCCAAAATGGCTGTCCCATTTCACATTCCCACCTGCAGCCTATGAGGCTTCCATCCTCCCCCAAATTTATTATCTATCTTTTTCATTACATCCATCCTCCAAAATATTTCACTTTTTATTTTGAGGTAATTTTCGATGTAAAGAATTGCAAAGACAGTGCAAAAAGTTCCGGTAGATCCTTCACCCTAATGTGAGATAACTAGTATTTTGAAAAACATAGAAATACTAGTAGTAAGAGACCAGCTTCGGTCCTTCCCGTCCTAGGTGCATATTATAACGCAGCCTGAGCAAGTGAAGAAGGCAAAGGCTGTTTGTTACAGAGTCGGCGGCAGCCAGAAGAGGGTCACATCCAGGTGCCCAAGGTAACAAAAGTAGGAGGCAGAGGTCAAGGAGAGGGCAGATCCTCCCAAGGTCACGTTCTTGTCAGCCAGGGACTTCCTGACACCCCGCACCCCTGGTGGTCGCATCACACCGTAGCATTCTTTGGTTGTTCTCTCTTCCACCAAAGCCTGTGAACTCCCGGGAGGCTCAGGCAGTGCTTCGAAAGGCTCTCCCATTCTCCACCGCTACCCGAAAGCACTTAACGCAACCACGTCTGCCGCCACTTCCCGTAACGCGGGAGAACAGCCCCAACAGCAAAGGCAAGGCCTGGCCACACGTCCAGGGCCACACCCAGACCCGACGCCCAACTGGAGCTGCCGGCCACTCAAGGGCCGCCGCGGCCCCCGGGACACCCAAGACCGGCTCCCGATTGGCCGGGAGTGCGCGAGAGCCCGCCTTCCGGAGGTTGCAGGGCGGCCTCCCGGAGAACCCGGGTCACCGCCTCCGCTAGGGGCCGGGGGCTAAGCGCGCAGACAGGGCTCCGGTAGGTTCTCAGCAGGCGAGGTCCGGCGTGGGAGCGCCCTCCTGCAGCGAGACGAGGCCGGGAGACAAGATTAGGAGAGTCGCGAGTCCCTTTGTCTGCTCTCCGCAGCGACGCGCGGGGCGGGGCAGGGAGGGGGGGAGAGGGAGAGCCGGTTCCCGCCCCGGAAGCGGAAGTGCGGGCGCCGCGGGGTCCTGTCCAGTGCGAGCCCGGCCGGTGCGCCAGCCGTTCCGCCTTCTGGTCACTTCGCGCCCTCTCCGCTGCTCGTGTGCCCCTCGCCGGCCGCGCCATGCTGTCTCTAGATTTTTTGGACGATGTGCGGCGAATGAACAAGCGGCAGGTGAGGTTGGCCGCCCACTGTCTCGCGGGGCTCCCCGTCTCCCTTTGACGCCGCCCCTGCGGAGCCCGGCAGACCTCTGGCACCATGTGCGAGGGGCTGAGTGGGTCTGACGCCTGGATCATTCCTTGCCTTTGTGGAGCGTGTGGCCGGAGGTCGCTTTGTCCGCCCCCTGTGTTTAGCCCCTAGCTGCGTCGGGGCCTGCCAGGGGCGGAGCGGGAGGCCGGCTTTTCACGTTCCATTCCCCCTAACGAGGCAGGAGAGCAAATGGAAACCGCAGGGTGCTTTCTAAGTGGGAGTTGGGGTTGCTTAGCATTTGAGATTTGGGAAGGCGGCAAACTCGTGTTTCCTGCAATCGCAGCGACTCCCGATCAATTCCGGCGACTAGGTTTAGCAGTTCAGCACTACACTGGCTTCTGGGATGCTCGGGAAGGCGGATGTAGGCCCCTCAAAAGCCGCTGTGCTGTTTTCAGCCCGTAGCAACCCTTCTAGTACCTCTGGGCCCCAGCGGGCTGCCGTGCCTTTTCCTGGAGCACCTCTGACTTCAGAGTTGGAACAGTAGTAATACTTGCCCTTGAGTCCGCTTAGCAGGAAGGTGGCAGCCCTCAGAATGCCCAATATTAGTAGTACAGGGATCTTGAAATTCAGATCTTCTGATTTTGCCCTTAAGCCTTCCTTACTCCATCTTGAACTTCTAGACCATATGCCAGGTGGTACTGGAACAGTGCTGTAATTATTCAGTCATTAGAAAAGGTTGCCTCTCTGCACGAAGTGTGTGTAGAGCCTAGTTTTGCTTGCCTTGGACCTTTTTATAGTATTTTACTGTTAAGAATTTAACATGTCACTATTGAAGATGTTTCTCTTGGACTTGTATTTTATGCTATTTATAATTACCGTTTAGGGAAGTGGATATGCACCCTTCCCTTAATCCCCCCTTCAGATTTCACCTAGCTCAGTGTCACCTCTTAGACAGGTTTCATAATTCCTTCAGTCATACGTGATCATTCTTATCAAATGGCACTAAACGTTTGTGTCTTTATGGTAACACTTCGATTCTCACTTGTGGTATGGTGTTTTCTTCATATCTGAATTTCTAGGTTCCACGGACATTTCTCTGAAAAAGTATGTACTTTGGGCCTTCTATTCATTGTAACTTACGCTAGGTACAATGAGAGAAATGCAAAGATAAATGAGACAAACTCTGCCTTCAAGGAGCATAAGTGTGTAGAAAATGACTAAGGCAGATAATAATTATTTTGAGCTCTTGCTATGTATGAAGTGTTTTATATACCAGTGAGGTAGGTAATATTACTCCCATAATACAGATGAAGATGTGCAACCTCCGGAACGTTGTTGGGGGGTGGCAGGGACTGGATAGCATGGCCGTGGGGTTGAGGGAAAGTTATGAAGGAGGTTGTACTTGTACATGATATCTGGGAAAAAGAATTGTCAGTGACTGTAGATACTGAGAGCTAATCAGATGGAAAGAGGGAAACTAGTTTGGTTCTACTCTTCTAAAACTGCTGTAATTTACATAACTTTTCCATTTATGCCTAAATAACATACCAAATGTCTGATTAAGTTGTTTGAGTTGTAATTCTTTTTCTTATCAGGTTCAAGGGGAATACTTGAGTACAATGAGCTTCATCCATTTAAAGTGTACAATTTGATAAGTTTCCACAGTTCTATGCACCCATCTCAGTCAAGATAACAGAACATTTCTATCACCCACAAGAGCCCTTGTGCTCATCTCTCCTCCAGCACCCGGCAACCACATACTTGCTTTTTGTCAGTATAGATGACCTTGCATTTTATATACATAGAATCACAGAGTTTGTATTCTTTGGAGTTTTGGGTTTTAATTGATTATTTTGTTTATTGTATGTAATGCAGTTTTTTTGGTTGGCCTCACAGTTTCCTGAAATAAAGTGTTTCACTACCTTTACTGAATCCTATACATCGTTGTCAGTTGCCAGATTAAAGCCCTTTCTCCTACCCTCAAACCTTCAGTAGCTCCTCCTTGCCTCGTAGGTAATCGCCCAAACCCTCAGATTGGCATTTGCCGTAAGTCCTAGTCATTTTACAGGCTGCTATTTCTCACTTGTTTCAGTTTACTTTTCCTTCCTATTTCATGTTACTGTCGTTATGAACATTGCTCTATTCAAACATCTCATACTCAACTGTCTTTAGAACTCCTCTTGTATTCTTTCTGAGTCTTTGTGGACTGCCCCAGGACATTAGGTGAGCTCTGCAGTCCTTTTAGCACTTACATACTATTTCATTTGTCTTCTCCGCTTTGGAGTGTAGCTCCTTTACTGGAGTATCAGGGCACTGTTTTCCTGAGGCTTTTCTTAATCCACGAAGCCCTGATTGATCAAGTTTGCCTATTTCCATGGTGCACATACACCCGAGATGGCTGATTACACACTACTAACATGACATCACTGAATGTGAAATTAGGAAGAGATGGGGTAGCATGCAACTATAATTTCCACCTAGAGAAAAAGTAGAAAAAATCACCTCAAGAACATAGATAATGAGAAAATGTAGTAAAATAGTCAGGGACTGATGGATTTAGATTATTTATTACCTTTGTTTTTATTTTTTACTTTTAAAGATTTTTTATTTATTTGACAGAGAGAGAGAGAGCCAGCGAGAGAGGGAACACAAGCAGGGGGAGTGGGAGAGGAAGAAGCAGGCTCCCAGGGGAGCAGGGAGCCGGATGTGGGGCTCTATCCCAGGGCCCTGAGCTGAAGGCAGACGCTTAACGACTGAGCCATCCAGGCACCCCTACCTTTGTTTTTAATGTCATTTAATCGTACTAATTTTTAATAACACTGTTTAACAATCAACTTGTAAAACTCCTGAAAATTTAGCAAATTGATTCCAAATTGACTGGTTATAGGTTAGTTTCTGTTTGTTTTTGTTTTTAAGATTTTATTTTTAAGTAATCTCTATACCCAGGGAGGGGGTCAAACTTAGAACCCCAAGATCAAGAGTCACATGCTCTACCGACTGAGCCAGCCAGGCACCCCAGGTTATAGATTAGTTTTTTGATGCCCATTGAAGTGGCCTTTGTGTCCAGAAAAGCCTGTTCATAGAGTTATCTTTCATTTTAAAATATAATGTTGTTTGTAAAAACTAAAATTTTAAAACTGAGTTCTTAAGCTTTTCAGAATCAGTTTACAAATCTTACCCTATTTAAAGGCCAGGAAATTAAAAAAAGAAAGTATAGGAAATTTTAACAATCAGTTTTAAGAGGCTTTGAATATTTGGGCTAATTTACAAACAAACATCTTAAAAATATTATAAATTCAAAAATTTCCTTTTTAAGAACATCCATTATTCAACAAGCCACTGAATACTTATATAATTCTTTATATGTCTGGGGCTACTTAAGTTCTCTGAAATGTTTCAACACTGTATAAATAGTAAACTTTCTGATCAAAATAATAACTTCACAACAATTGATTATGCATTTCAAACTGGAACTACAAACCTGACCTATTCCTTTGATAGGGGAAATTCTCTTAAAATTTTATAAATACTTAAAATACCAAATATGCACAGAGTTTTTAACATAAAAATATTAACACTATACATAATTTCCTTTAAGCATTTCTGTTCTTAGTTATAAATTTTCCTTGGGTTAAAAGATGTTTACCTGCTAAGAAAATGACTATGTCATGCCAGATAATTTTTAGGTTGCTTTCACGTGTAATTTTTGGGATTGTCTTCTCTGCTTGCTGAGAATTCTAAATGACCAGAGGATATTGGTCAGGATGTGGCTAGATTCATGTTTCAGCCCTGATGGGATTAATCCACCTTTCACAGAATTTGCTTATTAGCTCCTCCTTAGGCCGCTTATATTACTTGATTGAATTTTGTATTTCTTTGGATTTTAATTATCTGTATGTCTTCCTGCCTAAATCTAAAGACCTTAGGACTTAGCAGAATTCTTCATTTTTCTATCTTCTTATCCCTTAGGATCACTCAACTCCTAATGGCTATTGTAATGATATCTGATTGAATTCTAGATATCTTTGATAATTTTTTAAAAATAAATTGGCCCTCCAGTAAAGCACACAGAAACCTAGGAGACTTTTCTTAACCGTCAACCAAATATGAGTAAGTGTGCAGCAAATAGGTATATACAGCACAGAGGACAGATCTGTCCAGATTTTTGAAAACTAGTAGTCTTGTTTAGGATCTGGAAAGTGTTATTGACAGGGTGTCTGCATTCAGTAATTAATTGTCAAGTTTCAGTGTAGAAATACTACAGTCTCAAAAGACAAACAAGGAAAAATTACAAGTAGAATTATAAACTGCACTTAGCATCCATGAGCATATTCTCAGGCATCCAGAAATCATTCTTTATCCTATGTAACTTTGAGCAAAATCTAGAATACAGCACCATCGTAAGGATTGAGACATTTATTTGCAATGGTTCCTAGAGACTTCATATTTCTTAGTTTGGGGAGATCTTTTTCATAATATTCTTTCCAAGGACACAAAGACAAGCATGATAATTCATTCCCATGGCCAAAAGAGTTGTCTTTTCTGACTTCAGGGAACGAGGTGAGGTATAGTATCCAAACACAAGTCGTGCACAGAGACGGAAGGTTTACCTGAAAACATGGTTTATCGGTCAGAGTTTAGTCTGGGAGGCAGAACCACTATGACTATTATGGAATTAAGGATTTATTGAAGGAATTAGATATTACACAATTGTGGGAAAAGCTGGATAAGTCACAGTCTAAAACTGAGAGATGGAGAATCAGAGAAATGTCATTCACCAGCTCTTCTGGAGCACTGTTACGGGTGGACAAATGTCTGGTTGATGGAGTGGGGCCACACGGAAGGAGAGTAGATGAAGCCTGTGGACGGCTGTTGCCTCTACATTGAGGCTCCGTTAGCCAGAAGAGCCGGGCTTGGACAGGAGAAAGCAAGGACAAACCAGACTCAGCCAGGCCCTTCCCGTCTGTTGCTCACCACCTCCAACCACACTGACCTTCAGCGTAGTAGCAGCTGCTTCCCTTTCACCTTCCAGATCTTGGGCACATTTCCTTTTTTGGCCAACTTTAACCCAGAGCCCTACAGGGAGCTTAGTCAAGTTGGCAAAGAACAAAACTGCTGTAGTTTACCCTTTGTCAACTCAGCAACTATATACACCTCTTCTAATTGTATTTAATTTTTCAAATAAAGGTAAAGGCAAAATTATGCTTCTAATATGTAGCTATCCTTTGTTTCTGTAATTGGCCATGTGGTTGTAGCTGTAGTCTTTCTTCCATTAAGCATTCCATATTCCTTCTGCTCTCAGCAAGAGCTCAAGTAGGTCATAGTTTCTTGCCTGGTAGAGTGACCCAAACCTTCATTACTAAAGGGTTAATGTCAAGAGTAGTCCAGCCTATGGGGCGCCTGGGTGGCACAGCGGTTAAGCGTCTGCCTTCGGCTCAGGGCGTGATCCCGGCGTTATGGGATCGAGCCCCACATCAGACTCTTCCGCTATGAGCCTGCTTCTTCCTCTCCCACTCCCCCTGCTTGTGTTCCCTCTCTCGCTGGCTGTCTCTATCTCTGTTGAATAAATAAATAAAATCTTTAAAAAAAAAAAAAAAAAGGGTAGTCCAGCCTGAAATGGATTGTTGTAGTTTTCACCAACTTTTCTCACAGGACATGAGAGTACTAAGAGGCCTCAGAGGGTTCTGTAGTCCCGTTATACTCACTTCCCTCATTTAGAAACAACCTTATTTTTTTTCTGAAAGTCAGCATCAGTCACGCTTGCCAATAAATAACCTCCAGTCTTTGCATTTTGGTTCACTTGCATGAGGAGCCCAGAGTGGCCAGGTAGTAGTCTCAACTTCCAGTTTAACGGAACCATTGTGTTCCCTGATGGAAGGATATTTCTTTTGGAAATGAAAAGTTTTGGGCCATCATCATCCAAAGTTGTGAGAATAGAAAGCAGAATTTTCACTAGCAGATTTTTAAGGGTAATAGTGAGAGGGGTCACTCCCATTCTCACCCTTTAATTCCATTTTTAAAAAAGCTTTTATTTATTTGTCAGAGAGAGAGAACACAAGCAAGGGGAGTGGCAGGCAGAGGGAGAAGCAGGCTCCCCACTGAGCGAGGGGCTTAGCTAGTGTGGCATGCTGAGATCATGACCTGAGCTGAAGGCAGACACTTAACTGAGCCACCCAGGCATCCCAATCATCCTGTAACTCCAGATTAGTGAATTGTACCTATAGAAGAAATAATCCCATAGGTTTGTTGCTGATTTCAGGGCATATACCATATACTGGAAGGCGTTAGACTCTCCCAGCCCCACAGAGTGTTGCTGATGCCTAGCTGGTGCTATAACTATTCTCAAAAGGCCATCTGTATCACTCAGAAGATAGAAACCTTACCAGTAACTTAACAGGGAAAAGTTTAATATAAAAAACTGTTAACTAGTAAAACATGCTTAACTATTAAAAAGGGGTAAAAGAGCACTCATAAAAGGTTCAGAGATAGCATGGTGAGAAAACAGTTACTACCCTCTAGGATGAGGGAGTGGACAAGGAAAGAAATAAGAAAATACCTTTCTCCAGCCCCCCTCCCGAGCCTGAGATTCAGACCTCTTTGGAGAGGGTGTGGCTCCATAGGAACATTCGATCTGCTACGGCAGTGACATTTGCATGGCAGGGAGCTGGAGCTGGTCCATAGCAGTGGCCTGCTGGGAGGCCGAGAAACTTGCCAGAGATCGTGTGGGCAGGAGCCAGGCTATGATGGTCACTGAAGAGAGCACTATTGCACCTGCACACAGATCCACTCGCTGCTACCATGTGGAATAAAAACATGGGACAGACAGGAGAAGTCCCTCCATCACCTCGCAGTGGTCCACCCATGCTTTTATTAATAAAACTTAACATCAGGGCACCTGGGTGACTCAGATGGTTAGCATCTGCCTTCAGCTCAGGTCATGATCTCCAGGTCCTGGGATTGAGCCCCATGCTGGGCTCCCAGCTCAGTGGGAAGTCTGCTTCTCCCTCTCCCTCTGCTTCTCCCTTTGCTTGTGCTCTCTCTTTCTCTCTAAAATGAATAGTCTTTAAAAACAAACAAACAAAACTTAACATCATTGAGCCAGTTGGAAAAGAATTTGTTTAGGTAACACAAGGATGGATTGGAATTCAGAGACAATAACTTGATAACTAGCCTACTGTTCCACTTTTCTTTCAGGCCGGCCACTTCAAGGTGATGGGAGACATAGTAAGACCAGTGAATTCCATGACCCATGTGCCCACAGCTGTACTTTAATTATCCATAAAATGGGTTTCCTGGTCACAAGCAGTGTTGTGTGGAATACCATGATGAGGAAATAAAGCATTCCATAAGTTCACAGATGGGGTTTTGACAAATACCAAGGACAAAGAAGACAGATCCATATCCAGAATATATTCTAGTAAGGAAAATTGCTGCCCCTCCCATGATGAAAGTGAACCAGTATCAAGCATGGTGTCATTGTTGATTTTTTTTGCAGTTGGCGGACTAGGCACTCATCATTGGTTAGAACCAAATTGGTTTTGGTGAGTGAAAATCCATGTTGCTAACCTTCAACTTGGCTGCTACAGACAGCCACTTTGATCTTTGGACAAGACAGGAGTAGCTGGGCAGAGTGGAGGACTGACATCCAGAGAACAGGGAATTTTATCTAAGTATTAAGAGACTCCTCTGCTGAGGTCATTCTTTGGTGAACATTTATATGGGACACAGGTATCTTCACATTCTAAGTACCTATTTGGAGAGCTCATTCAACATACCTCTTCCCAACCTTGTTGTCTCTGGCTTTTCAGTTATGTCCCTTCCAAGCCCCTGGCCATCTAGCCAAACTGGTAGTCACTCTTGAAGCAGTATAAATCCACACCTGTGGCCATCTCTCATTCCAGGCAAAGTGAACAACTGTTACATCACTCAAAGTTATGCCCCTTGGAGGGATTTCCCTTAATTACAGTCCCTTGTGGTCAGCCCTGAATGGACATGTAATGCCACAGCCGTCTGTTTTCAGTTGGTGCTTGATGGTTCCTGTAGAACCATCTAAAAACCAGGCCCACAGTCTTCCTTAGTCAGCTCCCCATGCGGCGATGGGTATGAGCTGAGAGAGATGAAGCGGTATGACATGAGCAGGAGCGGTGAGTGTCTGAGTCTCTTGCTTGTACAGTTTGCTTATGTCTTCCGGACCTGCTCAAGCCCAGACTTATATAGACCACGCCCACGTGATGGCGGAGTGCTGTATGAGTGCCCAACTGCATGGCTGGGTGTATCTGGGAACATCTAGTTCAAGCTGCAGTGTTCAGGTCACATGGTAACTTGGTGACCCACGGTCAAGTGTTCGGTCTCTACTAGAACTTAGTAACAAGCCAGAGGCTGTTGCTCAAGAGAATAGTTCAGAGCATAGCATAGCTTTGCCCCTAATCCGAAGGTCTGTGCTGCCGTTCACCTATAGGGAATGGCCAGAGGCTCCCTGTCATAAATACTTCAGTCACCATGAGATCTTCTGGGTCATATGGCTCAAGTGTTAGAACGGCTTTCATGGCAGCGTGGACCTGTCGCGGAGCCCTACTCAAAACTGGCTCAAAATGGGTCTATTAGATAAGAGCTTGCAGTAGTTCACCCAAATGAGGTATATGTTGCCTCCCGAATCCAAAGAGGCCCACTGCGCTTTAAGTTTGTTCGTGGTAGCAGGAACCAGATGCAGCAACTTATCCCTTGTCTTAGAAGAGCTATCTTAGCAGGAACCGCTGGACCCCAAGAATTTTCATTGGGACGGGAATTTTTGTGGTATTTATTTCCCACACTCTGGCCACATACATATTTTACCAAGGAGTCTAGGTCACGAGGTTCAACTACCAAGTCCAGTCAGCATGATATCATCAATATAATAAACAAGTTTGGAATGGAGGGCCAATCAAGGGTCTCCTTTACCAGATTAGGATAGAAAGCTCTAGAGTTGATGTAGCCCTCAAGTAGGCCCTGTTACCAAAAGCATACCTAGTGGTCTTATTCCTCTTGCTGCAGGGGTCTTCAAAGGTAGGAAATTGTCACAAAAACATGGAATGAGCCTATTTTAAGTTGGCATTGTTAGAAGCTGATGATTGTCTTACCAAGACAGGGTACCTAACCTCTGATTCTCATCATTCAGACTTATTAAGAATATGTACTGGGGCCCGGGTGGCTCAATCAGTTGGACGTCCCAACTCTTGATTTCAGCTCAGGTCTTGATCTCAGGGTTGTGAATTTGGGCCCCATGTTGGGCTCCACGCTGGGCATAGAGCCTACTTAAAAAAAAAAAAAAAGGGCTCCTGGGTGGCTTAGTCATTAAGTGTCTGCCTTCGGCTCAGGTCATGATCCCAGAGTCCTGGGATCGAGCCCCTCATTGGGCTCCCTGCTCAGCGGGAAGTCTGCTTCTTCCTTTCCCACTCCCTCTGCTGGTGTTCCCTCTCTCGCTGTGTCTCTCTCTGTCAAATAAATAAAATCTTAAAAAAAAATGTACCTTGTAGTTCCGATTATTGCTACATGTAGTAGCATTGTTAAGGGACCGTGATAGACTGCATGATAAGCTAGATTATGTTTATGGTTATGAGCCTGGAATATCACTTAGAGCAGGAAATAAGGTTGGAGAGGACAGCAGGGGCCAAATCATGGAAGGCCTGTACACTGAGGAGTTCATACTTCATAAGTAGTGAGAAGGAATTTGGAGCAGACAGTACAATAATTTCATTTTCACCTTATAAAATTAATATATAGGCACATGAGTTATATGGATGCAAGTCTAGAGGTAGAACCGTCAGATTATTCTAATAGTCTTGGTGAGAGGAAACAAGACCTGATCAAGCAGGAGCCACAGGAGTAAAGCCCACGGACTGGATGTGAGAGATGTCGGGGAGGTGAAATCCAGAGGCCTTGGGCGGATGATGGTACCAGTCGCTACACTAGAGAGTGTAGAGGAGGAAGAGATTTGAGGAAAGGGATTGAGTTCAGCTTTGGATCTGCTGAATTTAAGGTGATTTTTAGTAAGTAACAATATATTTACCTAGGGGATATACGTGGTGTGATATGAAGATAGAGATTTGGGTGTCATCAGCGAATGTTGTAATCGAAGCCATGAAGAGAAAAGATTGCATGCAGAATGGGAAGAGAAGAGGACAAAGATTGGATCTTAGAACACGTGTATTTGGGGGACCGACGTAACAAACCAAGGGATGAGTGAGTTACAAGAAAGTTAATCCAGTGCCAAGTGCTTCAGAAAGAGAAGTAAGGTAGTTGAAGTAAGTTTGTGAGCTCACCCTTACCCCCCCTTGTAATGAATAGTTTAAATATTATATTTACGTTATTCAAAAATTTGAAAAGCGGAAGTGACTTTTTCCTGTAGCTTTGCAGCATTGCGTGCTTTCGAACTTCTAGGTTTCTCCTGTTCTAGTTGAAGAGCGGTACCTCAGGACAGTTCTACTTTGTATTTCCTTTATTCTGAGTTGGTTGAGCACATTTTCATATGATTTGGGAGTCATTTTTACTTCTTTTTCTATGAACTAGCAGTTCATAATCCTTTGCCTATTTTCCTTTTTGGGTGGTTATTTTCTTACTGATTTCTTAGAGCTGTTTATAGGAAGATTGGTCTTTTGTTTCTATATATGGTAAGTATTTTCTGAGTTTGTCATCTGTCTTTTGACTTATAGTGTAATTCGCCATGCATAGTTGTGGGGTTTTTTGGTTATTGTTTGGTTATTTTATTTTGTTTTGGTAATCACATTTTCCTCTATTCATAGCTTCTGGACTTCAGGTCAATTAAAAAGACCTCCTTTACTCTGAGGCCTTGCCCGCTCTGTTTGCTTCTATTTTGTGTGTGTGTGCTTTAAAAAAAGAAAAGGTTTATTGATACATAGTTTATAAAATTCACCTTTTTAAGTGTATAGTTCATGTTCTTCAGTAAATTTATCGAGTCGTGCAGCCATCACGACAGTCCAGTTTTAGAACATTTCCATCATCCCAGAAAGATCCTTTGTGCACTTCTGCAGTTGATGCCTGTTCCCATTCCCAGTCCTGGGCATCTGCGAATCTTTCTCTTAGGATTTGCCTTAACTGGATAGTTTGTATAAATAAAACCATTGCAGCTGACTACTTTCATTTAGCATAATTATTAAAACTTGTGGTGAAATACACATAAAATGTATTGTCTCAACCATTTTTTAAAGTGTAGGGTTCGGTAGTGTCGAGTACGTGAACATCGTTGTACAACCAATCTCCAAGACTCTCTTCATCTTGCAGAATTAAAGTTCTGTACCCATTAAAAACTCCCCATTCTCCCTTCACCCCAACCCTTTGGCAGCTACCTTTCTCCTTTCCATCTCTATGAATTTGACTTCTATTGATTTTTTCTCTGTTGTTTATATGTTTTCTACTTTGTGGATTTATGCTCTAAACTATATTTCCTTCCCTGATTGCTTTGTGTTTAGTTTGCTATTTTTTCTAGTTTCTTAAAGTGGAATCTTGGGTTATTGATTTAAGATCTTTTCTAACATATGTATTTAAAGCTATATATTTCCCTCCAAGCAGTGCTTTAGCTTCATTCCATAAATTTTGATATGTTGTGTTTTTGTTTATACTCAGTTCTCAAAATATTTTCTGATTTCCCTTGTGATCTCTTTTTTGACCCATGGATTATCTAGAAAAATGTTGTTTAATTTCTGAGTATCTGTGGACTTTCCAAATTTCTTTCCAGTGCTGATTTCTAATTTAATTCCATTGTGGTTGGAAAGCATAGTTTGTATGATTACAATCTTTTAAAATTTGAGGCTCTTTTTTATTTGCCAAGGGCCTGATCTCCAGAGAATGCATCACGTGTGTTTGAAAAGAATGTGTATTCTGCTGTGTTGGGTGGAGTGTTCTCTAGGTGTTTAGTTGGTTGATGGTATTCAAGTTTTCTGTATCCTTGCTGATTTTCTGTTTTTGTTGTTTTTTAAGATTTTATTTATTTGAGAGAGCATGAGAGAGAGGGAGCACACATACACAGTGGGGGAGAGGGGGCAAAAGGAACAAGGACATGGGGTTCTATCCCTGGGGCTCGATCCTGGGACTCCAGGATCATGACCTGAGCTGAAGGCAGATGCTTAACCAACTGAGCCACCCAGACACCCCTCTTATTTTTAGTATTCATTTTCAGTGAGTTACTTTGGGTTTCATTTGCTTTTTCTAGTGTTTTAAGGTAGAAGCTTAATTTAGGAAGTTTACAAATATTTGGAAATTAAACAATTTCTAAATAACCCATGGGTTAAAGGAGAATCACAAGAGAAGTTACAAAATATTTTGAACTGAGTATAAACCAAAATACAACATATAATGTGAGACTTTTCTTTTTTTCTTAATCTAGGCCTTTATTGCTATAAGATTCCTTCTGTGTAGCATTTCTAGGCGCATCCCACAGATTTTGATGTATTTTCATTTTATTCAAGTCAAAATACTTTCTAACGTTTTCTTTCTTTTCTTTCTTCCCTTCTTTCTTTCTTTCTTTCTTCCCTCCCTCCTTTCTTTCTTTCTTTCTTTCTTTCTTTCTTTCTTTCTTTCTTTCTTTCTTTCTTCTTTCTTTCTTTCTTTCAAGATTTTCTTTATTTACTCAAAAGAGACAGGGCTGGGAGAGGAGAAAGAGGCAGAGGGAGAAGCAGGCTCCCAGAAGAGCAGGGATCCCTGATGCAGGACTTGATCCCAGCACCCCGGGACCATGACCTGAGCCAAAGGCAGCTGCTTTAACCAACTGAGCCACCCAGGCCCCCCTCCCCCAAATTTTTTAAAAAGATTTTATTTGTTTGAGAGAGAATGAGCAAGAGAGCACAAGGAGGGGAATGGCAGAGGGAGAGGGAGAAGCAGCCTTCCCACTGAGCAGGGAGCCCGATTCTGGGCTGGATCCCAGGACCCTGAGATCGTGACCTGAGCCAAAGGCAGACGCTTAACCAACTGAGCCACCCAGGAGTCCCAAAAAATTTAACATTTTTAAAAATGAAACTTGTTTTACTATTTCTGATATTATGCCTGTTTAGGCTGTTCAGGATTTTTTCTTTTCTTATTTTCATTTAAGATCATCACTGGCTCTATCAGTGACTTTATTGGGCCATAATAACAGCACATATTCTGAATATGCTTCCATTTTTCCAACACCATCAGCTTTACTTCTAGCTGCTGTCAAGGTATCTGCCTCTAATACCTCAGCTTCTAATCACTTCCTCTTTTGTGAGTTAGGAAGCAGGGGAATTGTGGTTATGGATTGATGAGTCCCTTAGTTTGAGATCTTAAGAGAAGTTGAAAACTTAGGACAACTGCAGTTTTGTAGCTCTGAGACACATTTTTGCTTCCATGGTCACTTCTGTCTTTGCTTGATTGCTGGAAGTGTGACTTCTATGAAAATAACCTATGTGTTGAACCTCAAATATCTCTTGCAAGAATAGGAAATATAATGGTGGATTTGATAACTGTAGCAGATAACTGCACGGTACGTGACTTCCAGATTATGGCTGTTAAATTTGTCAGCTTTTATGTTGCTGAATTTTCGGTCCTACATTTTTTTTTTTAAACTCTTGTTACTTATTACTTACAGTGTATTTTAAATTGTCACAGAACTCGTAGGAGAGGATTCGGCTTCCTAAAACTGTAAAAGTAAAATATCACACACAAATCTACATACCATACCTACCAAAAGCTTTGATTTTTTTTTTTTAAGATTTTAGTTATTTGAGAGAGAGAGAGAGGGCATGAGCAGGGGGAGGGGCAGGGCGGAGGGAGAAGCAGGCTCCCCGCTGAGCAGGGAGCCTGATGCGGGGCTCGATGTGAGGACCCCAGGATCATGACCTGATCCAAAGGCAGACGCTCAACCAACTGAGAGATCATGATCTGAGCTGAAGAAATGCAGTTAACCAACTGAGCTGCCCGAGGGGCCCTGCTTTGATTGGTTTTAATAACATTTTTTTCTAGTTTCACCTTGAGCGTTGAAGAGCGTATTGTTCATCACTTCTTAGAAATGATAATAGGGCTATTCACTTCTGTGGTTGTCGTTCTACATATGTCACGGTGTCTTATTAATAGTTAGCATGATGTTGCCACATGATATGAGGTTAGGTAGCTGCCACCTTATTTCTGCTAATACCAGAAAAAGACAGCCCTTTTTCGTAAGTATTCAGATGTAGTGGTAAAGAAAGCAGGAGCTAGGGAGGCAGTGTGTTTGTCTTTTGAGTAAAGACTGTTGGTGGGAAAAAGGGGAGAAAAGAAAGGGAGAAGAATACGACATTTTTCAGACTTTTGCTCAGATAGAGTATTTGTTTCAGCAAATAGTGTGCTTCTGTCTAGGTTTTGGCTCACAGACTGACTTAGCACATTTTAAGGAACATACGGGTCATACACAGTGAGGGACTTTTAACCTCTTTCTCACTGATAAGAATGATGGTGATTTTAGTGATTAGATAAATTTCACAACAATGACTCTGTAGTGAAAGGTCGTATTACAAGTCTGAGGGAAAGGAGAAGGCTAATTATGGGTAGAACAGTGACCTCCTTGCAGGGACCTGGGGAGTTGTAATTTTTGTCTTTTCATTTTTCTTTTAAAGAATGGTTATTAGATATCTCACACCTGTTCTGCCAATGCTACATCGGTACCCTTCTGAAAATGGAAAGATTCTCATCAAGGAAACAGACCTGAACTGATTGACGTGTAGCTATTTTTAGATTTTACTTATTTCAGTGCGAATTTTTAAAGTTTTGCTGCAGAAATATTAACATGGTTGATTATGGGATATTGCCATAGACCCCGCTAGGGGTATTATGTAAATATGTGGTACATGCAAGGGTTACCTTTTCAAAATCTGGCCAGTTTTGAAATATGAAACTTATCTGACCCCCAGGTAAGGAATCATGGAGCTACATTTTATATTTGGTCATTTAGGTGGACTCTCACAGCCCTTCCCTCAGAGGTCAGGATTGGGGTGTGGATTCTGTTGTTCTCACCAGTACTGTAGGTGATTTTTCAGGAGCAAAAGCTTGGAAAGTAGGGCTTTAGCTGAATTCCTGACTGCTTATCCACTGGTTGACCAGAATTACTTCTTAGAAATTAGTTTTCCTACTTCTGACCTCTCCCACTCCACTTCCTCAGTTCTGTTTTCTGAGTAAGAGGACCATATTTTTGATCTTTTAAAAAGCTACCATCTTGAAGAGGTAGAATTTAGGAGACCTGAGTTCTAATAGTTACTGCTCTGGGGTGCCTGGGTGGCTCAGTCGTTAAGGGTCTGCCTTCGGCTCAGGGCGTGATCCCGGTGTTCTGGGATCAAGCCCCGCATCAGGCTCCTCCACTGGGAGCCTGCTTCTTCCTCTCCCACTCCCCCTGCTTGTGTTCCCTCTCTCGCTAGCTGTCTCTTGCTCTGTCAAATAAATAAATAAACTCTTTAAAAATAATAATAATAACAGTTACTGCTCTGCGTGCCAGTAGCTATGCCGCTATGAGCGTATCACTTAGCCTTTTGTGCCTCAGTTTCCTTGCCTGTAAATGGGAGGAAATGTCCCCAGATGGGAATGTCAAACTACGTATCAGATTATACCTGTATGCTCATATTACTCCGTTACTCAAAGAATAGGAAATATTTGTGTCTTTTAGAAAATGTTCATATTTTCGTCCTTTGAGGGCTACGTTAATTGCGTCAGTAGAGTATGTCGTACTTCATTGGAGCACCAGAAAAATAATGTTCTGGCCGTTAACATGGACTTAAGAAAATAAACCTAAACAACTTATTTTTAAATAGATGATGCTTGAACTTAGTAAAAACTTAAAAAACATGAAGCGTATATACTGGAAGTTATTTTCGTTTCACCTCAACAGCCGATTCGTCTTTCAGAGACAGCCACTGTCCCCAGTTTCTTGTGTATCCTTCCCGAGCTAAAATTCTTATCGTAATAGGTAGTTAATAGATGATCCAAATTTATAAAAATAGTAGTAACAGTTTTCAGAAGCATGAGGGTAAATAGCACAAGAAAGAGCTAAAAGACAAAATGATTGCTGGGCTGGCCTCCCATGACCAGGATAATTGCTGGTTTTTAAATTATATTTCGATAGAAATAAAAATTAATTGTAAAAGTAGAAAATAAAGGTAAATAAGATGACACAAAATTGGCTAGTATTGTAGCCCCAGATGTAACCACTCACATATTTATGTTCTTCCAGTTTTTTCTATACGTTTGTTTCAAGAAAAATCGAAAGACCTCCCTCCCTCCCCTGCCGGAAGGGGCGGTTACGTGAGGTGGTAGATGTGGTAACGAGCTCCGTGGGGGACCCTTTCACAGGGCATACGCATATCAGATCCTTTTTTTTTTTGAAGATCCACTTATTTATTTGAGACAGAGAGAGGGGGGCAGGGAGGGGCAAAGGGAGAGGAAGAGAGAGAATCCCAAGCAGGTGCTATGCCCGGCGCAGATCTTGGCATGGGGCTCAATCCCACGACCCTGAGATCATGACCTGAGCTGAAATCAAGAGTCAGACACTTAACGCACTGAGCCACCCAGGCTCCCCTCACGTTATACACTTTAAATATCTTACTCTTTGGGGGCACCTGGCTGGCTTAGTTGGTAGAACATGAAACTCTTGATCTCAGGGTTTTGAGTTCAAGCCCCATGTTGGGCATGGATCCTTCTTAAAAAAAAGTCTTGCATTTTTATTTGTCAATTATATCTCAAAGCTGAAAAAAATTGAAAGAACAGTACACAAACACCTGTAAGCTACCACATAGATTCAACAGTTGTTAACATTTTGCTGTATTTGCTCCATGTGTACTTATGTGTGCATATAATTTTTTTTTCTGAATCATTTGAAATGGGTTGCAGATATGACAGTTCATTCCTAACTACTGTTGGCTCACTACTACTAGCATGCAGTATCCTCCATAACCATAATACTGTTATCACACCTAAGAAAATTAACACTAATTTCCTACTATTATTTTATGTTTGAGTTTCCCCAACTGACCCCAAAACGTCTCCTTTTTTTTAAAGTAATTTCTATGGCATGTGTGGGACTCGAACTCGTGACCCTGAGATCAACAGTCACATGCTCTACCAACTAAGCCAGCCAGGCACCCCCCAAAATGTCTTTTATAGTTGGGATTTTTTTCTTATATGCATTTTGTTCTTTTGAACCAAGATCTAATCAAAGTTTATGCATTACATTTGGTTATGTCTCTGTAGTCCTTTTTGATCTAGAACAATGGCATTGAATTTTTGAAGACTAGAACAGTTGTCTTGCAGAATGTCCACATGCACGTACATTTTTTAAAATCACAAAAATGAGTCAATCATCCTCTTATCCAGCCTAGTCCAAACCAATTAGCCCACGTTGTTTCTCTCACTTGAAATGCCTTTCTCATATCATATCTGCTTATTGCAGTAGAATCTTACAATTTGTCAAGTAGTGGAAATTTAGTAAGACAGAAAAGGCTGGCCTTCAAGTCCTAATTATGTGACTGACAAGCTGTGTGACTTTGGCAAAGTCATTTTCTCTGTCTGAGACTAAGTTTCCTCCAATGTAAGAAGAGGAGTGGAGTTAAATGCCATTGAATAGCCCATTGTTGTCAAGGGATAAACGTTGTAGAAAACTAAGTCCTAGAGGAGTGTAGAAGCAGTGGTATGTACCACGGTTGTGCTTGAACTTAAGGTGAATTTTGGTGAAGCCTAAATGAAATAACATCTGTGAAAAGTTTTAAACGTAAGTTATTATGTAAGGGTCGTGTGTTGAGTGACCAAACAAGAGAAAGGTTACTGGGGGATAGGAGGCTGGGCTGGGATGCTGATGGTATAATTATTACAGTATTTTTAAGACTGTCTCAGAACTTCAGCTGCCCTAATAGTACTACCTGAAACATTTTTGGTTTTGTTTTTGTTTTGAAACTTTTAAATTGATATACTCTCAGTTGCTTTCTTGAGTGGGGATAATTATGGATCTCATTTCTTCTCTTTTGTTCTTACAGCTCTATTATCAAGTCCTAAATTTTGGAATGATTGTCTCCTCGGCACTGATGATCTGGAAGGGGCTAATGGTCATAACTGGAAGTGAAAGTCCAATTGTAGTGGTGCTCAGGTAACAATTTTTCTTTTCAAGGCGTAGGATTGCATGCCATTACTTGAGAGGAAAATTGAGAAATTGAGTAACGATTATATTATTCCTCTGGAAACTATGCTTTCCCAGAAGAGGGCCTGAAAGAAAATTAGTTACTATTTTTCAACTGTGAGAAATGCACAGCCTTGTTAGGCACTTAGAATTCAGACCCCAAAGGGCTCATGACTTTTCCGTAAAACGTTTACTATGTGAGTTTTATTTTGGGCACTTCTTTTTTTTTTTTTTTTTTAAAGATTTTATTTATTTATTCGACAGAGATAGAGACAGCCAGCGAGAGAGGGAACACAGCAGGGGATGGGAGAGGAAGAAGCAGGCTCATAGCGGAGGAGCCTGATGTGGGGCTCGATCCCATAACGCCGGGATCACGCCCTGAGCCGAAGGCAGACGCTTAACCGCTGTGCCACCCAGGCGCCCCTATTTTGGGCACTTCTTGTAAGAAAGTGTTTGAGTGTACTGTATTTTCCTGAAATAATTCTGTCTTCTTACATTCTTCCTTTTGATACAGCAGGGCTGCTGCATAGTTGTTAGTTTGTTGGATTAGGTATCATCTCCACGAATTAATTAAAAGAGTTTTTCTGCAGCATGTTCTCAGTGTCAGTACAGAAGCATCACTAATTATTTTCGTGTTTCCTGCTGACCTTTAAATACCACTTCCAGACAGACTTCAGGAATTTTGAAGATTTTAATGCTGCCTCTTAAAGTGACAGTACTGAATCTTTTCCCATTGTACTTCCTTCTCTACCCTTGAACTCATACTCTAGTGATTTAAAAACAAATTTAGTAACTAACTCCTTTTTGGAGAATTACCCTTGGTTTAATTGAATCATTATAATTCTGTCTTATTTGGGGCTTAATTATATAAGCTATTTCAAATCTTCTCTGGAGATAATGGTGTATAAATAGAAAATAAATCTTTAACATTATCTAGAGTATAGGTAATAGTACGTTACTCTTAACAATATCCGTTTGATTCCTTCATTGTCATATATGCACTTCAGCAATAAGTGGTTCCAACAGCAAGGCACCGGGTCTCCGGTGTCTTACCTTACTCCTGCTCTTACGCATACCTTTGTTCTATGTTTATTAATGAACACATCCAACTGTAAGTTTAGAGATCCGAAGGCATGTATATATTTTATTAGCTGGGAAAGCATGCACTACTCTGGGAGTACAGCGATGTGGCCCCAAGTTCCCAGACAGTTTTAAATTCAGTGGAGAGCTTCAGTTTCAGACGCTGACAGAAGGAGAAGCCACACTAATTGGCACTGTGGGAAAAAGATGTAGACAGAGAACCCAGGGAGGCTTCTTTTAGAGGTTCTTCTGGGATTATTTCAGATTGAGTTCCCTTCAGTGGAGATGCTTAAGGACACTCTAATGACTTGTAAACTGGGGATGTTGGAGTGAACAGGGGATTCGACTGAGGACCTCTTCACACAGTGGTCCTGAAAACAGTTCACTTCTGCTACGGCTGGAAAATTTATAATCTCAGTTGGGGCTTAAAAGTGGTGTTTGGACAAATTATTTTGCAGGTAGGTTTATTTATATACTAAGCTTTTCTGATTACTGATGTGGAATAAAGAAGGGAAATTAAAAGAGACCAGGTCCTTTTGGAAGAGAATGTGGTCAAGACTAGAAGGAGCGGTCATTAGAGAAAGGTAATGTACATGATTGGGTGGCCGAGTAAAACCAGGTGGCCCAGGTTTCATGTAACTTCGAGGAATATAATTATTACCTGAAACTAAATATGCCTCAGAGGATTCAGGTTAACTGAGAATCCACTTTTAGGACTTTTGTGAAGTCACTGGGGATAAAGACAAATAACTTCTTAGAAAAATATATTTTTTAAATTCCAATATTTGACCCATAGTGTTATATTCGCTTCAGATGCAGACAAATACTATATTATTTTTTTTTAACGGAGATTCAGCGAACATTCAAAACTTTTTTTTCCCCTTTATAGAGCTGAAGTCAGTTTAAAAATATTTAAGTGGTTTATATATAACTTATAAAATTTACAATTGATGTATTCTAAAAATTTAGTTTAGTCAGGCAATAGTAAAAAGTTTACTAATAACTTAATGTTTAAAAAGTGTCCCCCAGTTTATTTCTTTAACGGTCCTCTTACTGCACACTGTTTTGTTTTTAAGATTTATTTATTTGAGAGTGCGAGCGAGCATGCAGGGTGGGGGGAGGGGCAGAAGGAAAAGGAGAGAGAGACTCCCAAGCCGAAAGCTCCCCGCTGAGCTCAGAGCCCAGCACCAAGCTTGATCCCATGACCCTGAGATCATAACCTGGGCCCAAATCAAAAGTCAGAAGCCTAACTGACTAAGCCACCCAGGTGCCCCATTGCACACTATTTTTAATGCCATCTGTTTCTGAATTTTTAAATCTTTTTATTTCTCATCCAGCTTTCTTCCCTGAAATCTAGAGTTGTTTTCACCCCACAGTGGACATCTCCATCTGAATGTTGACGGGGCACTTGAAACTCCATGTAATAAAAGTAAAATTCATCTTCTTTTCTCACACACCTGTTCTTCCTCCTACTACTTCTTTTTTTTTTCCCCCTTAAAGATTTTATTATGTATTTGTCAGAGAGAGAGAGGGAGAATGAGCACAGAAGCAGGGGGAGCTGTAGGCAGAGGAAGAAGCAGGCTTCCTGCTGGGCAAGGAACCCGATGAAGGACTCGATCCTAGGACCCTGGGATCATGACCTGAGCTGGAGGCAGATGCTTAACCGACAGAGCCACTCAGGCACCCCTTCTTCCTCCTTTTTCTGTGACTGTCACTGCCATCTGCTCCATTGCCATTGTTAAAAATCCAGCAGTCATCTTTGATCACCCCTTTCTGTCCTGTCTGATTGGCCATCAAATTTGTTATTTTCCCTCTCTCTTCTTCTCTTATTTTATAGCTGTCTTCCCTGTTGTTGTTCTATTTCAGGCCCTCCTCATGTCCTGCCTGGGCTGTTGTAGTGACCTTTAAAAATATGCTTTTATGGGGCGCCTGGGTGGCACAGCGGTTGGGCGTCTGCCTTCGGCTCAGGGCGTGATCCCGGCATTATGGGATCGAGCCCCACATCAGGCTCCTCTGCTATGAGCCTGCTTCTTCCTCTCCCACTCCCCCTGCTTGTGTTCCCTCTCTCACTGGCTGTCTCTACCTCTGTCGAATAAATAAATAAAATCTTTAAAAAAATAAAAAATAAAAAAAATTAAAATATGCTTTTATAATCAGAAAAAGTTAATATATTTTCATTATATGGAATGTTGAAAACACAGAAAAAATCTAAATGGAATGAAGTCACCCATAGTTCTGGGATATAGTCACCATTAACATTTTAGTCTCTTTTTTCCTGTACATTACTTCTTACTTGCTTCTGTAAGTGCATCCTTTTCTTTGTGTGTCCCCTTATGATTCTCCTGTGTCCATATTTTTTTTTTTAAGATTTTTTTATTTATTTATTTGACAGAGATAGAGACAGCCAGCGAGAGAGGGAACACAAGCAGGGGGAGTGGGAGAGGAAGAAGCAGGCTCCTAGTGGAGGAGCCTGATGTGGGGCTCAATCGCAGAGCACTGGGATCACGCCCTGAGCCGAAGGCAGACGCTTAACGACTGTGCCACCCAGGCACCCCATGAAGTGATGTTTCTTAAATGTAAATGTGATTATGATACTCCTTGCTGAAAATTCTAGAGTGTCTTAGAGGCAGGTTAGCACTGGGAGAGTGGATTCTGTTGGGCTCCCTGTTCAAATCTCACCTTTAACATTTTTTTGATTTATAACTTTACAACTTTTTTTTTTTTTTTTTTTTTTATGTGGCAGAGAGACAGCCAGCGAGAGAGGGAACACTACAACTTTCTAAGCCTCAATCTCCTTGTTTATAAAATTGGGATGATAATATCTACATCATAGAGTTGTTCTGAAGACTGTTTAAAAAAAAAAACTTAGAATGGCACTTTGCACACAGTAAGTGCTCAGTAAAAATGAGCCATTAAACTGTAGCAGCTCAGCTTTTATCTGTTTTATTGATATAATTTTCAAGCAAAGTTTTATTTGAACAAAGGATGTCACTGATTTTAAAAATCAAAGTAAAAACTTGAAAACTACAGGTCGGTCTAGAATACTTTCTCTAATATTTTCACCAAGCACATGTCCTATCTTCTGCCTTAACATCTGAAAAAGGGAACTCATTGTCCCCTGAGGAATCTTAACAAAAGTTGTAAGAATAAACATGTACTGAAAATCCATGTCCCCAGTAGTTCACTATATGTTGCTGTATATTGGAGTCACCTGGGTTGTTGTTTGTTGTTGTTTTTTTTTTCCCCTATATATTGGAGTCACTTGGGTCTTTACAAAATACGATGTCTGCCTCCCATACCCAGACATTCTGATTTAAATGGCTGGAGTTACAACCTAGACATTGGGATTTTTTTCTTTTTTCTTTTTTTAAGTTCCCCAGGTGATTCTAATGTGCAGCAAAATTTGGGAACAACTACCATATTCCCTTATATTGAGGTACCAGAGTCTTATACGGACATGTTTGGACTTTGTCATTATTCCTATATTGGATTTTAACCCTTACCTGTCTACTTTTCTCTTACTAAGTCTATTATTGAAAACTGGAGCTTGAGTTTCAGAAAATAATACTGATGGGCTACCTCTTCGTAGCAAGAAAAAATTCATTAGGGGGCATCTGGGTGGCTCAGTCATTAAGCATCTGCCTTTGGTTCAGGCCACGATCCCAGCGTCCTGGGACCAAGCCCCGCATCGGGCTCCCTGCTTGGGGAGGAGCCTGCTTTTCCCTCTCTAACTCCCCCTGCTTGTGTTCCCTATCTCACTGTCTCTCGCTGTCAAATAAATAAATAAAATCTTCAAAAAAAAATAGAAAGAAAGAAAAGGTTCATTAATTAGTGCAAATATCATAGGACCTCTGAAGAACTTGGTATAGGGTAGAACAGGGGAGAGATGAGAAGACATTCTAGAAGTTTGTCCTCACTAATTACCATGGAATTGAAGGCTTTTCTCATTTCTGAAGTTCTTAAAAATCTCTGCTTTTGTTCTTGGTTTTCTTTCTTGTTTTTCTTTTTGACATAAGTTGATAACAGAAGCATTATCTGTGTAGCTGACTATTCTTTGACTTGATGAGCTGTTTTTCCTTCTTAGTGAATCAAAACCGTAAGGTCATCTTGGTCTATATCTTTATAAATGGCAGAAGGCGATCCAGTTCTCATTTGAATATTTGAATGTGTTTAGCATTTTCAGATGAGGTGAGAATAAGGGCAGTGATTATAAAGTTCATTCTTTTATATTCCATTTGTCACTTGAAATTTTAAAAGGTTAAGGAATTAGTTACATTGCCCTTTTCAAGATTTAAGCTCCTTTGAATAGTAATGCTTCAAACGCATCTAGTCAGTAAAGGCTAATAACTAAAGAAACTTTTGTGTAATTCATTAGTCTGTGGAAACCGTATTTTGAGAACAACACACATCAATGCTGATATATTTGTTAAAGTATTGAGTATACTCCAGGGGTGATACTTGCGACTGTTTTGTTGAATATCTGATTTAAAAGTAAATTTAATCTCACACTTTGTTTTCTTTTATATTCTTTTCTCTCTCCTAGTGGCAGCATGGAGCCAGCATTTCATAGAGGAGATCTTCTCTTTTTAACAAATCGAGTTGAAGATCCCATCCGAGTGGGAGAAATTGTTGTTTTTAGGATAGAAGGAAGAGAGATTCCTATAGTTCACCGAGTCTTGAAGATTCATGAAAAGTATGTGCAAACTATGTCTTCTCTGTTTAAAGAACTTTTCCTGTTTTAGTGTTTGCAGTATTTATTTTGATAACCTGAAGATTAAGAAGAGTGGGCAGTGCCTGCATCCTTCTTCCAATCCATTTTTATGAATGTCTGAAGGTTTCGTGAACATCTGGAAAGCTAAATAGTTAATTATTCATTTATTTCTCTGAAGCTTTTTCTGGAAGTTTTTCTTGGTTTCCTTTTACTTCCCAACCAGATCCATAGCCCTGTGTATCACCCCCCAAAAAAACATGACGTAAAGGTTGATCCCAAATAGAATCTTCTAATGTAATTGATGAGGTAGCCCTCCCTAATCTTTCCAAAAGAAAAAAAGATCTTTATGGCAATCTAGCAGTCATGTCCAATAAGAATAAATTTACCAACTTTTTCAAATTCCAAAGAAAAAAAAATTTTTTAAAGATTTTAGGTAATTTCTGCACCCAACGTGGTACTCAAATATACAACCCCAAGATCAAGAGTTGCACACTGCACTGACTGAGCCAGCCAGGCGCCCCTAAATTCCAAAGAAAATTTCCAAAATCTAAGTTACTCTTTTAAACATAGACTCTTGCGTTTTAGAGTTAGAAAGGACTTGTGTAAAACCTTTAGAGTCACCTAGAGGTGGAGTGGGACATAACAATGAGCAAAAAATTTCACCTCTCTGGGTCTGTTTCCTCATCTGTGATGTTAAGAGGTTTAGGAAGATGAATTACTGTGAGTTCTGAGCCTGTGCTTCCCTGTCCAGCTCCATATTCCTCACCCCTGCTTTCCAAATCTGTAGTAATTCTAGTTAAGGAAAACATTCAGGAGGGAGGGAAAGAAAGAAATGAAGGAAAAGGTAGGTGTCCTGGAGGACACACAGAGGGGAAGGAAATCAGTGAGACAGTGATTTGGGTTCTTGAGAATGAGGGAGCCCTAAATAAATATTATCTTATTCTTACCCTACTCTCTAATTTATTTTCTCCACTTAGAGAAGAGGGAACGGTCAACTGTTGCTCTTTCATCTTTTTTTTTTTTTAAGATTTTATTTATTTGTGAGAGAGAGTGAGCATGAGCAGGGGGGAGGGGCAGAGGGAGAGGGAGAAACAGACTCCCCATGGAGCAGGGAGCCCAACCTGGGACTCGACGGGGGACTCGATCCCGGGGCCCTGGGATCATGACCTGAGCCAAAGGCAGATGCTTAACCAACTGAGCCACCCAGGCGCCCTCAGCTGTTGCCTTTTGAAAATCCCTGTAAACACTCTAGTTTAAAAGAGTTCTTTCTTCATTGGTGAAATAAAGATGGGACTGCTCTTCCCCCCCCCCCCCCGCCAAACTTCAGTTATATATTTTGAAGGATTTTAATTTAATTTAATTTTATTTTTTTTAAGATTTTTATTTATTTATTTGACAGAGAGAGAGACAACCGAGAGAGGGAACACAGGCAGGGGGAGTGGGAGAGGAAGAAGCAGGCTCCCAGCAGAGGAGCCTGATGTGGAACTCGATCCCAGAATGCCGGAATCACGCCCTGAGCTGAAGGCAGACACTTAACGACTGAGCCACCCAGGCGCCCCTGAAGGATTATAATTTTAAAAAGGCATTCTACTATTGACTAGGAAGGAATAACTTAATTTTTTAGAAATTTAATTTGGAATTGTGTAGGTTTCTTCAGTACATGCAGTGTTTTCCGGATTCTCAAAGTGGATTTGTGGCATTTGTTCTTAGCCCTGCCTGTTGTGAGCAAAGCAGAGCCAACTTTGCCCTGAACTTATCAGAGCAAATCAAATGACACTCAGACCCTGTTTTGGGTAGAGCAGTTGTCCAGTTTTATATGCAATCCTTTGAAGTCGAGTGATTTTTTTATTATAAATAGTTGATCTTGTTTTAGGGCAAGTTCATTGACAGATACTATATCAATTAGACATTCTTTAAATTTTAAAAATAATTTTAACAGAATTCAGAATATAGTAAGGTGTATGGTAGTACTACTAGTGGGGTTTTTGGTGATTTCATTTTAGATTCTCGAGATGCCTTCAACTTGAAGGCCTATTTAGTTAACATATCCAGTTAGTATTCTGAAGATTCCGGTCTCCTTTTTTCTTTTGGGGGAGACTAAATTACCTGATTGTGATTATCATTTGATTTGGTAGAGTTAACAGCATTCTTAAATGTGAGACTGAATGAAAACCAGAATGGATGAAGTGTTCTGGAAATATGCCCTGAACGTTTTCAGGCTGATTTTTGCATTGTTATTCATTTCTTTCATCTGAACATTGTTTTAAGAAATAAAATCCTGAACTTTGAGAATAAGAAAGGTAGGAATCATTCAGCTGACCTCTCTCTTTGGTCTCATTCCTCCTATCCTTCTCCACCTTCTTAATGTACTGTGTCTTTGTAAATTTGTAAATATCATAAAAAGCTCTTTTTTTCATATGTTGACTCTCTGTCTTGTAACAGTCTTATTATACAGCATGTAATAAGATGCTATATAAAATTGGGAAATATAGCAAACAGAATCACATGCAACCTTAACACCCAGAGAGAATGTTAAATTTGGGGTAATTTTCTCTTTGTTTTATAAATATACACTTTCCCCCGCACAACACTGGGATCTACTCAATACAATTTTTGGTAACATGCTTATCTCATGAATGTGTGGTAGAATATACCTGGTATTACCACATATGCAAAGACTCCCTAAACTAAAAGATCAGCTTGCCAAGTACTGCTTAATATGTTGGTAATGGGCCCATGAATTTGAATCCGTTCTTTGTGCCCAGCGTGGTCATTACCTCGTCCTACCTGTTCTCCGGAGGACACACGGTGTGCGCTGAGCTGTCTGACCAGGCGGTGGGAAAGCGTGCGTAATCCAGGGCTTTGCTCTCGTGCACTGCTGAGCTCAGGCAAAATACTCTTGTAAGGGATTTTAAGAAATTTCCAGTATTTTTAATAGGAGGTAGTTTGGAGGAGTAAATAGTACATTGAGAAAAAGTAGTTGGTGGTGTTTTTTAAAAAGACTGACCCACGTCCTGCATTTATTGTAGTTACTGTGTTTTTAATTAACTAAAAAAGGGGGAGTTATTACTCCTGGCTCCTCCAGGAGGGCTGTGAGACACGCCTGCAGGCAAGGTCACACATGCTGTGGCAGATGGCAGAACATCTCTTCTTTGAGTCCTTCTCCCCTACCTACTCTCTTGTTTTCCATTTTCTTCCAACATAAATGAATCAGGAAAGAGCTAGCACATAGCAAGGTCTGTGTTTTCATTTAAGAGACAACATCATTTTGAAATATCATCAGTTGACTTAATTCTTTTGGCTAGTTCCTCCCGTTAGCCTGCTAGTCAAGTCCCTCTTAATGCTGATGCTTTTCCCACATATAAATTCGTACTTTATTTTACAGCTTCCTCTGACGCACACTTACTAAGTTCCGCCTGCTATAGAGGGTATTATCGTTGATGATGGCGGCTCCTGGCATGTGGTCAAGTATTCTGGAAGGAGAAAGATTGCGGTGGGGATGACTTAGTCCTCGGCTTTGCTCTTTCTGTGCAGAGAGAGATTGTATTGCACCCGTTTGGCTTTTTGGGTCTTACTTTTTCTTACCTAGAAGGTGATTAATTCTTCCCTCCTAACATCACAGCATTATGATGGTTGAATTGAACTGCAAGCACGTCGAGCTCCTTGGAGATAGATGATATTGAATATTTGGTCCCTGTGGTGACCAGGGGAAAGCCCTGTGTAAGTGCGTCATCGGTCAGTGTTGGGGGCCATGAGCGGTGAAGTGCTGGGCTGGTCTTGATGGCAGGTCGAACAGGGGCCGGTGCCGCCACTCCCGTTCCGCAGACGGAGACCTGTGCTTTTTCACACAGCTCTAGTGGTCTCTCCCGACACCACCCCAGAGCGGGGAACTCGGGTGTGTTTGTGTGGCTTGTTGGCAAATCAAGTCTTTGTGGAGAGCCCAGGTCTCGTCCCTTTCCTTTCCTGGGGAGCTTCTCCACTCCCCCATTTCGCTTTCCTCAAATTTGGTGTTTCAATTCTGCCTCCGTGGGCTTGCTGTTGTTTTCATGGTTGCGTACACTCTTCCTTCCTGTGCTCCTGTGGCCCCTCTTGGCACCTGTCCTCTTTCCCTCTCCAGAAGTTTTCAGACACTCTTTCCCTCACTGAGTTGTCAGCTAAGGATTGTTTTTTTCTGTATATATTTGCATTTTTTCTAACTGGAATCTCATTTTTAATGTGACTGTTTGCACTTAACTGTTTTTGCTGTTCGCAACACCTTCCAATTTAGTTTCATCTGCCACATTTTGTGTCTAGTGAGCCAGTGTCTGGCTTAGAATCTAAGTGGATGTTAGTCAGTAGGAGTCTGAGCTAATTTTCTTCTTTATATAGTACTTAACCCAAACTCACTTGAATTAGTTTTAAGATAGTCTTTATCAAACTGTAAAATGCTTTCGATTAAATTTTAAAATTACTAGAGACCTCCTGTTCTTTAGCAGAATTAAACTAATAATTTCTTGATAAGTAAAATGCTTTTCCTAAAAACCTTGGCATGTCAAAGCAATGTAGGTTTGTTGGAGGATAAAATTAGAAGCTAAAGAAAAAAATTAGAAGCTAAAGAAAGCCATAGATGGCCTCTGTTTATACCTTGGTTTGTCAGTTTAGATCTTTTTTACTATCTTATTTTTTCTTTCATTTTATTTTTTAAATACGGAGAATTTCTGGAGCGCCTGGCTGGCTTAGTCATTGGAGCCCACGACTCACAATCTCAGGGTCATGTCAAGCTCCGTGTTGCCCTACTTAAAAATAAAATATAAAATAAATATAAATATATATATATATTTAGAAATATGTTAGAATTTCTAACATGCACAACAGTACACAAAACTGCATACTCAACTCCCATGTGCTCTCAGCCAGTCCCAATAATTACAAATCTATGGCCAGTTCTGCCCCACTTACACTACCACCTCTTCCCACTCTCTTTCCTGTATTATTTGGATCAAATTCTAGATATCATGTCATGTCATATGTAAATATTTTAGTAAATAGCTATAAAGCATAAGCAATGAGCATTTAAAAAACATAACTACACTTAGCATGCTTACACCCCAAAAAAGAACAACCATACCTTTGTATTATTGTGTTTCTAATCTTTGTGCAAATTCCCAATTGTCATAAGCTTTTTTTTTTAACCGTTTGTTTGACTCTAGATTCACATAAGGTCATTGCTTGCAGTTGGTTGATAAGGCTTTCTAATCTCTTTCTTTAAGCTGTAAATTCTTTCTCCGACTTACCTTGTTCCTCACAACTTGTTGGTTGAAGAAACTAGGTTATTCTGTAGTTTCCCTAGTATTTGTTGTGGATTATATCCTGTGGGGTAGTTTAATGGGTTCCTTTGCTCTTTGTATTTACAGAAAACTGGTGGTTTGTGTTTGTCTAAATATAAAAATGAGATTATACTGTATATGCTATTCTGTAATCTTTTCTTCACTTAATAAATGTGTATCATCTTCCAAAGTCATTGACTATTCTTCTGTAACATTGTCCTCAATGTTTACATTATTTCAACTCATGAGTGTTAGACTTTCAGCTTGTTTCCAGTTTTTCCCCAGTATAAACACAGCTATGAACATCCTTTTAGCTAAATAGAGAATTATTTTGATATTAGGAATGATGATGAAACACTACAGTTCTGGTTAACAAAGCAGATTTTGTGCTTGCAAATGGCATGGAGGTGCTTGATAACTTGGCTTTCCCTCGCTCTTCTTTCCCCCTTTATTCTTTTAAGGCAAAATGGACATATCAAGTTTTTGACCAAAGGAGATAATAATGCTGTTGATGACCGAGGCCTCTATAAACAAGGACAACACTGGCTAGAGAAGAAAGATGTCGTGGGGAGAGCAAGGGGGTAAGTATAGAGGGGAGCATTTACTGAGCTTTCCCTGTCACGTGAAATGTGGCCCTCTGTCATATTGTCTGATCACACACAATTGAATATAATGTTTTGGTCCTGGTTCTACGAAATCACCTTGTGTCTGAAAAAGCATGCTTCTTAAAATGCATCTAAAACTTTGGGTATACTGCTCCAGAGGGGAGGAAATGGGGTGCAGCAAAAGAGTAGAATATTAGTGATGAGATGATGGATCGGAGAGATAATTTTAAAAACTCCTTTGTTTATTTAATTCATTCAAGAAATGTTATTGGGCACCTTCTTGTACTCTGAGTCTATACTGTGCTAGTCTGGGGGGTCCAGAGCAGTGTTGATCCTGCTTCTGGAAATGTCTTTCTTCAGCAGTTACTGAGTCAACAGCTTAAAGTATTCATCTAAGTTAATTTTATCATGTTTATTTCATACTGTTTTATTTCTAGTCTTACAATCACTGGGGTCAAATGAAATTTAAAAGTTATATTAAGCCTGTTTATTTCAGATTTTATCAGGAGAACAGATCAGTGGAGGACAGGAATTGTAAGTTACTGACATGAGGACGTAATAGAATTGTTACTACCTTCATGTTATTAATAGTATTAACAATAACTCACATTTATCAGGGCTTACTGTGTGCCAGAGACTCATTCTAAATGTTTTACAAGTATTACCTCATTTTAACCACAGAACAACCCTAATATTTCCATTCTACAGATGAGGAAACACAGACGAGTTAGGTTGTTTATCTAAGTCCACACTGATGATGCTAAGTGGCCGGCTGACTCCGGAGCCCACCCTCCTAACCGTCATGCCAGAATTACTGGCATTGCACTTCTGAAAGTGGAGAGCTGCTGGTTCTCACTATTCAGATGCAACATGGGGCTCTACCCCTGTCAGAACATCTGCTCCTTCTGTAGACACTGGATTCAGAGCGATTCTACTAGAGATCAGGCCACCACACTGAGGAGTTCTCTTCCCACGGAGAAGTCGGTGTGCGGTACTAAGTGAAAGCTGCTTCAGTTAGAGCGTGAGAGATGCTGCTTTGGGGCCAGACAGGTTGGATCAGAACAGGCACCGGTGTGTTTTGTCTCTTGCAGAGCTGTTTGTATGCATGCCTCCGGTTCAAGGGAACTTCATTTCCTATGTTGGAGCTAGACATGTTTTTTTTTTTAAAGATTTTTATTTATTTTTAAGTAATCGCTACACCCAACATGGGGCTCAAAACTTACTGAGGTCAAGAGATCTCCAAGATCATGCTGCACTGACTGAGCCAGCCGGGCGCCCCAGACATCCTTTTATACTACAAACTAGATCATCAGTGCTCCTGAGAAATAACACTCCCGTCTCCCACAGTTCCCAGGATGCTGCTAACGTGGTTATTCACACTCTCCAGTCTCATTGAGTCTTTCTGTTTTTCTTTTAACTGTAATGTTCAGATTTATGTAGAAATATAAGTAACAGTCATCAAAAAGTAAAGTCCCAGGGCGCCGGGCGGTGCAGTCGGTTAAGCGTCCAACTTGGTTTCAGCGTGGGTCGTGGGATGGAGTCCCGTGTTGGGCTCTGCGCTCAGTGGAGAGTAGGCTTGAGTTTCTCTCTCTCTCACTCAAATAAATAAATAAATCTTTAAAAAAAAAAGAAGAAGAAGAAAGTTATATCTCTCCTTCCCCTCCCCCTCCATAAGTGTTTTAACTTTTTGGTTTATGTTCTTTTAGTGTTTATGTAAAAGGTGCAGATAACATATGTGTGTAACATACATAAACACATTTTGTGTGTGAGGAGAGATAGTCACTCTGTTTATAACATTTTATTAACCCCAAAGTTGTCAGTCTTTTTACAAATCAAAAGATATATCTCCATATCATCGTTTTCATAGCTGTATGCTATTCCATGGAATGGCTAGACTGTATTTTTATTTAGCCAATCTCCTATTGGTAGATGCTTTGAGTGTTTCGTGTGTGTGTGTGTGTGAACAGTGTTAATAATGAGCATCTTACATACATCTCAGTGCCTCTGCCCAGTAATCATTTCTTCAGTAAATTCATAGAAGTGGAATTACTGGGTGAAACTTATGCATACTTTACGGCTTTTGTTAAATTCTGCCGTACTGTTTTATTTATGCTCTTACAGTGTAACAGAGTGTTCCTCTGTGTGGATCTTGAGTCTTAGGTATTTAATGCAGTTCTGTCTGCTCACTCTGGCTCCCTGTTTGGGTAGAAGATGCATCATCCAACAAAAGGGCTAAGGAGCCAGGCTTTCACTCAAGTAACTTGTCTTTCTGAAGGATTTTTTTTTTTTAACCTCAAACTATATTCAGTATCATTTCTAAAATCCCAACACTGGGGGGCACCTGGCTGGCTCAGTCTCAGCGTTGTGAGTTTGAGCCCCACATTGGATGTAGAGATTTCTTAAAAATAAAATAAAATCCCAACATTGAAAATACAGGTCTTTTGTAGCTTTTAGTAAAGAAAAAAAAGCAATAGCATGGTACTCTCTGGAGTAAGTAACTTCCCATGAAATACAAACGCCTGGGACATACGTAGCTGCATAGCAGGAGCACCGAACCTTAACTGTACAAGTTTAGTTTGCCTCGATTATACCGCCACTTACCTGGGCACATAGCACCTCCTTTTGTGGAGATTATAAAACACAGACCGATAGTTCACAGTCAGACTGTACCCAAACCCTGGGAATCGCTTTTCTGCAGACCAGTATGTGATGGTGGTGCAAGTGTCTTTACACAGTAAAAACATTTTTTTGCTAGATAGTTGCACACTAAAAAATTTTATGCTGGAACATAAGGCCCAAAACAAAAACAAGTTAAAACAGATTTATTGAGATATAATTCACATATATTAGGAGATAAAATTCACCATTTAAAAGTGTATAATTCAGTGGGTTTTATTATATCCACAGGGTTACCCAGCTGTCAGCACTAATTCCAGAACATGTCCACACCCCAAAAAGAAAACCCCGTACTCATTTGTAGTCACTCCCCATCCCCTTTTCCCCGCAGCCCTGGCAACCGCTCATCTACTTTCTGCTCTGTGGATTGCCCGTTCTGGACATTTCATATAGATGGAATCGCGCAATATGTGGTCTTAATTTACGTCGTAATTTACTTCTTTCACCTTGCACCATGCCTTCGAGGTTTGTTCATGAAACTCCTACTGAGCCAACTAAGTATTTAATAGGGGTGATTCTTTCTCAGTTGAGGTGGTTGAAAACACAGGAGGAGCAAGAGGAGAAGAGGGTGAGAGACAGGCCGGAGGCTGGGAACGGAGAACATTGACAATGAAGAGGGACGCAGAAGAGAAGGAAGAAGTAGAGTAATTGAGCTCTCTGTTGACTAAAACCAGTTTTAAGGATGAGGCTTTTAAAATGTACTTTTTACTTCAACTTGAAACCGATTATTCTGGGGTAGAAACAATGATCCCTTTTCAGTCAGCTGTCGAGGTCCGGGCTTCCCAGATAGAGGCCCCTTTGACGTCTGACAAATTATGTTCTCCAAATGTCAGCAGGTAGTCTTTCCATCTGAGGCTCCGTCCTCACCAGCACCTCCCAGGGGCACGTATTCTGCCCCACGCTACCTTCTAGATGTTAGCTTGGCACAGGCTGCTGTTGGGGCTGGCTTTGTGGGCAGCGTGTTTGACCTTCTTCTGCTTATTGTCAACTCTGCTGTAGCTGAGTATCTCCAGCAGTAGGAAGAAAAGTGCAGCTGATTTGAATCGAAGATGACTAATGGGAGAGGCGTTATGTCTCGATCAGCAACGCTTTGCTGTCTCTGTCTGTGGAGGAAAACAGATAATTAAATCTTTTCTTTGACTTCGGACTGCCTCTCATATTATTTGTTTTCATTACTCCTAAAGACCAAGTCGCTTCCATTTCTCTTGTGGTGGGGCAAGGAAAAACCAACCTTAGGGGACCATGTTGCCAGGGGTAACTCCTGAACAGCTGTGTGATCACTCGAGGATGGATACCGCGCGGAGGGAACAGCGCACGTCTTTCTGTGAGAACGGCTGCTGGTGGATCATCAGCCCAGAATCAGCAGCAGTAGAAATCACAGATACTTCTGTCGCTTTTAGCCTGCATATTACTGTGAGGCATCTGCCGTCACCTTCTTAAATGATTTACGTTCACTGAAAGCTACTGCTTGTATGAAGATCTTATAAGTGAGGCAAAAGAAATAACTTATCGTATTACAAAGAAAAAATACATATTTAAAAACACAGAAAACCCCTGTCTGCCCTCCTAGCGCTTAGCTCTGCCGTCCTGTAGGGACTGTTACTCTTCAGCTCTTAGAGGCTCCAGGGTCCTAGGAGGGGATAGTGTTTGCCACCACATGCCTCTTCCAGGCCTCTCTAGCTAGAACTGAGCTGCCGGTGCTGTGCTGCGCAGAAGCATTATTCCACAGATGCTCTGACTCGGTAACTGCGAGGGAGATACAGCAAGCTGCGTTTTTAACAGGCTATGCAGGTGATGCTGACGAAGGAGGCTTGGTTTTAGGAAACATCAGCTTGCAGAATGGAAGTTTGGGGATGGGGAGAGGTGGGGGGTGTGTGGTAATGCTGCCAGAAGGAAGAGGGACAGGACGGGGTGAGGACAGGAGACAGGAAGTAAGAGGAGTTCTTCAAAGGAAGGAAGTGCACCAAAGACAAAATTTCTGTTTTTCAAGCTTGCCTACGGCTTTGATGGTGGAGGCGTTATGTGGGAGGTGATTTCTGTTTGTGCACCTTTGGGATGATGGTGCACAGGTTGTGGATGCCCTGAATAGAAATATCTGGGCTATTTTAAAGTACACAAAGTTCAGTCTCCACCTCAGCCCAACCTCCCTTCTCCAGGACAAGCTCTAGGTCAGTATCACGGGGCCCATTCTAGAGTCCAGCTGTAAGAGAGGAGGAGAGAAAAGAAAGTTGTGTGTTTCCTCCCACAGTAATGGTACCCTGCTAACCTTTCCTTTCTCCCCTGAATTCTTACGAGGTTGAGGAGTGCTTTCTGTTGGGAGAAGTGAAGTCCGGAGTAAATAAGCTCTCCAAGGGAAAGGAAGAGAAGAGGCCTGGACATCCAGACATTCCATCAGGCAGTGTTTACTAGATGCCTACTGTGTACAGGGGTTACGTCCAGCCCTGAGGATACAGTAGGGAGCAAGATTGGCATCGTCTTTGCCCTTATGGAGCTCAGAGTCGAGTAGGAGAGACAGACACTATAGAGCTAGTTGTACGACCAATTATGTAATAAAAGGGGTAAAGACTCCAAAGGAAATATATCAGGTCTATGAGAGTATTTAACAGGTGGTTTTATCTGTATCTGGTTTAAGGGGATACACTTTAGGGGCAAGGAAGAAGAAAGAGCTAGTGAAAAAAACAAGGGATAGCAGCCAAGAGGTAGGTGGAGAAATAGATTTGTGGTGTGTTCGAGAAACCAAGGAGGGAAGGGATTTTGAGGGAAGTTTGTGGTCCTCAAAGTCAGATTCTGCAGAGATGAAAAGGAAGATGGGAGGTGAGACTGGTCTACTGCATACAGCGATTTAAACTGTTCTGGAAGAAATTTTGGGGTCAGGAGAGCCAGAGCCAGATTACAGGTGGTTAACAAATGAGTGGGTGATGAAATCTGGAGCGCTGTAATGGAGCTCTTACGCTCACGTTTTGGTTACTTAACGTGAAGTACCTTGTAGTGGTCTGGCTGTGTTTGCCTTGTCGCCCCAGCTAGATTGACCGCTCCCGGAAGGTCATGACAACAAACCCAGCCCCTAGCGCTGACTCCGCGTGTAGCGCGAGAGTCCCCATCTGGGAGCCTGAGACTTTAGGTCTGGTACTCGTTCTCCTGCACCGAAACCGCGTACCTCGGGCACGAGCATCTGTTTCCTCATCTGTAAAATGGTGGTACTCCTAACTTCCCTGTCACATGAGTCGTTGGAAGGTTCTAATAGGACGGTCTGTACAAATGGACTTTATGACCTGAAAATCAGTTTTCTGCGAAAGATACTGAGAATATTCGGTAAATGAGACTGGCTACCGAGGAAGTTCTGTGATGACCAGTTTTCTGTTTGCTCGTTTGTTTAGATTTGTTCCTTATATTGGGATTGTGACGATCCTCATGAATGACTACCCGAAATTTAAGGTAAGAGCCTATCCTACGTGTTTCATTACACATGCGCTCTTTTGCTTACTTTTGGGAACTATTACATGGGTTACAGACTTAACTGGTTAGTTTAGTCATTGGTCACGGTCACAAAGTCAGCCAGCGCAGGACTGAACTCTGAGGACTTGGACACTTTTAAGAGCTTCCCTGACTTGTGTTCTGCGTTTGTTTCCTAGTATGCAGTACTCTTCTTGCTGGGTCTGTTCGTGCTGGTGCATCGTGAGTAAGAAGTCCGCCCTGCTGTTCTGGAAGATGCCGTATTTTCGTTCTGAATGTTTGGAGTAGGTGTTGGTCTGTGATTGGTGGAGTGCCGCGCGCACTGTTGGCGCTTCTCCGGAGCAGCCGTTGCATTGGTTTCTGTTTCCACGCCGGGTGCGTGTGGGCGGGTGCTCGGGCACCATGGCGCGCACTCGAGGGGACTAGCAATCACAGGATTTCATATGTTATCATTGTCACACTTTCACATTTTTGTACATCAGTGAATTTTTTATATTAAAAGGTTGAGCCAAAGCCCCCAGTGTTTGTATTTTGAAGCCAAGCTTCACTTCTAAAGTGCCTACAGAGTTCTGTAAACGAAAATGCAGCTCTGCACGAGTTTGAAACCGTCATTCCTCCTTATTTATAAGATGGGAATGGCATATACTGAGGTGGTCGTAAGTCTTAACTTTTCAAATTTTAAATAAAAGACTTTGCATATGGAACCCCTTATCCCTGACTTGTGTTTGTCGGGAAAGCTTTGCCTCCCTCTGCTGGTTCTTCGTGCCTTCGGGGGGAATAGAGGTTCTGATGTGAGCAGTCCTTCAGCGAAGATTGTCCTCATCCTAACAACTGCCTTCTGTTTGTTTGTTTGTTTGTTTTTGTTTTTGTGGGGCGAAAGTGGCCGGTGGCGTTCATAGGAAATCTCTTAGCCATAAAATTGATTCTTCACTAGGGTGTGACTCAGATGTGTAGAAACGCAGTTAGTGTTGCTGAAAGGTTCAGAAAACCTCACTGTGCTGTAAAGGCTCCTCTCCTTTTCTGCACTTGAGACACTCTCAGCCCTTTCTACACCATGGCAGTGTGTTTCCGCATCTGGAGGAAGCAGGAGGAAGGTGCTGGAGGGCGAATGTGCTGCTTGCTATTTTAAAACTCTAATTTGCCTGAGCCTGTTCTCTTAAGTGCCTGGCTTCGCTTTTCTCCTGCAGACTTAGGGAAGACAAGGTTTAAAGTAGTGAATGCAAAGCCCAGTTGCGTCTTTCTTCCTCTCATATTGAGGCAGTTAGGGAAATGGCCAGTGTAGGGTAGGCCAGTGGGTTTTAAGGACAAAATACTCTTAGTTCTTTTTGTTCTTTTCTTGTATTAATGTGAAATCTGAAAGTAAGCAAATTTTCTGTATTGCACTAAATGAGCATTTTCTATTATTTGTTCACTGAAGTGGAAATCAGTCCGCACTTTAATGCTAATGGAATCAGCATTAAAAGATGGAGACAGTTTACAACTAAGAACAGTTAATCTTCTGGAAGCTCTCCCATATAGAGAATAGTGCCATCCGACATCCATTAACTAGGCTGTAGTCTTTACACTCTGGATGTGGGCTCTGAATGATCTCAACCGAGTAGGAAACTTGGCACAGCAGGGCTAGCAAGTGCTTCTTTGAACCTGCCTGTGAGGCTTGGATTGTACTTAACATTTTCTCAGAGCCGCCGAGTGTGGACTCGGAGAGCAGTCCCCCGTGCACAGAATGACAGAAAATTGCTATTCTCTCCCCGTTTTCCCTCCTGATCACCTGCAGAGGATGGGGTGAACCTCTTGGCCTACCCGCCCTCACTCCCGTTTTTGTAGCAACCTTTCTGGGACTGCTCTATGCTGCCCAGTGTTGGGATCCTGGGGTTCTCTGTGAGCCTAGCTTGCCTGAGTTGGACTTGTATCCTCAGCCATCCAGATTTCTCATCCGTATACACTTAAAACATGAAATATTTTCCTCATTTGCATATTTTCATACCCAGTTTTGATTTTCCTCCTTTGCTGGATGCTCTCATTGGAAGCAACAGCTAATTTTTTCTGAGAAGTAATCAGATCAGATGTATTTGAATTACCCTATTAGCCAAAAATAAAGATTATTTTGGGAGAGAGGTTTTATGTTGTCAGTTTTGTATTGTCTAGTGCGAAAGTCTAAGACTTAAGCTAGACAGTTTTTTATTAGTAAATGTAATGTGTTTTAAAAGCTCTCAGAGAACGTAAGACATGCCGGAGATGTTCAATTTGGTGTTGTAATGGAGGTATAAGCTCTCTGAGATTTGGCTGGGCCAGTGGGGAGTTGGGAGGGCTTGCCCACTGTGAGTGTCCGGGATCAAAGAAGATGAGGATTGATAAAACTCAAGTGAGAATTCATGGCATTGTCTCTGGGCTGTGACTCCTCCGCTGTCATCACTCCCAGCGGGTAAGTCTCTACGAGTTGCTTGCAAATGCGTGTCCTCACTTCTAGTCCCTGCCTCTGTGTTCCCTCTGAACACTTCTACTTTGTCGTCCTCTGTTTAAAATGAAGCTCAAGCAGTTGCTCCAGATTTCACCTTTTCTTTGAAGGAGGATTCACCTAGATTTTTTCATTTTCCCACCATATTTAGTCACTTTTACAAGCCCTACATTTACCCCTGTCGTTCCATTTCTCATGGCCATCACCTGACTCCAGAAACAAAGTCAGTGATTCCCTTTGCTGGGGTGACTGTACGTCTCTGTTTCCCTGCAGCAGGCCAGTCTGGGCCTATGAGATCAATTCCACTTGGTTGTTAGTTTTAGCTCCCTGTTTACTTTAAGAAGTGTCTCTTTTTGGACCATAAATGTTGTGTTGACCTTGTATTACCTACGTGGCAAGTTTGGACTTTGAATTCAGCCAGCATTAAGCACCCTTGTGGTAAACTGCTGTATCTTCACTTCCATTATCTTACACTCTCATTTCTGCTTGTCTGAGTCTCACTTTCTGCACAGAGTAACTGTCCTTCCTCCATCTGGAAGCCTTTGCAGCCTTACGCTATTTGTGTACGTTTGTGGCTATGGCCTCAAGTTTCCCCACCCAATGGCCAGCCCCTCCTGGGCAGGGGCCCTGTTTTATAGACACTGTGCTCTGCTGACCCAGCAGCATCTTGTAGCATGAACTGCATGTTCTGTATAATCATGCACTGGAACAGAGGCAGTGACTTAGGGTGGCATTTTTTTTTTTTTTTTAAAGATTGTATTTATTTGAGAGAGAGAAAAAGAGAGCATGAGTGGTGGGGAGGGGCAGAGGGAGAAGCAGACTCCCTCCCACCTTGAGCAGGGAGCCTGACACGGGGCTCGATCCCAGGACCTCATGACCTGAGCTGAAGTCAGACACATAACCGACTGAGCTACCCAGGCACCCCAGTCACTTAGGGTAGCGTTATTATTGAGCTGTTACTCTGGGGAGAGCATATGAAGCACTGAAGTGAACTTTCCTGTTATTTAGTAAGTACATGATCTTGGCCTTGCCAGATTTGAATCTGAAAACTTTCTCTCCCTGTGGTTCCATTTACACAGTGTGTTCCCTTTGTAGAATTTTTTGTGTTCCTGTTTTCTTCCTTTTTATGTGTGTCCTTGGACTCTTCCTGCCTTCTCTTTTGTCAATGGGAGAAGTATTGGTGTTTGTCCATTTCCTTGGGGAGTCCCAGGTTTCTCCAAGAACTTAGGCTTAAAATAAAGGCTCTGTGGGCTGCTGGGTGGCTCAGTTGGCTAAGCGTCTGATTCGTGATTTTGGCTCAGGTCGTGATCTCAGGGTGGTGGGATCAAGGAGCCCCGCATCAGGCTCAGTGGGAAGTCTGCTGGAGATTCTCTCTCCCCACCCCCCTCTGCCCCTCCCCCGACTCATTGTCTCTCACTTTGTCTCTCTCTCAAATAAATAAATAAATATTTTAAAAAATGAAAGCTCTGTGATCCTTAAGTGTATTTCTTTAGTGTGTTACCAAGTCCATCCAGCCCCTAAGAACAATGTGGGGGCTATCTCTATCTGAGGGCACCCTTACAACATTTATCACTCTGTTGAGCTTCTGGAATGATCCAGCTGATTCTGGCTGACCAAATACATTGTCTACCTTCCTCAAGATGCTCCTTCAGTCGGGACAGCCTATTGTTTTCAGGCGAGGTAGATCTTTGTTACTATTCTCCCTCACTAGAACTATAAGTAATACCAGATAGACTTTTAGAAATCAACCACAAATATGACCCTTTGCACACAAGTGTTGGTGAGTCTGGGTGTAGAAGGAATTCTGTGTAACGAAGAAATGTTACTTAAAGACTAGAGTATGCAGGAGTTACCAAAACAAATAGTGAGGACCTTGCCTTCTAAGTGTCATGTAGCATACTAGGCCCTCAGGACTTTTTCAGCCTGAGCTCTCCACAGAGCGCCCATTCTTGTCCCCTTGACATTGGCCTCGCTGTCCAGACGTCTAGTTTCTGCTCATGCTGGTCGCTCTGCCTGGAGCGCCTGCTCACTTCTGTACCTGCTGAAAGCTTTCTCATTCCGCAGACACTTACTGAGCATCTACTCGGTGCCAGATTTTGGACTGGCCCCTGCGGAACAAGGATGAGTAAGGCCCAGAACTGCTAGGAACTCAGTGCCTTAACCAGGGCAACATGCAAACAGTTTTTTTCCACACAGGGTGCTAGGTGGAGTGATAGGTGCACAGGGAGCTCGAGAGAGGAGTGGTTTTATTCCCAAAAAAGCTCTCGAGTGTGTAGTGCTTCCCACGCAGTGCTGTCAGGACTTTGCTCGTGACTCTTTAACGGCGCCCTCAGAGTGGTCTGTCTGCTGTGGGTCCCATAGCCCGACCAGCTCCTTGAGGGCGGTAAGACAAGGCCAACCTCTGGTTCATCCTTGTCTATCCTCTAGTCCCTATCACAGTGCTTTGCTCATTTTAGATTTATTAATAAATAGTTCCAGAAAGGATTTGGAGCAGTTCATAAAGATCCATCTAGTACTACGTGATAAGTTATAAAATAATTGAAGAATCTAGGGTTGAAATAAGTGTGGGAAGAAAAAGGGATGAAGTCAGAGGGGAGGTTAGTGCCCACAAGACACATCAAAAACTTCTGTCTGCCAGAGGAGATCCATAGTGTTGATTCTCAGCTCCTTAGGGGCTAATGTAAAGGGGAAACAATCACTTCTATGCATAGAATGGGCATAAATGGAATTAACAACAAGAACCTTTTGATGATACCCAAGGACGAAGAAATTTCTCTCCTGGGACCTCATTGTAAGGGCACTGTGTGATGTCCTGCAATAATCTCTCTATTAAGTAGCCTAGTGATTTCTGTAGAATTGTTTCAGAGAATGTTCCTTTAGTGTAGGTATAGTTTGGCAGAGGGCTACCTCACAAAAACCAGCTACCTATCTAATCAGTCAGGAACCTCCAAACACCTTTCCTGTAGAACAGTGGCCCTTTTTTTTTTTTTTTTTTTTTTTATTTATTCATCTGAGAGACGGAGCACAAGCAGTGGGGAGGGTCAGGGGAGAGGGAGAAGCAGACTCCCCGCTGAGCAGGGAGCCCGACACAGGGCTGTGTCCCAGGACCCTGAGATCATGACCCGAGCCGAAGGCAGATGCTTCACCGACTGAGCCACCCAGGCGCCCCCAGAACAGTGTTCCTTAGTCTTTCAAAACTCATTGCCTCCTTTAAGAAACCTGAAATCTCATACCTCTTCTCCATTCTCACAAACTCTCCCTCAGGTCTGTTGTCCCCAACTCCATCCTCAGCAGCCAAGATTGTTTTATCTTGCTTTTTCTCATTTGTATTATAAAAACAAGTTATTTCTTTCTCATATATAGTTATTACATTGAATATGACTTTCAAACTATAAATCCCTATTCTACCAATCTTGGGAGTTTCTGGAACAGTTCCTCCTCTTGGTTAGGAATCATTTCTCTAGAACCCTTACTTTAACTGGCCAGTTTATTTAGATTGGTAAGCTGGCTTCCAGCCTTACTTCAAGGAGTCTAGTTAAAAGAATTTGTACTCAGGCCTTATGCCAGGCAAGTAAGTAAATCACTAGCATGAGGCTTGATCAAAGCAGCCTGACAACTTACTTAAGCGGAAAAAGAGGGGCTGCTGTAGGATTTGTTTCTTGGAATTGGTCAAACGTTGAGGTAGATATACTGGCCTTTCAGTCTGTCAAACAACTCACAGTGTAATAGGCATTTTGTTGACTGTTGTGTCAACACCACAGCTTTAGCGACTGTCCAGGGAATCTTTTCTTTCCCTTGTAATGGGCTTCAGATTGAAAGCAGGCTTTGCGTTTCCTGGGACCCAGCTAATAATATTGAGTACTTAGAATGTGCCATGTGCTCCACTAAGTGCTTTTCAGTTTATGAGATTTTTATTTTCTCTCATTCAGTCTTCAAAATAAACTCCATTTTACAAAAGAGAAACCACAAGTTAAGAGATTTGCCCAGGATCTCCTGGCCCGTGAATGGCACGGCCACAACTCCCAGGTCTGTTGCTTTTCTCATGTCACAATGTTGGGCGTCATAACCCAGTCCTTGTACCTTTATAATATCTAATGAGACTCTTTGATTTGGCGTAAAGCCCACAACTGCAGGGCTCTTGGGAATTCTTCTGAGACTCTAGGTGGTTCTTCTGTGGACTTGCTCAGATTAGCAAATCCATTAGAAATACATTCTCAGGGGCGCCTGGGTGGCACAGCGGTTAAGCGTCTGCCTTCGGCTCAGGGCGTGATCCCGGCGTTATGGGATCGAGCCCCACATCAGGCTCCTCTGCTATGAGCTTGCTTCTTCCTCTCCCACTCCCCCTGCTTGTGTTCCCTCTCTCACTGGCTGTCTCTATCTCTGTCAAATAAATAAATAAAATCTTTAAAAAAAAAAAAAAAAGAAATACATTCTCAGGCAGATTTCCAAGCATTTAAACCTCTTTGGAGTTTCAAGAGTATTAATTCAAGTTACTGAATGTCCCCTGAAATACATGACTGTCCCACCCAAATAATTATGAATGCTGGGCCTGGGGCTCGTCCCTTTCCTGGTTTTTTATAAGTTCCCTTGAGCACCTGTGTCACTGAGCTGAGCAGCGGCTGCCTAGCTCCCTTAGCCCCTGCTGGGATTGTCATCACTTTCTTGTTAGATGTAGGTATTTTCTCTTTTTTTTTTTTTTTTGAAAATTGCCTTAAAAAATATTTTGTGTTTTGGCAGTTTCAGTTTCTGGTACATTTCCTGATTAATGGTGAATGTTCTGATTTTCTAGCTAATTCTTATGTGTTCCCTCTGACTTTGGGAAATTGTATCCTATATCCCTGACTCTCTTGAAGATTCTGCTGTTCTCCTGACTCTCCAGTCCTTTCCCATTCTGAAACGAAGGCGCAGGATCCGAGGTATCTCAGGATGTTTCTCTTCATCCTCCCGGCCCACACGGGTGGAGATCTGCGCTCAGAGGTTTGCGGGGGGAGTGATTTTGTCCGATCCTTTTCTGAGCAGCTCTGCCTTTGTTGTCATTCCTTTTCACCAGACTCATGTATGTCTAAATTTCTCCTTTTCGCTTCCTCTGTTGTCCTCTGCACCTTTCATGTCCGTGAAGTCCACTCTGGTTTTCTCCATTTGTGTAGTTTCTCTGCAGCTAACTTGCTTTGTACTTGAATCAATTATTCTATAAAATGGGCATAATACTAGTCGTTACTACATCAGAACAGTGTTGGTGATCAAAGGAGATGCATGTAAGTACTTTTGGAAAACAACAACAAAGATTCAGTTGTGAAAAGATGTTACTTAACAGTTGATTCCAATATGATGAAAATATAGTGAACAGTAATACACGTGTCCTTTATTTCAAGCAGTCTTTGACTAAAAACTGTGGTGCAGTTCAAATGTTTTGTTGCTGTTGGTTATAGCAAGAGTTGCTATGTCTCTTTCACCCCTTAGTCATTTCTAGAATTGTCTTGTGCCACTTGTGTAGGTTTCTTGTGGCTATCCTTGAAGGGCCCAGTGTGAGCACTGAAGAGCTTCCCTGTGGGCCTCCGCCGCACTCACCGCCAGTCTTCCCAGTGGGTTGGAGGCCCTTAGACTTCCCTTGCCATCACAGTACACTTGGGGAACGGGCAGTGGGCTGCTGAGGTCCTCGCTCTGGCCTCAGAGCCTGGCACATTCCCTGGGACATGGAGCTTGGAAGTGCTCTCTTGGGCCAGCCACCCTCTCTGCTGGGCCTACTGCTTCTCATTCCCGGGACGGTGTTTCATAGCAACTATGGAGCGGCTGCCCTGCTTCTTTTTCCAGGGTCCTCGGAGGCCCCTTGCTTGCTGTGCTAGCCTGACAGATGAAATGATGTCACTGGGAGCACCTCAGGTCAGTCTTGGAGCTGTGGTTGGAGCTGTGAACGCAGGCTGTGACAGGAGGCTTGGCTGGAGTATCAATGAACTGGTCAGAGCAGAACCCAGAGTCCCAGGGTCCCCTGCAGAAGTGAGGGCAAACTCTAAATTCAGTGCCTGCTCCCTTTCTCCCCTGAGAAATCTAAACCAACTTGACGTTTGCACTTGCGATGGTAAAACGGGAGTGGGTGTGGTTTAGGGAAATAGCATCTGCCCTGCATGAGTTTGGGGGCCTGATAAGAGTGGTTCAAACAGACCCGAAGTCTGATTTTAGTGTGACGTCTGGGTGAGTGACACAACCTCTGAGCCTGTTTCCAGTTATAAAATGAGAGATAAACCTACCAAATAAGGTTCCTTCAAGCATTGAAGTGAAGCAGCACTCAATACCAGCTCCCGTGTGTTCCCATTAATTTCTACGTCTGTGGGCCAGAGGAGAGGAAGGGGGTCACAAAGGGAGTGGTTATTATGGGAAGGTGATAAGAGCTATATTTGTACACCACGGCTTAGCAGTGACAAGAATGCAGAGAGGTGTAAATGCCAGGGTGGGGGATGAGAAGCAAGGAGACTGGGGAAAAAGTCAGGGCCAGAAATGGAGTGTCCCTGTCCTGTGCGTCATGCTCCTGGGAACTCAGCATGACATCCAGCCTCTGAACTATACTTCCCCTTTTAGATCGGTGATCCACAGAGCTAGCTGGCCTTGCTGAACTAGGTACGTGCAAGGGCAATACCAAGTACCATTATTGAGCCAGACTGGGGAGTAGGCTCTGTCATAGCCGCACTGTGCAGTGTTTCAGGGCAGAGCCCAGAATCCGGGCTTTGGTCTGCACCCCACTCCTCCATCATTCACTCCTTTGGCACTCTGTTTCTCCAGTGAAATGGTAAACTCCCTTGGCAGCAGGGAATGATCTTTTGTCTCCCCTCCTCCTGTGCCTAGCATGGTGCTCCTGAACATGGATGTTTAGTAAACATTTAAAGAAAAATAAATGTATTATTCTGGAGCACAGTGTTTTACTCATTAAGTGATGGCACTGACCCAAAAGTTCTTTCCAAGACAAGTATGGACTTGGGAGGGATGAGTGCTGGGTGTGAGAGGCCAGTCCTACAGGACTGCTCCTTCCTGCCACAAAGTAATTGTGCTAAAAAAAGAGTAAAGTCATTACAAATAGGGCAACATGGGTATTACTATTTTACAGTTGAAGAAAGTGAGGTTCAACAAGGTCACACAGTTTATATATGAATTCCTGGTCCGGTGCTCTTTCCACTTCCCTGACCCAGAGATCTGCCTCCTGCCCAAATGATAGGCCAGGCTCCCCCCAGTACAGCATCCATTCTTGGGGTGGGGGGTGCTCGCTGTCTTCACCATCATTCTGCATTGCCAGCCCAAGCACCTGCTGTGGTTTCTACACCACCTGGGGAGTGCTGGCGGTGAGAGGGCAGAGAGCAGGGTGAACACGGTCACATTCCCTAAGAGGGAGGGGCTGGCAAGCGTTTTATGGCTCGCCTCGTGCCTGGCGCTTTGCTGGGCACTATAGCGCCAGTGTCCTCGCCCCCACTTTTACTCTTATAAAGAGAGTTTCTGAGGCTAAGTAACCACTCGTGGGCTGAAAGCCAGTGGGAGCGGCGAGGCTTTGCCCCAAGTCAGGGTCCTCCCCTGGAGGGTGGTGCGCACGGACCGGAAGCGATGCCCAAGCCGGCGCAGGAGCGCAAGCCCTCCGCGATGAGGGTCCAGCGGGGCGGGGCGGGGCGTCCCGTGGGGGCGGGGCCGGGCGGTGGCGAGCGCGCCAGGGGCGGGCGCCTCAGGACAGGCTCCGCCCCCCAGGGGCGAGGGTTTAAAAGGATGGAAGGAGGCGGCTCCGGCTCCAGCGGCTGCGAAGCGCGCGGGGTTGGAGCACCGGCGAGGGTACAGCCATGACCCTGCGGGCGGGGGGCGGTCGGCTGCTCGGCGGACTCCTGCTCTTCGCTCTGCTCGCTGCCGGCGCCGCGCCGCTCAGCTGGGATCCCCCAGAGCCCCGCGGCCGGGCCATCAAGATCCGAGTGCACCCGCGGGGCAACCTCTGGGCCACCGGTAAGTCTTCGGGACGCGGGCAAGCGCCTCTCACCCTGCTCTGATCCCATTTTCCTTCTCAGGACATTCCTCAGCCACGGACACTCGTGTCCGCGCTGGTGAGGACCCTGGGACTCGCCTAATTTAACAGATGGGAAACTTGAGACCCAGGCAGTTCAGTGACTTGGCTAACATCACTCAGCCAGTTAAAGCAGAGCTGGGGCTGGATCCTAGTCTGCCTGCCAGCCGGTTCACCTTGCCTTAGGCAAGAGTCTACTGAATCTTCTAACCTATTTGCACCTCCACCTTCCAGACACCTCTTCATTCTCCACTTTCCTCCTTGCCCTTGCCTGTCCCTCCTGTAAGCAGGCAGCACAACTGGCAGAGTTTCTTCCTGGCCATGTGCCCTCTGCCTTCCTTCCAGCTGTGCCACCCTCTCCACCATCTCTACCTGTTCAGGAAAAGCCGAGGTACTGGCTTTGCCACACCCCAGGGGTATTTGTGTCTCCTTGGTGAGGAGGAGGAGGAGGAAGACTGACCGTGGATCTTCCTGTCATGAGAACTCAAAGTTGGGAGAGATGGGGAACTTTCCCACTGGGATAGGATCCTCGCTTCCCAAATTCTTTGTGCCTGGGCACCTCCTTTCTAGGTCACTTCATGGGCAAGAAGAGTCTGGAAACCCCCAGCCCATTCCTCCTGGGGACAGCTCCCCACATCTCCCTGAGGGACCAGAGACTGCAGCTGAGTCATGATCTGCCCAGGATCCTCCTGCTAAAGAAAGTTCTGGGCATGAGCCTTAGCGGCCCAGCACCTCCCCCCCAGGTGAGCCAAGCTCCTACCTCAGGCTCAGGAGAGGCCCAGCCAGGGCTGCCCCTAGTTCCAGCATTGGTAATCAGGTGTGATGCGCCCCTCCCCAGGTGTGATGGGCCCCAGAAAGCCAGGGATTCCAGGCTCTCCTTGTGATCCAGAGTCAAAGGGAGAAGACTTCAAAGAAAGGAAGCTGACCTTCCCAGCAAACCTCACAGAGCAAAAAGTAGGAAAGAAGTTTCCCCTCACCTAGTCCCTAGTCTGAAGTCACAGCCTAGAATTAATTAGCCAGCCTCTTGACGCAGGACCTCCCCCCTCCCCAGACTTGCCCCACCCCAGCTGTCCACCTTTGCTGTGCCTTGTTCATACTTGTGGCTACAGTTGGGGCCCTGAGGCCCAGAAAGGAGAAGAGTCAGCATCCAAGGGGGGTCCAGACCTTGTTCAACTTGACCAGTGCTCTTCCCAGTCGCTCATGTGCCTAAGTGACCCTCAGTGCAGGGTTTCTCAACCTCAGCACTCCTGACATTATGGGCTGGATAATTCTTTGTTGCAGGGGCTGCCCTGTGCGTTGGAGGAAGTTTAGTAGTATCCCTTGTCTCTACCCACTGGAGCATCCTCCCCCCGGCCTGTTTGTGACAACCACAAAAAAATGCCTCCAGACATTGCCAGAGCTCTTCTTGTGAGGGGAAAGGGGCGGGAGCCAAAATTATCCCTGGTTGTAAACCACGGACCTAGGACGTTCAAGACCCCAAAGCTAGAGCCAAGCCAGCTTTAGTCTCTAGCCTGGTAGAAGGGCAGCTCTTCCATTCCCTGCTCCTGGTGCTGTCCCCACCCCACTCCACCTTCCCTCGTTCTTTGTTATTGTGCCCAGAAGGCACAGTAGTGTGGTAGAATGTGGGTTTCCATGACAGCAACCTAGCTATTTAGTGTTGTGTGACCTTAAAGGCCTCATCTTCCTCATTTATATAATGGGGATGATAGCGGATAGTGCCCATCTTGTATTAAATGAGACCATTTGTGTCACGCGCTCAGCGTGATCCCTGGCACGTAGAAAGCACTTAGTACACAGGAGTTCTTACCAGTCTGTGAGCTCCCTGGGAGCACCTGTCACAGACTCACCTTCATATCCCCCACTGTGCCTAGCATATAGTGCATACATTTTGAAAGAAGGGAGGAGCATTCCCTAGAGTGGGTCCAACTCCAGCCCCAGTCAACTTCCCTGGCCTTCCTCATGCAGAGAACCACCACGCCCTGGGGACATCAGATGTAAGGGCCAGGAGCTTGGGCTGGCTGAGTCTGAAGGGAGATGATGTCACCTCTGGGGCTGTTGGTCTTGAAGGTCTAAGGCATGCAGACCAGCTAGCAAACCTCAGAGGAAGCAATACCTAGCACTGGGGGATGGGGCTTCAGAAGTGACGACTGGGGAAGACCTGGGAGCAGGGGAGTGAAAACATTGACGCTGGCCCAGGGCCAGGCACATCTGTGGACTTCACTTCCATGATCTCCTTGACTGTCATGACCACTGAGAAAACCACTGCCCGGACCCCTTCCAGGCCCTTCTTCAGGGAGAAAATTGCTAGGGGGGCCTGCCAAAGCTAAGAGGTGGGCCCTGCCTACCTCTGTGGATGCCCAGCACTTAGGAATGGCAGGACGCCCCTATCATGTGCCCCCGCTGCCCAGGTCAGTTCTGTGTGTTCCCCTTCAGCACAGGAGGCTGCTGGTGCAGATGCTGCAGAAGGGATGCCCCTAATGAGGAAGAGACGCCGACGTGACTTAGACTGCGCCCACCCAGGGAAGGTGCTGAGCGGGGCCCTGGCGGTGGTCCCATCTGGATGTGAAACCCGGGCTCAAATGTCTGTTACTCCGTTACTGTGATTTCTGGTTGTATCTCCAGGAATATTGCCCACATAGACACACATTATGTCCCTGCTGTATTTCTTGCTTCCGTGTTGAAGTTGTGAATAAAACCCTGCTCTTTATGTAGAATGTCTGGGCCTCTCCTTCCAGCCACATTTGAGGGCACGGGAGGGAAAGGGGGCTGGCGGGCGGCATGTTCAGTGAGATAGAGCTGGCTCCAAAGAGCCAAGAAAACTTAAGGACACCAGTCTACTCAGGACTCCTATTCAGTCGCTCATTCAGCAAGCAGGTACTCAGCGCCTGTTGTATATGCCAGGTCCTGTGCCAGGCACTGGGTTCTTACTCTCACCTCTGCCACCTACTGGCACAGCCAAGCCTCCAGTACCAGGTGGGGTTTTGCTTACCCCGTTCCATTTCATCCCCCTGCCAAGCTTTGAGGGGAGTGCCCAGGGCATACAAGAGAGTGAGCCGAGCTAGGATCCAGACCTCACTGCTTACTCTCTTCTCTGGCCTTGGGTAGGGGTGACAGATTCAGCAAATAAAAATACAGGACACTCAGTTAAATTCTCATTTCATATAAACAACGAATACTTTTTTCATATGAGATGTCCTAAGTATTGCATGGACATACTTACAGGAAAAAAATTATTCATTAGTTTATCCAAAATTCGAATGTAACCGAGCATCCTGTATTTTATCTGTCCTTGACCCTGTGATCTGCAAATATTCGGTAGTGAAACGGGCGGGTATTTGGTCTCTGAGGCCCCCCCGGAACTGACATCCTGGGAACCCCTGATTTTACGTCATTTTCCCCGGAGCTTTTACCCGGAGAATCCCGGACCCAGCCCGGCGAGGGTACCGCGCGTTGGTGACTTCTCGAGGCACTTCTCGGCCCCGCCCCCTGGCGTGGGACCACGCCCCCCAGCCGGAGCCGGCCGCGCCCACTCCTCGCGAGAGGGCTGCGCCTGCCGAGGAAAGTTCTCAGAGGCGGAAGTAGGGCGGCGGAAGTGGGGTTCCGGAAGCAGCGTTGCCATGGAGCCCGAGGAGGACTGGCTGGTGGAATCCTTGCGCTTGTAAATCCTGTGGGCCCTGGGTCCTGGGCCTGGAGCTGGCGGGGCGGGTGGACGGACGCGGGGTGGAGCGCGCAGGGAAGCCCGGTGCGGGCCCGGCACCGAGGACTCCGCCTGGAAGTGGGCTCCGGCATCTGGGAAGGGGCACCTACCTCCCCGTGTGCGCAGCTTGTGTGCGGTGCCAGGAAGAGGGGCGGTCGTGGAGGATAATAATCACTCAGGTGACCCGTTATTTTGCGCCAGCCTGAGTGAAACCCTGAGATTATCTCAGTGATTCCCCACATCAGCCTTGGGAAATGCGGGTGCTCTGGGAGTCCCATTTTACAGCTGAGGACCGAGGCTCAGGGATAGCTATGACCGACCTGCCCCAGTCATACGGGGCTGTAGTGTGCAACAAGAGCTGCTCCCAGGTCTGCTTTGCTCCAGAGCCTGGCCCCCGCCTACCGAACCATGCTGCCGTGCTGCCGTCTCAGAGTTTTAACAGCTGTAGAGAGCTGTGCACCGTGTGACATTGTGTCTTTATCATGCAGGTACCAAGATTTCCATGCATTCGATCTTTCAGGAGCCACTCGAGTCCTTGAATGGATTGGTGACAAAGGTGATCTGCCCTGCCTGGCCCTGAAGGAGATAGATTTTCAATCCTCAGGCTGGACCTCTTCATGCTAGCTCAGCCCGAAGGGACCCAACCCACGCTTCTGGGAGTCTGAGGCCCCCTCCTCTTGGTCTTGTAGCAATTTCCACCCTGTCAGCACTTAACATTCCTCTCAGTAAGATCTAGATCCCTTCCATTCCCCAACACAAGCCTGCATACCAATGGTGAAGGAATTTATCTTTGCTTTGGAGGTTTTGGTGAAATTTCTAGACCCAGCCTCTGTCCAGGATCTTTCTAGCAGTTTGTCACAGCTACTTCTGCTTCTTTTTCCAGGAGTCTTTGTTGCTGGCTATGAAAGCCTGAAAAAAAATGAGATTCTTCATCTGATATTACCTCTCAGACTTTCTGTAAAAGAAAACCAGGTAACTTGAAATATAAACGCTGAGTATTTGTGTCTACTTTTTATCCATTTATTAAACCTTTAGAGAGTGCCTGTGTCTACTAGGTATTGTCCCGGATACTAGACAGAGAGAGGGCCAAGCACTGGTCCTGCTCTGCGTGTCTCACGGGGAGGCAGGGATGCACAGAGATAAGTGCTACAAGATGTCTGAGGTTTACAGAGGGCTCCTAGAGGAAGTGGTCAATTTTACTTTATCAAAAATAGATTTTGGCTTAGGGAGCCATTAGGGCATAGAGGGTAGTTGAAGCCCTTAGAATGGTTAAGATCACCTAAGATGACAGTGTCGCGTATAAGGAATAGAAGCAGATGATGTCTAAAGACCAAACCTTAGGGAGTATATTTCAGGAGTGGTTAGAGGAAGATGGACCCACAACAAACGCTAAGAAGGAACAGTCTGTGAAGCAGGAGTCTCAGAAAAGGGCAGTGTCTCAGAAGCCAAGAAAAGAGAACATGTGAAGAAGAAAAGAGTGGGTAGCTACGTGATGTTGCTGTAAAATCACTCAGACTCGTCTGAAGACAGCCTGGCCTTTGTTGCCTTGGAGGGGATTTTCCTGCCTAGTGCTCTTGATCTCCCGGATCCCCACCACTCAGGCTTGAGCCAGGAGCTGACTCACCCAGACTGAGCCCTGAGAAGATACTTCATTTATCTCCTGCCTCACCTGGCCTTTCCTCTTTTTTCTTGTGGCTACCTTCTTTCCCTCTGGTTCCAGTTCCTCACATGGAAAGAGTGGAGTCTAGTGGCTCAGAGCGTGAACTTTGGTTAGACAGACTTGGGTTCAGATCCGCAGCATAATCCCTGTGTGACCTTGGAAAAGGTGCTTAAGTTCCCTGTGCCTTTGTTTTGTCACTCTAGAAGTCATTACAGTATATAGGTGACAGGGTGGTGTAAGAATTCAATGTGATAAAGTAGATAAAGCACTGAACACAGCGCCTGACACAGCGAACACTGGATAATTGGTGGTGGTTACATTTTTATTGCTAGAAGAACCCACCTGACTTCCAGTGGGAGGTGGGGGAGGAATGGGGGATGGGTTAGTTGACTGATAGGTTCCAGCTGTCTCCAATGAAGCTATGAAGCTTCTGTGACTCCTCTAAGAAAGCCTGGAGTGTAACACTTGTACTCTAGTGAAAGGACCCGGGGAAAGGTTCAGAGAAGGGTTTTGGATGTGCAGGAAGGAAGGGAAGGTGTCTGTGTAGGTAGCTGAGACCACTGTTTACAAGGGTTGCGCACTGAGGCCCAGCAGAGAGAAGCGTCTGTTGCAGCCAAGGGGCCTCCATGCTGGCGTCTGACCTAGAACTCGTCGGAAATGTTCCTTTGGAAAGCAGGCTCTCTGATGGGCCACCCCTTTGTATTTTAGGGCTTATGCCCAGAAAGAGATTTCAAGGTGTGCCATGGAGGGTTTTCAGACACGTCTGTCTTCGATCTGAAGCACGTGCCAGACACCAGGTATGGTCAGCTCTGTGACCCAGACCTTCCATTCTGGGTGGAGTAGCTGGAGCTGTCAGGGGTATCCTGCCTCTTTATCACCACCTCTGCCCCTACCCCCTCAACACGCAGGCACACACCCCCCCCCAGATTTGGAATAAAAAAACAAAAAAAAAAAAAACCCTCATTGTTTGGTAGTTTGATGGTCCCTCACAGACGACAGACCTTTGGGCTAGTGTAACCCCCAGATCGCTGGAGTTGTTCCAAGGAACATAGAGTAGAAGGATGCCCTTGGTTTCTCAAAGAACTGGCGGTGGGTAGTGGGGACCAGTAGCCCCGGTTGGCAGAGGCTGAGAGTGTCCGGGTGAGGGTTGTGTGTCCAGGCTTCACGCTGTGTCCTCTCTAGGATGCATCGTGCCCCGTGGAAGCCTGGGCTCAGTCCCATGAGCCTCCCTGAGCTCTGCGGGTCCCTCAGGTGGAGTGAGTCTGCTCCTCCTCCGTGAAATGAGCGTGACTGGTCTCGATGATCTCTCCCTGCAGGAAGCTTCCCAGTATGGGGAGTGGAGGGATCCCAAGCTGAGTGGGCTGGGAAGGGAAAAGGCCGGGGGGTATGTGGGTGAGCTCCCCGCTCTCTGGACTGATACTTCTGTCTGTTATGAATAGGTTGCTGGTCACCACTGGTCTTCCGAGTTCTTACCTGCATGTGTGGCAGGTCACAGAGGACAGTGGTGAGTGAATTTGACTTGGAGCGGGGTTGTGGGAAAGCCTGATACCCATACGCCCCTGCCCCCTCATCTAAGCCAGTTAAGGAGTAGTCACAGGGCCAGGTGGGAATTAGAACGCAGTATCTACTGTAACGTGGGCAGAGATGAGTTAGCAACCGCGGCCTGGCGTACAGCTCCCAGGTGGAGCTTCCTGCGCCTTCAGGAATTCCCTTCACCCACCCAGTTACAGGCGGAGCTCCTGCTGTACTCCGTGCCTCTCCCCCGGGTGGGGGCAGAGCTAGGGCAGAGCTAGGGCACCCAGGCGAGCTCACCTCGGGGAGGAGGCGGTGGCAAGGAGGTCACCTCGCTTTGCAGGCATGCTCGTCTCAGGGCTGGAAAATAATGAGGGAGCAAGAGGCTCAGCCTACCAGTCTCCCTCTTCATGAAGTCACTCTACTCCCTAAAGGGAACGGGAGAAGGACCAGGGGTTGTTAATCCTGTTCCCTTCAGGAGGGAAGGGACATTCGTTCGTGTGGAATAACCTTCCCTCCAGCAGTGGGTTTGCGGGTTCCCTTGCCAGGCAGGCACCAAGAGCGGGCAGCCCTGATCCAGCCCCTTCCATCCCTCCTTCAGTTAGGGCATTGTTGGCCAGAATGCAGGTGTGCCTCACAGGCACAGGCCACCGATCTGGGTACTGCCCCTCTGCTTGTGGGATCCTCCGCCCCTGGTCCCCGCACCGCCTCACTCGGATGCTTTCCAGAACCCGGCTGGCAGCTGCCGGCTTCTCCCCAGGCCTCACTGTCCAGAGAGACAGTTCTTGTGCTCGTTTGCTTTGCAAGATCACTGACTCAAAGGGCTTTCCTCTTGTTTCTTCTTCGTCAGTTGTCTAATGCTGCAGCGTCCAGTTTGTATCATTGACTTGTAGTTATGATTGTTGATTTTTTTATAATTTTATTGAAATTCACACATTTTAAGTGTACAGTTGAGTGATTTCTAGTACATTTAACAAGTTGTGCAGCCATCACTGTAAGCCAGTTTGAGAACATTTTCATAACCCCGGTAAGATCTATTGTGCCCTTTCCCGTTCCTCCCCATGCCCGCACCCTGCCCCACTAATCTCCTTTCTGTCTCTGTAATAGATTGCCTCTTGTGAACATTTCCTGTCATACAGTGTGTGGTCTCTTGTATGTGGCTTCTTTCACTCGGCATAACGCTTCGAGGTCTGCCCTGTCGTGCCATGAGAGGGCATCTGGTTCCCCAGGCACGGTCAGGGTGCATCACTAGTTCCTTCGTGTGGCTGAATAATATTCCACTGCGTGGACACGCTGCATTTGCCTTTCCTTTCACCAGGTGATGGGTCTGACTTCTGGCTCTTATCATGCACAAGTCTTAGTGGGGACATATGTTTTCATTTCCCTCGAATAGACACTTAGGAGTGAAATTGCTGGATCATATGGTAAATTTATGTTGGGTTTTTTTTTTTTTTAAGAAACTTCCAAACTCTTCCAGACTGGCTTCATTATTTACACTCCCACCAACAGTGTAGGAGAGTTTCTATTTTCCCACAGTCCTCGTCAGCATTTATTAAAGCATCCTAGTCAGCGTGCAATTGTTTCTCATTGTGCCTGTCATTTACATCTTCTTAATAACTAATGATATTGAGCATCTTTCCTGTGCTTATTAGCCATTCATAGATCTTCTGTGGTGAAATGCCTCCGCAGATCTTCGTGAGAGAGTTTGTTGTTTTTCCCACCCCTGCAGGCTGAGGCAGCGTGCCATCCCAGGCCCTTTGATGCTCTGCTTTCACTGTACATTTAGTAGGTACTTACTCAGAGTAATCGATAATCTGTACACGGTAACAGTAATCTTAACAAGCATATTGTACTCCAGGCACTGTACCAAGGACTTTCCATGCCTGATCTCATTAAATTCTCAGGAGTCTGAGAACAGACTGTCCCAGAGAGGCTAAGTTGTTGAAAGACACGAAGATAGTAGCACGACTTAGACGCGGGTCTGGTCCGACTTCAGGGTCCCCTCGGAACACGTCTGGTGGTAGCTGTAGTTAGATGATGAGAAGTGATCTCAGTGCAGGTGAAGGCTCTTTACTGAGCAGCAGCGTGGTCTGCGCCTCCATTTTGCTTAGAGCTCGTTCCTGGAGGCAGATGATAGGGAACATTTATGGGCTGGCTCAGTTGGCAGAGCATGGGACTCCTGATGCTGGCGTTGTGAGTCTGAGCCCCACGTTGGGTGTGGAGCCTACTTTAAAAGAAAAGGGAACATTTACGATTATTATCAGTACTGTGATTTGTAGCAGCGGCCACTATCTCACTCAGTCGCAAATACTCACCGTGCGCTTCTGAGGTGTCAGTGAGCAAGGTTCAGGGATTACGGCAGCCGGCGGAACACAGACGCTCCTTTTTTCTTGGTGCTTATATTTGATCACATATTTTGCCCGTTTTTTTGATTGACTTTTTCATCTTTAAGAGTCCTCTATACATTCTAGATTTGTCCTATATGTGTTTATTTTATCTTATTTAAATTCAACTAATTGACATACAGTATATTATTAGTTTCAGAGGTAGAGTTCAGGGATTCATCAATTGCGTATAATACACAGTGCTAATTACATATGTGCCCTCCTCAATGCCCATCCCCCAGGTGCCCCATCTCCCAACCCCCCTCCCCTCCAGCAACCCTCAGTTTGTTTCCTAGAATTAAAAGTCTCTTATGGTTTGTTTCCCTCTGGATTTCGTCTTGTTTTATTTTGCCTTCCCTTCCTCTATGATCTTCTGTTTTGTTTCTTAAATTCCACATATGAGTGAAATCATCTGATAATTATCTTTCTCTGATTGACTTATTTCACTTAGCATAATACCCTCTAGTTCCATCCATGTCATTAGAAATGGTAAGATTACATTTTTTTGGTGGCTGAGTAATATTCCATTTATATATATACCACATCTTCTTTATCCATTTATGTGTCGATGGACATCTGGGCTCTTCCCATAGTTTGGCTGTTGTCGCCATTGCTTCTATGAACATTGGGGTGCAGGTGTCCCTTCAGATCACTATGTCTGTATCCTTTGGGTAAATACCCAGTAGTGCAGTTGCTGGGTCATAGAGTAGCTCTATTTTTAATCCTATATGTGTTTTGCTAATATTTTTACAGTCTGTTACTGTCTTTTCATTTTCTTAATAGTGTTTTTTGAAGCATAAAAGTTCTACATTTTGGTGAGGTCCAGTTTGTCAGTGTTTTCTCATAAGAACTATACTCTTGGTGTCATATTTAAGAAATCTTTATCTAACCCACAGATTTTTCCCCTATGCTTTGTTTTCTTTTTTCCCCCAAAGTTTTATTGTTTTCGTGCCAGCATTTAAGCCTGTGATATCTTTAGAGTTACCCTTTGTGTGCAGTGTGAAGTCCCTTTTTTGCATGTAAATATCCAGTTGTCTCAGCACCATTTGTCAGAGAGCCTAACCTTTCTCCATTGATGTGCCTTGGTACCTTTGTTGAAAGATGGTTGCTAGGAGCAAGAAAATACAAAATGGAAATCTGCATCGCCCATTAAGTAGTTTGTACAGCAAACCACTTGTTCCGAGCTGTGCTCTAAATGGCTGCCACTAAGAGAAGCCTCCCGTGTAGAACACAGAGGTGAGAACCAAGCAGGCTGAGCACACGCACCGAAACTGGATCCGTCTTGAGGTCAGGCGTGTCTTTCCTCCATTCGGTGCAACAGCGATGTGGACCCTGCTGCCCGGTTTCCATTTGGAGACTTTGGCGTCGTGACCTTTTCCTGCTAGGCGTCCACAGATGGCTTGAGGTCCTGGAACATGTGTTTGAAGAAATACTATTAGTCCGTGAACTCTGTACCTGTTATTTTCACTTAAGGTGTAAGTGACATCCTCAGGGCGTTCTTTGCTGTTTTCTATCTTTATTTGTTCTTTGCAAAACTATAAAAAGCCAGAACTGCTTTTGGGGTTTTGAGATGCCTGCTGTGATTCATCATCTCCCATTTGCAAAACTGTAAGACAGATTGTAAAGGAATTCACGTGCTTCTGACAGTTTCAGAGATGTGAACATAATCCAGAGTGTTTATGTCTCACGTCCTCTCTGCCAGCCGTCAGCCCCCTTTCTTCCTTGACCTAAATGTATGAGGGAAGACTACTGGCTGGCCTTCACCTCATGATGTTTCAGGCCTTCATCAGCATCCCGGATTTCAGCCTCTTGTGCTTTCCTCCAGATGTCATTCAGGCTGTCAGCAGCATTGCTGTGCAGCAGAAGGAGGGCGGTCTCTGGCCCAGGGTGGCCATCTTCTCTTCTACGGCACCCAGAGTCCTCCACGGGGCGAGGCTCAGCAGTCTGAACATCGTGGATCTGGAAACACAGAAGACCACGTACACCTCAGGTACTGCAGCCGGTCAGCCCTTGCAGCCGTGCGACCGGCCAGGCTCCTGTGACTCCAGCAGCTTTTCTGTGTCACCCTCTGTGTTGCAGGGGTCAGCGACAGTGAGGAGCTGAGTAGCCTACAGGTCCTGGACGCAGACACTTTTGCCTTCTGCTGTGCCTCCGGCCGGCTGGGGCTCGTTGACATCCGCCAGAAGTGGGCGCCGTCAGAGAATCTCAGCCCCGGCCCTGGAGCTGCTGGCGGGAGGTGGTATGCTGACGTTGGGGGCCGGGGCCCTGGGCCCAGCATTGCCAGCCTTGGCTCCAATGGGCAGCTCTGCCTTCTCGATCCCCGGGACCTCGGCCATCCTGTGAGCTCCGTCCAGTGCTCAGTGTCTGCATTCAGCCCTGACCCAGAGCTGCTGCGAGTGACTTGGGCTCCAGGCCTGGACGGCTGCTTGGCCATTTCAGGTACTGCTGAGCAGCATTTTGGGTCTGTTACTTGATCTCTTTCCCAGGGGACTATACGGTGCTCAGGAAGGAGCCTGCAGCCCCATAATAAATCTGGCCCCAGAAGTGAAAGTCGCTCTCGGAGAAGCTCCAGATCAAATCCCTCCGGGTTCTTCCATGGCAGGCCCTTCCCCGTTCTAGCTACTAAATTTTGACCTTGGTAGCAGGCCTTTCCTACCTGAGCAGGAATGCGGTGCTGAGGTTGGTCGAGAGGCCTGCAGCCAGTGGGGCTCTAGGACGGTCACCGAGCAGTACCAGGAAGAGGTGAGAGGATCACAAAAATGCTTCTTGGTCTGCTTGCTTTTCGAATTCTAGCAGGCTGCTAGGTCAGCAGACTCCCGGGTCTGGCACGGCAGTTTCTAGCTGAAGGAGGGTATCTAATAATGAGGGCATCCAGAAGTCAATGGGAAGGACCCATGGAAGGGGAGAGGTTGAAAGAATAGTCGAGAGAATAAGAAAAGATCATTGAAAATGGCAGGATCCAAAAAGAGCGGGAGAAAAGAACCAAGCTTGGTGGAGGAACTGTCTCTTTGGTAGCAAGAAGACAACAGGACAGAGTGTGGGTGTAGCCAGGTCGTGGGGGGACATGCGGGTGCCCCTCTGTAAGGGCTTCTGTTAACCCCATCAAGCAGGGGGCAAGACCATCTGCTGAGAGGGATCCAGATGCGGAGGGATTAGAATTTGAGGCAAGTGGAAAAGGTTTGAAAGAGTCTCTTAAGCGTCAGTTTCCCAAGCAAAATAATAGTACCTATTTCATGCGTGTGTTTGGATTAAAAGAATGCCTGTCCAGGATTGGCCTTAGGCCTGGCGTGTAACAGATGAACAGCGGAAGTACACCGGCACCTGCTCAGTGGAGTCGTCAGCTGCCGACGTCGAGGGCAGAGCTTACGTGCCCTTCAGCTGGCTTTAAGCATCTTTTTTCTTTTTTAGGTAATTGCCACCCAATATGGGGCTCAGCTCTGTGACCCCAAGATCAAGAGTCAGATGCTGTACAGGCTGAGCCAGCCAGGCGCCCCGGGCCTTAAGCATCTTGTTATTATTTGATTTCTCATTCTATAGCCTGTTTTGGTACCAGAGAGCAAACTATAAAAATTACTTCAGGGACACCTGGCTGACTCAGTTGGAGTGTGGACTCTTGATCTCAGGGTCGTGAGTTCAAGCCCCTTGTTGGGCATAGAGATAAAAAACAAACAAACAATAAAAATTACTTTAGAGATTCAATGTCAATCCTCTCTTTTCTCGTTCTTCCTTAGGTTTTGATGGGACAGTCCAGGTCTACGATGCCACATCTTGGGATGGAGTGGGGAGCCAAGTAGACCCTCTCTTCACTCACAGAGGTCACATCTTCCTGGAGGGCAGTCAGATAGACACTGCTCCACTGGTCACTACCCACACTTGGCACCCCCACAAACCACGGACTTTGTTATCGGCAGCAAGTGACGCCTCACTGCACGTGTGGGACTGGGTGGACCTCCGCGCGGCCTCCTGACCCCAGCGTCTTTCTGCCCTGGCCTCAAAGAAGAGGAGGAGCTACTGTAGAGCCAAGGTACCGCCTTTGGTCCCTGTTACCAGCCAAGTGGCCTTGGGCAAGTCCGCCAGCTTCTCCTACCCCCGGGTTCTTTATTTGTAAGGTGAGAATAGTAAGAGCTAACCTCTCAGGGTTGTTGGGAAAGTGAGGTGATGTATTAAAAAACAGGATGCATAGCTCCTGTTAGATCCGAGAGCCCCATTTCCCCCACGTGTAGAGTGACAGTGCTTTATACCTGTCTGTATTCACAACATCAGTGAAAATCAAAAAAACCAACAAAAGAAAACACGTTTTGTGAACTTCTTTATAGAACTCAAAATGTGCAAGGGCCAATAAGCATGAAAAAAGAAGTCAACCCCAGTAGCAATGAAGGAAATAACATAAAACAAGGTTATTGCCCTTTTTTACCTATCAAGTTGCCAAATTGTAAAACATTGCTTGGACAGCTGATGAAGGTGACATGATGACCCAGTCCAGGAGGCACAAGGCAACAGCGTGGTTCCTGCTCCCGGTGGTGCGTGGGACTGGTGTGCAGTCGACCATAATTTGTACATCCAGTCCCCTGTTAAATGGCAGTTGATCTTTCGCTGTTACAAATAGTGTGAACAACGTTTGTACCCGGGAGCAAAAGCCTGTAGGATAAATTTCTAAAATTAAAATCGCTAAGGCAGAGGATACGTGCATTTTTAGGTTCTCTAAATACTGCCAGTGTGTCTTCCCCGGAGATGTGCCATTTGTGACGGCAGCAGTGATGGGTCTGTTTCTCTTCCCTCACCAGCCAAGGGTCCCTAGTGGCTTTTTGACCTTTGCCAGTCTGATAAGTGAAAAATCATTACTTGTCGTTTTTGTCTTTACTTCCTGGATTTGTGAAATCGAGACTCTTCATGTATTTAAACATTTGGGGCCAACTTTTCTAAAGATGAGACTAGCCGGGGTGGGGAGATAGGCATTCTCACCAGTACTCCTGCAGCAGAGCCTGGACCGCTCCCTTCTTGGGTGGTTCACACTGGGACACAGCCGGGGCCAGGGTGGTGCCTTCCCACACCTGCCCCTGCCCTCCCAGGGGAGGAGACCCAAGGGACAGTTCTTTTTGGTGGCCCATAGCAAATAGTAAAGTGTACCTGCATTCCTGTTACACAGACTTTCTCACTGTCACATTTGTTAAGGAATTTTCAGCAAGTTTGCTTTTGAAATTATTTGATTACTCGTCAGTTTGGGCTCTGAGTCTTAAAAAATAATTTTATTGAGCTATAATTCACACACCTTACATATAATTCACACACCACACAATTCACCCACTGAAAGTATATGATTTGGTGGTTTGGGTATATTAATTTTTTTAAAGATTGTGGTTAAAATATATGTAACACTTTGCCTGTCTTTTCATTTTTAAGTGTACAATTCCGTAGAATTAAATGCATTCACAGTGTTGCACAACCATCAGCACTTCTAATTCCAAAATGTTTTCATCACCCAGACAAGCTCTGTGACCATGATGGGCTCTGGTTTGCTGGCCGTCAGTGGGCATACTTGTATTCATCAGCTCGGGCCGCCCCAATAGAACACCACAGACTGGGGGCTCACACGACAGAACTCACTTTCTCACAGTCCTGGAGGCTGGAAATCCAAGATCCGGGTGCCAGCAAGTTTCCTTCTGAGGCCTCTTCTCCTGGCTTGTGGGAGCCATCATCTGTGTGCTCACGGGGCCTCTTTGTGTCCTTGCGGAGAGAGCTCTGGTCTCTGTTTCTCTTACAAGGACACCAGTCCTTTCGGTTTGGAGCCCCACCCTCATGACCTCATTTAACCTTATTTACCTCTTAAAGGCTGTGTCTCCAAATACTGTTACTTTGGGGGTTAGGGTTTCAACATAAGAATTTGGGGCAGGGCACAAGTCTATTCATAGCAGCTAGGAATTATTTTGAAGTGAGAAATTTTCAAATGAAATGATTTTCTTATTTAACAATGAAGTTGAGGGAGTGTTACATATTGGAGAAGTTTAATTTCAAATATTCAGTTTGAAGATGTGATTGTTTTTACCATTTTCTGAAGTCTTCCTTCTGTCCTCCTGTTAGTGACGTCACACTGACAGTTGAAATTGGCTGTGATGGAAATACTTACCCACAGAAATTGGCAAATACTACAGGATACCACTGGCTAAGCTATATTATTTCACCAAATAGAAGCAGAAATGAGTCATTTAGAAAATAGTAGAATTGATGCATGAATTCAAAAGCTGCTTTGCTGAAAAATAGTGATAAAATGCGTGTCAGTCAGTCAAGGTCCAGCCAGAAGGACTGAACCCACAGCCAGTATTTCAGCTGCAGGAATTCAGTTAGGAGGCATCTGAAAGGGGTGCAGGGCAAGGTGGGGCCCATGAGAGAAGAGCAACAGCGGGAAAGTTACCCAGAGGGACAGAGGGGTGGGGTGTGGGTGTGATTAGAGCTGAAGAGTGGGGCCTCCCAGTGGGAAGGGGAGCACAGCAGTCCTGCTGGCTGGGGCTGGGACTGTGGAGCAGTAGCTGGGACTGCAGAGGACATAGCTGAAGACAGCAGGAAGTACAGAGACCGGAGAAGTCCCCCAGCTCCTTTCCTTCCACCCTCCAGTACTGGCCTGCACCAAGGACCAGATGTGACGGGAGCTCGCCAGCCGGGGAGCCTGGGAGGTGCGGGGGGCGGGGGGTGTCTGCACCTGCAGTACAGCAGAGGGTTGGAACCGGCGTGGAACTGAGGACAAACAGATGACTGGCACCACATCTAAACCTCAACGAATTAAGCAAGAAAAAGGAAAAAAAAAAAAAAAGAACAACGAAGATTATAAGAAAACAATGTGTAAAATTATATGTTAATTTGAAAAGCTCAAGATAGTTAATTTTCTTAAAAACTGACATTGTAAACTACTTTTTAGTAGAAAATCCGAATTCTCCAATACTCAAGAAAGAAAAACTTGAAGGAGTAAGTAAACCAGAAAGGACGTTGGGGGTGGGGCAATTTTGTAGGTACACTGTCTTTCAAACTTTTAAAGAACAGCAAATTCCCATGGTAGAGACATTCTTTTCTTTTCTTTTCTTTTTTAAGATTTCATTTATTTGAGAGAGAAAGAGCACAAGCAGGGGGAGGGACGAAGAGAGAGGGAGAAGCAGGTTCCCCCACAGAGCACAGAGCCCGATGCAGGGCTCCATCCCAGGACCCTGAGATCATGACCTGAGCCAAAGTCAGAAGCTTAACTGATTAAGCCACTCAGGTGCCCCAATTAGAAACACTCATTTAAATTCTGGGGAACTAGCCAATTCCTATAATCATGATACCAAAACGTGGCCCAGAAACTGTGCTCATAGACACACACACACAGACACACTCGCTGCAGCTCAGTTATTAATACAAGACAGTGCCCCTCAGCACTGTCAGCCCCAACATGCCTTCTGTGAACCCCCCTTTACTATGCTGAAATAAAATTTCACAGGGAAAATTGATTACTTACAATTTCAAAACCAGTATAAATACAAAAGAACGTGTATTTACATACATAAATGTTCACACTTCTGCATGGGGTGTAATCCGATGCTTGCGCTGTTTGTAAAATCCTCGAGAACAGGACGGCTGCAACTACAGACCGATACAGGTGTGCTGTATTTGTGCCACACACCAAAGAGTCCGTGACGTGATTTTTCTGAACTGCTAAGGGGCACCTGGCTGCCTGGGTTGGTGGAGCTTGCGACTCTTGAATTTGGGGTCATGAGTTTGAGCCCCATGTTGAGGATAGAGTTTACTGAAATAAATTTAAAAAACACTTTGGAAAGTTCTGAACAAAAGAATTCACTCTTTTCCCTGGTTTTATATAGTAGTCGCATTTCTGGGAAATTCAGGTACACTAAAACTGTCCTTATGTCGTTGTAAAAAGGTAGGGTCTAGGCCCACATAACTATAAAAAGTTTCCGTCCATCAGTGGTTCTCAAAATTGCACGTGTCCGGAGCACCTAGAGGACTGGTTAGACCCGACTGCTGAGCTCCACCCCTGGGGTTTCCGATCCGTAGGAGTATTAGCCAGGCTCCAATGAGAGGAACAGGCCAGCAGGGGATCCTTCCCACACGCGCACACAGACTTGACCTTGTGCATCGGGGGAGCTGGCGAGCAGTCTCAGTCGGCTGCTGGAGCCGGGCCCGCAGCCCGGAAGGGACGGTGGGCGGAAGAGGGGAGAGCCGGGGCAGTTCTAGCTGTCTGCAGTCCTGATGCTTGGGTCTCCGGCAGGAGCAGCCGGCGCCCTTCACCGCGGAGCCGAACACACCTGTGGCCGAGCGGCGACGCGGTCACGGAAGGTAGAGCAGCTGCGCAGAGAAGCGCCGGTGCGAGCTACACCTGCCTCAGGGCCCAAGCGCTCAGAAAAAATGGCTGCCACCTCACTTCCTCCAAATCTCACCCGAAAGCGACTCTTGTGGCTCACTCTACCTGGAAACATACGGGGAGATGAACTCCGGGGATTGTGGTTCCACCTGGCCACGTCACCACATTGGAAAGCCGCCTCACGTTTGAGGTGCAGCTCGAGAATTTGCACTTCGAGTAAGTTGTGCGAGTGTGTGAGGCACCCCGAGAGTCCCTGCCCTCCACGCACGCCCAGCAGCATTGGTTGTGCAGCACTGTCTCAACAGTCGTATTGTGTCTGTGCGGCCCCTGCCCGCATATGCCAGCTGTGCTTCCGATTTGTAGGACAGCTACAAAGCCTCACCTCCGGTTTCCAGAATGCTCCTTTGGGAACCTGCACAGTCCCCGGCGAGGAACGCCTGGGGTTCTCTCAGCTGCTCTAGGAAGAAGCCCCAGAGAACCCCTAGGGGGACCCGAAGACCATCAGCAATTCACACTGACATCAGCACAGGATCCGCTCCAGTTTGGCTCCGGGCAAAGGCGATGGAGACTCAGCACGAAGGGGAGAGAACGTTCAGGAACTTGTTTTGGCATCTCAGAGATTCAAAACACAAGAGAAAGATTTGGAGAGATTGAAAAGGAAGCAGCGAGAAACACAGCAAATGGCAAAGTAGCAAAGGTGAGTAATGCATTTGGGGGCACCGTTGCGCACGTGTGTGCTCGGAAGGATGTGTTCCAGAACAGAATGTGCCGTGGTCAAGGAGGAGATGACCAGGCCGGAGGAGGACGCATGGCCAGGGGAGTAAGGGATGCTCTCAAAGGCCGTGTCTGTGGGGGCTCGGCCGCAGTCCCTTCGCAGGCCCTGCCTCCCGCCCCGTCCTTCTCTGGAAGGGTGAGGTAGCCAGCCCCACCTGGCCACAGCCGGGTGGCCCAAATCCATTCCCTGGGACGAGCCGATCTGCACTTCTCTCCTGAGAGTGCGAGCTGCATAACACAGAACTGTGGTCCGGCGGGGAGAGCGGAGTCCGTGCCAAGGTCAGCCCCACATGTGTGAGGCTGGGCTTCTGGGGGGCAGGAGCAAGAGTCTGGAAGGAGCCCTAGCACGGAGCACGTGTGGAGAGGGCAGCACGGGCGGTCAGCAAGGGCACGGTCAGTTTGCGTGAATGAAGGATGTGCAGGGATGTGTGATTGCCGTGACTGGTTTTGTCAGCGGGCCCCGTCCCTGGGCTTCGGGAGCGAAGCGGGTGTCCCGCAGCTGCGGGACGAGGAGGTGATGCTCGGGGTCCCGGTTCTCTCAGCCAGCACCCACCGAGCAGTGCTGTGTGCCGAGCGCCGTGCTGGCCGCTGGGATATGAGGTCAGAGGTGTACAGCCGCCCCCCTGGTGGGGGAACGGAAGGAACACGTGGAGAGGGAAGGGGCTCGTGCGATGTGGGAGCACAGGGGGCTGAGTAGCTAACCTGCCTGGTTAGAGACCAGGTGTGCTCCGCAAAGGCCATATTTGAGTTGCGTCCTTCCCTCAGGCGAGGGAGAGGGTGGGTGTTCCCGGCAGGGGGAACCGCCTGGGAGAAAACAGAACTGAGAGAAGGCGCAGCGCCAGCGCGGGGAGAAAGCAAGTTGGACACACGACTGAGAAAATGGGCTGCGCCGGTCCGTAAGGCCTGCGTGCTGTGCAGGAGAGCGGAGGGGGGCGTCCCTGCGGGCTTCAGAGTGAGAGCAGAGAAGGGGGGCGGCCACGGTGCGTGTGGGGACGAGGACATGCGGGCCTCCTCCAGGCAGGAAGAGCGCGGCCCTCTGTCTGTCTGTGCGCGTTCATTTCCTCGAGGAAGTATAACCAGTCAGTGAGGTGGTTCAGATTGCTCTGCCCGCAGCGCTACCCCCGGACTTGGGCAGAATGGGAGCCAGGCCGTAAGCCAGACGCAAAGGACAGATCTATGATGCCGCTTACGCGAAGGGACCCAAAACAGGCCGGTTGGCTGAGACAGGAAGTGGAACAGTGGTTGCGGGGGGCTGGGGGAGGGCACGCGGAGATCGTGTGGAACACGTACGCTTTCAGTTTGGGACGATGAAAAGGTTTTGGTGTTGGATGGTGGCGATAACTGCACAGAAATGCAAATGGACTTACTGCCGGTGAATTGTACACTTAAACATTACGGTAAAATGGCAAAATTTACGTTCCGTATGTTTTACCACACTTTTTAAAAAGTGGATGCCAGGGCCCAGTGCTGTAGGGGGCCCAGCCCCACCCAGCCCTCCTCTAGCCGTGCCCTTCTCCAGGGGTGAGAAGGCCACGGCTGTGTGCCCACAGAGCCTACATCCCTCCGCCAGGCCAACTTCCAGGCACCTGGGACCCAGAACGTCCTGTCCAAATGGCCAGAGCCTGCTTCCGGGGCCTGCACACCCTCCTCCATTCTGTCCTCTCGGGGGCAGGCTGTGCACCTGGCATGTGCACGCTGGGCCTCAGAGGTGGCCAGAGTGGCCGCTGGCGGGGAGCGTGGCTGGAGCCCGCGGGCACACACCAGGGCACCTGCACACTTGCGGAGCGGGTGGGGCAGGGGCCCCTCCTCCCGAGCCGCCACCTGCCACCCTGCACCTTGCACGAGTCCGCGGTATAGTCAGAACCCGGCTTCATCACTTCACGCCCTCCAGGATGGCTAGAACCAAAAAGACTAGGGGCGCCTGGCATGCAGCTCTTGATCTTGGCGCTGTGAGTTCGAGCCCCATGTTGGGGGTAGAGATTACCTAAAAAGAAAAAAAAAAAAAAAGACTACCCAGTTTGTGGGGAGGATGTGGAGAAATCTGAACTCTCGTACACCGAGGCTGGGAATGTAAAATGGCGCAGCCTCTTTGGAAAAGAAGGCTGGCACTTCCTCAAAAGGCCAAACCTCGAGTTACTGTGTGGCCCAGCAGTTGCACTCCTCAGTTATTTATCCAACAGAACTGAAAACACGTGTCCACACAAAACGTGTCAAAACACGTACACGAACAATTCACACTAAGCACTGGTGGAACAAGCCCGCTGTCCACCAGCTGACCAAGGGCTAACACGCTGCGGCGCGTCTGTGTCCTGGAACATTATTGGCCAGAGGGAGGATGGCGGCTCGGCCACCCGGCACAATGTGGAGGGGCCTGCAGACAGCATGCTGAGGGGAAGTCACAAAAGGCCACTCGCTGTAGGACTCCATTTCTGGAAATGTTTGGAACAGGCCAATCCAGAGAGACAGAAAGGAGAGGTGTGGTGGCCAGAGGATGGGATGAGGGGCATGGGGACTGGGGAGTGACTGCTGATGAGTTTGGGGTTTTCTGGGGTGAAGAAAATGGTCTAAAATTAGATAATGGTGACAGTTGCACAATCTTCTAAATATCCTAAAAACAAGAATTTTAAACTTTAAAAAAACGCCCACAACTCTGGCATTCCACATCATTCTGAAGGATACTGTGAAGGGGAGAGGCTAAGAATTTAAGTTCGCTAGCTTGACTTAGAACCCTTAGTGTGTAGACGAGTGCTACAGCGCGCTCCAGCCAGGGGCTCGCGGTGACGGGTTGAGAGTGGTGGTGAGGTGTTTGGGGAATCAGACCTTGGAACCAGGAGTGAGGGTTGCACCCCCTCCCTGTTTTGCAGATGAGCACGGGGGCGCAGAGAGGTGACGTGGCCTGGCCGGGGCGGCGGCCCCTCGGCCCATGGACGAGAGGGCCCAGCTGTCCAGAGCGGCAGTGGGAGGCGGGCTCCTGCTGCTGCCTGCAGGGTTCGTGCCCCTGGGCCTTCAGCTCGGGAGCATCTCACAGGCCTGCGAGAGACGCTGCCTTTGCCTCCTGGGCTGTGGAGGGGACTCGCGAGAGTCATTTTGAGCAGATACAATCATTCCCTTGTGGGCTGACTTTACAGGCCAACCCCCACAGCCACTGTGGTTCCCAGCAGTGCACGGCTGGGGGCCGATACAGGGCCATGAGGACCCCCCCACCATGTGCAGTCAGATCAGGGCCCAAGCAAGGCCCAGCTCTGCTCGGTGGCCCACACCTGCCGTGGCTGTGGTGGTTCCCAGACCCCCTGCAGCAAAGTGCTCAGTGCAGGGCCTGCCTCCGTGAATCTGCAGCAGGTGGAGCTGGCTTTGTTCCGGCCTCTGGACTGGAGGACTCAGAGCTGTGAGGATACCAGAAGCTGGAGTCCTGGAGAGAAGTAAAGGGGGAGGGTCAGTTCTCTGCAGGTAAAGCAGAGCTATCAAAGCCAGTGAGGGGGGCCCCATTCTGGGTTGAGTCGGGGGAGTGGGGGAAGGCCGAGGTCACCTGTACGGTGCCCCATGTGGCTCGTTCAGCCCTGGGGGACCTCAGCCTCACAAAGCCTCTGCCTTGGGGCTGCGTCTATGACCACTTGGTGAAAACGGCTCACTCTTTGACCCTTCCACTCATAGGATGCACTTGGAATTCATTTATTTAATGGGTGAACATACTTGCATCCGCTTCAGCTAGCGGGATTAGCTTCTAAAACCCACCTCCTGTTTTAGCTATCTGTAAATAAGAATATGGGCCAGTATTTTTGCTATGAGCTTTTTCAGTTAAAATTTTGCAATGCATATTTCGATTGACTGTCCTCTACTGCAACTGTTATAATAGAAGTGAATTTTGGGGCATGTGGGTGGCTCAGTCAGTTAAGCGTCCGCCTTTGGCTCATGTCATGATCCCAGGGTCCTGAGATCGAGTCCCGCATCGGGCTCCTTGGTCAGTGGGGAGCCTGCTCCCCCTCTGCCTGTCGCTCCCCGATTGTGCGCGCACACTCTCTCTCTGACAAATAAATCTTAAAAAAAAAAAAAGTGAATTTCATGCATTCCCACTTAGAACTTTCATTATTCTTTTCATCTTGAGGGATTTCCAAGCAAACAGCTTCCAAAAGCCGCCCTGCTGGCCTGAAACTTCGAAAGCCGTGATAGTGAGTCTGAGTTGAGCTAAAAATAAAAGCCCCCTGCTTTGCTCCTGCCGAGTACCGTGGCGGACAAAAAGGTACATCCCAACACTCTTGAGCAAGGTAACAGATGGCTAATTTCAAGTCAAACTCCAGACCTTGTACGGAGTACCTATTGCCCTTGGTTCCCGGGGAAGCCGCTCCATGTGAGTCAGCTCATGTTCACTCCCTGCTCGAGTCTTCCCTGGAGAACTAACTGTGGACACCACCGAGAGCCGTGGCCTCGCAGGTCCTATCGCTCAGGGAGTGTAAAATCCCGAGGAAAGATCTACAGTCTCCCGCTCAGCCTTTCCGTTACTTTGCTGAGGGGCAAATACATGTGAGATGAAATTGTATGGATATTCTGTTTCAATCTTCTTGTTCCATTCCAAAGGATAATGGCAAAAGTTTTCCAGAAGGGACTCTGGTTATTTCCAAAGTTTTTTTAAAAATACATAGCCACACTGGTTTTAGTATGTTGAATTTCCACCCAAGGAAGGCCTTTCTCATTCCGAAGAGTGAAATGATTTAAAATAATACATATCAGATTGATTTCGTGGCCTTACAAAAAAATCCTGAACCCAAATTTCTGGGATAGGTTTTTGAAAACTATGTCCAAAAACAGGCTCTCTGAAGTCTGCTCAGTGGCAGCAAACTGACATCTTTTGAAGGGAATCTGTCTTCAGAGAGCAGATACTGGGCAGAGCCAAGTCTCATGGATAAGAGAGGTGATTGATGGGGCTAGATAACAAGCTCGTTCTGTCAGTGTTGGTGAAGCCTTTCTTACGTGCAGGACACTCTGTGCTGGAAATACACTGATGGGGGGCTTCTAAGGTGGTGCAAAGACAATTCTTACTGGAAAACTCAGTGTCTTCCTTAATGGCAACAACATAAAAAGCCCACAGCCCATCAGAATGACTGCTTTTGACAGATAAGACTTTATTTAAATAAGTTCTTTGATGTTCATTTAAAAAACTCATTAATCATATTTTATAAATCTAATTATATGAAATTGTCATGTGTTGACAGTGCTTTGTTTTATAATTGGTGGGTTTCTAGAAATTTGTGGGGAAATATTTTCAAGTGAAATGCACAAAGGAAACTTTTTTTTTTTTAAGTGGGCTCCATGCTGGGCCCATTGTGGGGCTTGAACTCACAAGCGTGAGATTGAGACCTGAGCTGAGATCAAGAGTCAGACACTTAACCACCAGAGCCACCCAGGTGCCCCAAAGGAAACTATTTTAAGAGGGAGAAACTGTATTTCACTTATTTCCAAGCACCATTTGCTGTGTGTGTCAGAGTCCCCGCAGGAACTGTGCTCTGCTCTCACAGAGACACCCCAAATCTCCAGGAACCCGTGAACCTGCAACTGGGAGTCTTCTTGATCAATGCTGTGGTTCGTAGTTATTGCTCTGGACAGATTTGTAAATAGAAGAGGCTTTCCCACTACCTTATCCTGTCTGTGATCTCCTAGACCCGGTGTGATATTTTAGGACGCGGTGGGAGCTGTCAGGCTCTACGGCAGCCCTGTAAATTTGGAGTAATTCTATCCTGCAAAAAGTCTGTCAGTTGAATCATGAAATTGCTGGTTTTGGAGATCAAAATGGCAATCTCATATGATTCAGCTTAATATGCTGAGAGGAAGAGTAGGTTGTGGTTCAGAAAGCCAACTCCAGCATTGATCTTTTCTCCTTTTCCCTCCTCCAAATGACATGATTGAGCGCTTTTCTCTCAACTCCATGGACATCCTAAGAAAAGGAATGTGGAGAAATGTAGGCAGTTCCCGGGCCCAATCCTCCCATAGGGAGGACCACGGAAGACTTCTAAAACCGTATCTAGTTCATAAATCCCTGTGTAGCTGCCCCGCGCTGAGAAGACAGCTCAGCAGCTGCTGGCACTGTGGCTGAGCCAGCTGTCCACAGGGCCAGCAGCGGGGTGGGGCGAAGCTTCTGTCCCTGGAGGAGGGTCTCAGGGACGGGACTCTCCCCCTCAGCGTACCAAGCTGTGGAAATTAAGGTATAGGATCATAGTGGAGATGTACTGTGATGGTGAGCCAGTCAAATTCAGAACTGGTCTCTGAATTCTCTCCAAATGAGCTTCCATTTCAATAGCGTGGAGAAGAAAGCCCTGAGTAGTATTTCATAAGCCCAGTGACTTTTTAGAAAGAGAAATAAAATAACATCTGTTGGACTGGGGTCTAAATTCTTTCTCTCCATCTTGTGTGGGTGTCATGGTATAGAATCAAAGACCGTACCAACCGTTTTTGGAACATTCTGCAGTGTTCTTAGACTGCATACTTTAAAGACGTTCCTACCACATTTCGAGTCTACCACTTGGGTCCTCCGGTGCTCACTAAAATGTGAGCTATTGCTGAATCGCCGCCCACATTCAGCACACTCGTAGGGTTTCTCTCCGGTGTGGATTCTCTGGTGGATGATGAGACTGCAGCTCTGGTTGAAGCTTTTCCCACACTCCCCACATGTATAGGGTCTCTCTCCAGTGTGAATTCGCCAGTGGGTAATGAGGTTTGAGTGGTCGCTGAAACTTTTCCCGCACTCGAGACATTCGTAGGGTTTCTCTCCTGTGTGGATCCTCTGATGGCTGGTGAGCGTGGAACTCTTGCTGAATCTTTTCCCACACTCAGGGCACTGGTGGGGCTTTTTGCCAGTGTGTGTTCACCAGTGTGCACTGAAGTGCGAGCTATTGGTGAAACTTTTCCCACACTCGCTGCACTTACGGGGCTTCTCCCCTGTGTGGACTCACTGGTGCATAGTAAGGCTGGAGCTCTGGTCAAAGCTTTTCCAGCACTCTCCACATTATAGGGCTTCTCTCCAGTGTGGACTCTCTGGTGTGCTGTGAGGTTAGAAGGATCACTGAAGCCTTTCCCACATTCAGGGCCTTTGTAGGGCTTCTCCCCAGTGTGGATTTTCTGGTGGCAAACCAGATGTGAGCTTCAACCAAAGCTTTTCACACAATGGCCACAACTTAGAAGATTTCTTTTCTTTTCTTTTTCTCCAGTGTGGGCTGCTCGGTGGACAGCAAAGCGTGAGCCCTGGCTGTGCTATGTTTTCCACATGCACAGCAGAGATGGGCCTTTCCTCCTATGTAGGTTCCCTGAGGAATCCCCAGAAAGGTTTTCGTCTCTTCATACCCCCAGTGCACACCTGCAGGAAAGGGACAGAGTGAGCTAAGACGCTGCTGCTGGTTGTCATGAGGCCTGAGCAGAAGACCCCCTACCGCTGACCACAGCATCTTGGCGACTTCCTGAGAAGCGATGGGACGTGATCTGACAATATGCACGTTTATTTTTACGCTTAGAAACATTACTCTTCCATAATGGTTCTTCCTTTTCCTTGATGGCACACAGGAACAAAGGGCTGTCCCACTTGTGTGTAAACACAGGCTTCCCTTGCCCCTTCCAGATGCCCGCAGCATGCCCTGAACCCCACGTCACCTCTGAACTAACTGGTTGCAGTGAGGTTCTCTCCAAACCCTGCCGACGGCTAGGGCCCTCCCGCCTTGCTTGTGACCAGGGCTTACGAGTATGACTCCGCAACAGGGCTGGGATCCCAGAGCTTCTACACACTTCTTCAACACCCAGTTCTTCCCCCTCAGAATCCTCTGTGATGGTTCCTGAATGCCCGTCCTGTAAAGCTGCTGCTGTGTGGCCTGGGTTGTGCCTGGGCTTCTCTGACCTGCCTTCCAACACAGCCTCAGCCAGCACTCGAGTGCTGGTGGATGAAACTGTGGAGCCTGATCTGTAAAGTTACTGGGCCTCCCTGCTGGCTAAAATTGCCTTGGCATTGCTTTTTTTTTTTTTTTTTTTTTAAGATTTTATTTATTTATTTGACAGAGAGACAGCCAGCCAGTGAGAGAGGGAACACAAGCAGGGGGAGTGGGAGAGGAAGAAGCAGGCTCCCAGCGGAGGAGCCTGATGCGGGGCTCGATCCCATAATGCCGGGATCACGCCCTGAGCCGAAGGCAGACGCTTAACGACTGTGCCACCCAGGCGCCCCTGCCTCGGCATTTCTGATAAGCAAGAGAGTTGGTCGCAAAAGGCCCCCACTCGAGTAGTAAAAGGTGTCCCGGGTAAGAGAAAAATCTGGCTCACCTGGGAGGGGCTCATCATCCCCTGGTCATCACCACTCTCCTCCACAGAAAGAGCCAGAGCCCGAGGATCAGGCAGGGCTGTGGAGAAGAGAAAGGAGCTGTTAGAAGACGATGTTTCTTGACTCCCCCTGGAGACCAGCCCAAAGAGTCTTCCCCCTTCTCTTTGTGTCTGCTTTGTCCCACCAAAGAAGGTTGGTGAAAAACCAAAATGACACATTTCTAAGAGGAGAGTCCCAGGTTGTTCCCTTCCATGTCCATCCAGGTTACCTACTGTCCCGGTTTTATGATTTTCTTCTTCAGTTTTGATAACACACTTGAGTCATCAGAATTGGTCTGGGGACATGTGTACCTGGTCTGAGAATTACTGCACTTTGGTTTGCTTTTCCCACCAGTCATGCCTAAAATCTGTGCACACACCTAACCTACTGGGACCAGTAACCTCTCACTCACATAAGGAAAGGTGCCCCAGGCTCCCCTAAGTGATTTTGCAAAACATGCCAACCAAGGCCCTTCATCCCTTTGGACGTGCCTTATTGAGGACCCCCCAGATTCATGTGGTCAGCCACATTTCACACGCCCCCTCCTCCGAGTGGAAAGGAATCCTACTTTCTGCACTTGGAGGGGACTTCCGCATCCTCTCCACAGAAGCGTCCCTTCTTCCTCCCCAAACTGCGGCTGCTTACCGCTCTTGTGGATGGGTCGGAATTCTACTTCGGGGCTGTGATTCAACTCTTCTGGTTCTGGCTGTGAGTTCTTCACCGTCGCCTGTCACAGACACATGGATCCTGTCTGTGCTTGCTTCAGACGGATGTTTAGGGAACACAGTCCTGATCCTGAGGGTTCCTTCTCCTCGAAGCGTCCCTCCTGCCCCTGTTCAAGCACTAGAAGTGGTCAGAGTTCTGTAGGTACTAAAACATAACCATCCCAAGATGCAGAGGAGGAAATCAGCCTTATGCAGATCACTGCAGGGCAGTAAGGAGCGTGGGTGTGTGGAAGACAAACAGGAAAGGTCTGGAACCCAGGCTTACTGCAGTCTGCCCACCAGCTCTCCTGGGGCTGCTCCTGTCAGTCCCTGGGCAAAACTCAGCCAACCAAAACTACAGCCAATTTTCAGTAGGACCCAAAGGTTCAATATTGTTAGTAAAGACTAGTAAAGCCCCTTGCTTCCAGCTGGCTGCTGATGAATGAGAGCTACTCTCCAAAACACCACCACCACCACAAATAGCTTCTGTGTTCTCCTGGGTGCGCCTCCTGGCCCAGAGTGGTGTTCGAGCCAGTTTAAGCAATTCTCTTAATGGAAGGAACCAACACTCAGAACAACCAATGCTATGCATTTCCTGAAGCATCAGTCTGAGCTCGGAAGGGAAGTTGTGGCTACTGGGCCCAGGGAAGAAGCAAATGCCACTTAACACAAAGAGCAAAGTACTACACGTCACCTATCTGGCTGGCAAACCAAGGGCACTCTGCTCTCCCATTCCCCTCTGTGAACTACTCAGAACAAGGCTCCTGGTTCTCACCTGGAGCCCCCATCTTCCAGGTTCTTTCTGCAAGTCTTCCACCAGAGACACGGCCTCCTCCCCAGTCTCTGGATGCTTCTGTCTAACCCAGATCTGGATCTCCTGAGGAAGGACAGTCAGGAACTGTTCCAGCACAAGCAACTCCAGGATCTGCTCTTTCGTACACTTTTCTGGTCTCAGCCACTGATGGCAGAGCTTCCGGAGTTGGACGAGGGTCTCCCGGCTGAGAAAAATGTCAGTTATCCATACTGACGAATGAGGATGGGCTGGAGGAGATAATGGGGACAATAAACCGCCCACCCTCCCAAGCCACTTGTCTTGGGAAGTGAATGAGCAGGACAAGGACGAGAAGGCCTACAAGGTAGCAGCACCTTGGAGAGCAGCACCCGGGTGGAGCTCGCTCTAAGCTTCAGCGACTCATAGGGTCCAAACTCTCAACTGCCCACATCTCTGGCTGGGCTCTCGGCACTGGGCACCCCAAGTCTCAGCCCTGGAATAACTCTCTCCCAAGTAGGGAGACTTACCCTGGCTAAGGTTATACGCTTTAGGAGCAGGGATAATAAACACACTCATATAGGATGTTAAAACTGGCAGGAAAGTTGGATACTTCGGCGGGACAATCACGGCTCAGAGCCCCCCCCCCCCCCCAGGGATTTGCCCAGGTCACATAGCTGGTATAGGGCAGGAAACAAGCAGGGGCTCCGCCCCTTGACCCTGTACTTAGGGGACTGGCCCGCAGAGCGTGACTTACACTGGAGGACTACTCCGCTCCGCGGGCGACTTTCTCTGGAAGCCTTATTGGGTAAACGCGGGCACTGGGTACGGGGTCGCCTCGGCGCCTACAGGGCCAGGGTCGTCCCCGCCGGGTCCGGTGGGCGGCGCGAAGGAGGGGCGGTGCCAGCACGAGGGGCGCATCCTGCTTGGGGGCCGCTCCCGGGGCCAGGGCCCGAGGCGGCGGGACCCAGGGTTTCGGTCCGGCCACGCCCCCCACCCCTCGGCGAGGGCGGTCAGCACCCTAACTGAGAGTGGCGTGGGCCCGCCGAGGCCCTGTGAGTACGGGTAGCCGGGGCCCCTGGCACCTTCTCCGCGGCCACTCAACGTCCCCACACGACCCCCGAACCCCGAGCCCAGGCCCGTAGTCCGGGCATTCGGACAGCCACTAAACACCGGAAGCGGAAACGCGGACCCCAGAAGGACTCGGTTTTGCCGGACTCCATTTCCCATAGGCCTCCGCCTGTGCCCTCAGATTGACAGCAGCGTTAGCCAATAAGCTATGGCAATGGCGTAGGTGTCTACGTGTTTCAGACGAATCATTAACGATGGGTGGGACCTCACTGCACGCTGGATTTGGGGGTTCAGAGCCACAACCAGAACGCACCCAGCTGGAGGACGTGTGGTCGTACTCTTTTCTCTCACTGTCGGGAGCACTGAGAGGGAGAAGGGTCCTTGGGGACAGGAGGTATACGAGTATGAAGCCAAGACTCCAATTCACATTTTTTGCCACTTAAGAAAGTACTTTTCCCGCATGGTTGTCCACTATGGTAATGCTTTACGCGCGCGCGCGCGCACACACACACACACACACACACACACACACACACCACCCTCAGGTCCTGCCTGCACAGTCCTGCGAAATTCACGGTGAATGCTATTGACAAGATGAATACTACTGACGCTTATTCATTCAAGTATCAGTCATCAACTTTAGCCCAAGCTAAACCTTCCCTCCTCCTCTAAGAGATGCATTCCAGCAGAGGATGCATTTTTATTTTACTTATTTATTTTTAGTAATCTCTACGCCCAACTTTGAACTGGAACTCACGACCGGGAGATCCAGTCGCATGCTCCACCGACTGAGCCGGCCAGGCGCCCCTAGAGGATGGTTTTTAAAATGCGGTGCTGAACAACCCACAAATCTCCAATGCGGTGTGGTAAGTGCTAGAAGGTGCCTTCTAAGTGAATGGCTGGAAAGATACTGGAGAGCAACTGGGAGAGCCCAAGAGGTAAGAAGGTGCAGCCACAGGGGGAGGGGGCAGGAAATTGTACTTGACAGAGCACCTGCGTTGCGTATTTTATCTAGTTTGGATCTGACAAGAGATCCTGCATAGTAGGTCTCACTCCCTATTTAACAGAAGAAAGATCCAAAATTCAACTGGAGATGGACGAAGCTGTGATTCTTCCCACAGAAGGGGCAGCCTGAGGAGGGCAGAGCTGGGCAAGGGAAGGACAGGATGACAAGAGGGGCTTTCCAGAAAGTCCTAAGTCCAGTTGTGGGTCTGAGCCAGGAGAAAGCTTTGGGTTCCCACCAAGTCGCCAGAGCAGCTGCTTTGCTTTTATGCATTTTCCACTGTTGAAAAAAAAGAAAATGGAAAATTACTGATCCAAGCCCAATGCCCTATTATCTTAACTCAGGGAGCTTCTGAGCAAATGGAACTGTCACTGGAAGCAAAATCAAGCACGGAGAGGGTAGCCCCAAACACAGGTCATATCATCTTCACCATCAACACCACACCCAGTACTTCAAGGGAGAAGACAGGCATACATGTCCTCAAGCTGCGAGCCACGCTCCTCAAAGAAGGGGACTAAAGGACCCCACAAGTCTACTGAGATGAGATACTTTCCCACTTGGGGCCTCCTGGGCCCTCGGAGGACAATTGTCCTCGGCAACCTAGACAGGCCCGTTTTTTGGTGAAAGCAGGCTCCATGTAGGTCAGAGTTATCAATATTACCACAGAGAATGGGATTACCCTTTCTTACCTCTTCCCAGCAGCCTTCTGGAATGGGAACAGCAAGTATTGCCATCAGTTTTGCAGATGTGGAAAATGAGGCCCTCCGAAAGTGATTTGCCCTCTTCAGACGGCTAGTCAGTGGTGCAAGTGTGTCTAGAGCCAGGTCGGCCAGGTCTCTCTGGCTCCCAACACTGCATCTACGACACCACAGATGTCAGGACAGGAGCGGGAGGGAGACACACAGGAGCTACTAGCTCTGAAGGGCAGCGCTGTCCGAGCAGCTGCGAGAGGCAGGCAAAGGTTAGTAGGTCAGTTTCAGCAAGTTTGGTTTCTAGATTATTGGGATGTATGTAGAAAAACATTGCACAAGAGGTGTTTATAAGCAGTGCCTGAGGAGACGAGGATTTCCAGATGAAAGAGATATGCTTATCCTCTAGGAATTCAGGGGATTACAGCCACAGAGAATGAGTGGAGACTAATGTTCCCTAGGCCCACTGGATCATGCATTTAACTCCCAAGTTAACTGGTGGTACTAACTTATCTACACAAGGGGACGTGGTCAGCAGGAAAACCTGGAAGAAGGAGTTAACAAGGGAATCTTGGGCACTGAGCAGACGGCCCTGGGGGGCCAGAAGATAAGCAGGATTTGAAGCACAGCGTCTGTCCCCTAGGGGGTTCGTGGCTGGTGTCTGCCTGTCCCTCACATGACCTCTTCCTTTCGTCCTGTGCTGCTCAAGCATTAGCTGATCCCAAAGCCACTCTTTTCAGTCACTCGAGACCAGGACCAAGGGGTGCTCTGAAGCTGGCTTGCGATGGGAGATCCCCTCCTATAAATTAATAACTGGGGTTCTAGATTCTATTGGTCTCCTCGAAATCTAGTTAACAGGAGCCTCCCACCCAGGATTCGGTCATCTCTGGGTGTACTGAGGAAATCCAGGCTCTGCACCAGAAAGGCTGGGGACCAGAACTCTGGGGTAAATTTGCCAAAATGTACCACCCCTGAGGCCTCCTGGCAGGCGCCCCTCCCCTCAAACACCAACAGCGTAGACAGCGGAGACGCTGTGCCTGCCAGGGCCTGGGAGGTGTGAGGGGCTTGAGCAGTGTTTTCTTGGATTCCCCTCCCCACACACACACACATTGGTTGTACTGCTGCCTTGGGCCTGGGAAGGGATGGATGGAAGGTTCTCTGAGTTGGGACGCTGGGAAGAGCCAGCAGGATCGGGAAGCGGGGGGCCAATAGGCCCTAGAGCCACAGCCTCTGCCGATGCCAGAAGCATGAGCTCAGTTGCACCGGCGACTGGGTGGAAAGCCAAAGGGGACTCCCACCCGCCCTTACTCTCCACCAGGCTCGGAAATCCTCTGTCTCAAAATCTGACCGTTTTCCATGCACTTCTTCCTCTGTGGTCTGGGGCTACTTTATCAAGTTAAGAGGATGGAAAAAGGAAGGACCAACTATTCTGTCCAGAAATTTGGAATAGCCTAACAGGGCCCAGCAGCAGGGAGGTTTGACAAACTCCGGGGCTGTCTGTGGGGGTGAGCCCAGGACACTGGGCCCCCACGGAGTGCCCTCACATAAGACAGGACCCCAACGTTGGGGATAAAGGGCTGGGAAGAGCCGGTCACATGGCCACGTGCAAGGAAGGGCCAGTGACATTTGTGGGTCTTCTCGATGCCAGCTCGGGAGAAGACTGACGCAAAGCCAGTAGACCGTTTGTATTTCAGGGGTTTGCTGTTTTCCCCATTCTTCCCATAGGTATTTCTCAGGGCTCTGGTAGCCCAACAGCTACTGGGCAAGGTACTTACTGAACCTCTCTTCCCAGCCTCCACTTCCTCAGCCCGAAAGTGGGGATATGGACCTACCTCACTTCCCTCCCTGCTTCGTTGTCAGGGTTAAGTAGGGAGGGCTGTGTGTCGAGCTTAGCACAGACCACCTGTGCGTGGTCACTGCTCGGTAAATTGTCACTATAAGCTATTATAGCTTATCATAAACTATAAACACAACCCAAAAGGAAGTAAAATTCCATGGAAAAAAGAAGTCTTGTTATTACCTGCCTCAAATTGTAAAATCTCTTATAAAAGTGAGGGTGTGGTTAGTGGCCTAAGTGTCTAGAACCGGGTCTGTCCAGCTCCCAACACTCCCTCCACTACGCCCAACTTGAGAACAGGGGAAGGAGGACAAAGCACAGCCTGGGAGGGGACCCGAGGAGGACTTCTGGGATGTGGCTAAGTTGTTTCTTGATCTGGGTGCTGGTTACACGGGCGTGTTGAGTTTGTAAAAGTACAATGAGCTTACACTTCCATATGCTTATCTGTGTGTTGTATTTCTAAAAAAAAAAAAAAAAAAGATTGAAACAAGGGGAGCTGTCTCAGGAGATAGTCACATGAATGTGCTGGGACCAAGGGGTGAGAGTAAGATACAGTCTCCAAGTTCCATCGCTTGCCCAGAAAGAAGAGGAACAGATTGTGTGCTAGACTCGGTTACAGTAAAGAAGATGCCTAGTTTTCCACTGCCTTTTGATGTCTGTGAAATTTCAAAAATATGAGTTGTTTCATTAGGGTACTGGTTAGTTGGTTTTTTTTTTTTTTTTTTTTTTTTTAAGATTTTACTTTCTTAAGTAATCCTTATACCCAACATGGGGCTTGAACTTACAACGTCGAGATCAAGAATTGCGTGCTCTAGCGACGGAGCCAGCCGCACGCTCTGGTTAGTTGGTTTTTATAAAGGTCTTCAGCTGGGACTTCATCCACCAATACCAATAAATCATAACTTAGGTGAGAGGCACTGAGGTTAAAACTAACTTACATTTAACATCTTACCAAAGGGAAGTGTGGGAGACTGAGTCCATTTTCCAGCTTAGAGTTTTGGGCTCTACCTGCCTCTTGCATTTCTGTGTATCCCCATGAAGAGAACTCAGCTGGCAAAAACTGAGTTCCTGTCACACACCAGGCCCTGCACCGGGTGCTGGAGACAGAGTTTGGGTGTGAACATAACAAATAGAAGGCAGAGGGGCAGAATCTTGTCCCAGGCTCTGAAGTTGGACAGTGCACGGGGGGAGGTCAGGTCTGCCAGAAAAGTGCAGGGAAGGCTTCTCGGAGGGGGGGATACCCAGGCTGAGTTTTCAGAGATGTGCAAGTATGCCCCAGATGGACCAGGCATTCCAGGAAGGGGGAACAGCGTGAGGACAAGGCAAGGCCCGGTGGAGCACATTCAAGGGGGAGCGGCCAGGGAACAAGGATGGTCAGGGTATTGGGGTGCAGTAAAGAGGTTTCACAGAGGCCCCATTGGGAAGGCTTCATCTGCATTCTAAGGACCATGGCCTCTCTGTAGGGATGAGGAGCCCCAGGGCGTATAAGCTGGGTTGTGACAGGTTCAGTTCTGTGTTGAGCACTCATGCCGACTACAATCTGGAGGATAAAGTGGAGGGAGGCAGGGCTTGAGGGAATTTGGAGGCTACTGTGGTTGCAAGGGTCTGAACTATGCCCGGGGTGGTGGTGATGGTGAGGTGAGAGCTGGGAGATGTTAATAGGGAGGCAGGATTTGTAGGGCTGGATTCCTGAATGGCTCTGAGGGAGGCGAGGGAGGAAGGAGTCTTGGATGACTCCCAGGTCTGGGGTTGGGTGAGGCTGGGGAGGCCGTGCTGCTCACAGAGGAGACACAAGGGAGGCAGGGAGGTGGCTTCTGGACATACTGAGTCCGAGGCTCCAGGAATGACTGACTGCAGCACGTAAGCTGTGGGACGAAGCCAGTAGAGGAGACTGGAAACCGGGGGAGGAAACGGCTGAGGGGGCAAGGCCCTGCCCCTGGAGGGAGTGGAGGCTAACACAGGCAGAGATGCCACCCCCCCACACCTCCGGAACACACATCTCCAGGCAGAGCCTGGAGGAAGGAAGCGAGGGGCTTGCTACAGAGGTGTGTTGCTCTGAGGCTGGGACGCTGAGGGAAGTTCCTGACACCTGACAGGTTCGAGGTTCTCTGGGAAGGGGGAGCCAGGCCTGGGAGTTGGCTGAGTCTGAGGAGAAGGGCTGAAGGGTACAAGGTGGCCACTGTAGGGCTCAGGAGAGGGAAGTGGGCAAGTCTCGGAGAAGACCTGCCGAGATGGGCATGGGGGCCTCGCTGACGGTAAACCAGTTGCTCTGTTTTCTTTTTACCATTTACTATACATTTTTAAAAAGATTTATGATTTACTTTAGAGAGAGAGTGTGCGAGGAGGGGGGTGGCAAAGGGAGAGGGAGAGGGGAAGCAGACTCCCCGCTGAGCACGGAGCAGATCATGACCTGAGCCAAAACCAAGAATCGGACGCTTAACCGACTGAGCCACGCAAGCGCTCCTTATTATAAATTTCAACTGTCCCAAGGCTGTTCCCATGAACTTCGAACAAACGGAGGACAAAACCTCAGTCCCTAAACGCATGTACATTTAGGGGAGATGTCCTTTGTTACAGAGACACAGGTGTAACTGAATTGAGAGCAAAGACGTGGTGGAAATGGATCTGCCAAGGGGACCGGGGTCTTCTGGGGAGGAAGGCCATGCCTTCCCACACCGAGCTGCGTGAAGGCCCATGTAGGCCGAGCCCGCGCTGCCTCCGCAGATCCGCCTCGGGCAAGCAGCTCAGGAAGTGAAGGACTCTCAACCTTTCTAGGACCATGGTCTGTCATTTCCCATCCTGAGTCCAGCCTGATCTTGTGTCCCTTTTTCCCAAGATATTTTGTGTGCCTACCAGGTAGAGAGGAGTAAAAAAAAAAAAAAAGAAAGAAAGAAAGAAAGAAAAGAAAAGAAAGAAAAAAAAGAAAGCTTTGCAAAACTTAGTGTCAGTTCTTTTCTTAAATTGAGACTTGGGGGAAGAAAGAGCTGGTATCTTCTACAACCCAAATCCCAGATCTTACTATCAGCTAGGAAACCACCCTATTCATTCTCCCTTGGATGGCTCTTGTAGCTTCCCAGACAGATGGGGTTATTCCTCCTGTGAAAACTTGATAAAGACGGGTAACGGGATTTCTCATTCATCACCTTTCCCTAGTACCTAGCACAGTGATGGTACTTAAGTCCTTGACGTTTGCTAAATAAGTGAAGGAAAGAGATTAATGATGGGTATTTCACAGCCTACATGGTTTGGTTTAACAACAATCACTGCTGAGCTTAGAAATGTCCTCCTTATGTCTAATCTAGTTGATTCTGGATAGAGATGATTCCCAACGGCCTCCTTAGGAGGCCACCTGGCTCCTTAGCCAAAGCTGCCACTCCAAGTCTTAGCTGACAGACTGAATGCACAGTTGGCAAAGGACAGTGGACAGGTGTGTACATTGGTTAAGCACACAGATCTCGGTTCACCCAAAGGTGCGTTCTTTGAAACCACTGATTTTTACTCCCTGAAGGTCTTGGACCACTTTCGGCCTAAGGCAGGAGGTGAGTGGGTGGGAAGTGAGGTGTGGGTTTGCTAATAGTCAAGTTCACATTGAAAGGCAGATGCAGAAAAAGAATGGGACTCTATTTTATTAGGAAATCTTGAGTATCCATTCTATAAGAACCAAGGCCCATTGTGAGCATGGGCTCCATGCACTGGAGGAGGTGGTTTCATATCTCCCAGAAACACCTTCTCCGTTCTCCTCTTCCCTATAACAAACCCCTTGACCTGTTAGCATCCCCTGGTCTTTATGGTTTCAAGTCTCAAGGACCCAAGAACAAAGCCCTGGTAGCATCTGGAGATCAAGGGTGACACCTGTAGGACAACTCCTGACTCAGGCCCACATCTGTCCAGAGGACAGAGGAAGTGTCCTCAAAATCAACACTTCCTTAAAAATATGAAAGTATACAAAAGCTACCAGACAGAATTTTAGCCCTGCACATATAAAATAAAAACGAGAAGAATGGGAGAATGACAAGTGCATAGAGAGATGATTTTGGGGCTGGTATTTGTGGGGGTAAAGACACAAGCCCACCCTGAAGGGTGCAGGACTCTTTCGCCCTTGAAGAGACAGAACCCACCACCCACCAGGGGTAGGTGGCTGGGGGTCCCCGATTTCCCACTCAAAAAACAAAACCCCACAAAAACTAGTGCATTCCCCTGGCAGCCGACTTAGCACAGGACAGTAAGCAGAGACACAAGCAGATGTGTACATCGCCTCATCTTCTACCATCCCTGGTGGGCCCTCTTTAGCTCTTATCAGTGGAAAGGCTACTGGGACACTGGTTCCAGGGCGTACTTGCTCACGTCTCGGTGTCCCTGACACTTTCTACAGAGAGAAGGGCTTTACCTTCCTGTGGATGACTCAGAGTTAGAAAAGCCCACCCACCTTGACCTGAAATCAAAGCCCAAGACACAAGGCCAGGAAGAGCCACTTCTGACCTGACCCCCTGGCATGCCAGCAGCTTGGGGCGAAGGCACCTTAACCCGACCAAGTGGCAGCAGAACCACCAGACCACACCTATCGCTTTCCAGTATTTCTGAGGCCTCGGCCTGGGCTGTGGGCCACACTGTCTTCTGTACCCCCCAAGAAACACTCCCCCTGTGCTACAAAGAGGAAACCGAGGCATGGAGGACCAGGAGAGAGGAAGCCAACTGAGTGTCATGCAGGGAAACAGAGACCCCACTCTGCGACCTTCCGTCCCTGTCCTCTGTTCTGGGCGTTTGACTCTGCCCACCGAGATGGCAGTGGGTGTTAGGAACGAGGGCAAGCGAGGGTGAGATGCTGGCCCAAGTCCCCGGAGGCCCCCGGGGAAGAACGGCTCTCCTGCACGGACGTCGCTGTTCCAGGGCCCCGTGGCTGGGCCCCGCCGGCTCAGTACATTTTCTCTTTGGCGTGCGTTCTCTGGTGGGTGATGAAGTTGGAGCTGTTGCTGAAGCCCTTGCCGCACTCGGGGCACTTGTAGGGCTTCTCCCCGGTGTGGATGCGCTGGTGGATGATGAGGACAGAGTTCCAGCTGAAGCCCTTGCCGCACTCGGGGCAGCGGTACGGCTTGTCGCCCAGGTGTGCGCGCTGGTGCATGACCAGGATGGAGCCCCGGCTGAAGCTCTTGCCGCACATGAGGCACTTGTAGGGCTTCTCGCCCGTGTGCGTCCGCTGGTGCACCACGAGCTGCGAGCGCTGGCTGAAGCCCTTGCCGCACTCGGCGCACTTGTGCGGCTTCTCGCCCGTGTGCACGCGCTGGTGCTTGAGGAGGTTGGAGCTCCAGCTGAAGCTCTCCCCGCACGTCAGGCACTCGTAGGGCTTCTCGCCCGTGTGCGTGCCCTGGTGGGCGATGAGGCTGGAGCTCTGGCTGAAGCTCTTGCCGCACTCGCCGCACTTGTAGGGCTTCTCGAGCAGGTGCGTCCGGCGGTGCGTGGCCAGGTTGGAGCTGCGGCTGAAGCTCTTGCCGCACTCGCCGCACTGGTAGGGCTTCTCGCCCGTGTGCGTTCTCCGGTGCGTGATGAGCGCCGAGCTCTGGCTGAACCTCTGGCCGCAGTCGGGGCACTTGTAGGGCTTCTCGCCCGTGTGGATCCTCTGGTGGCGGATCAGGTTGGAGTTGTAGCTGAAGCTCTCGCCGCACTCCTTGCACTCGTACGGCTTCTCGCCCGTGTGGATGCCCTGGTGCGTGTTAAGGCTGGACCGGTTGCCGAAGCTCTTCCCACACTCGGGGCACGAGTAGGGCTTCTCGCCCGTGTGCGTTCGCTGGTGGGCGATGAGATTGGGGCTCCTGCTGAAGCTCTTGCCGCACTCGGCGCACTGGAAGGGCTTTTCGCCTGTGTGGATCCGCTGGTGGGTGATGAGGTTTGCGCTCCGGCTAAAGCTTTTCCCACAGTCTCTGCATTTGTAAGGTTTCTCCCCCGTGTGGGTGGTTTGGTGTCTGCTGAAGTTAGAACCATCGCTAAAGCTTTTCCCGCATTCGTTGCATTTGTAGTATTTCTCTCCTGTGTGGGTCCGCTCGTGGGTGATCAGGTGGGATTTCCGGCTGAAGGTTTTCCCACACTGGGGACACTCGTAGGGCTTCTCACCCAGGTAGGTGCCCTGAAGGCCGATGAGCTGCCCCACTTCCCTGCCCTGGACCGGCGCCTCCCTGCGATCCTCTCGCCGGACGTTCCCCAGGGGCCCCCTGGAGCCACAGTCTCTCTCAGAGTCACTTTCCCAGTCGGACTGCTGAATGCCTTCTCCTTCGGGCATTTCTGAGAACATCTCATGTGATTCCACATCCTCAAACAGATCCTGATTAGAGTTCTCCCCATTGTCACTCTGGATCTCGAAATCTGAAAGTGAAGAAACACATACGATTTATACTCAGTTTCCTGTAATGATGAGAGAAGGAAAGGAAACCCACGTGAAATATTTTAAAAATTAAACTTCTACTAAAAATAAGCTGAAGAACCCTCAAAACTTTTAAAAACCAGGTTGATTTCCTTCTACATGATTATCTAGTTGTCGGAGCTCACAGCCACGCAGCGATCACCCAGAATTTCTAAGTCTTCAAGATCTGGGTTCTAGATCTGCACCTGTTTCTCCACTGGGGAACGGAAGTCAGGTGGGAATCTGAAAATCCGGATCAGCGGAAAGCAAAAGGGTACACAGTGACCCCCAGTACTCACCAAGGTGCCTCATGTGTAACAGGTGCTCAATTAAATTTGGAGAATGAATGAATGGGTTTTTCACTGGTACCAAAGAAATTTCCCTAAAGCCCAGTCTCCTTTCAAAGAGAGCTTATGAGAGCTTATATAATAATCTCTGCATTACAGTATGTCCTGTGTTTATAATCTTACTAAATTATAATATGTAAGTAAGACACAGACAAGATGACAGGGCCCCTACAACAAGGACTCTAGGTGTCTATACAGATGACTGCAAACAAGTGGGCACTTAGAAGAGCCCTAAAATGTATCCGCAGTAGGAGCTTACAGATGGACCTCCCATTGGTAATACAAACTATCTACCATCCAAAAACTTGCCAAACTCTACTGCCCAACACTTATCAAACATCCGGGTGAAAGAAATTAGGAGGGGGCGCCTGGGTGGCTCAGTAGGTTAAGCGTCTGCCTTCAGCTCAGATCATGATCTCAGGGTCCTGGGATGGAGCCCCACATGGGGCTCCCTGCTCAGCAGGGAGCCTGCTTCTCCCTCTCCCTCTGTCTCTCCCCCTGCTTGTGCTTTCTTGTGAGCTCTCTCTCAAATAAATAAATAGAATCTTAAAAAAAGAAGAACAACAACAAAGAAATCAGGAGGGCAGATTGCTAACAACATATGCTTCCCCTTCCTTCGTTGAGAGACTCTGAAGGCTATCCCAGGTTGGAGCAGCGGAGAGCCGTGAGCCTGGACCTCACTGTTCTGATCTCCGTAGAACTGAGCTGCGTGTTGATTTAATGGCTCTGGCTGACAGTCACGAACAGTCTAAGAAGTGTCATCGGAAATTAATGGCCGTCAGGAACATTAACACTGCCAGGAAGTTGTTGGTGACACTGTTTATGCCACACAATGTCCTCTTGATGAACGAGAAGGAAATTTTCCTCTAACCAAAATTCCCAAGAGCACTGCTATTCTGAGCAACAGATTTGTGTTTGCCTCATGCCCCTGGTTGTGGCTCTCTCTCTGCCTTGCCTGCTTGGAAGCTTGGAGCCAAGCACTCAGAGAGAGAATACTGGATATTTGTACAGCCCGCAACCTGTGTTCTTTCAGTTTGTCCTCCCATTATTTCCTTCTTTGCTATAATTTCCTTGTGCTCCCTTCCTTCCTTCCCTCCCTTCCTGCCTCCCTCCTTCTTTGGCTAATCTTCTCTGTATTGTTCCAGTTTGAGTGTATGTGGTGCCGAAGCAAGCACCCTTGTGCTCTGTTTCTGTAAGCTGTCTTCAATTCTCTTTTGGAATTCTGTAGGCTGTACAGAAATAAATCAATGATTTGTCGATCAGGGTGATAGCCTAATTATCCCTAACACCTAACATCAGACCTCCAGAGAAAGCAGATCCATCCAGAACTGGGAAGACAATTAGTAAAATAATTCACAAGGTCTGAGTGACATTCCCATTACTGAAGCTAAGAAATAGTTTATTTAACATTAGATGGTCGATTCAGTCATTATTAGTTTCTGTAGGTTAAGGTAAATTTCCATAGGTGCACAGGATAAAATCTGACATGCCCTCAAGCAGAATCTGGGTTCTAGTTATGCTGTCAGTCCACAGAAGATTGTATTTACACTTACAAGTAGGCCTATGATTCCATTTCATGCTTATAGCACATACGCTGCTGGTAATCTGTGGCCCCAGGCATCCAGGGGACAGATGCAGGCATGGGGGGCACAGTGCATGCTCCCACATGGCCAGGACTGGGAGTTCTGCACCTCCTCGACTTACTGCAACAGTGTTTTGCAAGTTTCTAGCACAGAGGCCTGCTATCACCACTCTTCTAGGCAGAGGCCCTGATTTATTTTCTGCAAGCTAATACTACCAAAAACATTTTTAAAAAAGATTTTATTTATTTGACAGAGAGAGAGATAGAGAGAGAGGGAACACAAGCAAAGGGAGAGGGAGAAGCAGGCTTCCCGCTGAGCAGGGAGCCCAACGCAGGGCTTGATCCGAGGACCCTGGGATCATGACCTGAGCCGAAGGCAGACACTTAACGACTGAGCCACCCAGGCTCCCCTACCGAAAACATTTTTAAAAATGACTTTAGTAGGGGCACCTGGGTGGCTCAGTCGGTTGAGCATCTGACTCTTGGTTTCAGCTCAGGTCTGATCTCAGAGTCCTGAGATCAAGCTCCACATTGTCGCGCTCAGCGGGGAGTCTGCTTAAGTTTCTCTCTTTCTCTCCCTCTGCTCCTACCCCCCACGTGCTTCTCTCTCTAATAAATAAATTGTTTTTAAAAAGTGACTTTAGTAATTGTTCTCTTCTGAACAGGGACATTAGCTGATGTCCCACTGCCTTAAAATCAGAAGAACTGGTTGGTATGTTCTGGAATGAGCTCAGAAGCAACAGGGAAAACAAAAAAAAACAAACCTCAAACTGCATAAGCAGTGAGATTAGGAGAAAGATTAATCTGCAGACACTAAAATACATATAAGGGCTTCCAAAAACAGCAGAGACAGGGCAGAGGCCAATGAGGCACGAAGTGAAGAGAACAAGCATGGAAAGCAGTGGGGGGGGGGGGCAGGGGACAGAACTGAGGGGCAGCTGATCTCAAAAAGCTCAGACAGAGGGGCACTGGGTGGCTCAGTCGGTTAAGCATCTGACTTGATCTCAGCTCAGGTCTTGATCTCAGGATCATAAGTTCAAGCCCCGCGTTGGGCTCCACACTGGGCATGTGGAGCTTACTTAATTAAAAAAAAAAAAAAGGATATAAAAAAAGCTCAGGCAGAAAATCACTTCCTGAAGGTAAGGGACTGCCCCTCAAGAGCAACAGTGCATTTGGGAACTGGGGCAAGCAGGGCTGGCTGCTTTGGCTCAGAGAAGCGCAGGAGGGGACACTCCAACCAGAATCACCCAGATGGCCTCTCTATGCAGGAAGCTTCTGTTTCTGTAAAGCAGAGAAGGAGGGAGCCTTTGACCCTCATACAGTAATCATGGCAATTATGACTGAGAAAGTGACATTTTTCATGCATTAAAAAAAATAATAAATGAGGGCCTCCTGCGTGGCTCAGTCAGTTGAGCTTCCGACTCTTGGTTGCGCCTCAGGGCATGATCTCAGGGTCATGAGATCGAGCCCGCCTCGGGCTCCCCGCTCAGCCGGGAGTCTGCTTGAGACCCACCCCCCCCCCACATGCACTCTCTTTCTCTTAAAAAAAGCAGAAAAAAAGGGAAAAAAAAACTTGAAGCAACCACCTCCAGGAAGGAAGACCACACAGTAAAAGTTGGAAGACAGGAGACAGCAGGAAGAGACAGAGTGGGAGCCGGCAGGACGTGGGAAAGCAGAGGAAATCCAGAGACCCGAGCACAGGGGGAGGATTACGAAGGACAACAGGCACACTGGCAAGCGGGAAGGGCAGAGGAGGGCCGAAAGGAGAAGAGCAGTGAAAGGAAGGGGACAGGGAGGATGAAGGGATTGACGAGAAAGACAGAGAAGCTAGATGAAAGGAGAGTCCACGCACACATAACCGAGTCCTCAAACAGGGGAACTAGACCCAAGGAGCAGAGCACACGCTGCAGCGAGGAAGCTAAAGGACCCTGGGAAGGCGCACTGTGTTCGGAAAGCGAAGCCAGAGTGGTTAGCGATGAGAGCGGACCGCAAGGCAAAGGGCTCGAATCACGTACGTGGGGGAAGAGAACCACTTGGGTTCAGACTTCCCCACAGTGACGACACTGCAGACATGAGGCAGACAAGGAAAGAAAGGGGAGGCCCAGGATTTTGTGTTCAACAAAACTGTCCTTCAAGTATCACGCTTTGAATACGCACAAATTCTCGGAATATGGTTCCGATGAGCCCTTCTTGAAGAAACTACTAGGAGGTGAGCTTCAGTCAACCGAGAGATGAAGGGAACTCCGAGCAAACGGGCTGGGGACGAGCGCCTGATCCGGCAGACTTGAGAACGAAGTCTCAAACGACTGTGGCCATTATAATGAGAAGAGAACGAAGAGGCTACCCAGCAACGCAGAAATGACACTCTAGCCAAACTGGGGTTGAGAGAAGGTGGGACAGAGGATATGTTCATTGATCGCCTCATCTGCATTGCCTCCCTCACCTGGGAGTTCAGAGCGTACCCTTTAAAACTGGCAAATCAGGCACCTGAAGGGCACGCACGGGTCTTTACCAGTTGGCGGCTCCGTTGGTGGAGCGCGCAGCTCTTGACCTCGGGGTCATGAGTTTGAGCCCCTCGTTGGGGGTAGAGACAACTAAAAAAAAAAAAACCACCTTAAAACGTTAAGACAGGATTACTGACTGAGACCGGGGATGGGGAGGAGAGGGACTATCTTTGTCCGATGTTCAAGCACACTACAAGATCTCAAGAATGAAAACATTAATAGACAGATCAGGGAAACACCACAAACACTAGAAACAGACTCAGCAGACGTGTGAATTCAGAACTGAACACGGGTGGTACATGAATAGACAGACGAGTGAACAGAAACACGACTCTAACGACAATGGGACTTGAATGTCTGACAAGGGCAGCCTCTCAAATCCACGGAGAAAAGGCTCAACAGTCAACTGACATTCTAGAAATGATGCTGGACTGACTAGCGAGGCCGAATGGAAGAAATCTGAGGTTGGATCCCATACTGGGAAAAATCCCAAACTGATCAAAGATTTAAATGTAAACAAAAACAGTATCCAAGTATTAGACAGAATTATGAGACTTCTCTCATAATCAGAAAGCCTTTAAATGGAATACTTAATCTGTGTGATTATCTTCTACCATCTCACTGCAGAGGAGAATCCAGACCCCCTGCCCTGTCAGCAGCTTAAGGACCAGCTGTCCCCTCCTTTACTAGACAAAGAGGCAACACTGCGTGCATTGGGCTCCATGCTCAGCTGCTCAACATGGAGTCTCTCCCTTCGTCCCCCCTGCTCATGCTCTCTCTCTAAAATAAATAAATCTTAAAAAAAAAAATGTATCCCTGAGAAAGACTTAAAAGAACATATGATTCTTTGGGCGCCAGGGTGGCTCAGTCGGTTGGGCGTCTGACTTTTGGTTTTGGCTCAGGTCATGATCTCAGGGTCTTGGGATCAAGCCCTGCTCAGGCTCCACTTAGCGTGGAGTCTGCTTGAGATTCTGTCTCTCCCTCTCCCTCTGACCCTCCCCACTCTCACAAGTGCTCTCTCTCTAAAAATGAATAAATCTTTAAAAGATACATATGATTCTCCCCATGTGCACTGCTGGTGGGAATGTAAAATAGTGCAGCCACGGTGGAAAACAGTATGGTGGCTCCTCAAAAAATTAAACCTAGAATTACCATATGATCTAATAATTCCACATCTGGGTCTACATCCAAAAGAACTGAAAGTAGGGACTCAAACAGGTATTTGTACATCCCTGTTCCTGCATTACTCATAATAACCCCATGTTGAAAACCCAAAGGTCTATCAACAAATGAATGAATGGAATATTATTCAGCCTTAACAAGGAATGAAATTCGGACCCATGCTTCCACATGGACGAATCTTGAGGACATTATGCTAAGTGAAAGAATAAGCCAGCCACAAAAGGATAAATATCGTATGATTCCTCTATATAAGGTACTGAGAACAAAGTTATCATAGTGATAGGAATTAGAAAGGTGGGTGCAAGGGGCTATGGGGGAGGGAGGGAGGAACGGGGAGTTGTTTACTGAGCACAGTTTCAGTTTGAGAAGAGGAGACAGTGCTGAAGATGGATGGTGGTGATGGTTGTACAACAATATGAATATATTTAATGTCCGTGAACTGTACACATAAAAATGATTAAAATGAAAAAAAAGGTTAAAATGGCAAATTTTATGTTATGTGAATTTTATCACACTCAAAAGAGAATATATGGCTCATAATTTTATGTGCTCTATCAAATTTAAAATAGGTGACATTACCTACTAATTCTGAAATTAGTTTTAGAAGAGTAAATAAATGCTTAGAAAGGCAGAGAATTCTCAGAAACACTCTTAAATTTCTGATGGTCCAGTAGGCAAAAGAATTAATGAGTACTTCCCTGATCAATCGTTAAGATGGAACATATGGTTTCATAAAGTTATAATTTACTTTTCTTCATTTCTAAATTGCCCATTCTTGGTGCACCTGGGTGGCTCAGCCAGTTGGGCGTCTGCCTTTGGCTCAAGTCAAGATCCGCAAGGTCCTGGGATCAAACCCTACATCGGGCTCCCTGCTCAGTGAGGAGCCTGCTTCTCCCTCTCCTCCCTGCTTGTGCTCTCTCTCTCAAATAAATAAAATCTTTAAAAATAAATAGCCCCTTTATATCTTTTTTCCCCCGTTCATATCTTTTACCTTACACTGCACTGCACTGACTTTTCTTAGGGATTACAGAAGCCCTTACAGATCTAGGGTTTTTTTGTTGTTGTTTTTTAAGATTTACTTATTTACTTATTTATTTCAGAGAGAGAAAGAGAGTACACGGGGGGGGGGGGGGGATGCAGAGGGAGAGGAGGGGGAGGGGAAGCAGACTCCCCGCTGAGCAGGGAGCCTGACACGGGGCTCCATACCAGGACTCTGAAATAATGACCTGAGCCAAAACCAAGAACCAGGCGCCCCCAGATCAAGGGTTTTTGACTCTTATCTGCTGTACCGCAGAGTTTGTTGCAAATATTCCCTTCCAGTTGGTATATTGTCTTTTAACTTTGTTCATGGTACTTTTTTATACAAAGGGCTTTTCTGTTTTCCTGAGTCCAATCCAGCTTTGAAGATTGCTGTCTTGCTTAAGAAGTCCTTCACCACAAGGTTATAAAAATATTCCCTACCTGTTATTCCAGGTCTTTTACAGTTGAGATCTGTAATCCATCTGAAATTTATGTTTGTGTCACTTATAAGCCAGAGATCTGTTTCCATGTTAAGTTATGAAGTAAGGATCCAATGTTAGGTTTTTCAAAATGGTGAGACCACCGTCCCACATGCCATTCACGGAATGGTTGTTGAATTGCCATAGGCCCCCCTTCTTCCCTTCTCGGTTGTAAACAATAGCCACGTTCGAGGCTCGGGCTAAAGCAGTGGCTGTTGGATTACCCCCGGACACAGGCTCTGGAGTCCCATGCACAGCACATCCCCACTGCTGTTCACGGGGCCGTGCATGTCCCCTGCCCAGCCTGACACCTCCTCTTCCTCTCCCACACTGGAAAGCATATCACGGTGAGTGTGAGGAAAACTGATATCAATAGGGAGATCAACCTGAATTTACTGTAATTTATTTAGAAAAGTGAACTAGTCACAGACTTTGGCGATTTAGTATGGGTTAGGCTCCAAACTCTGCGGAAGCCCCCTCACCTGATCGTGACACACCACTGTGTCTCAATGCCATGGTCAGAGCCATTGGTCTAAAATGCAGGCGTGACTGTCACACAGCTTCCTCCTGAGCCGGGCTCTCCCCGTCGGAGCGCGGTCCTGGCAAGCCTGGCAGGAGCCCACTGGCCCCAGATGACTGGGACCATTGTTCCCGCACTCCGGCTGCCTGAGACATGAACCACGGATAACAACGGCAATGAGCTCCGTTATCAGTTTAAATGAATGATTGCCAGACATTTTACAGTCAGAACATTACGTCTCTCTCAGAGCTCTGTATGGTATACGCTGCAACTATTTCAGTGACTTAAAGGTGAGTTTTGTTTGGAAACTAAGCATCGTAGCTTTAAAAAGACTAACACCTTTACAACCCTCCAACACTCTCCGTTCCCTGTCTTGTCATGAAAAATGAATGCATTTGCTCGTTGCTGGCATGAAGGGAGCATTTCTGGGGCAGCAAACTCAGACGAGGTAACCTGTTGCTGCCTGTGTGCACCCAAAGCCAGGTGACGCTACCGACGTCTGGAGAGGCCAGCTGTGACTCTGGGGCTCAAGTGTTGGGCGGGAGGAGGTTTGAAGCTGACAGCCTCCACTCCTCTCTGGCTGGAGCAGTGCTTCTCCCACTTCAGAGTGCAGATGAATCCCCTGGAGATTCTGTTGAATGCAGATGCTGCTTCACTTGGGGTGAGACAGAGCGTGCCTTTCCTACAAGCTCCAGGTGACACCAGTACTGTTGGTCCGCGGACCACACTGAGTAACAAGACTCTAAGCAGTGGTTTTGACACTTTGCTGCAGCTTAGGGCCACCTGGGAGCTTCCAAAACTTTCTTGCCTGGGCCACACCCAATGCCAATGAAATCAGAAAGTCAGACTCCCTGGGAGTGGGGCCCCAGGTGATTCCGATGTGGGGCCAAGTCTGAGAACCAGAGGTCTAGCACAGTGGCTTGCTCATCGGGAGCACTAGGAGGGCTTGTTAAACCACAGCGTACTGGGCCCCACCCCCAAAGTTTCTGGTGCAGTAGGTCTGGGGTGGGGCCCAGGAAGTTCATTTCTAACACATTTGCAGACGATGCTGACGCTGCGGGGCGCAGGGACCACACGCTGCGCCGATGGTCAGAGGATTTACATATCAGGAGTCATCCATTTTGAGCCCGGTAATTTCCCCTTTGCTCCCCTCTGACGTCAGCAGTTTCTTTTTTGGGCGGTGGAGCTTCTGTGAGATAAAAATCTATGTGTCAGGAGAGGAGCATTTCCCCGCTACCCTGATGTTGCACCAACACTGATATGGGGGGCCTGGGGAAGGCCACCGTGCCATGAGTCCCCGGTCTGCAGGCTCTAGCACTGTCTCTCCGCTCACGTCTTACAGAAAGGTGCTTGAACCCTGGGTAGAGCAATCAGACGACAGTGTGGGCTCAAGCTGTCTCAGCTCTGCAGGGCTACAGTTTCTGAACCAAAAACTGGGCCATACAATTTGAGAAATGATTTCCAGCCCCAGGCCACTTACAGATAGGAGTCTGAGAGGTAGGGCTTGGCCACCCACACTATTGAACTCCGAGACATTCTGATGATTTGCAAGGACAAGTATTTTGTATTCAGGATTACCCTGGACAATCTGGGTTGTCATTCACCAAATCACCAGAAAAAAAGAAGAAAAGGAAGCGTTCTGATTTTTACGTTGGGACTTTCTAACAAGAACTTGAAATAACCCATGCTATTCATAAATGGTCTTGCAGTGAGTCTGTGAAACACAAGCTGAAAACACAGCCACCAGGCGAAAACTTCCAATCTCTCTTCAACTGAAAATCCTCACCACTGGGGAGATGAGCCCCACGGGACCAGTGACGCCCTCCTGAGGTTTGCAATTCCTGCCCTTCACCGGTTCATTTTCTCCATCCTGTAATTCATTGATGTGCACAAAAACTTTCAGGCAAATGTCCTCCCTGGGGTGTGGATTCACCAAACCAGAGGTTTCCAGAGTCAAAGCTTGTCCCACGCAAGTAATTGCTATAGGTCTCCCACACGATTCCTGCACTTTGGCTGGATAACATCAGGTCAAAAAGGCCACCTTCTAGTTTATACTCAGGCCAGGCCGGGAGGATGTCCTGGAGCCTTTGGAATTTGAGAAATGGGAACAGCACAAACCTCCATGCTCAGAAACATGTTTGCTCTGTGTAAAAATATCTTTGGGGCGCCTGGCTGGCTCAGTCGGAAGAGCATGTGACTGACTCTCGATCTCAGGGTTGTGAGTTCGAGCCCCGTGTTGTGGGAAGAGATTACTAAAAAAATAAAATCAACTTAGCAATATCTTTATTAATAGCATAAACATGATAGCATTCACCAGGTTTGCTGAACAAAGGATTCATATGGCGCTTCCAAGATCGAAAATGCCAGAGGCTGAGAGTGAGTGCTCTTTCACTGGCCTGAGCTGCCCGGGCTGCCCACCGGCCTGAGCACCCCCAGCTCTGCAGCCTCACCTCTCCCCACTTTCCAGACTTGGCCGTGTTCCAGCTCTGTTCTGCCAAACATGGCCTTGACCCGATTTTGTTTTAAAAGCTTAGCATGGCTTTCTCAAGGAAAGGCAGAGAAGCCTGGAATGAAGAAGCCGTCTGTCCACCCCCTTCATGGACCGTGCTAGCAAGGGAGCTTCTCCACACCTGCCGGCGGGCAGGAAGGATGCATGTATTCACGCCAGCAATACTTACTGAGCTCCCACTGTGTGGGGGGCACTGTGCACAGTGCTGGGAGAGAAGAAAGGAAAAAAAGAAAAAAAGAGAAGAAAACAGGTTCCATGCCTTCTGGGGTTCTAAAGGTTCCTAGGAGAAATAAGACAACTATTCATATAAACAGAAAACAAGATGGAACATAATCAAAAGCTAAAGGACGAGGAGAACCCCAAGGCTCTGGGGCAGACGGCTTCTGGAAGAGGGGGTCAGAGTGCTCCCGGGTGGCTGGAGCTGGGGACAGGCAAGGGGGACCTGAAGTAAGGACGGATTTCTGGAGCGGGTCTCCAAGGGTGTACCCTCAAAGGGCACCCAGGATTTTATCACACAGGGATGGGACAAAGCCATTCCAACTCAAACTTCAAGAGCACAGACGCATGCCAGAAAGTACAGGCTTCGTTCAAGAAATGGCAAGATCTGGTCTGAATGGACCAGGGCAATGGTGGGAGGACCAGGGGCCGCTGCAGGGCAGCTCTGGGCTGTCATACAAGGCCCCAGTTCCAAGCAGAATAAGGAGCTCGTGCTTGATTTGGACACACTGGGGAACTTCCGAAGATTTCGAAGCAGGAGAGCGCCCGGCCACGTAGGTAGGAGTGGAGCAGGGGGCCCTGGAGGAGGAAAGGGCTGGGCCGCTGTAAGAGTTCTGGGCAGAAGCAGCACAAGCCTGAAAGAGGACTGCGCATGGGGATGAAAACGTCCTTGGGACACAGTCGCAAGGAGAGATGAGCTTTACCGCTTAAACCAGTAGCACAGGTCCCACCTTCATGGCAGTTATAAGAACTTTTAATGTGAGCACCCAGAGGTACCTGTTAGTCAGATATTAAATAACCACCGTCGAAACAGGGATTGAAATGTCCGGTGCTGGGTCAGTGTGTCCAAAGGTCCCGAGCTGGACGAACAGAACAGAGGTCAAGTGGTTTAGGCTGAACAAATGTTTCAGGGGATGAAGGTAAAGTGCAGGGGTTCCTCTGAGTAATCACGGGAAGGTCAGGGGACTTTGTTAAACGGGTGGAGACCAACAAAGCCGATCTCAAGGGTAGAAGTCAGAGGACTGACGAACCCATCTTAGACGTTCTGGGAGTGATAAAAGGCACAAAGCCCCCGCAGCCAGCCGGGTGGGGAGGGCTGCCACAGTGGGTGCCTATCCCTGCCTTAGAAGCACCTGCTCCGACCTGACCCTCCGCTTCTCCACTTCCCCCAATGACACAATCACCCCAGGGGCGCCTGGGTGGCTCAGTCGGTGAAGGGTCTGACTCTTGGTTTCAGCTTGGGTCATTTCATGGGTCATGGGATCGAGCCCCGGGCCTCGTGCTCAGCAGGGAGTCGGCTTGAGATGCTCTCTCTGACCCTCCCCTGACTCATGCTTGCTTTCTCTCTCAAATAAATAAATCTCAAAAAAATAAAAATAAGCAACTACCTCAGAGGTTACTCCTCAGCCCTCAACCCCTCCAGCCTCTCCACAGTATCTGACTAAAGATCCTAAAGTTCGTTACAAACTTGTCACTTTCATCAGGAGGCAAGTCAATTAAGTTTTTAGGACAGGATGAGAGATTTTGGGTTTTTTTCTAATAGGAAGAGTAAAGTTAAAAGTTATTTTTCAGGGCCAAAGAAAACCAGGTACTTTGCTTCAGATAAAACACACCGAACACATGTGGAAGCACAAAGACCAGAGTCTGAATCCCGGCTCCACCACTTACCATCTAGTGCGTGACCTTGAGTAAGGGCCTGACCTTGCTGAATTTCCATTTCCTCATCTGTAAAATGACAGTCCCACCCACCTCCCAGGATTGCTAGTGAGGCAGACACAGGAGGAGCCCAGGGGGCTGGGCTCACAGGAGGCCCTCAATGTCAGTCCCTTCCTCCGAAAGCCAGCTTTACTCCTCTACCTCCCAAGTCCCTGGGCTTGGTCGCAGCCTCCGCTCCCAAACCACCTCCTTTCTTCTCTTCTCTTCCCGGTCTTCTGAATCCTCCACACTGGACGCCTCTGGGCTGGCCATCTTTGTCTTAGTCCTTGCCTGCAACACCCCACTGGGAACTATCGCTTTGTACCACAGATGTGATAAACTGCTTAAGAACACGGGCCAAGGGGCGCCTGGGTGGCTCAGTGGGCTAAGTGACTGCCTTCGGCTCAGGTCATGGTCCTGGAGCCTCAGGATCAATTCCCACATCCGGCTCCCTGCTCAGCGGGAAATCTGCTTCTCCCTCTGACCCTCCTCTGTCTCGTGCTCTCTCTTTTTCTCTCTCAAATAAATAAATAAAATCTAAAAAAAAAAGAACATGGGCCATGTCCTCAGACCCATGGGTTCAAATCCTGGTTCGGCCTCATACTAGCTGCGTGATCTTCAGGAAGTCACTTAACTTCTCTGGTGATAATAACGTCACTTATCTCCCAAGACGGTGAAGTGTCCGTCAGTTTTGCATAGTGGATACTACGCATGAGGCCTGGACCAGAAAGGGATCTGTAAATGCTAACTAGTGTTACTATGGGTTCTTCTTACCTGCGTCCAATGTCCTCCCCTTCTCCTCCGTCCCTGCCTCAGCCCGACCCCTATGCCGGCACGCCTGATGTCTAGGCGGCTTCCTGGCTGCTCTCCTGCCGCTGGCCTCTCCCTACTCAAATCAAACCTACATCCTGTTGCCAAATTCCACTTCCTCCCATGCCCCTTGGGCTTAGTTCAAGAACCTGCTGAGGCCAACGACATTCAGTCCAAGCCCCCACCCACCCTTCCCCCAAACTCCACATCCTACCACTTCCTAAAAACACACTTTCTACTCCAACTGGCCAGCCTTTCTTACTGTCACCTGAACCAGTGAGCTTCATGCCACCCGCCACTTTCTTCTCAGCAGCCAAACCCTCCCTGCTGCCCTGCACCATTGCAAACTCCACTCCAGCCTACAACCTCCTTCTGGAGCTCTCTGACCTCTCTGGTCCTCTCCCTTCCATTCTCTGAACTTCTACGGCTCTCATCAGTGCCAAGGCAGCCATCATCCATGGGTCCTGAAGCAGCCCCAGGGACACAGGCAGATGTGAAGGAAACATCTGTAATCAAGGGAGTCCAGTCTACAGTTGAAGACCAGAATGGAGACAGAGTAGTTAAATGGCATGCCTGGACCCCAGAATGTATCAGTAACATGGGAGACAAGAACGGTAACCGTGGCAAAGAGCTCAAGTTTGAAATGACTCTTCCAAGAGCTTAGGATGACTTTATACCATAGCAAGTTTCTAGTTACTAGCTGGTGTCATAAGAATAATCACTTTTAAAAAATAGGATTATCCGGTTCTTCTAATTGCTGGAACTTCAAATATTTGGATGTTTATTGCACAACCAAGGGAAGGTAACAAGGGGCGGTTTATACGGTCTTCAGTCCCCCTCCCTATAACCTCCATCAGCTTCCCAACCACTCTAAATGAACACAGAAGTAAACACTGTGCTTATTATGCAAATATAGCTCCAAGAATAGTCCTGTAAGCCTCTCCTATACTGAAATTCTGGAACTGCCATTGCACATAAGGGCGTTAAAAAAGGTGAGCCTGTCCTGGTTGCCTACAGCAGCAGCAGGAGGACAGGGTGTCCCCACCTCCATCCTCGATACCACCTTCTCCTCTTCCATAAACACCACACTCCTCCACAGTGGGGGGATGCTCCCACCCTCTCCCCATGAGGCCCAGCATCTTACCGCCATCCCGAAGGGTCTGGGTCAAGTCCTCCACCAAGGCTACGGCCTCCTCGCTGCTTTCGGGACGATGTTCTTGCAGCCAGGCCTGAATTTCCCTTGGTAACATGGTCAGCATCTGTTCCTTGGTGTGCACTTCCGGCCTCAGCCAGCGCCGACAGAGCTCTCGGAGGCGGCCAAGTGCACCCTGCGGCCCTCCAACGGCCTCCCCGTGGGGGCTCCTCTTGCCAGCACTCTGGGGAAAAGGCTCAGACTCCGGGCCATCCTCCTGCAATACTGCTTCCTGCACCCATGAATCATCCTCCAGGATCATGGTGGTGACCTCCTCCCGTTCCTCTTCCGCTTGAGGCACCTGGACCAAGGGGCTCAGGGGGGTGGTTACTCTCGGCACCTCTGCAGCCATCATCCACCTTCCCGGGGCAATCTCCCAGGCTTCTAGCCTTGAACCTCAGTCTTCTAGAGCCAGACTCACGGAGAAGACACCTCCCTCCTCAAATTTCAACAAGTAGTCTGGCTGGGAAATGAGAAAGAGAACCACAATCAATAAGTAGACTGTCCTACAATGATCTAACTCACAGCAGCCCAGGTCAGTCCACCAAGTGATTCTTACATCCGCAAATCAACACAAGTTTCCTGTCCCTCTTAAAGGAAAAATGGCTTACTCCTGAAAACCTCTCTCTGTGGCGAAATAAGTTAAGAAAAATCACAAAAAAATACAGAACTTTTCTTTCCAAAAGAATGAGTATCAAAAATTCAGAGTCCTCCTAAGAACCCAGGACTGAGTTATTCTGCCCTAAATCAGTTCAGATTTGCTGCAGAGTGAGTGACCTTGACCTAACATACAACTCAGTCCCTTAACCTCAGTGCCCATCTAATAGGTAGAGATAGTAACACCCAACCTTCTTATCTTATGGGGACATCTTCAGGATTAGCAATGGATCAGATGTCAAGACACTTTGAGCCTCACTGAGAGGAAGGCAGTATCTTAACTGCATTCTTACCATATGAGTATGAGTTTTAAAATACTCACACTCTTCAGTGCAGCCTTGGCCCCCTCAGGAATTTATCTTTAAAAATAACCATCTTTGTGAAGAAGAACTTATTTGCAAGGAAACAAAGCCATAGCCTTGTTTCTAATTGAAAGAAAAAAAAAAGACATTTTAAAAATCCAGCAGCACAGGAATGGTTAATGAATTATGGCACATCCATACAGTAAAATGTATTTAAAACTATGCTGATTTAATAATGGCTACCTTTGGGGCATGGGGTACTGACTGAGAAGGGGCTCAAAGAAGTCTTTGGGGTGCTGGAAATGTTCTATATCTTGATTTGATGACGGTTGCACAAAGCATACATATGAAATTTAAGATCTGTTCATTCTGCTGCATGTAGTTTTAAATATTTTAAAAATCAGGCTGATAAAGATTATTAACCATTAATAATATGAGATAATCTTCGTAAACATGAAAATTACCGATAAAAAAACAAACCTAGCCAAACAGAAAAACGAGGCACAGTATGATCCCAAATCTGTTTAAAAATGAACACATACACAAGGAAAAACAAAACTTGGACGTTAATTCTACAAAATGTTGTGAGCAGTGAAATTACTATTTAAAATAAAGCCTATAAAAGCAATGAAAAATTATGTTTTAAAAATCACTACCACATCACAAAGACTCAGGTAACTCCCCTTTAAAAAAAAAAAAAGATGGGGGGGCGGGGAAGGAGAAAAAAAAAAAAGAAGAAGAAAGCAAAGCTAGTGGGAACACCGAGGCTCTCAATGTGTATTTACCAAAGGGCTGCAAGAGGCACAGGTATAACAGAAGTCCTGCTTGGGAGCCCGGGAAAACTGCTCCGGGTCAGCTCATTCGCTGCCTGACCAGGGGCAAGACACGCCCCCTCGGAAGCTCAGTTTCCCCATCTGTAAAACGAGGAGCTGCGCGGGATGCCGTCCAGCGTGACTTCCAGTCCCAACCCCGCGCCCCTGGCTGGATGTGCAGAGAGCTCGCCGCCCCGGAGCAGGGTCCGGGTGCCCATTCGCCCAGTAGACCGGGCGCGTCAACCTGGGGGCCCCGGCCCGCGGGCGCGGACAGCGCCCCCGACGCCCCTCCCCCAGCAGGGCTGCCCGCACTGGCTCCAGGCCCGTTATTCCCTCGCCGCGGGCTACTCCCCCGGCCCGCGCCGCTCCAGGCCCGTCTCTCCGGGCTCACCTCTCGAGAGACCAGGTCGGGCTCCGGCAGCCACTCCGCGCGCAAAAGCGCCCCCGGGCACGGCCCGGCCCCTCCGGACTCACCGCGGCTCAAGCCCGAGGGGCACCGAGAACAATGGACGGGAGAGGCCCGCCCCCCGCCGCGCTCATTGGCCGCCGAGAACGCTCCCTGGAAACCCTGCTCTCCTACTGGCGAAGCCGGCCCCCAGCCTGGCGGTGGGGTGGGGAGGCCGGGCCGAGGGCATTGTGGGAGATGTAGTCCACCACGGCGGCCGGGCTGGCAGGAGGGGAGCGGAGCTGGGGATTGAGAGCCCCGGCGGTGCCGCCGTCAGGGCGGCAGGCAAATCCTCGGACTGGCCCCCAAGACCCCATGGTTGGCCAGAGTTGGGACCTGGTACCGGTCATTTCACTTCCCTGAGGCCTCCGTGTATTTGCCTCTGAAAAATGGAAAGTTGTGTGGAGGGGCTTGAAGGTCCTTTTCAGCGGGGGACTGTGTGGCAAGGCATGTTGTTAGGCCCCTCGACGGCTGTCCCCGACCTGGCAGGAGTCCGCCCAGGAAAAGTCCCCCCGCTGCCCAAGCCCGGCGCCACCTCCCCCAACCTGCAGGTCCACGCTCGCACCTGGCCTTAGCACACCCCTTTGTTTTCGCACGTGGTGTTCCTGCGGCAGGAGGCAGTCCTGCTGCTGGAGGCAAGCCCGGTCCCGCCTCTTCTGCCGCGGAAGAACTCCCATTCTTTCGTCCACCTGGTCTTCTTGGAACCTGCCCCACGCGGACGCCGCTCCCAGCACACCTGTTCCACGTGTCCACGTCAGTCCCTGGTCCCAGCGTTGCTCACCGTGGGTCTCAGCACTGGGAGGTGAGAGTGGGAGATCGGCCTCTATCCTTCCCAAGTCGGTGCCCTCGAAGTAGTAGCTGCCCCAACACTGCATGACAACAGGTGAGAAACCGTCTGGAAACCCAAGGCGGGGGGGGGGGGGGGGGATAGGAGGCTGGAGGGAGACACGCGCTCAGTGGTCTGTGATAGAACGACTGTGAATGCTTATGCAGAGAGTCATCCGAGGCTCACAAGCAAATGATTACATTTCTGATTTTAATTTTTTATTTCTATCACATTTCATATTCATGAAAATTCTGTGAGTATTTGAGAAATGTTTTATGTTTATTTGGGTGATTCTAATCTCCTTTTCTGTGAACTGGTGGTTCTTATCTTCCCATGTTTGTTTGTTTTCCTTTGATCCAGTATAGTTTACATACAGTGTTATGTTTCAGGTGTACAATAATGAAGCGATTCCATCCATCACCCGGTGCTCATCCCCATCTCCTGTTTCACCCACCCCCTACCCACCTCCCCTCTGGTCGCCAGCAGCTGGTTCTCTCTAGTTAAGAGTCTGTTTTTTGATTTGTCTCTCTTTTTTTCTTTGTCCGTTTGTTTTGTTTCTTAAATTCCACCTCTGAGTGAGATCATACAGTATTTGTCTTTCTCTGGCTGATGTATTTCAGTTAGCATTATACTCGCTAGCTCCATCCATGTCGTGGCAAATGGCAAGATTTTATTCTTCTACTTCTTCCCATGTTTTAGTCAAATTTATTTGCAAGAATTTTGAGTATATTAAGAAAATGATTTCTTTGTCACGGAAGTCACTATTTCTCAGTTTGCTGCCCTTTTTTCGCTGTTTTTTTTAGCATAGAAATGTTTATGCTGTTCGTCTTTTTGTAGCTTCTGAGTTTGGTGTCATTCTTAGAAAGATCTCTGCACCACTCCAAAGATTATTTCAGTTTCACCTGTTTTTCACTAATGAACTCCTTTAATCATTCCAAATGTAAAGATGCAAGGTGAGGTTCAGCCTCCCTGGCAGCATCTTAATGTATTAGCCTAAATTGACCACGTGCAAATAGCACCACCTCCAGGCCAGCTTGAGAAGTTTTCACTCTGTGCCTGGATGCCGAGCTCCCAGTGGCCACCCCCTGGTCAGCATTCCTAGAGAACAAGATATGCAAAATAGATGAGGATGATAATTCTTGGGGATGCTCTCATATTACAAAGATTTGCTTTTCCACATTTCCATCCTCATTAGGAATGGGAATGTACACAAATGGGAAAAGATGTGTTTGGGTGTGGGGGCCTGGGGGGTTCACTGCTGAAAATTCCTAGCAGCCTAAGAGTGCATTTACCTCTGCTCCTATCCCAAGCCAACCCTTGACAACAAGAAACTGGCACTGTCTTGTCACAGGAGAATCCTGGAGCCAGCCATCTCTTCCCTGTGCCTGATTTTCAGGGAAGTTGGTCCTGGCCAATGTCGAGTGTCCCAGGTTTAGATAGAAAGCAACTCACATTCAGGGCACCTGGGCGAGTGGGTTAAGCATCTCTTGGCTTTGGCTCAGGTGGTAATCTCAGGGTCGGGAGACTGAACCCCATGGAGTCTATTTAGCATTCTCCCCGCCGCCCCCCCACCCACCCCCCCCCCCCGCCGCAAGTGCTTGCGCACTCTCTCACACTCTCAAATAAGTAAATAAATTTATTTTTTAAAAAGATTTATTTATATATTTGAGGTCATGCAGCGGGGAGGGGCAGAGGCAGAGGGAGAAGCAGACTCCTCGCTGAGCAGGGAGCCCGATGAAGGACTCCATCCCAGGACCCCAAGATCATGACCTGAGCTGAAGGCAGACACTTAACTGACTGAGCCACCTAGGTGCCCAGTAAATAAATCTTTATTTATTTATTTTTTAAAGATTTTATTTATTTATTTGACAGAGACAGCCAGCGAGAGAGGGAACACAGCAGGGGGAGTGGGAGAGGAAGAAGCAGGCTCCCAGCAGAGGAGCCCGATGTGGGACTCGATCCCAGATCCCAGGATCATGCCCTGAGCCGAAGGCAGACGCTTTAACAACTGCGCTACCCAGGCGCCCCACAGTAAATAAATCTTTAAAACAAAAAACAAAAGAAGAAAAGAAAAGAAAGCAACTCACATTTAAGACCAGTTTCTGGCATAATGGGCCTGGTGCCCAAGCCAGCCTGGGACAGTGAGCAAGCCTAGAAACACAGTCCAGTTCAGTGAGTAGGATTGTTCCCCCAAGTGAATCTTTTCTCCATCAGCCAAACTACAGGGGTGACAGAGGCTCCATGCTACCAATGGGGATTTCCAGTTAGAATCTTCAGAGAACTACTCTGGCTAAAAGGGACTTATTGAAAGAATATTAGGGAATTCACAGAGTAAATGGGGAAGACTCAGGCTTAATTAAGAACAGTTGGGAGCCAAGAAACAGAGGATAAGTAAGGGCCCAAGAACCACAACAACAGTCTCTTAGCAGAAACAGGCTAGCTTGCCCTCCCCATGAGCCCGCGCGATCCTCCAGCTGTCTCTGTTAGCCTGCCTTCCTCTCAGGGCTCCAAGACCAGGGAAAGCGCATTTGGTTGGCTGAGTCTGTCCCATGCCCACCCCCTGAACACACCAGGGTGAGAGGGGATTGGATCTGGCTCCTCGTTTTCCTTACCAGTACCCCAGACAAAGGCAGGTTCTCCACTCCAGAGATGGAAGGCCTACTAGGAGAAACTGAACAGGCAGAAAGTACACGAGTCACGACTTATTTTTAGATGCTGAGCAAGAAGAGACCTTGCCCTAGGAGTGCCCAGCCTGAGGCTTTCAGGGAGCTCCCAGGTCAGCTAGAATTGAGGAGCTGGTAAGAGTAGGGATGGGCAGGACCTGCTTTCATAACCCTTGGTCAGGATCAGGGCCCGTGAGCTCTGAGCAGGCTCAGGCATTGAGGCAGAGGAACCTTGCCTTCGGCCTGAGGATGCAGAAGTGTCTCCCCTGCCGAAGACCCCCCCCCCCATGCTCAATCTACTCTGTGTCCTCGCTGGGAAGAGAATCTCTTTGTATGAAGCATGTGTGTCTCATTTTTGCTAGTTATGCCACAGAAGCAGGACCACTAAACAGGATTGGGAAAAGATTATTACATGAACAGGGGCACCTGGGTGGCTCAGTTGGTTAAGTGACTGCCTTCGGCTCAGGTCGTGATCCCAGGGTCCTGGGACCAAGCATCGAATCAGGCTCCCCTCAGCAGGGAGCCTTCTTCTCCCTCTTCTGCTCCTCTAGGTTGTGCTCTCGCTCTCTCTATCAAATAAATAAAATCTTAAAAAAAAAATTATTACATGAACAGTGTTGTAGGATGCTGGAAGACTGGCCTAAAAGGAAGAAAAAATCTCAAGGGGGGTGGGCTCCTAGTAGGAATGCCAAGAGAGAAAGGGAAGCTAGAGAATGAGATCAGGGAAGCATTTATTTTAAAGAGGGAGCAGTGAAATTCAGTCCAAGAAGTGTCACTGAACAATTGTGAAGTATCACATGACCCATGTCTGTGTAGAAAGAAGAGCTAGAGCAGGATTTGTTTGTTTGTTTTGTTTTGTTTAGAATGGAATTTTTCACCCCTCCCAACAAGGCCTGTATTTTTCCCTGTTTTTTTGTTTTTTGTTTTTCTTAATGAATGCTTTGTAGTTAGTGTAGGCGGGGGGGGGGGGGTGTCTTTGGTCCTTGTCTTTCTCATCCTGGGAATGCTGGTTTTTCTCTTTCTCATTTGTCCTCTGCTGGCCTGGGCTTCTCTAGCCCCTTTGTGCCAAGAAGGAAGAGAATGGCTTTACAATCTCGGCTGGTTCCCATGCCCTACTCTGAACTGCTCTAGTCAGAGATATTTCTCAGAAGACACAAGGGCGCTCTGGGCTGGACAGAATGAGTCAGGAGGCAGCCCAGTGTGGACTGGTGCTTGCCAAACACAGAGGCACCAGCTGTACCGGGAATGGCTTGAGGCAGAGCGTGTTTTAAAGGGGATTTAGCTCTAGAATCATCAGTGACCCCGCAAGTTATTACACGTGAAGACTAAGTAGAAAGATAGGCAAAAAATGTAAATACATGCACACACACATGTACACGCACACTGTATACACACAGACTGTATGTATACAGTTGACATTTAAACAACTGGGGGGCTAAAAGCACCAACATTGCCCCCCACCTCCACCCCAGCAGTTGAAAATCTACTCAGAACTTCTGACTCCCCAAAAACTTAGAGCCTACTGTTGACCGAAAGTCTTACTAATAACAGAAACAATTAACATTTGATATATAATACGTGTTATATACTGTATTCTTACAATAAAGTAAGGTAGATAAAAGAAAACATTATTTAAAAAACCGGAAGAGAAAAATATCAGAAGAGAAAATACATCTACAGTACTGTATGGTATTTATTAAAAAAAAAAAAAAGAATCCCCATATAGGGGCACCTGGCTGGCTCAGTTGTAGAGCATGCGACTTGATCTCTGGGTCATGAGTTCAAGCCCCACATGGAGCATAGAGCTTACTTAAAAAAAAATTCCACATACAAGTGGACCTGCACGGTTCAAACCCATATTGTTCAAGGGTCATCTGTATATATAATCCTTAGACTGCTTAGTTCATAGGAAGAAAAATTATCACTAGAATAGTTAGTTGGGAAGAGAAGGAAAAAAGTCTTTTGACCTGCAGAAGCTTGCAAGGCATGTGGCATGCACAAAGGCTTCGGGACAAATTCCCTGACTGGCTTGTCAAACCAGACGGCCGCTTGCTTGGAAGCTACTCCCTCACAAATACTGAAGCCACCGCCTGAGACCGAATGGGTCACGTGGCCTGGGAGCCAGAAACATCCTCAGGGAAAGGTTCGGTCATAGGCTTTCTCCTAATGGCCATTTACCATTGTGTGTTTGAGTTGCTTCTCTGTCCCTCTGTGTGTGTGTGTGTGTGTGTGTGTGTGTGTGTGTGTGTTTGAGACACACACACACACACACAAATTGAATGTTTTTTAAATTATAAAACAAATACACTCAGACCCAGGAAGAAAAAGAAAGAAATTTGAACACACAAAATTAAAAATGTCTGTAGAGCATAAAAGGCTAAAACTGAAGTCACAGGACAAAGTAGGGGAAATATTTGTAACACATGAGACAAAGGTCTAATTTCTAATTTACTATGGGTTTATACAGCTGAGTGAGAAAGACCCACAACTCAATAGAAGAATGGGCAAAGGGTAAGAATAAGCAGGTCACAGAGCAAAAAACTCGGCCTCACTAATAATTTTTTAAACGCAAATCAAAACAAAATATACCGTTTTTTGGGGATCCCTGGGTGGCTCAGTCGGTTAAGTGTCTGCCTTCGGCTCAGGTCATGATCCCGGGGTCCTGGGATCAAGTCTCACGTGGGCTCCCTGCTCAGTGGGGAGTCTGCTTCTCCCTCTACCCCTCCCTGCTGCTCGTGCTCTCTCTCTCTCACACTGTCTTTCCCTCTTTCTCTTTAAAAAAACTAACAAATATACTGTTTTTCTCCTGTGGTATTGGCAAAAATATTAAAGCATGATAATACACAGTAGTGTTGACAGTGAGCAAAATAATTCACTCTCCTGTTGGTGGTAATAGGAATTGGGGCAGTCATTTTGGAAGGTAAACTAGCAATTCTATTGCTAAGAATACTATAGATAGAATTATACAAATATGCCAAGATATGTACAAGAATATTTATTATAGCAATAGTTGTAACCAAAAAATATATAATTAAAATGTTTATAAACAGAGGCCTAGATAAATAATGTTTGGAATATCTGTACATTGGAATCTATTTGGCCTTTTAAAGAATGAACATCTCTGTCACCATTTTTGGTGAGTTTCCTTTCGTTCTTTTTTCCGTGCATATGAACAGGGCCAATATGAACTGTACCATAGCAGTCAGGATGCCCGTAAAAAGTTTTCCAAAATCAGTGAAACTAAAACCTAGCTCTAGACTCCGGCTGTTAAATTAGCCAGTTACCTCCTTCTCAGAGCTCCCCCTTCTGGACTGCCCAGGACCCTAGAGTTTATGTAATACACAAAGTCCTAGGCCGGTCACACCTATTGGAGAATAGCCCACGTGTCCTAAGCTCTGGACCGTGGCTGTTTCTGCAATTGCCCTTTGCTACCACAAGGTGTCACTCTCCGATGCCCCTGCTTGTTGCCACCAAGGGGACTGCAGGCCAGGCTGACAGATCTGTTAGGTCCTGGCGGGGAGGAATGCCACTCTCTTAGCGTCCGCTCATCCAGAGTCCTTTACCAGTTCCCAAGGCCTCATTCTTGGTGTCCAGCCCTTCCCGGCATCCAGCCCCAGCACTGTCCCAGGACCCGCTCTGATGAATACCTGTGGGATTCTACCATCCCCTTCCTCTTTTTGGCGTTTGTGTTCAGTCCTTAAAACAGATCGTCTTGTTCCACTTCCCTCCTAGACCATAGAGCTGCAAATTCCACCCTACCCCCAAGACTGACTTTCAGTAGGTTTGCTCCTGTGTGTGCCTTTTCGCACAAAAGGTTGGTTCCCGGTCCCCACCTTCCCTGACAATGGGGTCTGATTGCCTCTGGGGGACCAGCCCTTCAAAACAGCCAAATTCTAGTCTCTTCCATTGAAGGAAGGGGACCTCATGGTGGAGCGTCTCCTTCCCAGGAGAACAGATTCTGGCATTCTTTTCATAAAGCAGCGAATAAACAATCCACGAGTTACATCTCCAGTGTAGCATCCACTGCATGTGGGTATATGTGCATATATTTTTATATGGTTATAAACATGACATATATAGGTCCGTATCCCGATTTTTCATGTAATATATCTTGAACATCACCCCATGTCTTACACATTCTTCATAAACATTATTATTTTTTAAAGATTATTTCTTTGAGAGAGAGTGGGGTGGGGGAGGGGAGGGGCAGAAGGAGAGGGAGAGAGACACCCAAGCAGACCACGTGTAGAGCATGGAGTGCAATGCGGGGCTCGATCTCATGACCCCAAGACCATGACCTGAGCGATAATCGAGAGTCAGATGCTTAACCAACTGTGCCACCCAGGGGCCCCAACATTATTATTTTTTTTAAAGATTTTATTTTTGAATAATCTCCACACCCAAGTGGGGCTTGAACACACAACCCCAAGATCAAGAGTCCTATGCTCTACTGACTGAGCCAGCCAGCCACCCCATGAGCATTTTTAATGGTTGAATGATCTTTTTATCATATAGTTCTATTGTAATTTTTGCAGTGATTAACCTATTACTAGACACTGGTTATTTCCAATTTCTCGCTATTTTGACTATTTTTGTACATGCACCTCGGTATGTATTTCTAATTATTTCCTTGTAAGAGACCTAGTGTTGGAATTACTGAGTCAAAAACATTTGTAAGTCTTTTTATTCGTGCTGTTAAAAAGACTCCCCAGAAAATATGCGTCAGTGTGTCGTACCAGCAGCAAGCAGGATGTAGAACGCTTAGCTTACTGCCCCCTTATCAAAAGTAAAATAATTTTTACTAACCATGGGATAAGTGAAAAAGAATTTATTTAAATTTGCAATTAATTACTAGTATGAATGGTTTTAAATGTGTGTCTCTGCTTGGGGTTTTAATTTAATTGATTCACGTGACCCCGTTATTTATTGAAGATAGCAATCTGTTGTCTGTTATATGTGTTACAAATGTTTTCTCATTGTAATGCTTAATTGAAAAATGTATTAATAACTTTTAACATCCACAAGGTTTTTCTGTTATTTTTTAAGAAACTATTTTTATTTTATTTATTTATTTATTTATTTATTTATTTAAGTAATCTCTACACCCAGCATGGGGCTCGAACTCATGACTTAGAGATCAAGCGTCACATTCTCTTCCAACTGAGCCAGGCAGGCACCCCTGAAACAATTATTTTAATTGACGTAAAATTTATATGCATTGAAATGCACAGATCTTAGGTGTACATGCTAAAGAGTTTTAACAACTATATGTACTCTGGGATGTACATGTTTTTAATTTTTATATATTCATGTTTCTTGGTCTTCTCCGCCAGTGGTCACTATTAGGAAAAAGCAAAAGACCAAAATGGATCCAAAAAAAGGTTTTGGGTGTCTTATCCGGAGAACCTGTCCATGTTATCTTTTCTTGTCTTTGGTCTATTTTACACCTCTGTAAGTTGTAGAAAACCAATATTAATGCAAATTATTCCTGTCCATAGAAATGCAAATTAGTCATGTCTGGTGGAATGGAATTGATTATTGCCCTGGGGATAGATACATTTGCATGGATTTATAAATTCCTTTTAGCATTTCTTATCTGCCTACGTGTGCGCGTGCGTGTTTCTTTGAATTCTTTTGTGAACATCTTACTGGGTCCTTGATTAGTTCATGAGTTCAATAAGCTCTTTGACATGTGTTCATTTTATACCTGCACAAGAATCGTGATCATGTCTTCTTTTAAAACGTTACCTTTAAACATCGCTAATATTTAAGGCAGGGGTTAATAGTTCATGGCCTGGATTCGTTCTGGAAACAGTTTATTTTCAAGACCAAACTGAGTTTATTTAAAAGGGTTTAACTGGGGGCGCCTGGGTGGCTCAGTCGAGTAAGCGTCGGCCTTCGGCTCAGGTCATGATCTCAGGGTGGTGGGATCGAGCCCCATGTTAGGCTCCCTGCTGCTCCCCCTGCTTTTGCACTCTCTCTCTTTCAAATAAATAAATAAAATCTTTAAAATAAATAAATAAAAGGGTTTAACTGTAGGTTAAGCCAACAGTTTAATTATGAATCATCAAGAAAAGCTAGAATTACTTCTTGCACTTAGAAAATATAAATATATTCATATGTTTCCAAATTTCCTGTAAAAGAAGGTGGAGTCCATACACTGTTGTCTTTCTGGGCCTTTGTTTTCGGTTTTGTTTTTTCTTCATTAGCTACCTCAGCTTCTTCTCAAAGGCTTAAAACTCGGGGAGCCCATGAGCTGCTAGGGAGTTTCTGGAGGGCTAGCACTATTTTCATTGATTTCTAGTACTAAAGTTCCCAGTTGACTCAAAGCATTTGTGAAATTAAGTCGTTTCCCTGGTGATATGAAAGTTTTTATGCATACACGGGAAATTGGGCTAGCCTCCAGGAGGGACAGAAGAGAGAATCTCTCCCAGGCTGGGCGACCCAGGGCACCGAGGCCCCATCTTTTGGTCCCTCCTTTGTCTAACCCAGCTCCTTCCCACTCCCCAGGCTAGTCAGAAGGCAGAACCCCAGACAGCTCCAGGAGAGAGAGTGGCAGGTGGGACTGGGGTGGGGACTGGGGGTCATGCTGCCCCGACCGGCCCCTCTGGCCAGGCGGGGTTGGGGCCATTTCCACCAGCCCGGAGGCTGCAGAAGTAGACAGCAGGGGAAACCCCTGCTCCGGGAATGACGCAGCAGGTAGACTGGGAAGTTGAAGAACAGGAACTCTAGGGCAATGGCAAGAGCACTGAGGAAGAGCTGACTGTTGTCCAGACGGAGTGGACAGTAAGAGGAACAATGAACAAGGAAGCCAAAGAGGCAGCGGTGAAGATGAAGGGCGGGCCCGTTATTGTAGGAAGAGAAGAGGGAATGAGGAGAACAGAGCTGAGGTCCTGATGCAGAAGCGGGTTCCTGATACGGCCATGCCTTGGAGGCCGAGTAGGTGGAGGTCTACGTCCCTGGAGTAGAAGAGGTGAAGGGACCGTGAGCACAGGCGGAGGAAATGTAAACCCCATGTATGCAGAAGTCACTGAGGATGAGGGCAGGACCCTGGTCCCAAAGCCGTATCATGATTGCAGACTGGCCTGGAGGAGAGGTTCGCAGCCAAGGTGTGACACCAAAGGGGTGGCTGTGGTCCTTTGTGAGGGATGTTGGGGCAGTATAGCCAGCACCTGGAACTGTGCCTTAGCTCAAATGTGCCCCAGTCAGGCGGCAGCAGTCACCCCAAATCTAGATGGGAGTGCCATCCATGGAGCAAAGACTGGCGGGTAATGACGGGGGAGAGGGGAGGGATCAGTTAATTTATGTGTATGGTGTAAGAAAGGGTCCAGTTTCGTTCTTTTGCATGAGGCTGTCCAATTTCCCAATGCCACATGTTGATGAAACTGTCCTTTCTCCATTGCATACTCTTGCCTCCTTTGTCGTAAGTTAATTGACTCTGTATGTGTGTGTTTATTTCTGGGTTCTCTATTTTGTTTCATTGATCTATGTGTCTGTTTTTGTGCCAATACTATACTGTTGTCATTACTGTTGCTTCATAATAGAGTTTGAAATCAGGCAATGTGATACCTCCAGATTTGTTCTTCTCAAAATTGTTTTGGACAATTCAGGGGCTTTCATGGTTCCATTCAAATTTTAGGATTGTTTGTTCTATTTCTGTGAAAAATACCATTGGAATTTTGGTAGGGGTGGCATTGAATCTTTAGATTGCTTTGTGTAATACAGACATTTTAACAATTTTAATTTGTCAGCACATGAGCAGGGAATATCTTTCCATTTGTTTGTGTTTCTTTCAGTTTCTTTTATCAATGTCTTATAATTTTCAGAATACAGGTCTTTCACCCTCTTGGTCAAATTTATTCCTAAGTAGTTTATTCTTTTTGATGCAATTGTAAATAGAATTATTTTCTTAATTTCTCTGCTAGTTCATTGTTAAAGAAACACAGCAGCCGCACCTGAATGGCTCAGTCAGTTAAGCATCTGCCTTCGGCTGAGGTCATGATCCCAGGGTCCTGGGATCGGGCCCCACATTGGGCTCCCTGCTCAGCGGGGAGCCTGCTTCTCCCTTTCCCTCTGCCCCTCCCCACTGCTCATTCTCTCTCTCTCTCTCTCTTTCAAATAAATAAATAAAACCTTTAAAAAAAGAAACACAACAGATATTTGTATATCAATTTTGTATCCTGCAACTTTACTCAATTTATTAGTTCTAACAGTTTTTTGATAGAGTCTTTAGGGCTTTCTACATATAATATCGTGTCATCTTCACACAGTGACAGTTTTACTTCTTCCTTTCCAATTTGGATGCCTTTTCTTTTCTTGTCTAATTGCTGTGGCTAGGACTTCCAGTACTATGTTGAGTAAGAGTGATGAGAGTGGAAATCCTTGTCTTATTCCAGATCTTAAAGGAAAGCCTCTCAGTTTTTCACCATTGACTATGATGTTGGCTGTGGGTTTGTCATATGTGGCCTTTATTACACTCAGGTACATTTCCTCTATATCCACTTTGTTGAGGATTTATCATAAATGGATGTTGAATTTTGTCAAATGCGTTTCTGCATCTATTGAGATGATCATATGATTTTTACCCTTCATTTTGTTAATGTGGTATATCCTATTGACTGATTTGTGGGTGTTGAAACATCTTTGGATCCCTGGAATAAATTCCAGTTATCATGGTGTATGATCCTTTTAATGGATGGTTAAATTTAATTTGCTAATATTTTGCTGAGGATTTTTGCATCTATGTTCATCAAGGATATCAGCCTGTCATTTCCTTTTCTGTATCATCCTTGTCTGATTTTGCTGTCAGGGTAATGCTGGCCTTGTAAAATATGTTTGGAAGCATTTCTCCCTCTTCTATTTCTTGGGAGAGTTTGAGAAGGATTGGTATTAATCGTTCTTTGAATGTTTGGTGGAATTCACCTGTGAAGTTGTCTGGTCCTGGACTTTTATTTGTTGGAGGGTTTTTGATTACTGATTCAGCCTCCTTGCCAGTAATCGGTGTGTTCAGGTCTTCTATGTCATCATGCAGGTTTATAAAAATATCTACAATAGCAGGAAATTATGTGAGAATCTGGCTATTATATTTTTTAATGAAAACCTTATGAACTGGTCACTAAACACATGAAAAGATATATAATTTCACTAATAATACAAAAATACATATTAAAACAATATAACATTACATGATGATCATATTGACAAAAATAAACATTAATACCCAGTTTGATGAAGAAGCAGAAAAACAAGCACTATTATAAACTGTCGGTAGAAGCGTAAATTGAAGGAGCCTTCTGGAATGTGATTTAGAGAAATTTACCAATATTATTTTATTTTATTTTTTTAAAGATTTATTTATTTGAGAGAGAGAGAGAGAGCATGTGCCTGGTGGGGGGAGGGGCAGAGGGAGAGAATCTTGGGCAGACTCCGTGCTGAGAGTGGAGCCCACCACGGGACTTGATCTCACAACCCATGAGATCATGACCTGAGCTGAAACCAAGAGTCGAATGCTTAACTGACTGAGTGACCCAGATGCCCCTTTTTCTTTCTTTTTTTAAAATTTTATTTATTTATTAGAGTGCGTGAACATGAGTGGGGGGGAGGGGCAGAGGAAGAGGGAGAAGCAGACTCCCCGCTGAGCAGGGAGCCCAATGCAGGGCTCAATCCCAGGACCCTGAGATCATGACCTGAGCCGAAGGCAGTCGCTTAACCGACTGAGCCCCCCCAGGCGCCCCCCAGGTGCCCCTTTAAATTTTTTATTTTAAGTATGCTTCATGCCCAACGTGGGGCTTGAGCTCATGACCCTGAGACCAAGAGCTGCTTTCTCTACCAACTGAGCCAGCCAGGTGTGGAAGAATTTATCAATATTTTAAATGGGCATACCCTTTTTTTTTTTTTTAAGATTTGTTTATTTATTTATTGGAGAGAGAGAGAGAGAGAGACCGCACTAGCGAGGTGAGAGGAGGAGAGAGAATCCTCAAGTAGACTCCCCACTAAGCACAGAACCCAACATAGGACTTGACTCAGGGCTCGATCCCAGGACCCTGAGATCATGAACTGAGCTGAAATCAAGAGTCAAGACGATTAACTGACTGAGCCACCTAGGTGCCCCAATGGGCATACCCTTTGAATCAGCTTTGCACTTCCGGATATCAATCCTAGAGAAAATTCATGCATATGCATATAGAGACATGCACCCACTAGATAAAATATTGAAAAATGGAATCAACCTAAATATTGATAAATAGTGGAGTGGTTATGGCTTTGCCATGATCTAGGTACAGTTGATTCTCATTACTTACAGTAGTCACGTTCTATAAAGTATTACGAACACTGAATTAGCAAATATAGAACCATTGCTCTTAGAAGAAATGCAGGTTAGGTTCCTGGGAGCCTCTGCCTACATTTTCTTTCTTTTTTAAGCTTTTTTTCCTTTTAGATGTTTTTTTTAAAGATTTTATTTTTAAATAATCTCTACACCCCACGTGGGGCTCCAGCTCACAACCTTGAGATCAAGAGTCGCAGGCTCTGCCGACTGAGCCAGCCGGGTGCCCCATATGTGTTTCTGTTTAAAGACACTTCACTGGGGAGGTTAGGGGATGGCGTAACCGGGTGATGGGCGTTAAGGAGGATATGTGATGTAATGAGTACTGGGTGTTTTGTGCAATTGATAAATCACTGAACTCTACCTCTGAAGCTAATAATACACTATATGTTAATTAATTGAATTTAAATAAAACAAAATTTAAAAAAGTAAAAACATTTAATATGTTATTTCTTACAAATAATTAATTGCATGGTCTTTCAATGATTTAAAGTCAGGGGCTTTGGAGGTTATTTGCCTTAAATAGGTTCCTTTGCCAGCAACCTAGTAAATCAAGCCAGTCTAACCAGTGCCATAAACCTGCTTTTCATATAACCCTTTTCGTGTCTGACACTTAGCAGGTATTTTAAAAATTCTTCTGCCGCTTACCCATGTGCAAAACATGCCTTGCCTCCAAATTTAACATTTTTTATGCTGTGTCACCTTTTGAAATGTTTGAGCCAGTCAGTTCTAGTGGAAGAGATTTCACATTTTCCTCCAAGCCTCACAACAATGTGGCCAACTATACTGTTACATTGGCCGTCATCTCATGAATCCAGGAATGTAGCCACTTTTCTACATTTGCCAGAAGTTTACCCTGCACTGCAAATAGTTACTTGAGCACTTTCTGGAGCAGCTGCACGTGCAGATTGGCTCCTCTCCTCCTCCTTTTGCTAGGTGTGTGTGTTGTTGATTCCTTAACATAGAATTCACAGCCAACCCACACTGACTCATGTCTGAATAAAGCTCATCTAACACATGTATTTTTTTCCATAAGGTGCATCAAAGTCTTCTTTGTTTTTTCCCAGTCTTATTGAGAAACAGTTGACATATATCACCATATAAGGTACACAGTAGAGTGGATTGATTTACATATTGTGAAATGGTTACTGCAACAGGTTCAGCTCACATGCAGCCTCCTGGAACCAGGGAACACTAGATAGCACTGCGACACTGCCCTTTTCATTTAAAAAGTGAAATCAACAACAACACGCACAAAAATGCAAAACACATGGCATTAAATAGACTGCCCAAAGGGCACTTGTTTGTGGTGTGAAAGCTGAAACAAGAGAGCAGAGCCTCGATTGTTCAGCCTTGGCCGGGGACGTGCCCATCAAGCCACTGAAAGTGTTTACTGCTCTGCACGTGTCTCTCAGTGACCCCAGAAGCGCTGGGAGTATTCACGTGGGGATTACAAATACATTTTGGAGAGTAGGCAAATTTGCAAATAGGGAATCCGCAGATAATGAGTATGGACTGTATCTGTTAAATAAGGTAAATCAGTAGGTACTTGCAGAAGGAGGCCCACGGTGTGTGTTTAAGTGGGAAAAGAGAGCCACAGAGCACTATGTACAAAGATCGAAAAAGCAAATTCTTATGAGGGCCAGAGAGGCAACAGAAAATGGTGAGGTGGGTCAGTGGAAGATTTCTGGGAATAGCGGGGGCTGGAGAAGAGGAGGGCTCTTCCCACCTGCAGGGGGCAGCCCATTGCTTGGTGCTACTCCCTTGTTATAGGCAGAAGTGCGGGGCCAGTGTTGCTTTATCTTGCAAGTTTTCAATATTTTCATGAAATATTCCAATTTGAAATGTTGGCAACTAATTCAAAGTTTAAAAAAATGCTATATAGGTCAAGCGAAATCCATTATAAGCCCACAGGCTGCCAGATTGTGGCCCCAGGGTGTAGTGGTGTTTGTGAGAAAAGCAGATGTGTGAATGGAAATGTACAGGAAAAGGTCTGGGAGGTTACACCACCAGACCTTTAATGGTGATTTCCTTGGGATAGAGGAAAAGAATATGGCTGTTGAAGACAGAGGTAGGTCTTCATCTTTTCTGTATTATTTGAGACCTTGACCATGAATATATAATTATGTATTATTTACCTGCTTTAAAAGGAAGAAGAAAAGGGGGCACCTGGGTGGCTCAGTGGGTTGGGCATTCTGCTCTCAGTTTTGGCTTAGGTCTCCCTCGCTGTCCGCCCCTCCCCCTGCTCATGTTCTCTCTCTCTCTAAAATAAATGAATAAAATCTTTAAAAAAAAAAAAAAAAAGAGGGACGCCTGGGTGGCTCAGTCAGTTAAGCATCTGCCTTCAGCTCAGGTCATGCATGATCTCAGGGTCCTGGGATTGAGTCCCACGTTGGCTCCTTGCTCATCAGGGAGTCTACTTCTCCCTCTGCCTGACACTCCCCCTGCTTGTGCACTCTCTCTCTCTGACAAATAAATAAATTTCTTTTAAAAAGTGGGGGAGGGGGAGAGAAAAGAGCCCTATGAATCGAAAGACCAAAGAATATTTGTCCTATGGCTCCCTACATTGGGCAATATCAGTGCTCTCTGCCTTGGATCACCAGCCCTCAGGAAGCAAAGACTGTATATATATATATATATATATATATATATATATATATATATATATATATATATATATATATATATATAGGGTTTTTTAAAAGATTTTATTTTTAGGGGTACCTCGGTGGCTCAGTTGGTTGGGCATCTGCCTTTGGTTCAGTTCGTGATTCCAGGGTCTTGCTATCTCTCTCTCAATAAATAAAATAATATCTTTAAAAATTTTTTTTTAAGATTTTATTTTTAAGTATTCTCTATACCCATCGTGAGTCTTAAACCTACAACCCCAAGACCAAGAGTTGCATGCTCTACTGATTAAGCCAACCAGGTGCCCCAGTAAAGATTGCATTTTTAAAAAAAAAGATTGATTGATTGATCTGAGAGAGAGAGAGAGCAGGAGCAAAGGCACAGAGGGAGAGAGAATCTCAAGCAGACTCCCTGCTGAGCTTGGAGCCTGACACGGGTCTTGATCTCAGGACCCTGAGGTCAGGACCTGAGCCAAAACTAAGAGCTTAACCTACTGCGCCACCCAGGTGCCCCCCGTAAAGATTGTATTTTTAATTAGCATGGTTTTAGTTGTTCCGGGAATGTTTGTTTTCAGGGAATGGAAACCCACTTAGAATAGCTCCAGACCGAAAGAGAGATTTGGTGGGAAGGGATAGGGCCACCTGGTAGCATGGGGCAGGGGCAGCAATAAAACCAAGCCCACAGGGCACTACAACCAAAATCGAGAAGCCATGTGGCCTGGCCCAAGATCCAGCCCCCTTGTCCTCCTGTATCTGCTGCTGACACTGGATTCATTCTTCTGGTTGGTAAATCTGCTTCCTCAGCTCAGGCTTCTCTGGTCGTGCAGTCTCAAGTAGGGGGTCTCCAGAGTGTCACGTCCGTATTTCTGGGAGAGACAATCTGACTGTAACCACTGAGTTTGAGACCTAGATCAAAAGTCCTCTCCCAGTCCAACCATCTGTCCAGGGAAAAGTGGAGTTCCTGCAATGCATACTGGCTCTGGGGACCCACCCCAGTAGGAAGGGCATTTCTCACAGATGAAGGATGTGGCCTGGGGAGGGACCTCAAAAGGTGTCCACAGGTGTAACCACAGGTTCCTTGTTTATAGGCACTTGTAAACACTGGATCTGATAAAACATGTTAGTTCGTCAGGAAGGTAGCAGAACAAAGTGGCCAAGATTTGGGATTTTGTTAGGATGACCAAGAATCCTGATTTGTCCAGGTCTGAAGGAGTTTCCAGGATGCAGGATTTCAGTGAAAATCAGGACCGTTTTTAAGCATTTCCCAGGATAAGGGACATTTACTGCTAAAACCAAGAAAAGTCCCAGGTAAATCAGGATGAGTTGGTCCCCCTGGATTTTGGAGTTAGATCTGGTTTTGAATCCTGGCTCAGCTGCCACAGCTGTGTGTCACCCTGGGCAAGTCACTTGACCTCCTATACCTTAGTTTCCTCCTTGTGAAATGAGGACAGTAATAGTCCTCACCTTACAGAATGAGATAAACCCCTGGCAAGTGCTCAAAAAAATTTTAGGCAATTGAATAATACACACAGTAAAAATAGGAGTAAAATGAACAGGTCTCACTTCCACCTCTTTCTGTCAGCCCACAGGTCCTTACTTGCCCTCCTTAGAAGTAAGCAGTCTTGGGGCCTGGGTGGCTCAGTTGGTGAAGTGTCTGCCTTCAGCTTAGGTCATGATCCCAGGGTCATGGGATCAAGTCCCGCATCAGGCTCCCTGCTCAGTGGGGAGCCTGCTTCTCTCTCTCCCTCTGCCCCTCTTCCTGTTTGTGCTCTCTCTTTCTTCTCTCTCTCTTTTTCAAACAAATAAGTAAAATCTTTTTTTTTAAAGAAGTAACCAGTCTTAGCGGTTTCTCATGTATCTTTACAGAGAAAGTCTATGAATTATAGAAATATGTATATACAGATTTTTTTTAAGATTTTATTTATTTGTCAGAGAAAGAGAGCACAAGTAGGGGGAGCAGCAGGCAGGTGGAGGAGCAGACTTCCTGCTGAGCAAGGAGCCCTATGTGGGACTCCATCCCAGGACCCTGAGATCATGACCTGAGCCGAAGGCAGACGCTTAACCTACTGAGCCACCCAGGCGCCCTATACAGATCTTTTAAATTCAGATGTTGGTAGGCTACACTCCCTGCTCTGCTGTTGGCTTTCTTCCTCATATAATACTATATCTTGGAAGGCATTCCACATCAGAACTTTTAGATTTTCCTCATTATTTTTAATGGCTGCATAATATTTCACGGGAATATCCTCATTCACATAGCCTGTTGACTGACATTTGGGACGCCTGTTGACTGACATTTGGGACGCCTCCAGTCATTTGTTACTCTAGGCATTATGACGAACGATGTGATATTATCTTGTCTATACGTCTTTGTGCACTTTGTGCGTTAGGTGCACACACAGAAGTGTGTCTGTAGGACAAACTGAAGTGGAAGTGCTGGGTCAAAGGTGCTCTTGTTACCATTAGTTATCGTTATTTATATTATCAGTGTCTAAGAAGTCCGATGTTGGGTCCACTCTTCCCTTCTGCAGGCAGAGAGCAGCTATGCCTCTGATCATAGAGACCCACATCTAGTGCCTTTTGTGAGTAAGAAGTCATTTAAGTCCCAGTGCCCAAAACGTGGAAGATTCTAGAACACCTCTACTACTTCTCCTCTCCTTCCACACCCCTTCTTCTTTCCCTGTCCACATCAGCACGTGACTTCATTCCCAAGAAATGGATCAGTTGAGATGGTGTCTTAGCCCGGGTTCCTTAGGAAACAGAACCCGAGGCACAGTTTATATACTAGCACTAGATGGAAGCAGATATTCCCAGGGGAGCAGGAATGCTGGGAAGAGGGGAGTGAACCAAGGAAAGAGGAAGAATAGATGTGAGAGCAGGCATTATGGTGCTGGCCACAGCTTTTGCAAGCATAGTCACTTCCTGTGTCTCACGGGACATCTGAGAAGCCCGATGAAGCTTCTGCATCTCTGAGCTTCTGTGGGGGGGGGTCTGGCGTGGAGGAAGGGAGGGAGGGGGGACAGTGTCTACAGGCCGCTGAAGTCTCTCTTTAGTCAACGTTTGCCCCTCAGGATATCAACTCCCTCTCTTATGAGTTGAGCAGCCCGATTCCTCCAGCCCTTACCACGAACACTAGGACCCGGGACAGCCTCTGTGGCTGCCGTGAATCTGCAGGGGGCCTGTTGCGTGCATCCATGGACTTGGAGGGGCGCCACAGGCCACAGAGACCCTGCACGGCAGGGGGCAGAAGCATGGATGCCTGGATGCCGGTATGAGGCCAGGTGTTGTTTTGTGCCCTCACGTGACCCGAGGGACCTGGAGCAGCCCCAGAGCAAGTCACTGCTAGTGTGCTGGCCAGAAAGCAAGGCAAAGACAGGATTTGAATGGCGCGTAAAGTGAGTTTGGTACAGATGGGGACATTGCCATAGGGCACTGATCCCGAGATGCAGATTTTATCCCCATTTAGTGGCATCAATGAGGTCAGGATGCATCTTACAACTGACAACATATTAGAGCCTAACTGGCAGTTTTGCTCCCTTCCTTAGTGGTACGTGGTGGCATTTTAGATGAAATACGGTAATGTATTTAGGCTGATGTGTGTCAGCTTGTCTCTTGATATCCCGGGCCCAGAAATATTCTCACAAAAGAGGCACGCCCATCTCCTATGGGAAAGACCCATAAAAGGAAGAGCAATTAACAAATTCATAAATCAGGGACCTCATATTTCTGTTGTTGATAATAAACAGTCACTACAATTAATATGGCCATTTGTTGCTTGCAGATATCAGTGCTTGAAAATGTTTGTCAAGGTCAAGTCCAGGCTGTGAAACAGAAGTTCTTTTGTGTGTTCAGAGTGAGGAATGGCTTAATGAAGATAGAATTCCTTGCTGAAGATTAATGACTCCTTCCCTTTGACGAAAATGCAACGGCAGGATTCCACTCTTTTTCTTTTTTTTAAGATTTTTATTTATTTATTTGAGAGGGAGTGAGAGCGAGAGAGATCACAGAGGAAGAGGGAGAAGCAGACTCGCCGCCCGAGTAGGGAGCCTGATATGGGGCTCGATCCCAGGACCCTGGAATCATGACCAGAGCTGAAGGCAGATGCTTAACCGACTGAGCCACCCAGGCGCCCCCCATTCATTTGAAATGTCCAAGATAGGCAGACCCGTAGAGACAAAAATTAGATGAGTGTTTGCCTAGGAAATGGGAGAAAGGAGGCATCCGGAAAATGGGTGATGGGTTTCTCTTGGGGGGTGATGGAAATGTTCTGTAATTAGATAGTGGTGATGGTTGTCCAACTCTGTGAATATACTAAACACCACTGACTTGTACGCTTAAATTTTTTTAATTTTATGCTATATGAATTTTATCTCAAAAACATTTTTTAAAATGAAGCCAACATAGCACATTGCCTGCAACTTTAATCAAATATTCTTTTTGTTTCTACGGTATAGGAAAAGAAAATGCCGCTTACATCATTGTAGTAGAAAGAAATGCCTTCTGATCTTCGTTGTTCCCCAAGTAGTACAGTGAAAATCTCATGGCTTTATTTTAGTGTAATGTAAAGTATAAGGTTCCCAGTAAATACAGTGCTGTGTTAATGTCATTGAAAGTTAAAAATGATCAAAATTTTAAAAGACATTTAAAAGTTAAAAAAAAAAAAAAAGCAACCCCCTTTTACCCCCCCCCCCGCCCCCACCCAGGGTGATTCATGAAGCTATTAAGGTTTAAGAAGCACTATTCTAAAGTTCATCTCCTTGACTACAAGACCTCCATGTCCTTCCTCACCCTCACTTGGAAAATTCTTCCCTTTTCTTACAGGCATCCCCAGATGTGTCACTCCCTCCCTTGTTAAGCTTGGCCCTGCCACGTCCTCCAGGCAATGCCACCCCCACGGGTTAGCAGTTCTGGGTTGCAAGGCGTCCCTGAGCCCCACAGAGCATAGCGGGTGCCCAAAGCAGCTTCTGTTGGGCACGGTTCTCTGCATTTCTTCGTCTGCTTTCCTAAGTAGCTGAAAAAACACTCCAGCCACCAAACTGTTCCCCAGATTGCCTTCATCTCTTCTTCTCCCCAGGCACCCCCAAAATCTCCTCTCTCCTTCTTTAAACAAAAAAGAGTAAGACACCAGATGTCAGTACACATAAGAACATCCAATGGAGTAGGGAAAGAAAGAAATCTCCCTTCTCCCCGGAAATATCTGAACTGTAGTTTCTGCTCAGCCAGAATTTTTTAGTACACACACACACACACACACACACACACACACACACACACACAGAGGGAAGATACGTAGCAAAATATTAAGTGTTTTTTTAGTGGGTGGTAGGATTTCTCTATTTCTCTATATTTCTAATTTTTTTAAAAATAAAGGCTTATTACTTATATAATCATAAAAATAAAAGGTTTTTGTTAGAGGAAATAAGAAACTCCCCATGGTGATGGAATATGTGATTTCAACATGCATTTTTAAATAGAGAATGTCTGTCTTGCAAAAATTAGCCTGTGAGGGTCACAAAGGCTTCCTCATACGATTCACAGTACACAGAAAAGTCTTTTATGAGCGATGTTGGCTTACCAGAGACAGGAAACAAAGTTGGTTCCCAGATCTTAGAAGGAGGTTGTAGGGAAGCCTTCTGGAAATCTGGGGCCCTCCTCCAAATGAGAACATATCTTTACAGAAGATAAACTGTATCTTCTGTAAAGGGGGAGTTCTTAAGAGAACTACCTCATTATCATATCAGTTGGTGATAATCCCTGCCCGATCCTTTTTATCACATTAGGCATTAGGTGCTTTGTTACGAATCTCTACCAAGAAGGAATTGAATTGGTTAATTATCCTGGAAGTGGTTCAGCTTCAAAGGGTTTCTAATAATTTTGCTGTTTGTTATTATGAGCAAGGATGAAATCTGCTCATTTTGTTTCTAATTTTATTCTCTTTTAGGTGAATTATCTGAACCCTTCACAAAGAGTACATTTGAATGGGTAATTCTAAAACACGGCATTAAAAAATTAACGGGTTCATTGAGAAAGATGTAAAATACAGACGAGCCAAGTTATTCCCATGTTTATGGTGTATACGTGTGTGTGCACACACATGCATGGATTTTTTTTTTTTCAACAGAAATGGTGCACAAGTGGGGAATTTTTCAGTTTCAAGTGCCTGAACTTTACCACTCAAACTAGCTTAGGCAAGAGAGGAATATTTATTGACTCATAAAACAAGCTTAAGGAAAAGTCAGAGTTATTTCTGGCCTCAGTGACCAAAGACTTAAAGTCTCTCAGGACTGCTTCCCTGCTTCTGGCTCTGTGTGTGTGACCCCGCTCATTCTCTCAGGCTGCAGTTCACGTGGCAGGAAACATGGCTGCCCATCCCCACAGCCTCACATCTTCCTATCTTCACCTGTAGGCAGGAAAAGGGCTTTTTTCTTTGGTTCCAGATTCAGAAGTGCCAGGGCAGGTCCCTGACAGGCTCAGCTTGAGTTACCTGCACACTCTCTGACAGACCGTCATGGCAAGGTGGCACGGTACTGTGACCAGCGCAGTCTGGGTCCAGTACCCACTTCCAGACCACACCCTGTGACAGAGGGAGGGTATATAAGAAGACGCCAGCTCGCATCTGAACCATGGGTGCTGTTTTCTCTAGAAAGATCAGGTGCCATTTCTTGTAGAAGGATAATGTGCAGGTGGACAATGACAGATATCCACCACATACCAATGGAATCATATTTCACCTGTCTTGCCACATGGGTTTTTTTTTACATTTTTCATTTTTCCATGTTCTACATTATTTCAGTAGTGATAGCATTTAATGGCAGAGCGATATTCTATCCCGGAACCCAGACACGATGACTAGAAGTGACCAAGACAAGAGCCACCCACTAAGGTTGGCAGAGCAGGGAGACAGAGGATGCCCGAGTCCTTGATGGCACCCCAGAGCTGCTGTCCCAGCCCTACTTCTGCACTTCTTGATACATGAGAAAAACAGCTCCTAATTTGGTGACACCACAGGGGTCAGGCTTCTCTTACATATAGCTACGTGTAGTTCCTTATAGAGATGCTTCCAGGCAGCCTTCCGCCATTAAAAGTAGGCCAGGAAATTTATCGCCAATGGGAGAAGAGGGAAAGTGATAAGAACCCCAGAGAGGTTGAAAGGGAAACTGACATAAAAGAAATTGCTTTTTTGAACTATTAAAGGAAGCTGACCCAGAGAGCATCCCCAAGTCAACATGTGGTAGTTGCAGTAGGGTAGAAATGGCAGCCATAGATGAATTGGGCAGAAAGAGGGTCAGAGGTAGTACCCAAGACTTATGCTGTGGAGCATGGAGGGTTCCAGAAGTCTCCAAGTGTTTCCAGTGAAGGTAATAGAAGTAGCTGAAGTTAAGAGCCAAGAAGCCTCCCAAAGGGTCACCATATGGTTGAGGACCTGTGGCCAAGGTTTCAGGGCAGCAGCCTAAGCAGGTATCAGAGAGAACAGGCCACCAGGTGTGAACGGGACATTGGAGGTATGAAATGAGTCCAGAGGGTGACATGGAGATCTGGTGAGGTGAACACAAGTGGAGGGGCAGGAGCCAGTGGAGACAGTCAGCTGAGAACTGGGGTCACTTTCCCCAGTGTTTCCCCTTGCACCCCGATAATATCTTGGGGAAGGGTGAGTGGAGGAGAGACCCTTGGGGGAGAGAGACAGCTCTCATAGGGAGTTTAAACTTTACATTGACTAATGTTTACCCAAATTTCACTATTTTAAACCCAAAATGTTATTTTTAACTGGTAAGCTAAAGAACTGCCCAGTAGTGAGAATCTCCTCAGGAATCTTAGTTTAATTATATTTTTAAAAAACCTTTTTTTTTTTTTTTTTTTACATCTGGGTCATACTGTGTACATTGTGACTGCCCACCCCCCCTTCCCCATACGTGTCTCTACTAGAAGTTTCCTGAGGGAGGTGTCACAGGAGTTTGACGGAGTATGTCACAAGGAAAATCCCCTTTAGTCCTGTGGCAGCCAATCTCCAAGGTGGCCCAATGATCCATGCCTCCTAGTATTCATGTCCTTGTCCCACACTGTACCAGGGTTGGTCTGCATGACCAAGAGCACATGGCAGAAGAGATGGTATATCACTTCCAAGATTAGGGAAGCTTCTGCTTCTTTCTCTCAGCTCACTCTAGGGAAACCAGCTGCCATGTTGTGAGGAGAGGCCTATGTGTGAGGAGACAGTCACATGAATGAGATTGGGAGCAGATCCTCTGGCCCCAGTCAGGCGTTCGGATAACTGCAGCCCCAGTCAACACCTGGAACGCAACCTCATGGGAGACCCTCGGTTAGAGAAACCCAGCTAATGTTCAGATTTCTGACCCATAGAAACCATAATAAATGTTTGTCATTTCATACAACAAAGTTTGAGGGGTAATTTGTTATGCAGCAATAGATAATAGACTCCCTTAGAAATGCCGGTTACGTGGGGTGTCTGGGTGGCTCAGTCAGTTAAGACTGACTGAAATCAAGAGCTGACTCTTGATTTCAGCTCAGGTCATGATCTCAGGGTCATGAGATCGAGCCCCATGTCTGCACTGAGCATGGACCCTGCTTAAGATTCTTTCTCTCTAGGGCACCTGGGTGGCACAGTTGGTTAACTGTCCAACTCTTGGTTTCAGCTCAGGTCGTGATCTCAGGGTAACGGAATGGAGCCCCACATGGGGCTCCATGCTCAGCATGGAGTCTGCTTGAGATTCTCTCTCCCTCCCCCTCGGCCCCTCCTACTCGTTCTCTCTCAAATCTTAAAAAAAAAAAAAAAAAAGATTCTCTCTCTCCCTCTCCCCTTGGCCCCTGCTCACTCTTGCTCTCAAATAAATAAATAAAAAAATAAAAATAAAATTTTAAAAAAATTTAAAAAATCCAGTCACAGGACCTACTAAAAATCTTTCTTTTCATCCTCTCCTCCTGCATTGTCTTCTCTCTGGCATACCTGTGAGCACCCAACTCCTAACAGGTCATGGGCCTTCCCTAAGTGGCCACCTGGGGTACATGGCCTCATGTCCTCTACTGGCTGTTTTTATTATGAGACCAAGCTTCTCTCCCCTTCTTCTTCCCACACATCTGCTAATGATGAATACAACACTTGAGAGAACAAGGCTGGGGCAGAAGGAATGGAGGCCAGAGAGAGAGGCAAGGGATAGTCACGCCAGGTTCAGTGACTCTTCATTTCTCTCCCCTCCACACTCCTTGCTGATTGATTGAAGAGCCATGGAATTTTCCTGATGGCAGAATTCCAGAAAGACCCCTGAGGGGCCTGGAGATGCCCTTGATTCTCCAGGTCCTGAACTATGTTCCAGTTATATGAGGCCTGTCACTCCCTGGGTTTGCAGGGTGTTCCTTGCTGTTTCTGGGTTCCCATGAGATCTGTTTTCCCTATTTCTGCCTAACTAAAATACATCTGCTAAGCAAAATCAGACATTTGTTTATAGTGGACAGAATTCTCCCAAATACTATTGTGGTTATCTTGCAGATGACTACAGTTATGTAGCAAAAATAATTGAGATGCACTGGCTATATGGGGAAAAAAAGAAAAGACAAAATATTATTTGGTATTTTCGTATCTTCTATGGTTTGTTTCCCCTGTTGGCCATTGAGCTTCATGAAAACAATGGTCATATGTGATTACTGTGGGTAGCACAGTGCCCAGAACAATCTGGAATGTAGAACGTTCCCTGTGACTATTTGTTGGAAGATGCACCATACACGTTTGTTGAAGGAATGGTTCAATTAGCATTGACGGAGTCTTCACATTAGCCATGAGCTGGTAGTTCTAAAAGAACAAAATCATCTTTCTTCTTCTTCTTCTCCTTCTTCTTCTCCTTCTTCCTCTTCTTCTTCTTCTTCTTCTTCTTCTTCTTCTTCTTCCTCCCCCTCCTCCTCCCCCCTCCCCCCTCCTCCCCCTCCCCCCTCTTCCCCCTCCTCCCTCTGAATCAACAAATAGGGTAGACAGGTGCGTTTTCTTCATTGTAAAGAAAGGCTTCTATAATTTTTTAGGTAGGGCCCGGCCCAAAGTGAACACTGGTTCTCACGTTAGACCCAGTAGCCTCCACAGTCTGGAACCCAGTACACATTTCCTAGACTATTTGACATCCTCGCCAGCCTCTTCTGGCTATTAACAGGCGTGCTAACCAGGGGAATTGTGATGCTAACGGAAGGGAGCAGAACGTCTGTTTTCCGCTAACGGCTTCTGCCTGGGGTTTCTTAATGCATAGTCTGAGTTGCCCTGGAACCGGCTGGCGGCAGGCACCATGCAGGCTCTGGCCCTCCGGGATGGGGGACCTGGCAGAGGAGGATCCACAAGCCCGCGGCGGTGAGCTGCCCAGCGCTTGGCAGGGGGCGAGGTGCCAGACCGCGGGAGACGCCGCCGTTGGTACATGGCTGCTCCGCGGCAGTCGGGTGAGGCTAGGAGGTTCGCGTCTGCAGATCCCTCTCTCAGCTCGAGGGAAGCAGTTCCCGCGGGAGGAAGAATTGGGTTTAGTTCTTGCCACCGCTCGGACCTGGGTATCCCAGGACTCCGAGTCCTTTGAGGTCTTGTTCGAGACTACATTTCCCAGAGGGCCGCGCGGTGATTGAAAGTTCTACCAGCCTATGGAAGAACGAGGCTTCTGTCGCAGAAAATGAGGACCCAATGGTAAGGGGATAGGGGCGGTGTTTTCCGGCTGCGGGCTGTCGAGCCTAGAGTCCCACCTGTGTCCCCACAGCCCTGTCACGAATCCCGTTCGGGTTCAGGGAGGGACCGCCTCAGCGTTGTGGGCCGGGTGCGGCTCGGCGGTGAACGACTCTCACTTCCTGCTCCATCCCCGGTTGGCCCCGGGGCGGTGAGTGATGCGGGGAAGGAAACCGCAGCGATAGCCTGGGAGCTGCTGAGGGGCGTGGAGGGGACTCGCCCGCCGCTGCGATGTGGTCCCTGCCAGGTTCCCGTGCTCCCCTTTCGGAGCCCGCGGGGTTTGCTGAAGAGTGGGGAGAGGTGGCTGCGGCTTTCTGTGCCGTCGTCCGGACAGCCCATCCTCTCGACCAATGTTCTTGCTCCTCGGTGGTGGTCGCCGGGCTTCAGCTTAGTGCTGTGACCCTGTGACCGCGGCGCCCTGATTAGGGCCTCCAGCACTGCCAGGGGAGGGCGGGGGGACGGGTGTCGGCCCACCCGTGCCGTCATGTCCCTATTAATAACCCCAGCGAACAAACTGGTGCTGCTCACAATGGCACTTAGTCACAGCACCTCTGCGCTCTGGGGCCTGCGGGGTCACCTGTCGGGGTGGGGGTGGGGGTGGGGGGCAGGAGCCGGGGTGAGGAACAAGGTTTCTGTGACTGTGGCTCTGAACCCCCTCAGTCCCCTGTCTCCTGCAAGTGGGCCCTGCAGTTGTGTTTCCTAATGGATGTAGAAATAAAATTTATGCTCAGAACTTACCTCCTAATGACATTATTTTAATCCAGAGAAATGAAATATATAAATATATCTCTGCGGTGTTTAGGTCCTTCAAAATTCAGTACTTTATGAATGATCAATGGCAATGTGTGGAAATGCACAAATATTTCCATGAAAAGTGTGTCTTCTAGTAGTACCCAGGTGCTTTGATTGGCGAGACAAGAAACGGGCAAAGAGTTAAGCTTCCTCACTCCAGTCTGGTCCATTGTCCACTGAAATGCAGAATTTTTTGTAGCAGGTTCAGCTGGCTGACTTGTGTTTGTTTCTATTGGAAACGCTTTAAGCCACTCCCATCCCCCCAAAACCATAAAAGACCCCAAAACAAAACAAAAAAACCCATTATATTTCTTTGTGACTCCTAATGCCTTACAACATATGACTGAATAAATTACTGATCCATCCAGTAATCTCACCATCACCTTCCAAATAATTTTTTCTTGATACTGCTGCTGTCAGTTTTATCAATGTATTAATGATTGTTTTCAGGCCCCATGGGTTTTGTTTTGTGCTTATCTTCATTAAATTTTACTTCATTTTACAGCTTATCCGTGTCTTTTTAAATCTCATTTCTGATTCCATTAAACCTTGAAATAGAATGGTACCCAGGGATCTGCGTAGTCTGAGGTTGACACCGAATCTACGAGCCAGGAAAAGTCAGCTGTTCTCATAACTAATACGAGTATAATGAAGTCTACAATTTCCTAGCTTGCTGAGGAAAATGTAGCTGGAGAGCTTTTCACAAATCAAGTCATCCCGGCACATTCTCTTCTTTGTTTATCTTGTCCATCATGGACAATTTAGTCCTCAAAAAGTTAATGTTTCCAAAGACTGAGGGTTCTGTAGGTGTGTTTGGGAGCTCCAGGCCTCACTTCGTGATGTGAGTGTTGGCCAAGGGAAGAATGACGTAAAAACAACAAGAAAAGCAACCCTTCGGTGGTTGACAGAATTTACCTCACTGCTATTCTAGGCGGGGGGGGGGGGGGGTTCTTTGGGTATACTGGTGGCCGCTGGGGCTGTCTTTTGGTTTTGAGACAATGGTTAGAATGTCCAGAGAGCTTTTGACGCATACTGGGGTCTCTTGCTTTAGGAACTGATGACTCTTAATGATGTGGCTGGGGACTTCAGGGAAGAGTGGGTTACCTGGACACCGCCTAGAGAATCCTCTTCAGGGATACCACCCAACACAGTTAGAAGAATGGGCTCTCAAAGGGTAAGGCTGCTACTCTCCTTTAGATTTCAGACTTAGATATTGTGAGAGGGTCCAGGTCTGAGCAGTCTCAAGGGACGTTGGTCTCTTAGACCTCCAGCTCTTTGTGAGAGTATTTGTTGCCTCCCTGGCAGAAAAAGAATAACTTCCACTTTTTTTTTTTAAATGGCTTTCATTTTTATGGCACTTTATGGCTCACAGATATCTTTGATATTTATTGTCTTGTTAATATCTCACCATAACCCTTTGATGTGGGTATTATCACCCCCCTCTTTCAGGTTAGGACCCTGAGACTCAAAGTTAAATGGCAGAGGTGAGAGTCCAACCCAGGTCTTTGTGGCAAAGGGGGAGCTGCGTTTTTTCCTGTCACTTCAAAAACAGACAAAACAAACCTCTAGTGCTCTTTCTGAAATGCAATGGCTTCCCCTTCTCCTTGCTTTACTTCATAGGTAATATACGCCCCTTGAAGCAAAAGAGAGACAAAATGAAAACCGAAGACTGAAGAGTTACTGTCCTTCTAGCCATTGTTTTGAGCATATATGTAATTAACAAAAACAAAAGAAAAAAATTGGGATCCTACTTGTATGTTTGATTGTGCATCTTACTTTTTTACACATTGTATTGTGACTATATTTTGACAATAGTTTTCTATACATTGCTTAAAATAACCACTTAGAAATTTATTGAATGGAATATAACAATTTACATTTGATTGAACCATATATGTGACGATTTTTAAATCACTTTTTAACTTATACAATGGCAATTTCATATGGCTTGATCAAATATGATTATTCCTTTGTCATGGGACATTTAGGTCATTTCCAGATCTTCACCAGTATTGTGATGACCATCTCTTAGCTAACTGTCTTTCTTTTTTAGGTCTTGTTTATTAAAGTATAATTAGTTAGTAATTTGCTATCTTTTGCACAACTTTTTTTTAAGTTTTATTTATTTATTTTTGTCCTCTCCACCCCCAACATGGAGCTCAAACTCACAACCCTCAGATCAAGAGTCACATACTCTTTTGACTGAGCCAACCAGGCATCCCACAACTTTTTTTTTTTAACTTTTTTTCATTTCCTTAGAATTCCCGGAATTAGAATTTCTGGATCAAAGAATAGATACATTTCTAAGGTATTTGATATTTTTGCCAAATGCCTTCCAAAAAGATTGAATTATTTACTCCTGCAAGCACTATATGAAAGTGTCCTTCTCTTTACATTTTACCTATCATGGTAGGTATTATAATTTAAGAGTCTGGGTTAAATAATAGTGACAGCTAACATTTATTGAGGACTTACCACTTAATCCTTACAACAACACTATTTGGTAGGTCTCATCATTATCCCTGGTCTACAGATGAAGACCCTGAGACACAGAGTTTAAGTCACTTTCCTGAGGTCACAGCTAGTAAGAGGAAGGGTTAAGATTGAAACTTAGGTGGTTTGTGCTCTTTGCCTCCATACTATATTGCCTAACTGTGTCAGTGTTTTTATTTGATTTCTTTGGTTAATGGTAAGCTTAAAGGTTTTCCGCATATTTATAGGCTGCGTGTGTGCGTGTGTGTGCGTGTGTGTGTGTGTGTGTGTGTGTGTGAATTGCCTATTTATATCCTTTGCCTGTTTTTGTTTTGTTTTTTTTCTTACAAGTGTTTGCCTTTTTCTCATGGCTGTATCTACTGTTGCCCTTCTGGGAAGAGTTTAAAGCTCACCATTATAGTCAACTTCCCCGATTCTTTCTAAGGGTGAGGTCATGGCGGCATTGTTTCTGATAAAATTATCTCTACACGGGTTTAGCCTTGTGCCTTCAGAGATGAATTATTGTGCTCACTCTAGAGTTTCTATCACCCAAGTCTGGTTGTTTTGTTGTTGTTGTTGTTTTAATGGGAGGAAAGGGGATATTTTCTCAGCCTCTTGGGGGAGATCGCCCTGCTTTATCACTCCATCACGGCGGCCCTTTCAATGAGACCAAACACACATTAGCTTAGCATCTTCCTGGGCTTTCTCCTCTACTTACGGAAGGAGGAGGGCTTGCCTTTTTGGTCAGGCATTGTATGGTTGGTTCAGATTAATATCCTATATTCACCTTCCTGTATAGGATTTCCAGACCAAGTATAATCTCCCAGCTGGAGCAGAAAGAAGAGCCATGGGTGCTACCACTCCAAAATTTTGAGGCAAGGAAGATCCTAAGGGAAAGTCACACAGGTGAGATGTGGATATTATCCAGTGGGAGGAAATCTAGCATTTCAGCCTTGGTTTTCTTTTTTTTTTTTTTTTAAGATTTTGTTTTTATTTATTTGAAAGAGAGAGAGAGCATGAGAGATGGGGAGGGACAGCGGGAGAGGGGGAAGCAGACTCCCCAATGAGCAGGGACCCCCCCCCTTGTAGAGCTCGATCCCAGGACCCTGGGATCATGACCTGAGCCGAAGGCATATGCTTAACCGACTGAGCCACCCAGGCGCCATCAGTCCTTGTTTAGATGAAGAATTTGGAATGCTGCCATAGACTTTTGTTCTATTAGAAGTTTAAATTTGACTTCTTGGGCAACCAGTAATAGACCAAATAAAGTCTTCATTTTCTTTTATTTAAGTAAACTTTATATGCCCAACATGGGGCTCGAACTGATAACCCCAAGATCAAGAGTCACATGCTCTACTGACTGAGCCAGCCAGGTGCCCTTAAAGTCTTCATTCATTTATTTTTGTTTGTTTGTTTGTTTGTTTGTTTTTAAAGATTTATTTTAGAGAGAGAGAAAGTGTGTGGGAGTGGAGGGAGGGGCAGGGGGGAGGGAGAGAGAGAATCCTCATGTAGACTCCTCGCTAAGTGTGGAGCCCCAAATGTGGCTTGATCCCATCTTTAAAAAAGGGGGGGGGTTAGGAATGTATGTTTTCTATAAGCTTAAGGAACTTCAATACACTTTTCACAGAGTGAGGCACCTGGCTGACTCAATTGGTGGAGCATGTGACTCTTGATCTCTGGGTTGTGAGTTTGAGCCCCACACTGGGTGTAGAGATTACTTAAAATCTTTTTTAAAAATTAAAAAAAAAAAAACTTTTCACGAAGTGAAAACTTTACACAAAGTCAAATTAAGTGTAGTCTGTTGCCAAAGTGCTAATCTCAATCTTTCTTACTGCCTTCTGATGTTTTTTCCTGATAAGTGGTTAACTTTGTTCCCTGTTACTTTTGTTAATTTTTCAGACTTTGAGAATCAGGTGACAAAACTCAATCAGGACATTTCAGAAGCAGCAGAACAATGTGGAACATCCTCAGAAAGGGCCAATAAAGATATTTCTCATACTCCTAGATGGGGAGAAAACTGGGAGAGGGACCTTGAATTAGAAGGGCAACATGGAACCCTACCAGGAGAGGGCCAGCTGGAGCCCCTTCCACAGGAGAAAGATTTAAACAAGCTGCTGGATGGATATGTAGGAAAGAAGCCTGTGTGTGCAGAATGCGGAAAAAGCTTTAACCAGAGCTCCTATCTCATAAGACACCTAAGAACCCATACTGGCGAGAGGCCTTATAAATGCATCGAGTGTGGGAAAGGCTTCAAACAGAGTTCAGACCTTGTCACCCATCGCAGAACACACACAGGAGAGAAACCCTACCAGTGCAGCGGGTGTGAGAAAAAATTCAGCGACAGCTCTACGCTCATCAAACATCAGAGAACCCACACAGGTGAGAGACCCTATGAGTGCCCAGAGTGTGGGAAAACCTTTGGGCGGAAGCCACACCTCATAATGCACCAAAGAACCCACACAGGAGAGAAGCCCTACACGTGTCTCGAGTGCCATAAAAGCTTTAGTCGAAGCTCAAACTTCATCACCCATCAGAGGACCCACACAGGAGTGAAGCCTTATAGGTGTAGTGACTGTGGGGAAAGTTTTAGCCAGAGCTCAGACTTGGTTAAACACCAACGAACCCACACAGGAGAACGGCCCTTTAAGTGTCCAGAGTGTGGGAAGGGCTTTAGAGATAGTTCTCACTTTGTAGCACACATGAGTACTCACTCAGGAGAAAGGCCTTTCAGCTGTCCTTACTGCCACAAAAGTTTCAGTCAGAGCTCACACCTGGTCACGCACCAGAGGACACACACAGGTGAGAGGCCATTTAAGTGTGACAACTGTGGGAAGGGATTTGCCGACAGCTCTGCCCTCATAAAACACCAACGGATCCACACGGGGGAAAGACCCTACAAATGTGGCGAGTGTGGGAAGAGCTTCAACCAGAGCTCCCATTTCATTACCCATCAACGAATCCACTTAGGAGACAGACCCTATCACTGTCCTGAGTGTGGCAAAACTTTCAATCAGCGTTCTCATTTTCTCACACACCAGAGAACACATACAGGAGAAAAACCTTTCCACTGCAGTAGATGTGATAAGAGCTTCCGTCAGAAAGCACATCTCTTATGCCATCAAAATACTCATTTGATCTAGGAAGTGGTTTGTAGTGGATCTTCTGCCCCTTTCCAGATTTTCATTTCTGTTGTCTCCAGGTGCTCCATTATAGAGAACATGGGCATCAGTGGCTCAAGTTGGGCCCTGGTCTGTCCTCTGTCTTTTCCTATGCTTTAATGGTGAGGATAAACCTATAGGCCACAAATAATGTTTTGAACACAAAAGGCATTCCTTCAGTGTTTTTAACTGACCTTAGGGAAATGTGAGTTTGATGGTTGATGCTTGGTTGCTAAAAGAGGGTGAGATACATGTGCCTACATTATCACTATTAATGATTAATATTTGAGATCTTATAAGCCCTCAGTACGTATAACACCTGGCCCTTAAAAGACCCTCAATACACTTATTAGCCTTAAGACTCAATAAGGAATTCATTAGTGCAGCCCCACAAGCCCAGAACTTGCAAGAAATTAGATTGCAACTAGAGGAGTTGGGGTGTGAACACACAGATTTCATAACACAGAAAACACTCTCCCTAGCCAGTGCTATGCAGACATTAGTCACCAGATGTCTCATTGCCATGACAAGGCAGAATTCTCCTAGAGGATGTTTGTGGTCTTGTGACTTCAAGGCTGAAAGAATTTCAGAAGCTCTTTGTACAGCAGCAAATGAGGTACTCCCACTGGAGGTTTGCTGCCATGCGAGGCATAGAAAATATCCCCCGATGAGCAAGCCAGAGGGAGCTGGAAGAGGACTGTAAAACTATGGAAGCAAAATTGCTGAGACGTTAAATGTTACAGGGATCCTTCTTGGCATTTAGCTGAAGGAAACAACTCCTGTTTTCTAATTGCCTGGGTCACAGGCCCTTTAGTTTTAAGTTAATGCAACCCTGATTTTTTTAGAGTCATTCATTTTATGCACTAGTACATTCCTATATGTAACGGAAATAAATTGAGGGAAGGCAGTGTGTTGGAAAGAACACTGACTTCATTGAGAAGGTGAGGTGTTTGACCACTGGCCCTGACATTTAATTTGGCCAGACTTTACCTTCTCTCAGCCTCTACCTTACCTACCTCACAAGGTTGTTGTGAGGATCTAATGCACGTGCGCAGACACACACACACACACACACACACACAAGCACTTTGTTGTTAAATTATAAAGTAATAATGTCTCTAAAGTTCAGTGTTCTAGTATTGTTGGAAATGTCTTTCCTCCAAGGAACTCTGGCTAATATTTCTCCAGGTATCACCTTTTCTCTCATAATAACAGATTTCTTTCTTTACCTGTTGAAAACCTAAGGCCCGAAATCGCTGAACAACGCAGTTTGGGTCACACGGGGGACAGAAGAGCCTAAATTTGGCTGTCAGTCTTCTCTACAACAGCACAGAACGGATCAGCTCTGAGATTTGCTAGAGTGTCTCTGAGACACTACATGTAGGACTGGACGCCCCATGTTATAGACATCAACCCATTTTGAATTTGGAAATGATGCAGGGATGTAGCCTAAGTTCCAGGGAGCTTACAGGATCCTGTGCTGGGGAGTGGAAGGGGAAAGGGCAGACAAAAGTGATTAAAGAGGGAGCTGGGTGTGTCACACTGGAAGAGAAAAGTGATCTGAAGGTATTCTTTCAAGCCTTCCTATGGCGATTCAGACTAAATGATTACCTGAGCCTTGGAACAAGAGTTCATTCTCTTTCATTAATATGGAATGCTGTTCGAGTGCAACCCAGGGGGATAGAACTCAGCTGATAACCTAAACTCTGTCTTTGAAAGAGTAATTAGATTTTAAAAATCTGGTTAATCCAGTGCAGAGGTTCTCAAAATGTGAGCCCAGACCAGTAGCATTAGTGTCACCTGGGAACTTGCTTGAAGTGCACATTCTAAGTTCCCACCCCAGAGCTGCTGAATCAGAAACAAGGCATGGGGCTCAGCAATATCGGTTTTAATAAGCCCTCCAGGCGACGGTGATGCATGCTCTGAGTTTGAGAACCACTGCTTTAAAAGGTGTCTCTTCTATTAAACATAGCCACAATACTATTATTACTCCTGAAAGAAATGAGCAGGGATTCACAGTGTCATCAAATAGTTCAGTCAATGTTCACATGTCCCCAGTTATGTTTTTTGCTTTTGTTGTTGTTTTTTAGTTTGTTTGACTCAAAATCCAAATAAGGTCTCTGTATCAGCTGGTTGGTATGTTCCTTACAAGTCTTGATCTGAAGTTCTCCCCCTTCTTCCTCTCTCTGTTCTTTCCTTGTAACTTATTTGTTGAAGAAACCTGGTTGTCCTGTAATGTTCCCCCAGCTCTGTGTTTGGCCAATTCCATCTTCTGGGGTCCTTTAACATTCTCCTCTCTCCTCTGCTTCCTTTTTTTTTTTTTTTTTAAGGTTTTATTTCTTTAAAATAATCTTTATGCCGAAAATGGGGCTTGAACTCACAATCCCAAGATCAAGAGCCACATGCTCCACTGACTGAGCCAGCCAGGCGCCCCTACTCTGCTTTCCTAATATTGGTGTTTGGATCTATAAATATGACAGATTCAGATTTTGAGGGATAAGAATACTCCATAGTGATCTTGTGTCCTTCTGCCAGGAGATACATAGTGTTATTTTGTCTCATGATGTTAGCAGCCATTGATAAGCCCTTATTTCATTTGGATTTGCCAGATGGTGATGTTTTATTTCCATAATTTATTCCTTCTTCATTTATTAGCTGGAATATTTCTACAAAGAGAACTCCCTCTTCCCAACTCTTTGGTTTCCCCAAGGTACGATTTGTATAGGAACACTAGCTAATTTTTGTTTTTGTTTTTTTTAAGATTATTTATTTGAGAGAGAGAGACAGAGAGTGAGCAGAGGGAGAGGGATACAAGGAGACTCCCCACTGAGTGGGGAGCCCGACATGGGGCTCAATCCCAGGACCCCAAGATCATGGCCTGAGCCAATATCAAGAGTCAGACACTTAGGGGCACCTGGGTGGCTCAGTCAGTGAAGCGTCTGCCTTTGGCTCAGGTCACGATCTTGGGGTCCTAGGATTAAGCCCTGTGTTTGAGGGGGGTCCCTGCTTAGTGGGGAGCCTGTTTCTCCCTCTTCCTCTGCCCCTCCCCCTGCTCATGCTCTCTCTCTCTCTCTCTCTCAAATAAATAAAATCTTAAAAAAAGAAAGTTGGACACTTAACCAATGGAGCCACACAGGTACCCCCACACTAGCTGGTTTATTAGAATTCCTTCAGCTTTTAAATATCACTGCCTGAATTTCAGCCTTCATGCCCTAGATTTCTGAGCTCCTTCCCATGAGGGACTGTTTCTGGACATTTGTAACTGCATAAATCTCACAACTTTCATAATGTAGTCCTTTGTTTTTCTCCTGCCTTACTCCCCTCCAGTTTGTCCAGTTCCCCCATGAAACAATGTGCTAAAAAGTTCAGTAAATACTTGAATGATTCCTTAGTCAGAGATGGACTCCAACTTGCCAGTTCATACTCGCCAATACTATCCTGGCCTGAAGCAGAAGAGGCCACGTCCCTATTAGCAGGGAATGACTCCGCCTCCCTTTTATGATAATATGAGAGTATACCGTCTTCACTTCTTTTATCTACCTAAGTAGTGTTCTAAATCAAATATGATCTGTATGTTAAACAGCAGCAATAATTTGTAAAAATCAGATGAGAAGGTAAGGGAAAAGCCTGGCTGGCAGAGGTAAGGGGTAATTTATGTGAAATCCAGGGCTACCATCTCCCCAGGGTAAAGTGTTTTTGTCCAGGGGTAGGATGTAGAATGAGAAAGTACAGAGTTGAGTATGATATCCCGCAGAAGAGACATTCTGAGAATTTTACACTGGGTTAAATGGAAGATGTCTTGAAAGGATATCCCATAAGAAGGAGCCAATTAGGGGCACCTGGGTGGCTCAGTCTGTTAAGCCTCTGACTCTTATTTCAGCTCAGGTCTTGATCTCAGGGTTGTGGGATTGAGCCCCACGTGGGCCTCCACACTCAGTGAGGAGTCTGCTTGAATTCTCTCCCTCTCCCTCTGCCTCTCCCCCTACTCACTCTTGTTCTCTCTAAAATAAATGGATACATCTAAAAAAAAAAAAAAAGGAGCCAATTAGGGACTTGGAGGGACACAAAGCTGCGTTATTAAAGACAAGCAGCATAACCCTGAACGCAGCAGGGAGTGTGGTGTGCGCTCATTGTCTGTAAGGAACCCTGCGTTTAGGGGACAGGATGTGGAAGCAGCACAGAATCAGGGGTCAGGGGACCCAGTTTCTGGTTTCGATGCAGTTATTTACTAGCCAACTCTCCTTGGACAAGTCAGTTGATCACCCTAGGCTTCAGGCTATCAGTTAAATCAGAAAAAGATCCTCCCGGCTGTAACACTTTACACATTTGGGGCTCTCGCAGTCCCCAGTGCCGTCTGATGTGGTCGCGGGCTCTTCTGCATGTGCACCTTGATGCTCTGGGGAGGACAAAAGCAAGCAGCGCATGGCCTGGGTCCCTCTCCATCTCCCACTCAGCCCTCTCTAGGTCTTGGAAGAGAGTCAAAACCTCATTGCCAGGGATGCCTGGCTGGTTTGGTCAGTAGATCATGTGACTCTTGATCTCAGGGTCGTGAGTTCCAGCCCCACATTGGGCGAAGAGCATACAGAGAAAAACAAAAAACAAACAATCCCCTCCCCCGATACACACCTCATTGCTGCCAGTAATTAGCACATTACCTGCAAACTAAAGACCTCTCCAGGCTCCAGCCTCTCCTATCCCTACTTCCTAACAATGTAACAGACACACATCACTGGTTTGTCATATACTGAGTCTTTTTCTATTACCTTGTTTTTGATGTTGTGTGTCTACAAATATGTCTGTCCTGTAAGATGTGAGCTCTTCAGGGGCAGTGTGTGACTTGCTTTGTGGCTCTGTCACTCACACACACACACACACACACACACACACAGCCACAAGCAAGAATGTTTAAATGCTATTGGTGAGAGTTGAGGTACCTGACTTTCCATATTTTCCCGTTGTTTCTACCCTATGATTGGGCCATTGGCTTCTTGCACATGGTCCACACTTCCTCTCTCCATCACTTCAAAATTCATGTCCTCAAAGCCCTACCAATTTTACCTCTCCGATTCCTCTCAAACGTATGTCAGACCCCCATCCACTGCCACTCCCCAGCTCCAAACCACCACCATCCTCTTTTCTGAACTCCTGCCCTCGTCTCTTAATTGATCTCCCTGATATTGTTTTTGCTCTAATTCCTTCTCATAAAAACCAAAATAATCATTTAAAATCCTAAACCTAATCACATCACCTATCTGCTTAAAAGCCTGCAGCTTCCCATTGCTTTTAGGATAAAAACCCAAATCTTTAACCAGACCTACAAGACCCCCTTGGTCTAACATCCTCCCACCCTGAGCCACCTCTGATATCACCTTCCTTCTCACGTTCCCTCCATTCCTTGATCACACCAAGGTTGTGCACACCTTAGAGCCTTGGTCCTAACAGATACCTCTGCCCAGAATGTTCCTTGCCTACATCTTTGGTTCGGTTCCTATTTGTCAACCAGCTTTCAGCCTGAAACTCACTTCCTTGCAGAGACTTTCCCTGACTGTCCCATCTAAGTTAGTCCTCTTGTCCCCGCACTCACTATGCCATTACCCGTATTGTCATTGTCATCCATACACCTGACTGATAGCCTCTCATTTATTGCTTGTTTGGGTAAGCTCCATGATAGGAGGGAGCCACTTCTCTTGTTTACCATTCTCTTCCCAACACCTAAAATAGTGTCTGACATGTAGTAGGGGTCAATAAATGCTCACTAGATGGATTAATGGATACATACTCACAGGCAAGGAACTTGTTGTGTTGAAAAAGTAACAGTGTAAAAAGTAACAAAGCTGGACAGGTGAGTGAGGGTCACACCAAGAAAGCTCTTAGTTGCCAAACTGAGGATTTCAGATATTATTCTCTGGGAGAGGGGGTGTCACAGATGGTCCAGTAGAGGCCAGTCATGATCGGCGGCTGAGGAAATTTGATTTGGCAGCTGTATGTAAGTTATGTTACAGAGAGAGAAACTGAAGACATTGAGACGATCTACGATATAGTGTTTATAGCATCATGTCCGGCCCACAATAAGTCTCCAACAAGCGACTGGCATCATTGAGGACCATGGCAGACACTGGGAAACACCAGAACAAGAAGGCAAGATCATTAAATCTTATTTCTACCTTAAAAGAATTCTTCCTAGACCTATTATTATATTCCTTCCCTTCCTTTGTGTGTGTGTGTGTGTGTGTGTGTGTGTGTGTGTGTGTGTCAAACTTCCACCCATATGTAGCTATTCTCAGGGCTGTCATGTCTAGTCTCTTTTGATAGGGCTTCCCACCCCCAGGATGCCTTTGGCTTAGATTTCTCTTTCTCCCTTGTTTGCAAGTCACAAAGCCGCTGCCTCTGCCCTGCTTTCCCTCTTTTAAAACTGTAAAAGCACCACGTGCTTTCTTTAAAAATTTCCATAAATACAGAACTGCCCAAAGTAAAAAAATAAATAAATAAAAAATGGAGGGGTCCCTGGCTGGCTCAGTCAGGAGAGTGTGCAACTCTTGATCTTGAGGTTATGGGTTTGAGCCCCATGTTGGGTATAGAGATTACTAAAAAAACCAGATAAACCTATAAAAATTAAATAAAAGAAAAGTACTGGCCCCTGAGTGTTTTTTTTTTTTTAAGATTTTATTTATTTATTTATTTATTTGAGAGAGAGGGAGAGTGATCACAAGCAGAGAGGAGGGGCAGAGGGAGAAAGAGAAGCAGACTCCCCACCGAGCAGGGAGCCCCTTGCGGGATTCGATCCCAGGACCTGGGATCATGGCCTGAGCCAAAGGCAGACGCTTAACTGACTGAGCCACCCAGGAACCCCTGGCTCCTGAGTGTTTAAAAAAATATATAGAAATGCCTTGTCTCTTCCTCATTCCCAACTCCAATTTCACGACCCAGATTTTAACTCTGTAATAGCCCTGCAAGCCAAGTCTTGTTTCTGGCTCCCCTTCTCCGCCCCTGCTGCCATCATCTGAACTAAAGGGATGGTTTTCCATCTGGCCACCTTGACTCTTCCCTTCAGTTCAGTGCAACAAACATTTACTGAGCGCTTACTACACACCAAGTCCTACACTAGACCCTGGAGGTACAAAGACAAGACAGTGAAGAGGTCCACACGTAAGAGCCCTTGAACTCTGAGCAAGTTACCAACTCTTTCTGACCCTTATTTCCTTACCTGCAAAATGAGAATAATCCCAGTACCTTCTTTGTGGGGTTGAGTGGGGATCGATGAGATGACACACAGAAAACTCTCTGTGTAGTACCTGCTTTTATCTGTTCCATAAATGTCAATGACAACAATGATAATGATGATAATCTTCACCTTGGAGGAGTTTATAGTTTAATGGGGAGACTTGAAGAATAAGAATTATCTAGGGGCGCCTGGCTGGCTCAGTAGGTGGAGCATGTGATTCTTGACCTTGGGGCTGTAGATTCCAGCCCCATGTTGAGTGTAGAGATTGCTTTTTTTTTTTTTTTAATTTTATTTTATTTTTTCTAAAAGATTTTATTTATTAATTTGACAGAGAGAGAGACAGCCAGCAAGAGAGGGAACACAAGCAGGGGGAGTGGGAGAGGAAGAAGCAGGCTTTCAGCAGAGGAGCCTGATGCAGGGCTCGATCCCAGAACACCGGGATCCTGCCCTGGGCCGAAGGCAGACGCTTAACAACTGAGCCACCCAGGCGCCCCTGCTTTGGTTTTTTAAAGATTTATTCATTTATTTCACAGAGAGAGAGTGAACATGGGGGGAGGGGCAGAGGGAAAGGGAGAGAAAACCTCCAGCAGACTCCCCGCTGAGCACTGAGCTTGACTCAGGGTTCTATCCCAGGACCCTGAGATCATGACCTGAGCTGAAATCAAAAGTCCGACACCCCACCGACTCTGTCACCCAGGTGCCCTAAGTGTAGAGATTAAACAAAAAACAAAAAAAAAAAAATTTTTTTTTTTAAAAAGAAGATTATCTAGGTGAAGAAAGATGGGAAAATATTTTTGGAAAAGAGGGGAAGAGCAGTTTAACTGAAATTAAAAGGTAGAGGGGTGCCTGGCTGGCTCAATCGGTAGAGTGTGTGACTCTTGGGGTCATGATTTCAAGCCCCACATTGGATGTAAAGATTACTTAAAAACAAAAAGAAGAAGAAGAAATTAAAAGATAGAGGTAGAGTGTTAGGGGACTGAAGAGTAGGAGCTTGGACTTATCCTCTAAGAATATGTTTCAAAGCATGAGCCAAGGCCCACCTGCATTAGTCTTACCAGGGATGCTTGTTCAAAACGTAGACTTAGTGGCCCCCACCTCTGACCAGCTTGGTAAATTCACGCTGTGGAATATTACACATCCAGGAAAATGAACAAACTACAGTTACATGCATCAATACCATAAGCCTCAGAAACTCAACACTGGATGAAAAAATTAGACAAAAATACACACAGAAGGGTCAAAATACAATAAAGATAAAAACAGGCCAAACTAAACAGTATGTTGCTTCAGCAGCAGGGATAAACATACATTGTAATGAAAAGCAAAGGATTTATAAATACAAAATTCAAGGGAGAGGTTAACTGGGATGGGGAAAAAGAATGCTAAGTTTCTATTTCTTAAGCACACAGGTTTGCTCTGTATCATACTTCTTCAAGTTAAATGCGTTCCTTACATACTTTTTATTTGCAAGATATTTCACGAGGAAGAAGAAGAAGAAGAAGAAGAAGAAGAAGAAGAAGAAGAAGAAGAAGAAGAAGAAGAAGAAGAAGGAGAAGAAGAAGAAGAAACAAATAGGAAACCGGAACACTCCTCCAGAGACTGAGCTTTTCCACTTAAATCTCATAAAGTAAGGGTATACTATGGAAAAAGAACAAAAAAGGGAAAAAAGACAACCCAACAACCAAGGCCTAACCAGACACCAGGCCAATCCGCACCATTCTTTCTCAATCACGACCTCATACTTTTGCATTTTTTCTTTCAGGTAAAAAACAAATCCTTATGTGTATAAACCAGTGCAAAAAAATGTCCAGAAGCTTATAGGCCCACCTTTCTATAAACAGCCAAATGTGGACCCTCTGTCTAAATGAGGTTGCCCTGCTACACTGATAATGCTCTTATGAACACTTTTTCTTCCCCGGGAAAAAAAGTGTTTCCATATTTTACATTATTTCCATAGGGTGTGAATATTTTTACAGCTCTGGTTACTTGCTGCCAAATAATTTTTAGAGCAAATTATACCAATTTACAATGCGATCAGTAATTAATGACTACCAGTTTTACCACACCCTTATCCCTGAGAAACAGTTTTGCTAATATAATAGACATGATTCTCACATCTTGTTTTAATTTGCATTTCTTTGCTAGTGAAGTTAGGCCTCTTTTTCACATGTTAGCTTCCTTCTTGTATTTCTTCAGTTGTTTGTCATTTGTGTACTTAGGACTTGGGATCAGGATCAAAAACTTAACTATTTGAGGGGTGCCTGGTTGGCTGGCTCAGTCAATAGAGTGCGACAGTCTTGATCTTGGGGTTGTGAGTTTGAGCCCCAGGTTGAAGGTAGGGTTTACTTAAAAAGAAAAGAAAAAAAAAAAAACTTGACTATTTGACTTGGAGAAAATCACTTACATTTTTCCTGTTCCCTTCCCTTCCTCTCCCTACTATATTATTTTTTTTCACTTCATAAGTTACACATGTTCATCTTAGAAATATCAGAAAATAAAAAAGAAAACCAAAGCTGGTGGCATCACAGTTCTGGACTTCAGGCTATATTACAAAGCTGTGATCACAAAGACAGCATGGTACTGGCACAAAAACAGACACATAGATCAATGGAACAGAATAGAGACCCAGAAATGGACCCTCAACTCTACGGTCAACTCATCGACAAAGCAGGAAAGAACATCCAATGGAAAAAAGACAGTCTCTTCAACAAGTGGTTGGAAAAATTGGACAGCCACACTTAGAAGAATGAAACTGAACTGTTTTCTTACACCCTACACAAAAATAGACTCAAAATGGATGAAAAATCTAAATGTGAACAGGAATCCATCAAAATCCTAGAGGAGAATACAGGCAGGCACCTCTTTGACCTCAGCCGCAGCAACTTCGTACTAGACACATCTCTAAAGGCAAGGGGAAAAAGGCAAAAATGAACCACTGGGACTTCATCAAGATAAAAGCTTTTGCACAGCAAGGGAAACAGTAGACAAAAACCAAAAGACAACCGACAGAATGGGAGAAGATATTTGCAAATGTCTTATCAGATAAAGGGTTAGCATCCAAGATCTATAAAGAACTTACCAAACTCAACACCCAAAACACAAACAATCCAGTCAAGAAATGGGCAGAAGACACGTACAGACATTTCTCCAAAGAAAACATACAAATGCCGACAGACACATGAGCAAATGCTCAACATCACTCAGCATCAGGGAAATACAAGTCAAAACCCCAATGGGATACCACCTCACACCAGTCAGAGTGGCTAAAATTAACAAGTCAGGAAACAATAAATGTCGGCGAGGATGAGGAGAAAGGGGAACCCTCTTACACTGCTGCTGGGAATGCAAGCTGGTACAGCCACTCTGGAAAACGGTGTAGAGGTTCCTCCAAAAGTTAAATGTAGAGCTACCCCACGACCCAGCAATTGCACTACTAGGGATTTACCCCAAAGATACAAATGTAGCGATCTGAAGGGATACCTGTACCCCAATGTTTATAGCAGCAATGTCCACAATAGCCAAACTATGGAAAGAGCCCAGATGTCCATCGACAGATAAATAGATAAAGAAGATGTGGTTCATATACACAACGGAATATTACTCAGCCATCGAAAAACTGAAATCTTACCATTTGCAATGATATGGATGGAATTAGAGGGTACTATCCCAAGCAAAATAAGTCAATCAGAGAGAGACAATTATCATATGATTTCACTCATATGTGGAATTTAAGAAACAAAACAGAGTATCATGGGGAAGGGAGGGAAAAATAAAATAAGTTAAAATCAGAGAGGGAGATAAACCATAAGAGATTCCTAACGCTAGGAAACAAACTGAGGGTTGCTGGAGGTGTGGTGGGTGGGAGGATGGGATGCCTGGGGGATGGGCATTGAGGAAGGCATGTGATGTGATGAGCACTGGGGGTTATACCCAACTGATGAATCACTGACCTCTACCTCTGAAACTAATAATACACGATATGTTAATTAATTGAATTTAAATAAAATTTTAAAAAAGAAATATCAGAAAATACAGTTAAGCAAACAGACAAAAATGGGTAAAATTACCTGTTGTTCCTCTTAGAGACGACGACCATTTATTGCATAACCTTTTAAGCTTTTCTCTAACAAAAATAGTCACAAATGTATCACCTAATCTTTCTGAGCCTGTTTCCTCATCCATAAAATAGGACTACTTGTCTTTCAAGTTGATGATTAAATGAGCTGGCGTATGTGAAAGTGATTTATAAAGTTCAGGATGTTATATAAATGGAAGTTGCTGCGATTATGACATCAAATACTCTATTCTGCTAAGCAGAAGGACATTTCGTTCCCTGACCCAGCCTGCTCTCTCCAGTGCGGCCTCCTCTCTCTAGAGAGAATGACTTCCTGCTGCAAGTCTTCCTACGGAACAAGTACCCACTCTATTTTTCAAAAAATTCAATATGTAAGATATAGAGAAGATATAAAGGGTAGTGCAAAGAAGAACCATGTACCTGCCAGACAGCTTAAGAAATAAAATTTCAGGGGCACCTGGCTGGCTCAGTCGGTGGAGCATGCAACTTTTCATCCCAGGGTCGTGAGTTCAAGCCCCATGTTGGGTGTAGAGATTATAAATAAATAAACTTGGAAAAAAAAAAAAAAGGAAATAGAATGTTACCAATATACACAAAGGTTCCTGTGAATACTTCCTCAATTACAGTCCCTTTCCCAATCCATATTCCACTCTCCTGAATTTGAAATTTCTCATTCTGTGATATTGTGATTTATAATAAGAAATAGTTATTTCGGGGCGCCTGGGTGGCTCAGTCGGTTAAGTTTCTCTTGGTTTAGGCTCAGGTCACGATCTCGGGGTTGTGAGATGGAGCCCCGAGACAGGCGCCATAATCAGCAAGAAGGCTACTCGAGATTCTCTGCCTCTGCCCCTCCGCCCCTCCCCCTGCTTGCACGTGCTCTCTCTCTCTCTAAAATAAAGTCTTAAAAATATATATATATTTTAGTCTTACCGCCATTTCAGGCATAGAGCTCCCCAACCCTTGGAATTTCCTAAGGGTAGAGAGTGATAAGTGTATCTTTTCTTATGTTAATGAAGTGAATTTTGGAAAGCAAGTAAGGCTGGGGGCTGATAGCCAGTGGAGCCAACCACCTGGTTAGAGAGTTGGAATTTTCAGTCCTACCCCCTTACGCCTGGGGCGGGATGGTGCTGGAGTTGAAGCAATCCTGCAGGACCAGTGATTTAATCAATCAGGCCTGATGAGGGAGCAGAAGGCCCGCTGAAGACAGAGCATACGCTGATACCCTGCAACCTCCCCCCCACCTTGGGTGGGGCCTGTCTGACATTCTTCCCGGAATCTCCCCGCCGTCTTAATGTTAATACCTTGCTAGAAGGAAAAACAACCTTAACTTGACAATGGCAAGACCACTGGTATCTTGTAGGCTGGTTCTCTTCCGGACGTGAAAGTTCTTTTGAAACCTCCCTTTTCCTTGCTTCCCCCAGCCCAGCTCCCGAGTATATAATCAGCCACACCTCCAGACCCCGGTGCAGCCCCTCTTTCTGCCCATGCATCCTGTCCCCGTGTTTTAATAAACCACCATTTTGCACCAAAGACGTCCCAAGGATTCTTTCTTGGTCGTCGGCTCCGGACCTCACCCCACCAAACCTCCAAAACCACATCAATGCCTACGTAAAAACCCAGGAGGGCAGGATTTGGAGACCTTCCAGGTGGGTGAGTGCAGGGAAATTAGGGAGAGCAGTGCTGCTGGAGAGGTCTCGGAAGCTCCGCCACCCTTTCCCACACCTTTCCTTGTGCACCTCTTCCATCTGGCTGTTCCTAAGTTACATCTTTTTATAATAAACCGTTAATCGACTAAGTAAAATGTTTCTCTGAATTCTGTGAGCCACTCCAGCAAATTAACTGAAGCTGAGGAAGAAGGAGGTCCTAGAAATGTCTGAGCTACTTGGTTTATAGCTAGTTGGTCAGAGGAGCACAGGTAAACAGCCTAGGCTTACCACGGGTCTGAAGTGGGGATGAGGTGGGGGCCGCCTTGTAGATCTGTGGACTCTGATGCTATCAGCTGCAGGTCATGTGGATAATGTAGATGTCGACAACGTCAGATGGAGTTGGTTGAATTCGCAGATACCCTGCTGGAGATCAGAGGACTGTTGCTGTGGGAATCCCATTTTGGAATTTGGGTCTCAAAATGTACTCCTATGCGTTTACATTTATTTATGCTTTCTCTCTCGAGATTTTTTAATATATATATTTTTATTATGTAAGCTCTACTCCCAAAGTGGGACTCAAACTCACGATCCTGAGATCAAGAGTCCCATGCTCTCCCAACCGAGCCAGCCAGGCGCCTCTCCATAGAGGTACTGAGATAGGTCCCTAAGCAATGTATAATATTGGTTTGCATGAACTTGTTTGAATTGTATATGAATGGGTATCTAAGTAAGTATTCTGTACTTTCCCCTCTTCAATATCATGCTTGTGAGATTCATCCGTGTTGGCTCATGTCATTGTACTTCATTCATTTCCCAGCTTTCATATTCAGTGTATAATCACACTGCAGGACGTCTGGGTGGCTCAGTTGGTTTAGTGTCTGCCTTCGGCTCAGGTCATGATTTCAGGGTTGTGGGATCAAGTCCTCCATCAGGCTCCTTGCTCTGCAGGGAGCCTGCTTCTCCCTCTACCTGCTGCTTGCCCCCCCCCCGCCCCGACTGTGCTCTCTCTCTCTGGCAAATAAATAAATAAAATCTTTAAAAATATATATAATCACACTGTGATTTATTTGTTTCCCCAATGATAGCCATTTAGGTCATTTCTGGGTTTTGCTGTCACAGAAATGTTCATTTCTCCAATGTGCATTTTGGTATGTCTCCTTGTGTTTATGTGTAGGAATTCCAGAGAAATACATATATACCAGAAGAGGAATTCTGAGATCATAGGGTAAGTGCATCTTTAACCAGATATTGCCAAATTACTGTATTCTCCAAAGTGGTTGTACTAATTTCCATTCTCACCAATAACGTTATAAAAATTTCCTTCACTGTTCTTTTTTTTTTTTCCACAAAGATTTTATTTATTTATTTAACAGAGACAGCCAGTGAGAGAGGGAACACAAGCAGGGGGAGTGGGAGAGGAAGAAGCAGGCTCCCAGTGGAGGAGCCTGATGTGGGGCTCGATCCCAGAACGCTGGGATCACACCCTGAGCCAAAGGCAGCCGCTCAACGACTGAGCCACCCAGGCGCCCCTCCTTCACTGTTCTTGTCAGACTTTAAAATGTTTCTAATCTGTTGGGTGTGAAATGACATCTCATTATGGTTTTAATATGCATCTCCCTGATTAGTAGGGAAGTTGGGCACCTTTTACAAGTTTATTGATTATTGGGGGGCTTGGCTGGCTCAGTCAATAAAGCATGTGACTCTTGATCTTGGGGTTGAGTTCAAGCCCCACATTGGGCATACAGTTTACTTAAAAATTGAAAAGAAGGGGCGCCTGGGTGATTCAGTTGGTTAAGCACCTGCCTTTGGCTCAGGTTATGATCCCGGGATCCTGGGACCAAGCCCCCCCCCCGCCCTTGGGCTCCCTGCTCAGCGGGGAGTCTGCTTTTCCTCCCTCTGCAGCTCCCCCTGGTTGTGCTCTCTCTTTCTCAAATAAATAAAGTCTTAAAAAAAAAACAACAACCATAAAACAAGTTTATTGATTGCTCATGACCTGAGCCGAAGGCAGATGCTTCAGTGAATTCTATGTTCATAAAATACCCATTTTTTAGGGCCCCTTTGAAGTACTCCTTTTCCATGATGTATTTCCAGATATCCTCCATCAGGCAGACAGGGTCTCCTCTGGATCTTCTACATCTTGGGTTTCACTTACCTTTTATTCCATCTTGTGTACTTGTCTAAAGGGCAGAGACTATGTTTAACTCCACTTTATACCCTTGTTTGTACCCAGCGCAAAGTAAACATCTCATAAACTTTTGTTGAACTGAATCATACTCTTTCCCTGCTTGTAAAATCTTAAATAGTTTCCTATTGTCTACAGGAGAGAGTTGGATCTCCTTACTGTAGAACATAAGACGCTTACATGAGCTCTGGCTGTGACCCTCCATTCTGGTCTCTTCTGGTATGACTGTGCCTTTCACCCCAGATACAAGAGTCTTCATCTACAGTGAGGCCCCAGGCTTCTCTCCCTGCAGCCAGGATGGCATATCCGTCCCACCTGTCTTAGCTGCCCATCAGATTCTCTAAAACACAATCTGGGGGTCCTGAAGCTGGAAGCTTGCTTTTGGAGCAAGAGCAGGGCTTTTGCTCTGAATCTATCATTTGTGGGCAGGGTACATAACATTTCTTTCTCTGGGGGCCTTGGACCCAAAGCACTTTCAGATCTTAGCCTTGAGTCTAGGCCCCAGCACGGTTTGTCCTAGCTCTTCAGAGTCACAGATGTATCACAAACAGGATATATGAACACACGCCCAACCCCACATTGTATCTCCCCACCTTACTCAATTTAATTCAGTAAACACTCATCACACACCTATTACATCCAGACCCAGCCCAAGGTGCTGTGGATACAGCTATAAACATGACAATTCTTGCAAGAAGCACATGGAAGGGCGCCTGGCTGACTCTGTCAGTAGAGCATGCCACTCTTGATCCCGGGGTCATGGGTTTGAACCCCACATTGGGTGTAAATTTTACTTAAAATAAATAAATTAATAAATAAATTAATTAAAAATCTTTTTTACAAAGTTAAAGAAAAAAAGCACATAGAATAGTTTGGGGAAACAGACCTACACACACAGAGTTTCAATACAAAAAAGAATACGAGAGGGGCGCCCAGGTGGCTCAGGCCATTAGGCGTCGCACTTGATCTTGGCTCAGGTCTTGCTCTTAGGGCCCTGAGATCCAGCCCCACATGAGGCTCAGCGCTCAATGGGGAGTCTGCTGGAGATTCTCTCTCCTTCCCCTCTCTGCCCCTCCCCCCTACTCCTCGCTTGCTCGCTTTCTCAAATAAATAAATCTTAAGAAGAAAAGAAAAGAATATGACAACCAGAGAAGGGCTATCCCGAGCATCAGGGAAGGCTCTCCGAAGGACGGTGTTCCTTAGGGCAGCTTGTATATAAATGAGTAGATGAATATAAGGCACAATCTTGAAATTAAGCTTTGTTCAAGCTTCACACGTGAATTCTGCTACATCGGATGCTCTGATACATGAGGGTGTTGCCAACGATTCCACTGACCTGAGCAACGTGATTGGTCCTTATGACTCAGAGAGCCCGGCTCTGTACTGAGAGGAACAGGCTAGACCTTGGCCATTATCTCACTGGACTGGATGTGGGTCAGTTAACTAGTGCCTTAGGGAGGAATATGGCTGGCATATGTGCGTGGGTCATTTTTTTCTGTGATAGTCATTAGGTATGCTTGAAATCTCACAGTACTTGACGTTACCCTATCCTAACAATGTAAGTGGGGGTAGAAATGTTCCCCATCTGCCTGTGATCTCGTGAGAGGCTGAGTGAGATTTTCTCTATCTGTTTATGGAGGAGCCCATAGTGGAGTGGCATCCCACCAAGCATTTGAGCATTCCACCACCTGCATACAACCTTAAAGGGAATGAGGAGTGACGCAGGGAGAGGTTATTTATGACCCCTCTCACCCAAAGTATCCACCCATTACCCAACCAACGACCCATGATAACTGAGGAAAGAGGAGGTCACACCCCCCGCAAGGATTGGGCATCTTTCTAAAGAGGTTCCTTTTGGACTTCTTCAAGCGTCACGTGGCCTCTGCTCTTGGAGACGAGTGAGGGAGCTAGGAGGTAAGCTGGACACATACACACATGCACGTGCCCACACACGATATGTTTTTACAATTCCCGGGCTTTGTTTACACTGTTTCCCCAACTTGTGCTTTCTCACACTTTCCACTGGTCATTCCTTGGAGAACTGGCTTCTAGGAAACCTTCCATCATCTAGTAAAAACCAACTGTTCTTGGGCACCTGGCTGGCTCTGTTGGTAGAGCATGTGACTTTTGATCTCAGGGTCCTGAGTTCAAGCCCCACATTGGACGTAGAGTTTACTTTAAAAAAAAAAAAAAGCAACTGTTCTCTGCTCAGCTCTCCTCAAACGATTTCTTGATGTCCAAAAGCTCCACGAGGGTATTTTTGTCATGTCTGTGCTCATCACGGTCATTGGTGGATGTGGCCTCACCAGTCTTCCGACTCAGTTCTCCAGGTAGCCGCTACTGCAGACAGGGGGTGCCATATCAGCGGACAAGTGTTCACACACGTGGGCTTTCGGTCAAGTGCAGTTTGAATCCAGGGTATGTCACTAATTACCTGTGTAATCTTTGGAAAATTAGTTAACCTTTCTGAGTCTGTTTCCTTATCCTTAAATTGGGAGAATTATAGTAGTTCCTGCTTCATAGGCCTGTTATGACAGTCAAATAAGATGACTCATAGCAAGCATTTAGAACTGGACCTGAAGGCACTCATTACAAGTTAGCTGTTGTAACTGGTAACCCACTGTCATCCTGTAGATGTTTGAAAGTCATGCCATCAGAGAACCCTGCCGGTGCAGGCTTGTCTCAGGATCCAGGCCTGCGAAGGAGGTCGCTCCTTGCTTCAGCTACCTCTTTTCTCCATACTTTGACCTGGCTACCATCTGAGCTCATGGTTCCTCACTATGTCTCTTGATGGGTCCTTACATTTGTCCTTTGTCTTTAGCCCTAAGACTGCAGAAGTGCCTTGCGGCCTATTCTAACCCCAGCCCGGAAACCAGTGCCCCAACTCCATTCTGGGCTGACTTCCTGGCTTCCTCCCACAGCTTCCGGGTCTCTGTTGTCAGTTGTCCCTAGGCCAGGATACAGATGTTCATAATGTTTCTTGAAGGGCTTCCAGGGGGAATGAGGCGTGTGCAAAAAGTGAATAATAAGTTCGCACTGATACGCTGTCTGTAAACTGGGAGGTGGTAGTAAATAGCAATTGGCCAGAGATTTTAGAATCAGGAAGACCTAAGCTTGTTTCCTAACTCTGAATCTTATCACCTTGAGCAAAATACCTAACCTATGTGTACCTGTTTTCTCATTTATAATATGAGGATAACTATATCTTTCTCATAGGGTTATTGTGAAGATTACATAAGACTGTATATATACATATATTACATATATATATATGTATATATAAAACACCTAGCACATTCTAGAACATGGTAAGCAGTTGGTAAATGGCTGCAGTTGTAGTTAAAACATTTTGCTCCTTTCTGAAAAACTGTGAGGTTGAAGTGTTTAAAGTCAGACTACTTGTCAGGGGCTGTACTCAGACATAAGATCCAGAATATCCGAATCCCTGAAGTACAAGGCAAAATAGGTTTTTTTCAAATGAAGAGGTAAAGGAGAGTTTAACAATGATAGATAACACTGAAAGTTTTTTTCTTTTTTCTTTTTTTTTTTTTAGATTTTTATTTATTTATTCGACAGAGATAGAGACAGCCAGCGAGAGAGGGAACACAAGCAGGGGGAGTGGGAAAGGAAGAAGCAGGCTCATAGCGGAGGAGCCTGATGTGGGGCTCGATCCCACAACGCCGGGATCACGCCCTGAGCCGAAGGCAGACGCTTACCCGCTGTGCCACCCAGGCGCCCCAACACTGAGAGTTTAATAAAGTTGAAAACTGGCTTTTTAACAGAGACTCACCACTTGATGGTATTCTGTAATTTGCTATATGTAGTTCCCTTCATTGTATCTCTAGCCTCAGTTTACCCAAGGTGTTCAGGCTAGAGGAAGACAGAGAAATCAGGTCAGAGATCAAATGGAATACCCATTTATTACTGAATATATCTGCTCAGAAGACTCATTGAATATATGGAGTCAGTCCTGTCGGAGAGGGGTAGGGTGCCCAGCTAGCTCACAGTCCATTTTGTGCAAAAAAATTTTAAAAATATTAATGTATTTATTTGTCAGAGAGAGAGAGTGCACAAGCAGGGGAGTGGCAGGCAGAGGGAGAAGCGGGCTCCCCACTGAGCAAGGACCCTGGGATCATGATCTGAGCTGAAGGCAGGTGCTTAACCGACTGAGTCACCCAGGTGTCCCCACTTTAAGCAAGATTTTATCATTAGCATATTTGTTAAGACTACCTTTGAACCACCTCATTACCCTCCACATTCACCCAAATGTCCTTGGGAATATGTATTAGTTTTCTAATGAAATCTGGGCAAGTTTGACTGAATTCTTTGTTCAGGGTTTTATGCGGCAAAAGTAAAAATGTTCACTGGGCCGGACTCTTGAAGATTTGGGGAAGAATCACTTCTGGACTCACGTAGGTCATTGCAGAGACAAGTTCCTTGTAAACGTAGATCTGAGGTGCCTGTTCTCTAGCTGGCTGTTAGCCAGGGGTCACTCTCAGCTCCTCGAGGTTGCTCTCAGGTCCTTTCCATGTGGCCCCCTCCGTCCTTAAAGCTAGCAATGGCCCACCTGTGCTTTGAGTCTGTTTGACTTCTGCTACCAGCTGGAGAAACATTCCGCTATGAAAAGGCTCAAGTGATTACCTGGATAATCCCCCTATTTTATGATCAACTGATTAGGGGTGTCTTGGAGTACAACCAGTTAAGTGTCCGACTCTCGGATTCAGCCAAGGTTGTGATCTCAGGGTTGTGAGATCGAGCCCCAGTAGGGCACCAACCTCAGTGCAGCGTGTGCTTGAGACTCTCTCTCCCTCTGCCCCTCCTGCTCATGCTCTCTCTCTCAAATAAACACATGAATCTTTAAAAAAACCCAACTGATTAGTAACCTTAATTACATCGCAAGGTCTCTTCAAAACAGTACGTAGATTAGTGTTTGACTGAATGACTAAGGACTGGAGATCTTGGGCAGCCATCCTAGATTTTGCCTGCCACAGCACAGTTAAAATCCCCTGAAAATCCCCCTCAGTCCCTTGAGTTCTTTGACATGTGACCGTTAGGAGTGTTGAAAAGCTATAGTGTCAGATTTCCCAGGCTCATTCACAAGATGCTGGTATCTAAAACCCTATAAGTTCTCATACAAGGGACCAAATCAGTCAAAAGTGTTACTGTCTGTCCTAGGGAATCCATCATTCTAGAAAATTTCTGTATAAACCATATAAAAAGCAAATCTTAAAATTCCAATAGTAAGGATGCCACATTTATTAACTATTCACCCTGAGTTTATCTACCCAAATGTCTGTCTTTGAGGAGTTAATGATCTGTTTGGGAAGGTGGATAAATGACTAATTATAATTCAATGAGCCAAGTGCTATAATAGATTCATATAAGGCTATAGACTTCCTGGAATCAAAGACAACTTTTTTTTTTTAAAGATTTTATTTATTTATTTGAGAGAGAGAGTGACGGAGAGAGTGAGAGCAAAAGTGGGGGTGGTGGGTGGGGGGAAGGGGCAGAGGGAGAAGCAGACTCCCCACTGAGTAGGGAGCCCAATGCAGGGCTCAGTTCCAGGACCCTGGGATCATGACCTGAGCCGAAGGCAGACGCTTAACTGACTGAGCCACACAGATGCCCCTCAAAGACAGCTTTGATTATGGGTTGCATCATCAAGTTCCAACAGCCTTTTGGGACATTAAGAATATCCTAGGGGCACCTGTTGGCTCAGTGGGTGGACCATGTGACTTTTGATTTTGGGGTCGTGAGTTTGAGCCCTGCATTGGGGGTAGAGTTTACTTAATAATAATAATAATTTAAAAAAAGGCTATCCTATCAAATGTATATGTTCTAAAGATTTTGCTTATTTATTTATTAGAGGGCCAGTGGGGGGGAGGGGCAGAGGGCGAGGGAGAGAGAGAATCCCAGGCAGACTCCCCTGAGTGGGGGAGCCCAACGTGGGGCTCGATCCCACGACCCTGAGATCATGATCTGAGCCAAAATCAAGAGTCGGTTGCTCAACCCACTGAACCACCCACGTGCCCCTCAATGTTTTTAAAAAAACTCAATCTACAATAGCATATGTTTATCACTGGAACTACTAGTTTCTTCTCTAAACCAAACTTTAAGAGAAGAGTCTAACTTTTTTGGATCCACTTAACTATTCCTAAAGAGTGAATCTGTCATCAGTTCTAGCTCTGAAAGTTCTTTGACCTTTCCTGAGAAATTAGTTAAGATCACACATCTGCAAGCATGACAGTCACGTTACTTTACCACCTACTTCTCTATCTGGTAGTTGACTAGTTTTTTGGAATACTGATCGTAACACCTAGCCTGATTTCGGAAGTATTAAAATGTGAAAAACTTGGGACTTATTTTTGAAGACATGGTTTCTAAAGTGCTTCTGAAAAATGAATGAGGAAGTGATTAATTTTGCCTGTGGGAGGAGTGACATTTGAGTGAGGTCTGGGAAGTTGAATAGGAGTTTCCCAGGCAGATAAGGGGATTAAAGGTATTCCAGGCCAAGAGAAACTTCTATTATGGTGCTTATCTGAAGCTATCCTGTTAATATTACTCCACTCCCATGAGTCTGTAAATTCCTTGAGGTCATGGACCAATTCTATCTCCCAAAATGACCATTGGGCTAATTATTTTGTGATTTAATTTTAATTAGTTTATTTCATAGTTACTAACTTGATTCACATTTATACTTACTGATGAAAGAGTACTTTGAGTACCTCATCATAGAAAACGTGGTAAATACAAAAAAGCAAATAAACAAATTCCACACAAATCCATTGGAATTCCACCACCTGGAGAAACCAATGTTACTATATTGTTGTATATGTTTCAAGGCTTTCTATTTCTATACTTTTAAAGCAAAAATGGTATCATAATATATTTATCAGTTCATAATTTGCTGTTTGCCTAGCTCATAGTTTTCTATCCTTAATTGGTTCTGTCTCCTGACCACAGCTAATTGAACTCAAGGATTAGCATCCGATTGAAGGGCAGCCCACCTGTGGGCGGTCAGAGACATACTCATGCGGTGAAAGATGAGCTGGGCCAATCATGCTCCTGGGTCATAGAATTGGGCAACTGAGACCATCCTCAAAGGAGCTGATGGTGTAAGGATGCCATGACCTTGAATTAAGGCCCTGGCGAACCAAATAAATGGAAGTCAGAGTTGTGAAGGAGCAGAAAAAATTAGAATGGAGGAAGCTGGTGGTCAAAAAGAGGAGGGTAAGAGCAGAGCTACAGAGAAGCAGAGATGCCTTCAACCTTCCATTAGTCCTTTTTTTTAAAAAAAGATTTATGTATTTATTTGAGAGGGAGGGAGAGAGAGAGTGAGCAGGGGGAGGGGGGGAAGGAGAAGGAGAGAAAATCCTCAGGCAGCCTCCCCACTGAGAGTGGAGCCTGACACGGGGCTTGATCCCAGGACCCCGAGATCATGACCTGAGCTGAGACCAAGAGTCAGTTGCTTAACTGACTGAGCCACCCAGGCACCCCAGTCCTGTTTTTCTTGCTCCAGTTGCAGTCCATATATATCTTTATTATAAATGCCTCTCTTCTAGTCTTTTTTCTCTAGAGCTAAAACAAGTGATCTCTATTCCTTGTAGCCAGGCAAGCCTGACCAGAACCACAAATCATCACAGTTATGGCTGTATAGCATTTTAGTGTGTGGAAGTGCCGTTGCTGATTTAAAAGCCTAGTGATGGGCGTTTAGGACATTTCCAATATGCATATTTATTGCTGATTTTTGCATATTAAAAATAATTCAGGGCGCTGGGTGGCTTAGTCAGTTGGGCATCTGACAGAGTCCTGGGATCGAGTCCCACATAGGGCTCCCTGCTTGTCAGGGAGTCTGCTTCTCCTCTGCCCATCATCCTGCTCGTGCTCTCTCTCTCTCTCTCTCAAATAAATAAATAATATCTTCAAAAAAATAATTTCATTATGGGGCGCCTGGCTGGCTCAGTCAGGAGTGTGAAACTCTTGATCTCACCTCAGGGTTTGAGTTCGAGCCCTCTGTTCGGGGTAGAATTTACCTTGGGGAAAAAGAAAAAAAAGAGGGGCACCTTACTGGCTCAGTCGGTTAAGCGTCTGCCTTTGGCTCAGGTCATGATCCCAGGGTGATGGAATCAAGCCCCATGTTGGGCTCCTTGCTCAATGGGGAGACTGCTTCCCCCTTTTCCTGTGCCTGTCCTCCCGCCAGTGCTCTCTCTCCCTCTTGTGATCACTCTCCCTCTCTCTCTCAAATAAATAAATAAAATCTTTAAAAAAAAATTCCATTATGATACATTCCAAGGGAGGGATTCCTTGGTTGAAGGATACCTGCATAATGCCAGACTGGACTTCAGAACGATTGTATCAGTTTAGCCCAACCAGCTGTGCAGGACGGTGGTCGCTTTTTCACCCCTTTGCCAACAGTATCAATTAAAACCAGCAAAACACTGCTACTCTGATAGGCAAGAACTACTAAAGGGCCAGTTAAGATCTTAATGTGCTTTCCCCTGAATCTTGTGTTTATTGACCAGGGATGTGGGATTTGTCATTAGACCTGGCGTTTGAGTTCCAGCTCTGCCTCTTGCTAGGTGGCTTTGGTTGAATTACTAGTTCTCCATTTCTCATCTGTAAATTGGAGATAATGGTAGTTCTCTTTTTCTTTTCTTTTCTTTTCTTTTCTTTTCTTTTCTTTTCTTTCTTTCTTTCTTTTTTTTTTTTTTTTTTTTTTTAACGGGGGCAGGAGCAGAGGGAGAGGGAGGATCTTAAGCAGGCTCCATGCTCAGTGCAGAGCCCAAGGCCAGGCTCGATCTTAGCACCCTGAGATCATTACTTGAGCAGAAATCAAGAGTCAGACTAAACCAACCGAGCCACCCAGGTGCCCCAATCCTTTTTTTTTTTTTTTTAAAGTAAGTTCTACTCTACTGACTGAGCCAGCCAGGCACTCCTGGAAATTCTTACTTTGTAGGGTTATTATGAGACTCAGATGAGAAAATAAATACAAAATACTTAGTCCTGTAAAGCCTCAGTACCTTTCAGTTATTATAATTATGAAGAATGACTTAATTTGTGACCATCAGATAAAACTATGTGAGATACCTGAAATTCAATGGGATATTGATTTAAATACCAGTTAGAATTGCATGGTCCCAGGAATAAGAAAGAATGCACGAGGGGTGCCTGTCTGGCTCACTGGGTAGAGCACCCAACTCTTGACCTTGGGGTCACGAGTTTAAGCTGCCCTTGGACCTAGAGTTTACTTAAAAAAAAAAAAAAGTGCACGAGCCCACTACATTCATAACCTTTATCATTAGAAAAAACATTTATGTATTTGGATTCCATCCATTACTAAGGTCTTTAGAACTACAATAAAAACACATGTATGTATTTTAAAAGCCAAGATATATAATATAAAATCAAAAGATAAACTGGGTAGGACTTGAAGATTTCTAAGAGTGGTCAGAAGAATAGATAACAAGTTTTGCAATCTATGACATAATATGAAAAGAAGCTCAACGTGACAGTTGGCACAGTGAGAAGAATGGCTCTGAAAGTTTGCAGGTCCAGGAGTTATGTCTGGTGGAAACCTCTGATCAAAAGTAATCTTAATTAGGTTGGAAACTTTCTCAGCAGCTCTGTACCTTTTAACTCAGAGAGCTTAATGGGGTTAAAACTATGGGTTTAATAGGTTGGGTTTAAGAAGAAATATGTGCATATTTCACATTTTATGCTCTTGCAATTTTTTTTTAAGATTTTTAATTTTTTAATGTAATCTCCACCCCCAACATGGGGCTTCAACTCACGATCCCGAGATCAAGAATCACATGCTGTGGGGCGCCTGGGTGGCTCAGTCAGTTAAGTGTCTGCTTTCGGCTCATGTCATGATCCCAGGATCCTGGGATCGAGCCCCAAGTCAGGCTCCCTGCTCAGTGGGGGAGCTGCTTCTTCCTCTCCTCTGCTGCTCCCCCTGCTTGTGCTCTCTCTGTCAAATAAATAAATAAAATCTTAAAAAAAAAAAAAAGAATCATATGCTCTACCAACTGAGCCAGCCATGTGCCCCTGCACTTGGAATATTTAAGAAAATTTGGCTCATTAGAGTGACAGCTTCATATGTATAATTGAGTTAGCTTTGGCCTTAAGATTTAGGGTTGAAATCTTACTAATTTTGCGCACAGAACTGGGCCATCTAAGAGAAATTTAGATTCATTTATTTGTAAGTTTGATTTATAAGGATTGCTAAGCCTTGAAAAGTTTCTAGGTTAGACAGTTGAAGAAATTGAATAGGAAACCTAATAAAGTTTATAGACATAATTTTAAATGTTGAATTAACTATGTTTGTGAATGGGATCAAAAATTGCTCAAAGTTTCTGAAAAGTGATTGGTAAAATATGCTAGGTGTAGAATAATAAAATTTCTAAGCTGAACTTGACAGTTTAAGAACTTTGGAATTTGTAAAAAATTAACCCTTTGCCTGTTTTATTAGTTTTTGAGAGAGAGAGAGAGAGAGAATGAGAGTGAGCACCAGCAGGGGGTTGAGGGTGGAGGGGGAGAGAGAGAATACCAAGCAGGCCCACCCCAGTGTGGGGTGGGGGTAGGAGGCTGGGTCTGACGACCTTAAGATCATAACCTGAGCCAAAATCACGAGTCAGAGCTTAACCCACTGAACCACCCACACACCCCAAAACTTTGACTGTTTTTTAATGAAAGGTGTTTTGTTCTAGGTTTTCAAGTTTCTAACTTTAATATTTTGAAGAATAGATTGCAAACGGCTAGAGCAAAAAGTCTCCAGTCAGAGGGTGCTTGGCTGGCTCAGTCTGGAGAGCATGGGATTCTTGATCTCAGGGTCCTAAATTCAAACCCCACGTTGGGGGCACAGTCTACTTAAAAAAAAAGAAAGAAGAAGCCTGGAGTCGGGCTGTGAAGGGGCTTATTTGGCATGCTAAGGAACTTGGGCCATATTCTGAAGGGAATAATAGGGAAACGATGTAAAAAGGAGGAACGCAGGGCATTTGCACTTTAGGAAGAACATGCTGGTGACAGCCGGCTGGCAGAAGAGAGAATAGAGATGGTGACAGTCTAAGCAATATAGTGACGGAGGGGATAGAGACAAAAGCAAGGGACTTCAGAATACCGACTGGATGTAGGGTGTGAGGCAGGGAGCCTGGAGTGTCCTGACGGCCAAGGAGCACTTCTATTAACAGAGAAGATAGCAGGAACAGTCAGTGTTCAACATGTTATATTTGAAGTGTCTGAGGATTTACAGGTGAAAATGTCCACTACACAGCTGAAAATACTTAGTCAAGTCTTCTAAAGTCTGGTCTGGAGATGTACATTTACAGCTCTTGAGCAGTTTAAGGTGAGCGGGAATAAAAATACCGAGAAAGAGCTGGCAAAGGAAAAAAAGGAAGAGGTTAAGGGCAGAATTCCGTTGAATACCAGTATTTTAAGGGCAGGCCACAAGCCATAAGGAGAAGGGGCATCCCTAAAAAGGGCAAAGAATCCCCTAAAAAAAGAAGAACTTGCAAAGAACAGAGGCAGGGAAACCAAGGGAAGGAAGCTGGGACGGTTCTGCTTTAGCGTCCACTTCTCAAACAGGAGGGGGGCTGAGCAGCTGGAATCCGGCGTCTGCGGCCGAACCTGGGAGGGGACGAGGCGAGACTGCCAGACGTGCATCCCCCGTGGCGGTATGGATCCTGCTTATGTCCCACAAGAACACTTTGGGCCACCGCAACGGACGCCTTCCTCAAACCCTTTGGTGCAAAGGAGTTTAGTTCGGTAGGCAGGAGAAAAGAGGGGGCCGGGGCTTTCTATTTCAAGACTTTTTACAAACATTTATGTGCATTTATTTAATGCTGAATTTAATCCCGGCCCATAAACTTTTGTTTCTTGTGGAATACCTTTTTCTTCCGTGCAACCTCCTCTCTGGTTTAGGAACATTCCGCTTTTCTTCAGTAAGGCGGCCTTTTCTGTCCCCGACGTGCCCACGGGGCGGCGGCCCGCGGGGCGGGGCTCCAGGGCGGAGGCTGCCTTCCCGGTTGAGCAGAGAGGAGCAGGAGCACCAGGAGCTGGAGGGCTCCGCCTCCTTCCTTCCACCTCCCGGGGGCGTTGCTGCGCGGGGCGGGGCTAGGGGCGGGACGGGCCGGCTCTGGTCCCGCCTCCTCCACGCCCGCTCCCGACGGCGCGGCAGGGCGGGGCCCGCGGGGTGGGGCCCTGGGGGCGGGGCCGGAGGGGCGGGGCCTCAGGGAGCAGGGCAGCCCGCGCACTCTGCAGGAGCTGCAGCTGCCGCCGTCCGCGCCTTCAAGGTCTCACCGCTTCCTCAGTAGAGACCCGGGCTCGGCCGCCATGTCCGCCGCGGACGAGGTTGATGGACTGGGCGTGGCCCGGCCGCATTATGGCTGTGAGTGCGGGGGCTCTGCGGCACTGGGGCTTCGGGGCCGGGCTCGCTGCCTCCGGGGCGCGGGTTTCCCGGGGGCTCGGGCGGGCGGGAGGGTGCGGCAGGGCGGCTGCGGGCCGCGCGGACCCGGAAGAGCCGGCCTAGCCGGGCGGCGGGAGGGAGGGGTGGCGGGCGGCGAGGCGCCCAGCGCGGTGTCCGAGGCGGTGGCGAGGACGCAGGCGGCCTCCTCGCCTGGGCGGGGGCGCCACGACCCGAGGGCCCCACCCAGCGCCTCCCGCTTCCCGGCGCGGCCGAGATTTGAAGGGGGGACGGCCTCGGGTGAGGTGGCAGGAGGCCGGGGCAGGGCGTGTCCCGGAGACCGGGGCTCTGCTCGCGCTTGGCGGGGAGGCGCTGCCCCGACTGCCGCCTGTGAGCTGGACCCCGGGTGCGGACCTGCCCGACCCCAGGCCAGCAGAGAGAGGCGGCTCCGGGCGGGCCACTTCAGCTTTCTCGGGTTTAGTTCCCTCGTCAGAATTTCAAAAATTAAAACAAGAAAGAAAAAAAAAAACCCCAACCCTATGACTTCCTCATTTTCTGAACCTCATTTTCTGTAGCTGTCCATGGGACGTCATTGAACCGTAGGAACGAGAGCTATACCACTGGCCGAAGGAGAATCCTTTGGAATCCTGAGATTTTGTTTTTAGTTTATATTCTCGGAATAATGGTCCGTTTTTAGGATAATTTCACTCAACAGTTATGTGTACGGTACTGTGTCACTTTGTGAAATTAAAGATGAGTAAGACCAGGCCCTGCCTTCCAAGAACCTTTTAATCAGAGAGGGACAGGTGTACAACCTAACGATGGTAAGGTGTAATAAAGATAAAAGGCGCTGAGCCAGCCAGGCAAAAGCAGTAGGGTGGGTGAGGAGGAGGGGCTTGGGGGAAGGCGGTGTGAACACAGGTAGCCACATTTCAACGGAGCGTTGAAGGATGTAGAGTTCGACAGGGCAGGGTGGGGTCAGAGAGGAAACTTCAGGAAAAAGCGTGAATTAAGGTCTTGAAGGGTAGAAGGGCACAGTGGTGGGAGGAGGAGGGGCAGGGAGAGGGAGAAGAGTTTCCAAAAGTAAGGGCCAAATTGGGAAAGGCCTGAGTGCCATCCCAAGGAATTTGGAGTTTGGAGGCATACCCTGGGTGCCCATGAAGAAGTCAGATTGAGACAGACTGCCTGGGATTGAATCCAGTCCAAGTACTTCTTAGCGGTGGAGCTAAGATCACCCAGCCTGTTTCTTCATCTGGAAAACGGGAGCGATAATCACAGGATTATTGTGGGGCTTCAGTGAGAGGATGCATGTAAAATGCTTAGCACAATCACTGCCACTTAGTTCTCAGTGACTGTTGGCTTTGGTTATTAATAAAAAAGGGAAAACAACATGATCAGCTCTGTATTTAGAGTCTGGCAGATAGACCAGAACAAATTTGGGCCAAAATCTCAACTCAGTATTTTTCAAGAAACAATAAAATTTATTGTTTATATTGTAAATAATGTTTATGTTATCACACTTTTAAAAAGGGTAAGACGAAGGTAGTTGAAACCCCATAGTTCCTGTTTCAGGAAAGTCACTGCAGTATACCTGGCTGTCCACACGTCCACAGGTTACCCTGCCTCTCTAGGTGGCTAACAGGAATTTGATGCTGTGGCATTCTTTTATCTTTATCACTCAGAAAGGTTACAGATTCTTGTGTTTACATTCTTTCTTTCATGTTTTAGCTGTGCTGGATAATGAGAGACTCACTGCCGAGGAGATGGATGAGAGGAGACGTCAGAATGTGGCTTATGAGTACCTTTGTCATTTGGAAGAAGCAAAGAGGTAAAGACTGGCCGGCTGGAGAGGAGGGAGCTGTTATGGTGTGAACGCAGATAAAAATCTCTTTGAATGTGTTGTAGGTGTGACTGTAGGAGGCTGGTGGTTTGAAGGAGTAAGTATAGGTAGAATTCATGGGAGCAAGTAGCCTTGATGGCAGTTTCTTGTGAAACTCTCTGATGGGCACTTACCTATTCTGAAAAATTTCCAGATTTGTGTTGTTTGGTTTTGTGCTTATGATGCATGTTTTGGGCACTGCCAGCTATAGGGGAGAAATAGCAGTTTTGGTTTTTTTCGAAACTTTTTTTTTTTTTTAAAGTAGGCTCCACACCCAACATGGGGCTTGAACTCAGCACCCTGAGATCAAGAGTCACATGCTTTATGACTGAGCCAGTTAGGCGCCCCAGAAATAGCATTTTTGAAGTTTGAAGTTCTTGGCCTTAATGTTTCACTGGTTCTTCACTAGTTTTGATTTATATATGAATTGGATTCATTTTCCTCTTGGTAGTGCTCTGGGAATAAGCCCATCCATGTGGCAATATTCAAAGTTTACCAGAGTCGGCATCCTCTGCATTCTTTGTGAAATGAACGTATAAGGGCAGTTTTCCTTTTTTCAGATGCTCCAAGACCTTGTGGTCTTATTCTTAGAGTGTCAGTTTGCTATCAGTGGTTCATTTCTTTCGTTTTGTTGCTTGTGTTCCTTTGCAAGGCCCCAGGGCAGATAGATGTAATTACAGATCATGTTTCCTATATGTGAGCTTCGGTGGAAAAGGCCAGCATGGGATAGCAAGAGGTATTTGTGATGAGTCTAATGAAAATCAGGGATGTTTCAGATGGTGCTAATAAACAAGAGTATTTTTGTTTGGTTTGGTTAATTCTGAAAATTTTAAAACACTATAGGCAAGTCCAGAGAACAATACAACAAACATCCTCGTATTCCTGAAGTTACAAGTGTTAGCCCTTTTCCTTTTTCTCTCAAAAGACACAGTTGGAGTCCCTTTTGTGTCCCTCCCTGGTCCCATTTTCCTTTTTTCTGTTCCTGGTGTTGCCTCTAACATGCTTTAGGTGTCTGGAATCCAGGCTACTTTTCTGAGCTTTAAAGCTTTTCCTTTAGACTGGGAGGAGGGGATTAGTGGTGATATAGGTGGGGAGAATGATAATAACACTTGTTTTTCTGAATAGAAGGTTAGACAGCAGGAAGTGAATGTGTAATTAGAAAATGGGATGTTTCTCATACAAAGTTTGTAAGGGCCCCGTGGGGAGGGGGTGGATATTAGGTCCTCTGTTACTTAAACCGTGGACTAGATCTAGTTTTGGAAGGTCAAAGAATCTGAAAGCTGCAGCTGGTATCTGAGAGACCATCTTGTGCTCTGTGAAGCCTTTGGTATCTCTGTTGAGATGACCTAGGAATGAGAGGGAAGAACCCCAGTTCCCTTCCTTCCCCCATCTGAAGCAGTTCTGCTTTTGTTTTAATCTTGGGTTTCCACAGTAAAATTCCCTTTTAACAGAGGGTGTCTTGGCTGCCACTCCCTTGCTACCACTAATGTAGTTCAGCTACTCCTCTGCTTTAACACTTTCATTTCAGCGAGGACAGCAAAGCCTGAGTTTGCATGGTCTACTTGTAGTTTTCTTGACTGAGCAATAGTTTTTTGTTTTAAATCAATTCAGGGACCCCTGGTGGCTCAGTCAGTTAAGCATCTGCTTTAGGCTTAGGTCATGGACCCTGGGATCTAGCTCCCCATAGGGCTCCTTGCTCAGTGGGAGCCTGCTTCTCCCTCTCCCTCTGCCCCTCCCCACTGCTCGTGCTATCTCTCTCTCTCCAAAAAAAAAAAAAAAAAAAATTTCAATTCATACAGTGGCTCTTACCCAGTGTGTATGTTAGATCACCTGAACTTAAAAATGCAGGTATTTGGGCCTTACCACAGAGATTCGGGTTCAGTAATCTGGGCTGGAGGGTCTAGACTAACCTGTATGTTTTAAGTGCTTCCAGTGGTTCCGATGGGCCCTGTTACTTGAGAAGCAAGATTTAAAAGGCTTTTAGAACTCAGCCTTGGCCTGGGTTATGACAGCCTGACCAGAATGGTGCTTTCTGTCAGTCACATTTCCTTCTCCGAGTGCTGTAGTAGCAAGGCACATTTCCACCTACTCTGGGGTGCTTTCTTTTCTGTCACGGGTTTTTCCCAGAATAGAAAAGTAGCCTATTTCCTTTAACATCCATCATAACCTGGAGGGTTTTTTATTTGGACGCTTTTGCAAACTTGGGAAACGACCAAGGCAGTGAGACATTTGTGATACTCTTTATTTTTTATGCTTTGGGTTATAAGGAACGGTATAATAGTGGCATATTGCCCTCTTGGCCTGGCATCGTGGAAATGTGCCTGGTTTATTTTATGGAGGCAATCACAGGATGCGGTGGTGGTGGCTGTTGTTGTTTAAAGCTTCGATTAGAAAATCAACTTTGGAAGCGTGTATTTAGATTTCAGTACCAGAGAGGGCTAGGAAGAAGCCTGGGGATGTCCTGCAGAGAAAAGAAGACTGACATCCCTACTGGCCATCTGAAGTGGCTGCTGCCACCCCTAAAAAGTGTTTGAGGTAAACCACAGACAAATCACATGCCCTTCCGTATTAGCTGGGGCTTCAGCTCCCGTTGTGTTTCCTGCCCTGGTGAGCTGGGCTCTACTTCATGTGCTGCTAGGGCCCCACTTTCCCCTCTAGCGAGAGTCCAGTTTGCCTTTTCAGATTGGCCCCCATCCTGTTTCCTTCACAACCTCCGCGCCTCCCAAGTTGGAGGAGCCCCAGGGTCTGGAATTTACACCCCTTCCAAGTCCAGGAAGAAAGATCAGAGAGATCCAAGGGAGAAAAGGTTCCCCTCTTTAGTTCTATTTATAATACCGGTACTCCTCCCACTAAAAGCTCTCCCTTCTAGTACAGTGGCTCCATTGTGTATCCTAGGGCACTCCATTTTCTCCCGTACCTGTAATAGAGCTCTTTCGTGAGAAGAGAGGAGATTGTGTAGAGAGCGTGAATTTGAGTGCGTGGAGACAGTGAGTGTAAGGGTGTTTGTAGAGAGATGACAGTGTGTTGTGGGTGTGGGTTTGTGTTTTCCTCAAAGGTTAAGTGGGAAAATTTAGGAGTGGTTCCGTAAAAGTGTGCATTGGGAGTGGTTGGAAAAAAGAGAATATAGAGATTCTGCTTTTTCCTATTTTTTGGAGAGTAGCTTTAAAAGGGAAGGTAATAAAATATCATCTGAGGATTTAGGGCTTTTTGCTAACGACTGCAGGGCAGACCAAGGACTTTTAATGTGGGTTTAATTTTATCTTTTTGCTGGTTCTGATTGTGCTTTACAGTTGCTTTGGCTAAGGAGCAGTTGTATGGTAGAGGTAACACTTTCACTTGGTCGAGGGAGGTAAAATTTAAGTACATGAGGTATGATTGGTGCTTGACTCTTGGTCAGGAGGAAGTAATAGGGGGAAAGGTCGGAATGTCCACGTGAGCAGCCACAGGAAGAGAACACATCGGGCCCGGCAGAACAGGCAGTCTGCAGGTGAGGAGAATATCTATTCAGTTAGGTTAAAGGTCACAGTAAAAAGAGTAATCCCAGCAGTCTTCCAGTTTGACGATGAAGCATTCCTTCTTTTGGAGGCTTGCTCTCATGGGCCACCTTCCTCTTGCTGTGACCATACCCCAGCTGAAGGGGCAGGACATCCCTGCTCCCTTGTAGAAGGGGAGGTAGGGGCTCTGGCTGGTTGGAGACTGTCAGAGACGACACGGGATTAACAAGAGCTTAGCACTAGATAGAGACCCTCTTCTTTCTGTAATTTAGTGGAATTGAAAAAGTATCCTGAAAAGAAATCCGTTCTTAAGAACAAATTCTCTTTTGTGCATGTCTTTGTTGTTGGCATTGAACAGGATGGGCTCTTCAGATCTCTTCTCTTTATCGGATCAGAATTCCAGTAACATCTGGATATATCCAGGCTGGCACATGGTGATCTTGAAAACATGTTAAAGACATTTAAGATTAGGCAAGAAAATAAAAAATGGGTAGGTGAGGTGGCTCAGAGGAACAGCTTGCCCCCCCAGGTTCTAGAATTCTCAAATGGAGGAATATCACTTCATTTTTAAGAGGTTGACCCATGTTCTCCTATTATAGATGAGAAAGCTAATTTAATTGCCTCCTGAGGCCCTGTGTGAGTAAGGGGGCCACATAAATGTAGCTACTTAATGGAACTTTTGACTTCAAGCTGGGTACGTTCGTATATTCATAATTATTAAAGTGAAGTATGGGGTGGGCTTTAGTCTTAACTCTTTTTTTTTTTTTAAGATTTTATTTATTTATTTGACAGAGAGCATGAGCAGGGAAGTGGCAGGCTGAGGGAGAGGGAGAAACAGGCTCCCCCCATATACTTAATTGACTGAGCCACCCATGCATCCCTAGTCTTAACTCTTAAAATGATGACACAGACAAGAAAACATCTATTCTCTTTTCTGAAACTTACCTTGGTGCACCTGCCTTGGATAGACTCAGTGGTAAGAAGTTGGTTGCATTTAAAAGTATATTTGTTGGGGGTGCCTGGGTGGCTCAGTCGTTAAGCGTCTGCCTTCAGCTCAGGGCGTGATCCCAGCGTTCTGGGATCGAACCCCACATCGGGCTCCTCCACTGGGAGCCTGCTTCTTCCTCTCCCACTCCCCCTGCTTGTGTTCCCTCTATCGCTGGCTGTCTCTCTCTCTCTCTCTCTCTCTCTCTCTCTCTCTGTTAAATAAATAAATAAATAAATAAATAAATAAATAAATAAATAAAGTGTATTTGTTAAAAGTTATTCAAACTAAGAGTGCTTTTGCACATGGTAATAATGTTACAAATGGGAGGATTAGCTCCTAGTGTGGCTGAAAAAATCTTTTACTGCTTTTTACCGTGGTGTAGCTGAGACACTTAGCAAAAGTTACAATTAAAAAAAGTAGAAAGTAGGAATGCCTGGGTGGCTCAGTCAGTTAAGCCTCTGCCTTCGGCTCACGTCATGATCCCAGGGTCCTTGCTCCGGCTCCTTGCTTAGTGGGGAGCCTACTTCTCCCTCTGCCTGCTGTTCGCCCTGCTTGTGAGTGTGCTCTTTCTCTCTCTCACTCTGACAAATAAATAAAATCTTTTAAAAAAAAAAACGTGGAGAGTAATCTGGTATATATTAGGTAGTCAGCTATCGTTGGTACTAAGCACTAAGTACTAAGAAAAGTCATATGACTATAGTCTCATAATACTTAAACTTAAATGAAATAGACATTTTAAAAGTCTGAACAAAACGTTTTTAAAATCTTGACTGTTGAGATACGTGAAGTGCAAAGAATGAGGACTTTCAGTTTTGGCAGGTGTGAGTTCTGATTCTGGTTTTGTAAGTTGTTTAACCTGAGGGAGTGAACCTAAGCTTGAACTTCGCAGAACGGAGATGCCCTTGTAGCTTACGGAGGTGCTGTGAGGGTTACGTGCCCGGCACAGTGTCTGAGATACGGTAGGCACTCAGTAGATGTATTGTTTATCCTGGTCCCTGGGGCAAAAGCAGATTTAATACAAAGATGATGAGGTATTAATAAACATTTCTGGAGAATGATCTGGGCACTTTCAAAGTCCTAAAGGTTGGTAGCCCTAGTTTTTCACTTCAGACTTAAGCTTTTGTTTGGAAGGAAACGCCAGAAATAGAGGATACCTCTAGGGAGTGGAGTGGGGGTGGAGGGTGTGAGAAGACTGTTCCTTTTTATTTTAGTACCTTTTGGTATATTTAAAACGCTTTTTACAACGATCATGAATTTTATAATAAAAAAGGAAGGGCTTAAGTAGAAGGAAAAACTCTACATCATTTTTAGATAGTTGCATTTACAAATTTAGGTTTTTAAATTGCTGTATTGTCTTAATTACTATTTTCAGTGGTTACATAACATCCATAATTTATTTAGGCTATTCCAGTTTAAGATCATATTGCTTTGATTGATGGATAGTTTAAACATTTTCCCCACGTACCTGTTTATCAGTTTTATTTTATTATGCAAATTGTTGATGACGTTTGTCTAGTGGGGTCAGGATGTTGTTAACTTTCATGAGCTGTCTTATATGGACATCAACCCTATGTTGTATTTACTACCAACATTTTCTCTTAATTTTCCGTTTTATTTGTTTTTTTCACTGTACAGAAATTTTATTTTATTTTAATTTTGGGGGGAAGATTTTATTTTATTTTTTATTTATATTTTTATTTTTGAAGATTTTATTTACTTATTTGGCAGAGAGAGAGAGACGGCCAGCAAGAGAGGGAACACAAGCAGGGGGAGTGGGAGAGGAAGAAGCAGGCTCCCAGTGGAGGAGCCCGATGTGGGGCTTGATCCCAGAACACGGGGATCATGCCTTGAGCCGAAGGCAGACGCTTAAAGACTGAGCCACCCAGGCGCCCCTGGAAGATTTTATTTTTAAGTGATCTCCACACCCATTGTGGGGCTCCAACCTACAATCCCAAAATCTAGAGTTCCATGCTCCACTGACAGCCAGCCAGGTGCCCCTGTACAGAAGTTTTAAATTTTATGCAGTTTAGGTGTTAAATCTTTCTCTTTGTAATTTCTTCTATCAATTCAAAGCCTAGATAGTTTAATTTCTCTAAAACCTGCTAAAATGTAAAGTTTATATTGTTGGCTTTTCTTTGATTTAATGGTTTTTTGTTTTTTAAGAAATCTAGGTCTTTAAATCTCATGGTGTTTCTAAATTATTCTGTCATTTAAAAGCAATCTTGGGGCGTCTGGGTGGCTTAAGCTTTTGCCTCTGGCTCAGGTCATGATCTCCTGGGATTGAGCCCCCCCCCCCCCCCCCCGCCCCCTCAGCAAGGAGTCTGCTTCTCCCTTTCCCTCTGCCTCCACTCCCACCTCAAGCTCTCTCTGTGTCAAATAAAAACAAAAAACAACAGAAAAAATAACCCACAATCTTTTTTTCTAGCTATTAGCAATTGATATCTACTTTGTCAAATATTAAATTTTGTATAGTTCTGTTTTTAGACTCTATTCTTTCATGGCGAAGTATATTTCATTTTCCTTCTTTTTTTTTTTTTTTAAAGATTTTATTTATTTATTTTGTGGGTGGAGGAGCAGAGGGAGAGAGAGAGAGAGACTCCCAAGCAGACTTCCCGCTGAGCATGGAGCCTGCCCCGGGGCGCAGTCCCACTATCAGAGTGGAAACCAAAAGTCTGACACTCAACCTACTGAGCCACCCGGGTGCCCCTATATTTCATTTTTCTTGAGAAAATGTGTAGGGCTTCATTTTCTTGTACTTACTGAGGAACTTCTAAATGAAGCTAACTTGATTGTAGCTCCATGACAAGTAACTTTTTTTTTCTTTTTTTTACAATTTTTCATGATTTGAAACTTGAGAAATTGTTGTTTCTCTAAGTTTCCTTGAGTTACGCGTTAGAGTTGATGTTGGCTTAGTAATTTTGACTGTAATGTGGAGACTCTTGATTTATGTTATCTTTTTTGTTTTAGCTCTAGGAAGTTGTTAAACCTTTAATAATTGGTTCTAATTTATTAGTTCTGTCTTGGGGTACCTGTTGGTAGGTTAAATCTATATAGTTTGTTTTATGGCTGTTCTTCATTTTGTCTATTTATGTTAAATCAACATTCTGGATAGGCATCTCACGTCTACCTTCTGATTTTACTAACTTGATTTTCTAAGGTCTTGATTTTTTTCCTGGTTCTGTTAATGGTAGTTGCTTTGTCCTGTGCAAGCAGTTTTCATTTTGGACTGTTAACTCCTTTTCCCTTTCTGTTCTCGTTAATAGATGAAATGGTCTCTAATTAGTTCATGAAGAATAGTGTGACACATATAGCATTCTTTTCAGGCAGAAAAAAAGGAGGTTGCAGCCAAAAGTTGGGTTAAATACTTTACCAGTTCCTCTTATTTTCAGTAGGTCTTGGAGTGGGTGTGACCACAGGAAACCAGTGTTAACTGACCAGCTAAGTGTATGGATTGTCTACCAGTCAAGGTTGGGAAAGTCTAACTGGGCTAAGTGGGCCATTCGTTTGATCGAATTTGGCATATATTTCTTCTGGTCTTTGAGGTCAGAGTAACAATTGTGTTTATATATTTTAATGTTCCCGGGGCGCCTGGGTGGCGCAGTCGTTAAGCGTCTGCCTTGGCTCAGGGCATGATCCCGGTGCTCTGGGATCGAGCCCCACATCAGGCTCCTCCACTAGGAGCCTGCTTCTTCCTCTCCCACTCCCCCTGCTTGTGTTCCCTCTCTCGCTGGCTGTCTCTCTCTCAAATAAATAAATAAAATCTTTAAAAAAAATAATAATGTTCCCAATGAAAAAATAGTAAAAATATATTTGAGGGCCTAGGTTGGCATATTCTAGGAATTTAATTTTCTGGCTTTGCATGGTGACCTGTCTCTGATTTCTGCACAATTTCTACTGCTTCAAAGTTAAGCGATTTGGCGATAGCTGTTGGTGGCAGGACCTGTTTTGAACATTTTTAAGCCATGTGGTATTTGACGGACTCCTAGCTGTTCCCAGTGGAGCTGCTAAATAAACCCCTTCACAGGAAGTATTTGTGTAAGAAAGTGCTGGTACGCAAAGTGAGACCATCCGGAAGTGATTCATCTGACTGGGGCTGTTTGTTTAAAATTTGGGACTTGGTTGCCTAGAGACCGTATCTTTGAGCAAACTGAGTGAAGTGCCACTTGAATGCAGAGGTTCTGTTGCCTACCTGATGGATTCAGGACTCTGCCACTTGATTTTTCTTCTAGAGGAGCTCCTGGAACTCTGATTGATCCCTGTGCCTTCATTGATGCCCTCACACACTGTGCCTTGACAGTGTGTGAATCAAACATCTTAAACATACAACAAGTGGAAGATCTGGTTAATGTTTTACTTTGAAGAAAAAGTTTACTTGCTTAAGCTTGAATGTTGTTTTAAATTTTTTTTTCTTCTAATTCTGTGTCGGGAAGAATTACTTTGTTATTTTTTAATAAGGCATTTTATTACAGAAACCTCAATACTTAAGATACTTTTACAACAGCTAAAAGGAAACTAAAACCCCAAAACCCCAAAACCCAACCCTGCAATTTGCAAGGACGTCATGCTAGAAGATATTTTCTCTCTGCCCCAAGATCATTGTCCTCCTCTGCTGCTTCGTTGTCATCCTCTGGACCGTTTATTGAGCACTTATTATACTCGAAGCACCGTGCTAAGCACTTTATATGTGTTGTCTGACCAGCTCTTCTTGCAGCCCTATGAGGTGCGTATTCTTATCTACGTTTAACAGAAAGGAAAGCAAAGCTCTAGAGGCTGACTTGCCCATCTAGTAAGTGGTAGATCCGGATTTCAGGTTTGCCAAGTACCTTACCAGGTCAGTCTGCCACTGCAGTCCTGCTGCTTCTAAAAATACTGACAGCGACAGTCACTGCCGATAATGAAGCAGAATGATGGTGTACTTGATACACAGCACGACTGTGAGCTAGGCATTATTTTTATTTTAAAGAGGGAAGAAAATGAATTAGTATTCTTTGTCTGACGGTCTTGTAACTGTGCGGTTCCGAGCCCAGCTCTGTGCGACACCAGTACTGGTTCTGGCAGCCTCTATTGGCTCAGAAGGGACAACATTTAAGTCCACCATTTAAGTCAGCTGGTTCCCAGAGATATTAATTACCAGGCTGTGTGACAGGCGAGGTAGTGTCAGCACCTGCCTGCCACTAACTGCAGTCTCTGGCCTGTTGCTCTGACTGTACAAGGACAGTTCTCCCATTTGTCTCATGTCTCGTTTTGTTTTGCTTTGTCTCGTATCTTTGTGTCTAACTAGAGTGTTGTACTCTGTCTTATACTCTCTTTATTCAGTGCAGAGCTAAAGATAGTGATGCACGTATGTAAGTAGCTGTTAAATGTTGATTGGTAAAAGATTAATTCATGCTTTGAGAGATGTAGTAAACCTAGGGCCGCCCAGCTGGCTCAGTCAGTGGAGCGTGCAACTCTTGATCTTAGGGTCGTGGGTTTGAGCCCCATGTTGGGTGTAGAGATGACTTAAAAAGTAAAATCTAAAAAAAATATATGATAAACATAAAATCTAAGTGAAGTGATTTTTATAGGTGTCTAGAAATACAATACTGGTCTTTGATAAATGTATATGTTTAACTTTTTTGACCTAACTCTTGCTCACTAAGACTATTTCCCTGAAGTGGAAATGGATCCAGTAGAGATGATACAGTAAAATATGGGGACTCTGGGGAGGCCAGAGAGTTCCCAGTTGGTTTTCTTGTTCATAACCTTGTATCTGCTTTTGATTCAGCTTAGAAAGGCATTTCTTCTTCCCAGTTGCTTGTTTTTTAGATAATGACCTCATGCAGACAGGAGTGGCAAATTGGATTGGAAATTGCCTAGGATCGTTTGGCAAGAGCTGTATTTTTTGGTGTTGTGGGTGGAGGAAAGTCCTGTCTAAAGGCCTCTATTTCTTCTTTACTCAGAATACCTTCCTGTTGACTCATTGGAAATCATAACGAAAAGCAGAAGGAGCATTGGAGAGGCAGCTGCCAGCCAGGGCTTGGCTTCTGTTGGGGTAGATGTTTGGGGACTGAGGATGCTGGCTTTAGGCTAAATTGTGAGACTTTTGTAGCGGAAGGAAAATACTATTATTGTGATGGGTATTTATCCAGAAGGTAGAAAGTATCCACCTGTTTCTAGGGATCATTAATTGGCCACATGAAAATAAAAATATTTTCTTGAACTGGATTAATTAGTATTCCTAAAAACGGAAGCAGAAGGAACTGAAGTATAAAAGGAGGGAATGGGGCAAAATTAGAAAAGGAAAAATTGAAAAGAAGGAGGAAAAACCTATGATTATTATAGAAGAATGATATAAAAATAATTTAAATAGAAAAAGCTTTACAGTGTAGCCAGTCATTTCATTACAAATAACATAAGCGGGGTGCCTGGGTGGCTCAGTCGTTTAAGCGTCTGCCTTCAGCTCAGGTTGTGATCCCGGGGTCCTGGGATGGAGTCCTGCATTGGATCCTGGCTCAGCAAGGAGCCTCCTTCTCCCTCTGCCTCCGCTGCCTGCTCCCCCTGCTTGTGCTCTCTCTGTTACATAAAAACAAACAAACAAACAACCCCCCCCCAATAACATATGCAGATCAGATGACCTTTAGAACAGCTAAAAGGAAACAAAATTTACTTACTACTTACAGGATTCTTGTAACAAAATGTTTTTCTGCCCCTAAAGCATACTGTTCTGTCATTAGTTTGGACAGTGTTTCTTAATCATTGAATTGGTAGTGCTAAGCAGTGGTTTGACTTTGAGGGTTTTCTTTTAAAAACTTGAGAATTCCCACACAAAAATATTTTTTAGGCAGATTTTAGTTTTTTGATTAAAACTTTTTTCTTGGGGCGCCTGGGTGGCTCAGTCGTTAAGCGTCTGCCTTTGGCTCAGGGCGTGATCCCAGCGTTCTGGGATCGAGCTGCACATCAGGCTCCTTCGCTGAAAGCCTGCTTTTTCCTCTCCCACTCCCCTGCTTGTGTTCCCTCTCTCGCTGGCTGTCTCTCTCTGTCAAATAAATAAATAAAATATTAAAAAAAAATAAAAAATAAAACTTAATCATTAAAAAATATATAATACATGAACCCGTTACTTAGAGGCTCTGCTAGGGTGGGTATACAGGGGGGAAAAAAGTCTGTGTCTCAGCCCCCCAGTTTTTCCCCAGATGGAACCACTGTTAGGCATATGTGTGCTTCAATATTCAGTGCACACAGATAGAAGTCACTTATTTCCTTGTTCAGAAACTATAGTGCGCTATGCACTCTGCTTTGCATCTTGGGACTTAACTCCTTGTGGGGACGTGAGAGTGCCCGTGTTTGTCTTCACAGTTGCCCAGTAGTTGTTCAGGGTATAGATTTAATCTGCCAGTGCACATTTCCCCCCAGCTTTGCTGTTACAGTGTTGTCGTTAGCAACTTCGTATGTTTGCCGTCTTGCACTTGTGAGCATTCTTGTAGGATACATTTCTAAGAGTGGAATTTTGGAATCAAAGGGAATGTGTGCATTTAGTTTTGATAAGTATTGTCAACTTTCTCTGTGTTTCGGTTGTACCATCCTCAGTATATGAGAGGGCTGCTTTACCCATAATTTTACCAACCTGGAGTATTGATAGTTTTTTGAATATTTGCGAATTTTGTGGGTGAAAATGGTATTTCGTTGTAGTTTCATTTTCAGATTATCTAATTTTGAGTGAAGCTGAGCATCTTTTTTTAAAAATTCTTATTAAATTTTTATTTATTTATTTGTTTATTTATTTAAAGGTAGGCTCCACACACAATGTAGGGCTTGGACTTAAAACCATGAGATAATGAGTCACATGCTCTATGGACAGAGCCTGCCAGGCATCCCTAAGCATCTTTACATGTGTTTAAAAGCCATTTGTATTTCCTTTTCTGTCAACTGTTACAGTAGAATCCTTTGCTCATTTCTCTGTTGAGTCATTGGCTTTTCTTTTCAGATTTTATTTATTTATTTGAGGGGGAGAGTGCAAAAGAGCAAGCACAAGTGAGTTGAGGGGCAGGAGGAGAAGCAGACTCCCCGCTGAGCCGGGAGGCCGATGTGGGGTTATCCTGGGATCATGACCTTAGCTGAAGGCAGACACTTAACCGATGAACCACCCAGGTGCCCCATGTTACTGGCTTTTCTTACTGATTTGTAGGAGCTCTTTATATATTGTGGGAATTGACTCTTTGGATGCTATATGTGGAGTAAATAATCCAGCTTTCCCTTTAACTTTTGACTTTAAGGTCTTAAAAATAATTTAGAATTTTATTTTATTATTTTTAAAAATAATTTAGAATTTTAAAACATGTTTGATTTTATAATTTTTAAAAATTTTTGGCTTTTAGGCTTTATATCATTTTAGAGAGCCCTTATTTATACTGATAATATATAGTAACATTCCCCTGTGCTTGCTTCTAGTATTTATACGATGTAAAGATTTTTTAACATGTAACCCTTTGATCCATTTTGAATTATTTTTGATGTGAGGAGTGAGGTAGAGATCCTGCTTTATTTATTTATTTTCTCTAGATGATGTTTGGATAATAAATATTGAGCGTCAGTATGGCTCTCTCATGAAATGTGCTCTCGAGTTTGCCATGCTCTCTAGTCTGTGAATTGAGATCTTAATTTTTTTTTTTTTCAGAGCAAGACAGGTTCAGCTGTTGAGATTTCTGAAACATAAAAAGATCATTTAAGACAAATTGGCTGGAATTTTCCAGAGTACTTTCAAGCAAGTTGTATTGTGCCATAAAAAAAGATAAACAGTGTGTAATGAAGCTGGCATTGAGAAAACAGGTTTTAGATTAACAGCTTTGGCATATATACTGTGAAGAGATGAATCAACTTGCCAAACTAACAATTTATTCTTTGTGTTAAAGGAGAGTACAATTCAGGAGTTGAAAACTCTGTGGCTGACTTTCTAGATCACTCTTGAGGTGTATTCTATTAATGAGTGCTGTGACACTAAGAAAGAAAGGGTTTAGTGGTCAAATTTCAGAAATTATGGATTAAGCCAAATTAAACAGATTATTTAACTTGTGGATTATATAGACTCTTTATCATGGGCTGTAAATTCTGACTCTTCAAGGGAGAAGATAGTGTAGGCAATATTTCTCAAACCTAGTTTATTATCATACTCTTCTCACAGACCATATTTCTTAGGACTGGTGTTCTAGAGTTGTTTTTTTTTTTTAAGATTTCATTTACTTATTTTAGAAAGAGGGAGGGAGTGAGAGCGTAAGTGGGGCAAGGGGCAGAGGGAGACTGAGAACCTCAAGCAGACTCCCTACTGAGCACAGAGCCAGTTGCAGGGCTGGATCTCAGGACCCAGAATGAAGACCTGAGCCGAAACCAAGAGTCCAGTTCTTAACTGACTTAGCCACCTGGTTCCAGAACAGGCACCCCTGTTCCAGAATATATTGGTTTGGGAAATGCTGTTTTTTGCCAGAATAATGGATTTGAGGGACTATTTCAAGTAAGAATTTGGGGCGTGTTCATAGTCAGTTCTCAACATTTATATGTTTTATCTGTAGTTTCTTTCTATTCTCGAGTTCTCATGTTCTTGACTTAGCTTAAATTAAAGCCATTATTGTAGGTATAATTGCTCAGCTGTCATCAGTGATCTTTAAGGCATTAGGCAGAACAGAAGGGTGGTTTGTTTGCTTTTTGTTTTTTTGTTTTGTTTTGTTTTGTTTTTAGGAATGTGGTTTTTAAAAGTGAAGGAGGGCAAATATACTGATTATTTAAAAGGAAAAGAAGGTATCACAAATTCTAGTCTAGCGAATTAGTCTCGGGCTGAATTCCTAGCATAGCATCAAATAGATGGCTTCTGAGCACTTAGTGAGGAAAGAAGTGATGCTTAGGAGTCAACCAGGACTCCCTGAGACAAGCCCTTTCACATTAACATCATTTCCTCTTGGACAGGGTCACCAGAGTGGTGAATCAGAGAAACACAGTAATGTCTAGGTTTTAGCAAGGCATTTGCAAGTATGTCTCATGAAACTTTAGTGACAAGTTGGATAAATGTGGATTAGGTTGTAAGGTAGTTAAGATTTATAGCCAGTTGAATAAACCATATTAAAAAAAGAGCTGCTAGATTAGGACTGACTGCTTAATGGGTGTGGGTTTTCTGGTGGTGAAAATTTTCTGGAATTAAGTAGTCATGGTGGTTGCACAACATTGTGAATATACTAAAAAAAACATTGAATTGCACACTTTAAATTGATTAAACATGGTGAATTTATGTTGTATGAATTTTATCTCAGTGAAGAAGGAGCTGTTAGGTTTTAAATTCAAAGAAAGCTCTCTGGGGCATGTAACAAGTAAAACATTTTTATTGGAACTTACCAGTGATGTGTATTGATTGAATTTGAGTTTGATTTTTTTGCTGGAGGGGTGGCTAATATACTGCATGAAAGTTCTGATTTCAGAACACCTTGGATCTAATGATGAGATTTAATAGTGATAACACGTGACATCCTACACTGGGGTTCCAAAATGGAGTGTCTAGGTACAGGATAGAGAGAGTAGTTGCATTTATGTGAGTAGCATTAGTGGGAAAATTGAACAAAATGGAACGAATCTGTGTTGTTTATCAACTCATTAATAGAAATGTGGTATATGCAAAAGAAAGAGGTGGTTCTGTTGTCCTCTGCATTGGTCATAGGCTACCTGAAGTTGGTCTTCAGGTCTGGAGGCCATAATTTAAGAGGGACCTTGATGATAGTCTAGAGCAGGAATGATAGATAGTGGTGGGATTCTTTCACACCCACAGCAGGCACTGCTGGTAGATCAGAGTCCTTTTCAACATAGAGCCTGAGGAACCACCCCCAATCAGTGGGTGTTGATCCGCTGGTTGAGACTTGGTTATTGCTCAAGGCCTAGTGCATGTTGAATGAACCTGACCAGGATGATAAAAGGTCTATAAATTACGATGTATGAAGAATCATCGAAAGGACTGCGATTATTTAATATGGAGACAAGATTTAGGGGGACTATAGAAACGTAGAGTCTCAGAAGTGCAATCTGTCATCCAGTATAGGAATTCATTCAACTGTTAACATTTTGCCTACATTATTTTTTTTTAAGATTTATTTATTTGAGAGAGTTATTGCGAGAGTGCAAGCACGTGCCCAGAGGGGAGGCGGAGAAGGAGAGGGAGAGGGAGAGGGAGAAAGTGTCTTAAGCAGATTGCACTGAGTGCAGAGCCTGAAGCAGAGCTGGATCTCATGACCCTGAGATCACAACCTGAGCCGAAACCAAGTCGGACACTTAACTGACTGTGCCACCCAGGCATCACAACATTTTACATACGTTGTTAGAAAAAAATCCCTGAAAAATGGAAGAGAGGTTCAGTTTATCATGTGTGGTACCAGAAGAACAGAACCAGGCAGTGGAAATCCGCTTAATATGAGGAACTTTTTCTTTTCTTTTTTTTTAAGATTTTATTTATTTGAGAGAGAGAGAGAACAAGCAGGGGGAGCGGCAGGCAGAGGGAGAAGGAGAACCAGACTCCCGGCTGAGCAGGGAGCCTGATGCAGGACTTGGTCCCAGGACCCTGGAATCAACCTGAGCCGAAGGCAGACACTTAACTGACTGAGCCACCCAGGCTCCAAATACTCCAAATATGAGGAACTTTATAACAATAAGAAATTTCCGAAAAAAAAAAAAATCCCAAAAAATCTGCTTTGGAAAAATCCATGTTGCAGGAGATTTTCAAGCATAGACCGTATAACAGTTGATGGAAGATTTTGTTCTAATCTAAGTACTTTCTTGAGTTACTTAAAACAGTTTTTATTTTCATTTCCTGTGTTAAGAGGTATTTTTATTTTAAATGCCTTGATAACATTTTTTTTAAAGATTTTATTGATTTATTTGAGAGAGAGAGCCCACACAAGAGGGGGGAGGGGTAGAAGGAGAAGCAGACTCCCTGCTGAGCAGGGAGCCAGATGTGGGACTTGATCCAAAGACCTGAGCTGAAGGCAGGGATCATGCCCTGAGCTGAAGGCAGATGCTTAACCGACTGAGCCACCCAGGTGGCCCCAAATGACTTAATAACATTCTATTGCTCTTTTTTTTTTTTCCTGACATGGCTAAAAGAGTGGGGAAAAGCAGTTCATCTAAAATACAACAGGTAGAAAGCATTTCTGGGCTCCCCCTTGTTCAGGACCCTCTAATAAAACTGCAGAAGATGGCGAGAGTTTAACCCAGGCCTGTCCTTAGGGGTTTACAGATTAATTGGACAGATAGGGCATCACCATTTCAGAAGTTACTCAGTATCAAAGGCTGAAAGGACTTACTAATGTCACAAGACAATCTACGGCTGCCAATGAAATGATGCAGTTAAATGTGTGAGAGTTTAGATGAGGGAAAGATTATTTTATGGTTGAGTTTTGCAAGATAAGCTGAAATTAGAAGGGAGAGAAGGCAAAGCATGAATATACATATTTTTGTGTTTCTTTAGAGTTGAGACTGTCTTTTTTGGCTTCTTGGTATCCAGGAGCACCCCTTCCACAGTGCTCTTCCACAAAGTAGGTGCTCAGGAATGTGCATGTAAATGGGTGCAAAGCTGTGTAGAGTGTGGGGTTTGGGGTGGTTAAGAGAGTTTCAGTATTGTGGGGATAAGAGCTTAGGATTATTTTTAAAGTTATTATTTGGCTGTGATTGAGACCTCCGTGCTATAATCCTGAAGCAAGAGGAAAGGAACAGTTAGTGTTGTTCAGCAGCTATTTACTGAGCACCATCCTTCAGACATAGAACAGGATCCCACCCGTATATACTTAAATAATTAAGAGGTAAAGAGATAAAGAGATATATTAAGAGGTAAAGTTTAGAGGAAGTTTGGAGGAAGGAGAGCTTATTTCCAAGGGTAGATCATGGAAGAGTGCATGGAGGAGGTGACTTTTAAAAGTAACATTTGAATTGTCAGATGGGTGAGGCCAATTGAAAATTTTACCAGATCTTTATCCTTAGTAGTCATCTCCAACCCTAGCTTCTCATAATCTGGCTTGATGACCTTTACTCTCTCCACAAACTCTCAATTTCTCTGACCCTAACAAATTTATCCCATCTCATTTAGCATGCCAGCTTGACCTTCCGTGTAGTAATGGGAGAAGTATCTTTCTTCCTAAGACTCAATCTTTTTTTTTTTTTTTTTTTTTTAAGATTTTACTTAAGAGAGAGAGGGCGTGAGATCGAGAGAGTACAAGCAGGAGGAGGGGCAGAAGGAGAAGCAGATTCCCCGCCTGGCAGGGAGCTGTACGTGGGACTTGATCCTGGGATCATGACCAGAGTTGAAGGCAGATACTTAACTGACTGAGTCACCCAGGCACCCCAAGACTCACTCTATCTTCTGTGTGTGGTTTGGATCGTATCCCTTCTTGTCTTCTAGGGTCCTCATTCCAGTATTGTTTCCTTAACTATAGCTTACATTTTTTTCTGCTGATTTTTTTCTCTGTAGCACATAAACGTCCTCATCCATTCAAGATCTACTCCCTTAATACTAGGCCCTACTCTGATATTGTCCCTTCTTTTTTCCTTCAGGAAAAACTCATCTTTACTCCCCCAGTCCACTTCTTTAACTTAACTCCTGTGGGTGTGCTTTTGCACCCTCCTTCCCCCCTCTGAAATTTCTCTTGCTCGAATCACTGATGACCTAATTGTTATGTCCGTTGGAAAATTTTCAGTACTTTTTTTTAATACGAGAGATAGAGAGAGAAGGAGAGAGCGTGCACACACACACATGGAATGGGGAGGGGCAGAGGGAGAGGGCCTTAAAGAATCTTAAGCAGGCTGCATGCCCAGTGAGAGGCCAGTGTGGGGCTCGATCTCCCCACCCTGAGATCATGGACCTGAGCTGAAATCAGGAGTCAGATGCTTAACTGACTGAGCCACCCAGGCGCCCCAGGATGTATCTTTCTTAATCTCAGTGGCATATGACACTCTAGTATGTTCACTTGATGAAATTTTCTTCCTTTTAACTGGGTAGCTTATACTTTCTGAATTTTGACCTTCGTATATATATTGCCTATTTAAGAAAGTAAATTCAGGTAGCACCTCCTCCAGGGAGCACCTGCCCTTACTCCAGGTCTGAGTTAGATGCTCCTCTCTTGTGTTTCCACCCCTCCTCACCACCGTATCTTTTTTTATAGCTTTTCACAGTATATTGTAAATGCCTGATACTTTTCCCTGGTATACTGTGAGCTTCAGAGGGCAAGAGGTATGTCCTTAATGAGTATGACAGTTAACCCGTCCTCCTGATCTGTTCTCACCAAGTACTAGATCTGAAAATTAAATTTTTGACCTATGACTTGCTCTGCAGGCTCTCCTTGTTCCCCTGGGGCCCTAGCAGCTGCAGCAGTAGGCCGTGGTGGCTGAGACTTGCTTTTGCAAAGAAATACGTACCTGTCTTCTGCCTTGTAGAGGACTCGCACCTGTTTCTTTCTTACACGCTGCTCACAGCAGTACCTGGGCTGCAGCTGCTGAGATTTAATATCATCTGAGTTTAACTCAGTTTGAAGATTTTGTTTTTTTCATTTAAGGTTAAAAGGTCTTTCACGCTTTGTAATAAATGGTAAAGTAGAGACGGAGGGCTTGATAGATTAAACGTGGTGATGTTTCCCTGGGCTCTGCATCTGAAGACTCTGGGAGTGAGCAGTTAATCCCAGGGACTTTAAAAAAAAAAGTCGTTGAAGTAATAATTTACATGCCATAAAATTCTCCTATTTTTTAATGTACAACTTAATGATTTTTAGTAAATTTACCAAATAATGCAATTGTCACTGTAGTGTAGTGTCCATCACCCCAGTAAGAACAGGGACTCTTGAAATACAATAACCCTTAGACATTTAATTTCGGCATGTAGACTTGACACAACTTACCCAGTTCAGCAAAGAGTAAAAATTACTTGCTCAGAAATGGGTCTGTGTTAGGTATCAAGAAACACAGAGGTAAAAATAAATTACTTAAGAAAAAAGTTTCCCTTCTGTTTCTCACTCAGATTGGCTTAATTTATACTCAAGTTTCTTTTAAAGCAGACACTATCAAGGTTTCTCATGTGCTTGCATGGGTTGGAAAACAAGCTTTTATCATTTCTTACCTGGATGACTGCTGGTACTTCCCTAGGTCTTCCTCACCCTTCAGCGATCCCTCCTCCTCATCCATGCTGCTTGGAGTGATCTCTCAAGTTATATCCCATCACTTCATTCCTCCCTGAGTTCAAGACCTGAGCTGAGCTCAAGAGTTGGATGCTCAACTGACAGCCACTCAGGAGCCCCTGATCATTTCATTCCCGTTTCAAATCCTTCAGAGGGTCTGCACATTGTCTTCCCTTGGTCTGACATGTTCGTCCCCCCGAACACCACCACCACCACCACCACCCTACCGCACACACAGTCCTTTAAGACCTAAATGCCGTTTTCGCTGAGAAACTAGCCCTAATTCCCTTCCTTCTTCAGGTGGTGGTTAGTTCTTTATTGAATACTCTGCATTTATTTTTCTTAAGACTCGTTTCTGCCACAGTGGATTGAAATTACTAGGCTGTTTTCAGTGCCTGGATGGTGCTTAGATATGTTATTGTCTTAGTAGAACTCTAATTGCCAGGAAAGCCTGCCCAGCTTGGGAGGTTTTCAACGAGTAACCCTGGCATGTGGGGGCCTTTGCTGTGCAAGCTGGGTGTGGTAACCGGAGGAGTGGCTCCTGGAGGAACTGAATCTTGATGGTTTGGAGTAGTCAGTTCCGGCATTGGTTCCTTCCCCTCTGTATTGCACTGAGCTGGGAAACCACTGAAGTCACATGCTCAGCAGAACTCGTTCAACTTGTTTCCTCCTCACAGACCCCTAATTCACATTCCCACCCTGATTCTTTTCTGCCAGTGCGTGCTCGAGGTCTGGGCTTGTTTCAAGGCTTACCGCACCAAGAGTTTTCTGAATACTGATTTCTTTGTCTTGCTGAGTGGTGGAATGGGTAGGGCCAAATATAGTCCCTTCGACAAATGTTATCGGAAGGACAAGGTAGGCAGGTATTAGGCAGGTTACTGGGTGTCACACTCTAGGAGGTTTATTTCTGGGATCTAGCTCTTTCACGCACGTACTCCTGTGTATGTAACACCGGTACACAGTTCCCATTACTTAGAGCCTGTTGCTGTGTGTTTGCATACAGTATCTCAGTTAATCTTCACAACAGTCCTAGGGTGTTTTTAGGGACAGGAAACTGAAGCTTAAGTTAGTTAGATAAGTTGCCATTCTTACTTCCTTCCCTCATTCATTACTCAGGGAAGAAGTGGGTCTGCTCCTTTCCATAGCTTGCTGCCCCCTGTGTTCTTCAGAACGTTGCCTTCTTCCTTGGCCCTTTATTTCTTGTGTCTTCAGTCCCCTCAGCACTGGTTCCTTTCTTGCAGCCTGAAATTAAGTGCCTCTTCCTGAGTCATAAAAAGGGAGAGGTGCCTTCCCAGGACATGCCACCATCTCAGACCAACACTTTCTCCATTCCTCCAATTTCTCTTCCCTTCTTAAACTTCCTGAAAAGGAAGTCTACCTTGGCTGTTTCTAGTTCCCTGCTTCTACTTGCTTTTCTAGTTGTAATCTCCCTCTCCCTGCTCACCACTCCTACTAAGATCCCCCTTATTCGGATCACAGAAAGCCGCCTTCCGTGTTTGCTGCGTCCTTTCCCCTTTGCCATCCACCTCTCTGTAGCATCGAAGTTGGTGACCTCTCCCAGGTTCCTGAAAAGTTTTCCTTCCTTGCTTGCCATCATGTGATTCTCTCATGGTTCTCATTTTACCACAGCGGTCACTATTCTTTGTAATACTCACCACTTAAGTGTTGGTGTTCTCTGAGGCACAGTCTTGACCATTTTTTAAAAAAAATTATTTAAGTCACCTCTGCACCCAGTGTGGGGCTCGAACTCACAACCCTGAGATCAAGAGTCACACGCTCCTCCGACTGAGCCAGCCAGGTGTCCACGGTCATATTTTATTTTGCTCTACAGTCTGTTTCTCGGGTGAGCTCATCCATCCCCATGGTGCCACTCTTCACGGCTGGGTCTCCAGCCGGCCTCTCTCCTGAGTTTTCCAGACTTGTGTTTCCACTGTTTGCAGGATGTCACCACCTGATGTCCCGTTCATGTTTCAAGCTGAACACGGTTTCCGGCATGAATTTATCATTCTGGCCTGCTTCTGCTGGTGGCCCCCGCCTCGTTGCCTGGCATCCTCTTTCATTTAGTCATCCGTGCCACAAGTCACCACATCATCTTTTAAAATAAAACAACCTTTTGCCTTTTATAGAAGTTTCTGAAAGTTTACTAAACATGGTACATGTTGCCAGATTTTCTTCTGGAACAGTGTGAGAATGTGGGGTTTCCCCACATATTGGACAATAATAAGTTGCTATTGTTCCTTTTTATCTTTTCCAGTCGGATAGCCAAATAATGGTGTTATTGTTACTTTAATTTGCATGTCTTTGCTTAATAGTGAGATTAAGAATTTTTCGTATAATTATGGCCATTTACTTTGTGAGTTGCCTGTTTGTTTCTAGTCCATTTTTCTAGGGAAGTACTTGTCATTTTATTTATTTCAAGCATTTAAAATGTGTATATATATATAAAGATTATAGGAGATTAATTTCTTGTTATGTGTTGCAAATTTTCCCTCCAGTTTTTTTCTTTCAAAACTATTTTAATTGCCTTATAGAAGTTTAACTGCTTTTTATGTAGCCAATTTCTTTCCTTTCCTTTCCTTTCCTTTCCTTTCCTTTCCTTTCCTTTCCTTTCCTTTCCTTTCCTTTCCTTTTTTTTTTTCTGTGAAACCCAACACAGGGCTTAAACCCAGGACCGTGAGCTTAAGACCTGAGCTGAGATCCAGAGACGGTCCCTTAACTGACTGAGCCACTCAGGTGCCCTTCCCTCTTTCTTTATATCTGCTGCCATAATTTTGTTTGAAATGGCTTTTCCCATTTCAGGATTGTAGAACCATTCATCTGGGTTTTTTTCCCCCTCCTTTTATCTTATTCTTTAAAATCTCTAATCCATTTTTTTTTAAGATTTTTTATTTATTTATTCGACAGAGATAGAGACAGCCAGCGAGAGAGGGAACACAAGCAGGGGGAGTGGGAGAGGAAGAAGCAGGCTCCTAGTGGAGGAGCCTGATGTGGGGCTCGATCCCATAATGCCGGGATCACGCCCTGAGCCGAAGGCAGACGCCCAGCCGCTGTGCCACCCAGGCGCCCCTCTAATCCATTTTTTAAATTTAAATTTAAAATTTTTAAAGTAAACTCTGCCCCCAGCATTGGGCTCGAACACATAACTCTGAGATCAAGAGTTGCACGCTCCACTCACTGAGCCGGCCAGGCACCCCTCTAATCCATTTGATGTTCAATGTCAGTAGCAAGATGTAAAGTCAGAAGCTAACTTTGCTTTTTTTTTTTCCTTTTTCTTTTCCAGTTATCTGTAAAGCCCTTGTCTCCCCCTTCTAGCTCTTACTTCCAGCTGCTTAACCAACTGTCAAGTGGAGTCAGTTTTTCCTTTGTAATTACTCATCAGTTTTCTTTCTCTTCCCACCATTGCCCTCTTCAAAGACCTTACTTGGATTCCTCTGACCAACCCACTCTTCTATTCAAAAACTTCGGTGGTTCCCACTGCCTGTGAATTAAAATGCTAATGCTCCAGATACATGTCTGCCTACTCTCTGCTTCAGTGATTCATCATTCCCCAAATACACCATTTGTTGTCAGGTCCCCCCCCCCTTTTAAGTGATTTCAGCACCCAACAGGGGGCTTGAACTTTCAACCCCCAGATCAAGAGTCATACGCTCTACCAACTAAGCCAGCCAGGCACTCCTGTTTTTGTGCCTTTTTGCCCTTCATTTATGCTTTGTCTTAAATTATCATCCCCTGTCGTAGCTAGTTGTATAAGCATCTCTGTTCCAGGGGATGATCTCCTTGAAGGTGGGAACGGGCATTTAGCACATTTCATGCTGCTGATAGCTGTTGCATGGTGTAGTCCATTAGAAACGTATCCTGGGGCGTCTGGGTGGGTCAGTCCGTTGAGCAGCCGACTTTTGATCTGGGCTCAGGTCATGATCCCAGAGTCCTAGGATCGAGCCCCATGTTGGGCTCTCTGCTCAGTGGAGAGCCTGCTTCTCTCCCTCTGCCTGCCACTCCCTGTGCTTATGCTTGCACTCCCTCTCAAATCAATAAAATCTTAAAATAAATAAATAAAATCTTTAAAAAAAAAAAAGGGTGTCCTGAATGGATGTGTAGCTGTCGGAGTGGATAGGTATTTTTTTGCAAGTTGATTTAAGGGGCGCCTGGGTGGCTCAGTTGGTTAAGCCTCTGCCTTCTGCTCAGGTCATGATCCCGGGGTCCTGGGATGGAGCCCTGAGCTGGGCATCCCAGCTCAACAGGGAGCCTGCTTCTCCCTCTCCTCCCCGCTTATGCTCTCTTACTATCTCTGTCTCTGTCTCTCAAATAAATAAAATCTTTTTTTTTTAAAGTTGATTTAAAATATGTGTAAAACAAAGGTCCATAAAAATAGGCTAAATGTGAGAGGTAGATAAGAATTACTTATAAGAATTGTGATGTATTTATATTAAAAACAAACTTTTATCTAAGCACTCATTTTTCACCCTGTGTCCATGTCACCAGTGTTTAGTGTTCAACGTGCTTCTCTCTTGGTGCTTGATAAAGGGAAGTTTGTTGATGAGGTTGTGGACTGTGGTGCGGGCGGTTTCAGGAAGCCCGGCTTCGGAACTTGAGGTCTTGTTAGTGAGTGTTTGGAGGTGGTAGCTATTATAGTTCTTGAAGGAGGCAATATATTGTAACAATAGAGTTTGGGTCTTAGAATCACACCAACTTGGTGTGTGCCAGTCACCTGCTGGGTAATCTTGGATGGGTCACTTTTAGGAGCCCATAGTTTCCTTGTCCCTAAAATAAAAACAGTAATACCACTTAATGAGGTTTTTGCAAGGATCAGGTGAGATAATGCATGCAAAGTATTTAGCTTTATATCAGCCATGTGACGTTAGAGAGTCTTTTTTCATGTTACTTATTTTGAAAATGAGCCTTTTATTTTTATTTTTTTAAGCGGGGGCGGGGGGAGGGCCAGAGGGAGAGGGAAAGAGAGAGAGAATCTTAAGCTGGGCGTGGAGCCTAATGCGGGGCTTGATCTCACAACCCTAAGATCATGACCTGAGTCGAAATCAAGGGTTCGATGCTTAACTGAGCCACCCAGGAGCCCTGAAAACGAACCATTTAGATACTGCTGTATTCATGTTTAGTAGTTATGTTTAAGATCTGAAGCCACTTTTTAAATTTTTTAGATAATTTTCATGTGACTTAGACTTCTAAAGCAGTTCTAGTGTTAACTTGAGGAGGAGAAAATGTTGAAAGTTTATATCCCTTGTTGTGAGAGGAGGGACTAGGAATGCTACTCTCCATTTTCTTCAAACTCTGTGTGAGAGAGAAGAAATGTAAGGGTTTTGTCACTGAGTTCTGTTTGTGGCCACAGCTGAAGAGTCCTGATCACAGGTAATGTGTGCTGATGTTACCACGTGGTATGATATTCTCAGAACTTTTTAAAAAAAATGACTTATCTGGTAAAACATTTGTACTTGTAGAAATACTTGTACTTGAAGAAAAATTTAACCCCCCCCCCCCAGTGTTGCCAAAGTGATTTTCGGAAACAGATCTCATCAGGTTATTCCCCTCTTAAAATCCTTCAGTGTGCCCCACGACTAGGATGGTTATTTCTTCCTCATGGAGGCCTTCCCTGCCCTGGCCAGTTGGTAAACCCCTCTTCATTCTTTTCAAGCCCATTAATATTTGTGGATGTGTGGAGCTGGGAGAGTTAAGATTTTGGGTAGCAGAGTTAGGATTCCCGAAGATGCTGACATTAGGGACAATGGGCTGAACGGAACATGAGGAAATATGGAGATGAGCGCGGGTAGTGGTTCTAATACGGAATTGTAGAGATAGGAGTCAGCAGCAGCGGATTTGCAAAAAACTGTTGATTGGAAAAATGTAATAAAAATGATTTACTCTGAGGCTTTGTTTGTGGTTATGGCGTGCTTCAGAATGAAGAGGGCGATCGTCCCGTTCCATTCCAGGCTAGATACCTGGAACACGGTGTTCATCTGTGAGTGAGGGTGATGTGGGGGGCCCAGGGGCCCTGCCTGCCGTCTGAGCGCTCGCTCCGTTGCAGGCACTGTTCTTAACGCTTTATTTGTATCATGTCTTGTAATCCTCACACCCGTCCTTCCAGGTCGGTGCTATTATTATTCCCTTCTTGTGAAGAGTGCTTGAAGAACTGTCACCATTTCACGGACAGAGGAGCTGGCATGTGCCTCATCATCTGAGGGCAGCGGAGGAAAAGCACAGATTTGTTCCGTACTGAGCCACCACACACATGGCAGCACCATGCTTTATATGCAGTCTTTTTTTTTTTTTTAAGATTTTATTTTTAAGTAATCTTTACACCCAGTGTGGGGCTCAAACTCACAACCCCAAGATGAAGCGTCACATGCTCTGCCAACGGGGCCAGCCAGTCACCACCCCTCTCCTTTTCTTTCGTTTTATTTATTTATTCGAGAGAGAGAGAGAAGGCAGAGCAGAGGGAGAGGGACAAGCAGACTCTGTGGCAAGCGTGGAACTGATATGGGGCTCCATCCCATGACCCTGAGGTCATGACCTGAGCTGAAATCAAGGGTCAGACGCTTAACCAACTTAGCCGCCCAGTCTTATTTAATCTTCAGTGAGGGACCTACCTGGAAAGTATTGTTATTCTCTTTTAACAAATGAAGAAACTAGTTAAGTGACTATCTTGATAAGGGACAGGTTATAAATCCAGGTGTCTCTCTCTCTCTCTTTTTAAGTTTTATTTATTTATTTTAGAGAGCGCAAGCAGGGGAAGGGGCAGAGAGAGGGAGACAAGTAGACTCCCCACTGAGCGGGAGCCTGATGCGAGGCTTAATCCCAGGACCCTGAGATCATGACTGAGTCAGAACCAAGGGTTGGATGCCCAACTGACTAAGCCACCCAGGGGCCCCTAAATCCAGGTTTCTTAAAGTCCTTGGCCAGCACAGGCCACTATAGATAGATAGATAGATAGATAGATAGATAGATAGATAGATAGATAGATATAGAGATATATTTTTTTAATTCAGTATAGTACATCATTAGTTTCAGATGTGGAGTTCAGTTACTCATCAGTTGCCTATAACACCAGTGCTCATCATGGCCACGTTATATTTGTAATTCCGTATGCTGTCGTGTTTCACAAGGCAGCTTAGGGTGCCAGAGGTAAACTGGTGCTGGCTTAATAAAATTTCTGGCTGCTAGAATCAAGAAATGAAATGAGTTAACTTGAATGTTTGGTTCCATGTCCTCAGCAGCAGTCACGCTCAGCCAGTGGCATGATTTGGCTGAGAGGCTTTGAAAGCATTCAGGCATGAAAGTGGGGAAGTGGGTGGGAGGTGGAGGGAGTGGAGGAGTCGGGGTAGAGGAGCAGATCTTTAATAGAGTTTTCTGCCCGAGGGTTTCTGTGATTATCGTGAGAGTGATAAACATAAGACTTGGCAAAAAGTTGTGTTGGCCGTTGATTTTTCTTTCATACGTAGGTTTATTTACTTTTTTTTAAAAGGTTTTATTTCTTTATTTGAGAGACAGAGTGAGCGATCGAGAGAGAGAGAGAGAGAGAGAGAGAGAGCGAGCAAGCGTGCGTCCTCAAGCTGGGGGAGGGGCAGAGGAGGGGAGGGAGACGCAGACTCCCCGCTGAGCAGGGAGCCCAAAACCGTGGACTCCTCCATCCCAGGACCCCAGGATCATGACCTAAGTCTAAGGCAGGTGCTCAACTGACTGGACCACCCAGGCGCCCCAGGTTTATTTACTTTTTAATTTTAGCTTTATTGTGGTATAATTAACGTATAAAAGTGTAAGCTATTTTTTAGTGTACCAAAAAAATAAAGTATACACTGTGGTGATTTGTTATACATATACATTATGAAAGGTTTAGGTTTTGTTTTGTTTTTGTGAGAACATTCAAGTTCTACTCTCTTGGCGAATTAAACTTCTGCAAACATTGTGATCAACAGTAGTCACTGTGTGTTACATTACAGCCTCAGACCTTACTCTCTTACAGCTGAAAGTTTGTACCCTTTTGCCAACCTCTCCCTATTTCCTTTACCCCTTAGCCCATGGCAGCTACTTTTCGACTGTGTTTCTGAGTTTTGTTTTGTTTTTTTAGATTTCATATATAAGCAATACCATGAAGTATAATGGCCACAGGTTCATCTGTGTTGTCACAAATGGCAGGATTTCCTTCTTTCTCATGGCTGAATAATAGGCCAGTGTGTGTGCGCACGCACGTGTGTCGCATCTTCTGTATCCATTCATCTATTGATGGGCACTTACCTTGTTTCCTTGTCTTGACTATTGTGAATAATGCTGCAGTGAACATGGGAGTGCAGACGTCTCTTTGACAGCCTGCTTTCATTTCCTTTGTGTACCCAGAATTGGGGATTGCTGGATCATATGCAGTCCTATTTTTAATTTTTTAAGGAGCCTCCACATTTCTCCTTAGTGGCTGCACCAGTTTGCAATCCACCAGTAGTGCACACAGGGTCTCTTCTCCTTTTGATGATGGCTGTTCTAGTAAGTGTGAGGTGATGTCTCATCGAGGTTTTGATTTGCATTTCCCTCACGATTAGCACCTTTTGTATGTCTTCTTTGGAAAAATGTCTATTCAGTTCCTCTGCCCATTTGTAAATTGGATTGTTTGTTTTTTTGCTGTTGAGTTATATGAATTCTTTATGTATTTTGGATATTAACCTTTTATCGGATACATGATTTGCAGATACTTTCTTCCATTTCTTAGGTTACCTTTTCCTTTTGTTGATGGTTTCCTTTCCCTGTGCAGAAGCTTTTAAGTTTGGCGTAGTTCCACTTCTGTTTATTTTTGCTTTTGATGCCTTTGTTTCTGGTGTCAAATCCAAAAATACCATTGCCAAGACTGATGTTAAGGAGCTTACCTCCAATATTTTCTTCTAGGAGTGTATAGTTTCAGGTCTTACGTTCAAGTCTGTAATCCATTTTAAGTTGATTTTTGTGTATGGTGTAAGGTAGGGATCTATTCATAGATTTATTTAAAAATGTATTTAAAAAGCAAGGGGCACCTGGCTGGCTCATTTGATAGAGTATGTGACTTGATCTCAGGGTTGATCTCAGGTTGAGCCCCACGTTGGGATTACTTAGAAATAAAATCTTAAAAAAGAGATTACTTAGAAATAAAATCTTAAAAAAATAAAATGTATTTATAAAGCTAAATTAAATGCTTACGTTTTATACGAAAGCTTTGTGTCTGAGTTGAAAATCAGTGTGGACTTAAAGTTAAATATTTAAAACCCTATTTAGTGGACAGAATGTGGAGAGATATTAAGACTTCTTCCTGTATGGGGTATCTGACACTTTGCCCTGTTTATTCCGCCTGTGGGGCTCAGCCCTGTTAGGTTTTTGGAGTGACGTGGTAAGAGCAACTGTGGTCTAGTGAGGAGGATTCTTTTTTTTTTTTTTTTTAAGATTTTATTTATTTATTTGACAGAGAGAGAGACAGCCAGCGAGAGAGGGAACACAGGCAGAGGGAGTGGGAGGGGAAGAAGCAGGCTCCCAGCAGAGGAGCCTGATATGGGGCTTGATCCCAGGACTCTGGGATCACATCCTGAGCTGAAGGCAGACGCTTAACGAGTGAGCCACCCAGGCGCCCCGTGAGGAGGATTCTTAACTAGGAATCAGGGTCCTGTTCTTCAGCCTTTGCCACTCGCTAGGGGTTGACCTTGGACAGATAGACCTTATACTTGTGAAATGAGGGAGTTGTACGAGTAGGTATAGCCTTTGGGTAGCTTTTGAACAATAAAAAAAGTTTCTTTAATGTTTATAATTTTTTTATTTTGGAGTTACCCATCTAAGGTCCTTTCCTTAGGAATTAATTCTAAATACAGCAGAACATTGTGCACAAAGGTGTTCCTTGCAGTATTATTTAATAGTCGAAACTATTTGGAAGTGACATAAGGGTCAACATAGGTGGCCAATTAAGCACTTGGTAGAATTTTTGTGTAACTTAGTCTTCAGAAATTATATAGTAACATAGAAAATATTCATAAAACATTGAGAAATGTCTAATAATTTTCTCTAATGAATATGAATTATTATATTTTAAAAAAGGCATTTGCTCTAGAAGTTTTTTAAGTTCCTGCCTATTATCTTGTGATTCATGGTTTAGGGGCAGAGGGGGAAATCTCAGATGCGCTGTAGAGGACAGAAAGGAGGGTTTGTTGTATCTTCTTGGGATTATAGTAGAATCTAGACTTCTGCAAATATTAAAAATTAGAGTAACATAGAACCCTACTTAGTGCTCTTAATTTTTCAAAGTAATTTGGTCCTGATTTAATGTATTTTATTTTATTTTTTTAACTTATTCTTATAAACGAGCCAGGTGATACTCTGTTGTGAGACAGAGGTCACCACGCCATGTGTGGTAATTTGGAGGTCAGCTTTGGGTTTGGGGCAGCTGAGAGACACTTCTGTATTTTGCCTGTTTATTCTAGCTCTCCCTTACCCCTTTTCATCAGATCACAATTGGCTCTTCTTCTGGCCTGACATTTCGGTGATGTGCAAAGTATTCTGTTCCATTATACAAAACTTCTAAGTCTAGCTATTAATCGGACTGTTTTATAGCAGTTTGCCTAGGGAAGGCGAGGATAAAGGCTTGTGGGAGATGTCGCCGTGGTCCCTCCTTTTACTTTGATTTTGACGTAGTGACTCAGAGGAGAATGAAACGCCCTTGGTAGCTAGCTGGGATTCAAGGCAAGAGCATGCACTGTGCTGTTTATCCATAGTCTTCCCTATGTGTTTACCTTGTTTCGAGGAGAAGAGAAGTACGTTTTTCCTCATTACATGGCAAAGGGCTGTTTTTGGCTTAGACTGCAGTTGTTCTATGTTTGTTTCTGTTAATGAGAACACAAGTTAGACTGTCCCCTGAGAGCTGGGGTTGCCAGGAGCTGTTTGCCATATCCTTTTTAGCAATAAAATATTGGAGGGCTGATTATAGGACATGTATCCTTGGACTACAACTGTTTTTTTCCATACCAGCGGCCCACATTCTTTTCCAAATTGCCCTCTCGTCTTTGGGCTCTTGGATTTTGTAGCTCTTACCAATTGGTATCTAATTTAACTACTATGGCAACTCTTCTGGAAAACTTATTTGTCATCCCCCGCACCCCCCCCCCCCCCCCCCGCTGCCTTAACATTTAAGTTCTGCGACCTGAAGGAAAAGCCAGAGGTGAAAACTTTTTATCATTGGGTATAGGGAATGATGAGAAAATTCTCTGGCCCATGCGTGCACCCAGCCAGTATTTACTTAGTACATACTACGACTATTTATAGAACCTGAGAAACAGGGGAATTGTTCCTTTTCCTTACGATTTTGTAAAAATTCTGAGTAGTAACCTCAGTTTGGAAAGTTAGAATTAATACAGGAAAGTCAATTCTGAATTATAAAAGTAACAATTTATAGAAGTATCATAAATTTAAGGTCTGTTGTATGTCCTTCAAGCAATTTTATTAATAAAAGGATTACATAAAAATGCATATGGGGATACCTGGGTGGCTCATTCGGTGAAGCGTCTGCCTTTGGCTCAGCTCATGATCTCAGGGTCCTGAGATGAGCCCCGCATCAGCCTCCCTGCTCAGTGGGGAATCTGCTTCTCCCTCTCCCTCTGCCTCTCTGCACCCGCCGCCCCACTCTTGTTCTCTCTCTTTCTCAGATAAATAAATATAATCTTTAAAAAAAACAAACCATTGCCTTAAATGATTTTTAGTTACCTACATTTCTGTTGGTAGAAAATATATGCAGATGTGCGTTGTTTTATCTTGAGCCTCCCTGAAATCTCTTGAGAGATGTTCTAGGGGGGAAATACAGTTTCCTTCCCCACCTGAAAAACACGCATTTATTCTTACTGCTTCCATTAGCAATTTCCTTCCGTATTTTAGCTGAGACAATTGACTATTCATGTAACCCCCAAATAGCCTTAAAATCTGAACCTAGAAATTCTCTGTGGATTCTGAAACTGGAAGAGAACATCAATACATTTAAATTTTCGAACAGTTGAAGTGCTGGCTTCAGTTACAAATGGCTTTTCTTAGGGGTTCTGCAGGAGTAACTTAGGGTTAGGGCCCCAGGTTTCTGGGCAGTTGGAGCCTGGGAGCAAACTGGCCCTGCTGCCGCAAAAGAAACCAGGGTAGAGAAGAAGGTGGCCTTGATGCTTGGGAGTTTTCCTAAGTTCCTTGCCTCTGAGATCTGACTGGATCAGGACAAGGATGTGTGTGAAAACGGATGTTAAAAGAGCATCGTTTATGTGGAACTTAAACTCTTCCAAGGAGAATGGAAATGAGGCTCCTTAGGAGGGGATCAGACCTTCCTTCTCTTCTCATATCCTCTCCCCTTTCGTGCAGGTGGATGGAAGCGTGCCTCGGAGAAGACCTGCCTCCCACCACAGAACTGGAGGAGGGGCTGAGGAATGGGGTCTACCTTGCCAAACTAGGAAACTTCTTCTCTCCCAAAGTGGTGTCCTTGAAGAAAATTTACGATCGAGAGCAGACCAGATACAAGGTGAGTCCTTCCTTGCTTGGGGCTTAAATTTCCATAAACTTAGAAGATTAGTGGACTTTATCCTGTGTAAGAGTTTATTGAGAAATATGTGTGAGTGTGTTTGTTCTATCAAAATAAAACACCTGGCAGAGTGGAGAAGATAGTGCAAAGTCAGGTATAGTAGTAAAAGGGGGCTATCTGTATTTTTGATACAGTTCCTGTGATGGTGTATGTCTAGAAATCTTCATGGTCCTTAATGAATTTTTTATTTCTTAGAGGGAGAGGAGGTAACTAGGGGGAGTTACAACTTTAAGTATTGAATGTGTTGGCAAACTGAAAGCAATAGCAATGCAACTTTAGGGGAATAAAAGGCCCCCCTGTGATGTTAAATAAAATTCGAGGTAAATTGGGAGAGCAGTCCAATTTCAGGAAATCAAGGTAAGTGAGAGACTTTGATTCTTGTGGCCCAGGGCCCTGAAAAAGAAAAATCAAGTTGGGATGTTGACAAGGACCAAAATTTGTTCTGGGGGAGCTTTCCTATGAGCAGCTGTTTGGAAAAGGACAAGCGTAAAAGGTAGTGGAAGCTTGCAAAACCAAGAGCAGATGTAAGCAGGGCGACTGTAGGAGTTGGGCCAGAGCTCAGAATGAGCTAAGGATGAAGACAGAATCAAAAGAAGTTTTTATGTTTTGTGTTTTATGTTTATATTCAAAGGACAACAAGGAGGATGTAGGTCCTGAACCAAAATTAACATCCCAAAGAGAAACTTTCCTTTTCTGAAGACAGTTTTGGAGCTGCTCCGTGGAGCACTATGCAGTGTGGGACAGAGCAGCAAGACATTCGTTCATTCATTTAATAAGATTTATTTATTTTTAAGAGAGAGAGCTAGCATGAGCAGGGGGAGGGACAGAGGGAGAGAATCTCAAGCAGACTCCCAATGGACCCCAATGTGGGGCTGCATCCCATGACCCTGGGTCATGACCTGAGCCAAAATCTAGAGTCAGACGGTCAGCTGACTGAGCCACCCAGGCGCCCTGAGCAACAAGACATTTGAGACAGGAGTGGAGACTACGTGGCAGTAGAAACAGTAGTCCTGCCCAGAGAGTAAATCTTTTCTGTAAAATAACAGACCTAGAGGTTTAGAGGGGGATATTTTTGTGTGTAGTATGAAAACCCTGATTAATATAGTTAATGATATCTGTCAGTTTGTGAGTATTTTCTACCTGACAGATACCACCCTGAGTGCTTTATGTGCATTTTCCCATTTCATTGCAACAAACATGTAAAGTAGGTGTTACAGATGACAAAGCTCAAAGAGGGGAAGCCACTTGCTCAGTGTCACCAATAGACAGCCAAGCCAGGGATTGAATCCAGGATAATTGAATTCCAAAGACCGTGTTCTGTAGAGCGCATCATACAGGAAGATTCTCCAGGCGGTTCTCAATGGAAGGGAGCTGAGATGTGGATTTGGCTTTTTAGGATTGGAATGTGAACATAATGCTATAGACCTTCAATTTAAGGGGAACTTGCAAAGTTTCATAAAGAAACTTTCGCAAAGGGAGTCTCTATTTAGTATTTGCTTCAATACTGCCAACAGTGCCTAATTGTCTCTTATTTGTTCTAGGCAACTGGCCTGCACTTTAGACATACTGATAATGTGATTCAGTGGTTGAATGCCATGGATGAGATTGGATTGCCTAAGGTAACTTACGTGATTCAGAGTTCTGGCTTAGATAGGCTGTTTTGGCACATAGTTCTCATTCTGCCTGTAAAATTATTCTCAATTGAATCTTTGATGATTTTCTTTCTTTCTTTTTAAGTACTAAAGATCTCTTTCTTTCTTCTGTTTGTTTTAGAGAATAGTTTTGTTCTTTCTCTTTTATATTCCTCATCCCTGCTTCATCTCACCCTAGAGAAATTCCCTATGATATTGACTTTTACTACATCAAACTGTAGACTTACATTAAAATCCACATGCCATGAAATCCACCTTTTTAAAGTACACAATTCAGTGTTTTTATTTATTCACAAAGTTGTTACGTTAAAATTTGACTTTAGGAAATATAAGGAAATATTTTAGAAGTGTCATTTTCCAGCTGCAGAGTATTCCTCTATCTGTAAGAGAGCGTAATGGGCTATTATTTTATGTTTCAAATTGTAGAGGCAATATGATGGCAATTACTTTTCATATCTTGTTTTGGTGATGGCTGTAGTCCTTCTTGAGGGTGCAGTGGGTGTGCAGGACCTGCAGGCGTACAGTTGAATGGGCTTGGAGTGCGTGTGCGTCCTCCAATGTTCTGCTCAGGAGTTTATTTAGTACCACTCTTGGCAAAATTGCCATCTCTGGCCTCCGCACTGCCCTCCTGCCATCCTGTCTTGAACCCAGAAGGCCATGCTTTATTGTCAACTCTAAGAGGCGTGGACATCTTGTTTGTTTTCCATATCCTTTGACCTAAGAATTCTGCTTATAGGAATTTATCCCTCCCCTCACATCAGACAAGCCCGAAAAGATGGGCACATAAGGGTTTTCAAGCATTGCTTAGAACAGAAGAAATTGATAGCAACCACATGTTCCTTCAGTGGGGACATTAACTGTGCTGCAGCCCGTCGAACACTAGCACAGCCATTAGAAAGGATGATATTAATCTGTACAGACAAAGGAAGTTGTCTGTGAGGTGTTATGTGGGGGGAAAAACCCTAAATGGGCTAGGGTTATGAGAGTTTGTGCTCTGGCTAAGGTGAGGTCACTATTTTTGGGTAAAAGTGAGTATTCTTGGGAACAGTCTGTAAGGAGGTGACAGTTTTCATTGCTGTGTGATGGCATTAAGGGGCAGTTCTTATTTTCTTTATAACTTCCTGTAGAGTCTAAATTTTTGTAACCAAAGAAAGATTGAAAAAAGTGAGATGGGGAGGATCAGAAAGTGGCTAAGACCACTGGGAGATGAAATTTGGGATTTAGCATAGCGTGGAGCTCAGTTTTGCATATCTGTGTTATGAATTGAGTTAAATCCAGAGCCAAGTCTTTGCAGAAGACTAGCCTTTGTCCTCTTTTTTTCAGAGCAAAGTGCTGAAGCTCTCTTCCTCTCGCTGGTAGGTTTGAGAATTAGGGCCGCAAATATCAGGAAACACAGTGTGTGAAGTTCTTAACACCTGCTTGGTCTGTATCTTGTACCTGTTTCTTAAGCAGTATGCCTGATGGGCAGTGATGATTTAACCTCTTTTAAATGGTACTAAGAGCTTTGTTAATATGTGCTATTACTAGTAGTATTGTTACTACAAAATGCTTTTTTAATGATTTAATTTTACTACTTTTCTTGTTTACTGATGGTAGCATATTGTCCTGGACCACAACTGCAACAAGCATAGAATTCCCCAAAGGCTTTCAGGGACAACAGGGCTGTCATGGCTGTCAGCCTTGGAATGTCCATCCTACATGATTTAGGTCCAGAAGACTTGAGTAATGTGGACTAATGATACTTTTCCTAAAAATTGTTGCCCATGATATAATGTATGATATATAATTGATAATACATATATCGTGTTTACAGGGATGTCTTCCCTAATCTCTTACTATGGTACATATAGGCTAATTATAGAAACTTAATTTGGTAAGTTTTTGGTTCTTATCCCTTTTGTCTTTTTATTTATAATTGGTCCTGTTGGCCACCTCTTCTAGGAACTATTTTGTGATTTTGACACTTTGATTTTTTTTTAATTTTATTTTTAAGTAATCTCTACACCCAGCGTGGGGCTCGAATTCACAACTCCAAGATCAAGAGTCACATGCTCTCCCGATTGAGCCAGCCACGCACCCCTTGACTTTGATTTTTAAGTTGTTTTGAACCTGCTCAGCTTCTTCTCCGTCTTATGTGTTCTACCTCCCATATCCTAGTGGTGGGGTTCCTTAAGATGCAGTCCTTACTTTAGCTACATTCTTGTTCTCATGGTTTCAGTTATTTTGAAGACTTTTCTATAAGAGAAACACATTGTCTTCACATGGCTGCCAGACAGTTCTTGTTTTCTATTAGCTAGACTTCCATCTATCTGAAAGTAAACCTTCCTTTTCCCCCAAGTGAACCTCCCCTCCTCTATACTAAATGGTAGCCTGTCCTCATTTCCCCAGTCATCCCGTCTCAGAATCTTGAGGTTACCTTGAACTCCTAAATGCAGTTATGCCCCAAGCCTTCCTCATGTATTTGAAATGTTTCTTTTATCTGTTGAGAGGGGTTATCAGCCTGCCTCCTTAGCTTCAATTTCTCTGCAGTTCAATGTAGCCTGTGTCCTGTCTCCAGTCAGATCTTCCTGAGGCCCTGTTTTTATCCTTGGCTCCAGAGCTAGGACTTCTCTGGGGTCTGCATATCAAGTTCAAACTTGTCTGACTTTCAAGGTCCTCATAATCTGATTGCATCCTACCCTACCCAGCCGTATTTTTCTGTTACTTTCTTTTTTTTTTTTTTAAAGATTTTATTTATTTATTTGACAGAGATAGAGACAGCCAGCGAGAGAGGGAACACAAGCAGGGGGAGTGGGAGAGGAAGAAGCAGGCTCACAGCAGAGGAGCCTGATGTGGGGCTCGATCCCACAATGTCGGGATCACGCCCTGAGCCGAAGGCAGATGCTTAACCGCTGTGCCACACAGGCGCCCCTCTGTTACTTTCTAAACTGTATTCTGCACTGTTTTCGGGAAGGGTGGCTCAATGTGACCGTGATCTTCACGTTTCAGGAGACGATGACGTCTCCATCTTGGAAATGAGCATGCAGAGTTTGAAAAATTATCAAAAAGATGATTCTGTACATCCCATCTCTCGGGGGGATGTTCTTGAGGCAGTTCTTTCTAGTCGAGAGCCGTAGGCATTGCAGAAAAAGCGTGAAAACAAGCAAGATGTGTCTAGGGCTCTAACAGGCACACGGTGCTGCAGGACTCTTCCTACTGCCTTTTACTGCTCATCCAGATTCTTCTGATGGACTCAAAATTCAGTCTTTCACTTCTCCAGACCACTATCACCTCCTTTAGAATGAATTGCGTGATGCCACATCACCATGAAGATAGATCTTGGAATTCAAGGTTATACTCAATCTAAACCTGCTGTGTTCCTATTCAACCTCATTCATTAATTCATTGCATGTAGAACCCCTTCCTTGACCTTGGCTCTAGGCTTGGCATTGAAGATATGGCAGCGAAGTGCGTAGACCTGGTCCCTGCCTTCATGTAGCGTGTAGTCAAGCAGATAATAACACAAGTAATTGATTATTTGTGGCAAGTGCTACCCAGGAGAACCACCGGTCTTCCACATTCCCATACATACCCTCTATTTCATCTGCTTGATCTGTGTATCTTTTCTCTTTTCCCAAGCATGTAACACATTTTTTAAAAAAGGATTTTATTTTTAAGTAATCTCTGTACTAGTGTGGGGCTTGGTCCACAACCTGGAGATCGAGTCGCACACTCCGCCAGCTGATACAGCCAGGCATCCCTGCATATAACACATTTTAATATTTTGTAGGGTTTTTTTTTTTTCGGTGTCTAAATGTAGTAGTTCACACAACTGAAAGCACCTGAGTCAGTGTTCGTTGTTGAGTTATTTTTGAGTCGAGGCGTGATAGACAGTAACCAAGCAGATTGCCGTCCTTCAGCGCTTCCTGCATTTGCCAGTGGTTTAAACTGCACGAGAGCTGGGGGTCATCCGCCCATGTCTGAGTCTGCAGTGAGCACATCACTTTCACATACCTGGTGAAATTTGGTGGGTTAACCTAATAAGGCTTTTCCAACTAGTGCTTTTTATTCTGTTTTATAGCATTTTGTTCCTTGCGTTACTTAGGATGAATTGTCTCTTCCCCCTAATGAAGTTACTTGCTGAATGCCAATAATGTTTTCTAATTGTTTTATTTGTATAATTGGTGATTGGTGAATGATCCAGTAGATTGTTACCTTAATCCGCTTCTTTTATTCTTCCTCAGATTTTTTACCCAGAAACTACAGATATCTATGATCGAAAAAACATGCCAAGATGTATCTACTGTATCCATGCACTCAGGTAATCATATTTTCTTGGTAAAATAAACAGTGTACATAGACACAGAGAACAGATTGCTAAGTTGCCAGAGGTGAGGATTTGGGGGCCAGCAAAATGGGTAAAGGGGGTCAAAAATTATAGACTTCTAGCTATAAAATAACTAAGTCCTGGGGATATAACATACTGCATGGGGATTTTAGTTAATAATGGTGTAGTGTATGCTTGAAAGTTGCTAAGAGAGTAGATCTTAAAAGTTCTCAGCATGTGGCGCCTGGGTGGCTCAGTCAGTTCAGCATCTAGTTCTTGGTTTCAGCTCAGGTCGTGATCTTGAGGGTCCTGGGATCGAGCCCTGCATCAGGTTCCCCACTCGGGGGGTGGGGGGCATCTGCTTCTCTTCTCTCTCTCCCTCTGTCCCTCCCCCCACCCCGCTCAAGCACACACACTCTCTCTCTCTCTCTCTCTCTCAATTAAATAAATATATCTTTAAAAAAATTTCTCAGCATAGGGAAAGAATCTGTAACTCTGTGGTGGTGGATGTTAGTGAGACTTAGGTGACCATTTTGCAATATATACATATATTGAATTATGTTGTCCCCCTGAAACTAGTGTAATGTTATATGTCAGTTCTATCTCAATTTAAAAAAGCAGTTTAGGAATAATACCTGAATTGAATGTATAGCTTTTTGTCCATGATTTAATGAAAAAGTTTTTGTATTAGCTTCAGGATTTCCAAATAGAATAGGATACTGTTGTCTTAACAAAATGGTGAGAACCAGCTGTGTTTTTCTAGGGAGTAGGGAGAAGGGATTTATTTATCCCCATAATAGCAGATAATTTGGCTCTGAAAACATAGTATAGTCTTTCATTGTTGATCTAGTGTTTCTGTGAACTGTGCATTTCAGCCAGGATGCAGTTCCTTTCTTTTTAATTAAAATCTCATTAAAAATTACAAAAAGTATTTACATTTCAAAATTTTCCCTGTTTACTGTTTTGTCACAAGCCAGTAGCTGAATTACAAATACATTTACCATGTCGTAATACTTTAGTAGTATAATTAAACTTTATCAACATTTTCAAATAATGTCAGCAACTATCAAATAGTTGATTTTTAATTTATTTACTTTTCTAGGTCCTCACCAAGCCATTTATTTGTTAAGTAATGGTTATGCCAAACAAATATGACAAATAGGAACTGAAACAAAGTATAATTTTTTCATAATTTCATAGTAAATTTTGAAGATGGCTAAATTTCAGGCCCTTGGCTCTTAGAATCAGCAAAGTACTGTATTGGGAGGAAGAGGCGATGTGTGTGGAGGGAGGGTGGAGTTTGGGAGATGTGATAGCGCCATACCAGAATGGTGCAAATCCATAGGGCTAAACGAGAAGGTGGCAGAAGTGAACGGGATATCCGGGTGGGGTTTCTTTGCTCGGGCTGCCCATTTTATAAGGCATCCTGTATGTGTGCTTAATAAATGTTCATCATGTATACGAATATATGTATCATACTGACCCGTGAGAACCCTGTTGTCTGCAGTTTGATTGAACATGTGCCAGACCCTTCGGATCCCTGGAACCCGTGTGAAACCCACAAAAGAAAGCATGTAGCCGAGGACTAGTGCACAGCCACACTCCCGTGCCTTTGGTTATTCTGTTTTTGCTGCCTGAATGCCCTTTTACCCCCTAGTTCAATGCGTGTTCTCCAGCTGCTACTGTGGAATGCCAGGTTCATGGATGCCTTCTTTTACTTTTTCTCCCTCAGACAGAATTAGCTCCTTCCTGTCTTTGTGCTGTTCGAGTATTGGCACATACCTCTTACTTCAAGTGTAAGGTTTTTACATCCTACTCTGGTGATTAGTTCTTGCTGCTTGCTTTCTGTGGACGCCTTGGGGGCAAGACCGATTTCTGTTTATCTTTGTGTCTCTAGTACTTAGATGCCCAAGCACATAGTAGGTGGTCAATAAATGTTTGTGTCAGAATCATACTTTGTAACCAATCTTTCTTCCCATTCTCTAGCTCAAGGGGATATTTTCTGCCCTGTAAATGAAAAAAGGAAATGGTACCTTCTTTTATCAAATGACTTTTCATGTTTGTCTCAGTGTATCCAGTCAGGTTTTAATTCAGTTCCCACCTTCTTGGTGGAGTTCTGTGATTTCCATTGACTCCAGCTCATTCCTTTGTCTAAACTCTTTGTTTCTTAGTTCTATTGTTTCTTTTATAAGTTTACTGTCTTTCTCTCTATTACATTATTAGCATCTTAGGGACAGAGGTCATGCCTTACATTTCTTTTTTTTCCCTCCAAAGTACATGGCATAACACTGGACAAACAAGAGCAACATCAGAATTTTTAAAAAATATTTAGGAGTGGGTGGTATCTCTGGGAATGTTCAGATTGTAGCAATTTCAAATATATGTGTCTGAGCCAAAATCAGATTAATTCTGAGTATTATGATTGGCTCACTGTTACAGTGAGGCCTGTCTGTGTTGATAACCTTGTGAAGGTTGTATCTACAATGGATATCTGAACTTGGCAGGCAAGAGGCCGAGCTGGCAGAACTCCTCTCTGTGCGTTCTGCAGCCATGGCTCTCTGCAATGTAACCTGGGTCCCAGGCCCCCAGTTCTCACTCAGAGATGAAGAATTAACTGTGCCTTTCTCAGAATCGGAAAGGGAGGAAGTCTGCTATTGTTACTCATTTCTCTTCAATATGCAACCCGTGCTTAGAAATTATATACAGAGCCGTGTGTTCTGGTTGGTGATTTATGATTTCTTTCCTCCCTGGAGTGTTTTTCCTGAAGGGTTGGCTGCCCTTGATACGTAGGCCGTTTATACTTGCTTGGAGCCTCTTCTTTACCGTGTAGTACAACAGTGTTCGAGGCAGGCTCCTCACTTCACGGTGTGGGGTGAGGTACCTTCTCCCTTTTGGATTTGCAGTAGCAGAAAAGCATTATCTTCCTGTTTTCTCCGTTCCTGGCTTTTTTTCTTTCTTTTTTTTCTTTTTCCTTCTTTTTCTTTTTCTTAAAGTCTTGACTGGCATTACTCCAGAGATAGTCACCATGTTTAGTCCTGCTAAATTACTTTCTGGATTACACTCCACCCTCAGATAAGACCCCAAATCTTTTTTTTTTTTTTAACTAATTATTTTATTAGAGAGAGGGAGAGCATACCAGGGGTGCTGCAGAGGGAGAGGGAGAAGCGGACTCCCACTGAGTAGGGAGCCCGACGTGGGCCTCGATCCCAGAACCCTGGGATCATGACCTGAGCTGAAGGCAGACGCTTAACTGACTGAGCCACCTGGGTGCCCAAAGACCCCAATTCTTTATTATTTCATATATATTTGTATACTTTATTTCCATTTCCTCTGATGTTTTATCTTTATAAGAACTGATTTGGGGGTTAAATTGGCCCATAATCCTATATCCTAAATTCAGAAGAAATGTAAAAGCTGAAAATTATATTTAAGTTTGGTTCCAACTCATTTGTTGGCAAAGTCTGATCAGAATTAATTGAAGTTATTTAGGATATTTGTCTACTTACTGTGATTATGTGTATGTTTCTCTGCAGAAAAATAATGTATTCGTTTAGAGGTGCTGTCTCAAGTCTTGCTGGCATGTTTTATAATACTGTATATACTTAAGTAAACAGACATTATATAATACTGTATATACTGTAAAACCTTTCTAATATCTGAGAAATCCTAAATTCATATCTGGCCCAAAGAATTTAGATCAGGGATTGTGGGCTGTACTAGATTCTAGATTCTGTTTCCTAAGCAGCTGCTGCATTTGTGTTTAGAGCCTTTATTAAACAGTCTTTGAGATCAGCGGAGTGATTTCTTCGAGGTTACCCTGCAGGCAGCAAAGATAATAGGAATCCACAGCCTCCTTTTCCCCATTGCTATAAAGTACAGCTTCAGTAGGAAAAAAGAAAAGAAAAATGTAGCTAAGCTCAATCGGAGGCTGACTGTTGTAGGCACCTAACAGTTACTTGTAAAAGTCGTTGAGGGAGAACAGGAGCAAAGATTGGAAAGGGGTGTTTACTGGTAGGATTGAAAGCTTAAGCTTTGAGGTGGAGTACTCTCGGTTCTGGGTGGCCATTATGGTTATATTCGTAACTCCAGCATGTCCTTAAAATATTCTCGATAATTAAATGAGATAAAAGAAAGACGGTGCCAAGTCTTAGATTCTCCTCTCTTTTATTCATAGCAGCTAGTGGTACCGTCACAACTTAAATTTACTATTGAAAGACCTTAAAAGCGAACTCACTCTTCTTGGGCTTGTAAAGGTGACATTCTTGAAATTTCCTAAAGTGTGGCAGCCACTTTTTCTAAGTAGAAATAAGAGAGGAAGAAATTCCTGAAGAAAAGTATTTGTACTACTTTGGAATGCAGGTGGGACATATGTGGGAGAAGTAATGTATGCAATGGGGACAAATTACAGATACAGAATGTTACTGGCTATTTTGCTTTGGAAAATTTGTTGAATAGATTTAAAATCTTTTGTGAGAGGAACTTTATATAGTTCCATTTTGAGCATTTTACTCTAAAAAAACAATCATATACATATGATTCATACTTATGCTTATCTAAGAAAATAATTAGCTACTCTGAATGTATAAATTCGAAAGTATTTTCAGAATACTTGACTTTTTTTAGATTATACATTTGTGTTTATTATATACAGTTTAAATTCTGATCATTCTGTGAATGTAATATACATGATCCATATTTGTGTTTAGATAAAACTGAGGTTTATAGATTATTTGCAAAAACTGTAGGTCACTCTGTTGAGTTTCTGTGATCTGTTTCTGAGGCATGTTTTATTTTTTCCCTATTGCTAGGCTGTCATTGTCTTGCTCATGTCCATCCCTGTCAAGTACACTTCTAATTTGTTGATTCGGATCTGCTAGGTCCTTAGAATCCAGTTAAGCTAATTCAGGCTTATAGACATTTACTTATCCATCTATCCATCTGTGAAATGTTAATATTTATTAATATATGCCAGGTTCTGGGTAGACATTGGTGAACAAGACTTTTGTTATTCCTGCCTTCATGGGATTCAAAGTTGAATAGATTTCCGTTTTTATTAAAACAGTAAAGATAATATAATGTTTATTTAAAACTCATAAATTACCTGAAACTTTTCCATCAGTAATATGAATTCAGTTTAAATAAGACTTTTTATTTTGGTCATTTTCATGACGCTTTTATAAATAGCCAGTGCTTTTTGCATTGCATTATGTGACTTATTGTAAAACTAAGAAAAGGTTGTGAGATAATGTACGGTAACCGCAAAGGGGAATATGGTAGCATGCAGGGGTATGTTCAGGGTGTTTGTTCTTCATGCTGACTCTCCCCTTTAATCTGAGAACCCCAGCTGGGTGCAGCTGGGAGGCCTAACTCTTTTGCATATCGTATCTTCTAGTTTGTACCTGTTCAAACTGGGCCTGGCTCCTCAGATTCAAGACCTATATGGAAAGGTTGACTTCACAGGTAAGGAGTTACAAACTTGGCAGGAAATGCTTGATTTATGTGGAAATAGCCTGGAGAGTCAACAATACCAATCTTAAAGACATAGGGCTTTAAAAACACTCTGGCAACAGAGATCAAAGAAGTGTAAGTAACTTGCTTCTCCTGGTGTGTTGAGAAGCCCGCTACACTTGGAATTTCAAACTCTGTTCTCTCATTTTAGCAAGTATCTACAGTGTGCAAAGCAAGAGGTGGCAATTTCGTAATTAAAAAATTTAGCTTGTTTACCTTATTCTATGTGTATTTGCTGTTGTCAGATGCTTGAAGAGATGGAGGCTTGGGGAGAAAAAGAACAGCGGTAATACTGGTTAGGGGTAATATAGATTCAAATCTTTTGAACTGGTCATTATTTTGTAGACTTGGGAATTTTAAATTTAATAAAACTTTTATCTATGACATTTTTCCTTCTGGGGAAGTTGTTCCCCAGACCTGGGGCAAAGGGCCAAACCTTACATGTTGTTTTCTTTTATCATTTGGCTTCCTGCCTTGGAAGTAGAATGGTTTAGTAGTGGCTAGTGACTTGGCGTATAAAGACATCTGGCTGGCTTATGGGTTACTTGTTGCTGAGCTCCCTTCAAAGCTACTCCATTCATAAGTTCACTGTAGGAAATGCCACAAGTAGTAGTTTTGAGAAACTCTTTTCTGTAGGGCTGTTTCTCATGTTATACTTACTTTTGATGCTCTTGATTATAGTAATAATGGTTAATGTCTACTGAGCGTATGCTTTGTGCCAGGTACTATGTTCAGTGCTTTCCATATATCATCTCATTAAATCCTCATAACAATCCTAGGAGGTAGCCACCACTTTATCCCATTTGTAGTTGGGGAATATGTTTCCTTCTCTGAATTCTGGAAAGGTGCTTAACTTGCTCGCCTGGGTCTTCACCTTTTCCTGTAGAAGAGGAAATCAACAACATGAAGATTGAACTGGAGAAGTACGGGATCCAGATGCCTGCCTTCAGCAAGATCGGGGGCATCCTCGCTAACGAACTCTCAGTGGATGAAGCCGCACGTAAGCAGAGAAATTTTGTGGGTTCAGATGGGGTTGTTGCTACCACCTTCAATCATGCGTACTATGATGGTCTTGGACATTAGGAATTTTGCTAGCAAGCTTAGGTCAGTCGAGGTAGTTTAACACTGCTACGGTCTTCTGTGTTATTGTTATTAGGAAGTAAGTGATTGATTTTCATGAAAATGAAAGCATTTAGAAAGTGAGTTCTGCATTTCAGTGCCTCTTTGGGTTTTTGGTTTTTTTCTTTTTTTTAATAGTATTTACATGATGATCAAGGGTGAACATTTCTGTAATATCTGCTCCTTGCAAGGCTCTTCTATGAATTTTTTGAGACCCCTGTGAGATTCCAAACTCAGCATCCCAGACATGGGATCACAGGGAAAGCTGTGGCTTTTTGCATCCAGGAAGAGACTAGGCTTACAGGATTCAGGGAGCCATTCCTCCAACCCCAAGTCATCATTTCTCTGTCAACATGAGCCTCTTCCTGCAATAGAGGGTTACGACGTTGCTTTGGATGTGTCACGTACATCCCTTACTCTGTATAACCCAGTGTTCTATGTTTTGAATTTCTTTTTTTTTAGTGCATGCTGCCGTTATTGCCATTAACGAGGCTGTTGACCGTAGAATTCCAGCGGACACATTTGCGGCTCTGAGAAACCCAAACGCCATGCTTGTAAATCTCGAAGAGCCCTTGGCTTCCACTTACCAGGATGTGCTTTATCAGGCCAAGCAGGAGAAAATGACCAACGCTAAAAACAGGGTAAAGATGGAACATCTGTTTTTTTCTAATTGATATATATCCTTTCATTGTTTGATATGACTCCATTTTAAAAATCAATTTTCTTGAAGTATAATATACACACAGTAAAATTTACTCATTTTGCATGTATGGTTTGATGAGTTTTGACAAACGTGGTGGTTACAAAACCATCATCCCCAAGGTCCCCAGGTCTGTCTTCACAGTCAGCCTCTACTGCCCCCCAGCTCCCGCCCCTGACCCCAGGCAACCTCCAGTCTGAACAGATCATTATATTTACCTTTTTAAGAATTAACATATAAATGAAATGGATTTACACAGTATGCAGTCTTTTGGTATTAGATTCCATTTTGACTTTTATTCTATCCTTGAATTTTGTGCAAACCAATGAGAAATTCTGAGATCTGGTCTGTGGGTCTGCCCATTCTGCTCGGGGCTGAGGCAAGGATGCCGGCTCCTGAGCGAGGAGGGCAGGGTTCACCAGTGCTTCCTGCTCATGCCAGCTCTGGAAGCACCCTCGAGCTTGTCGGTAACATGTGGATCGCTTTTTATTTTTTTAGTTCCGAGTTGTGTAGCATTCCACTGTGTGCTCCACTAAGGATTTTAAGTGTATCCTTACTCTTTGTTCTCTCATGGTTGGGGGAGGAGTGTAAATGTTTCTGAGGTCTTCTTAGAGACCTGAACTGATTTATTACACTTTCTACTCATCTTCAGACCGAAAACTCTGAGAGAGAAAGAGACGTTTATGAGGAGCTGCTCACTCAAGCTGAAATTCAAGGCAATATAAACAAAGTCAATAGTAAGTATGTCCCTGAGTTGGGTACCTGTGGGATGTTACAGAATAATGTGAGTGTTGATGTGTTCTTGGACTGATGACATGGTTCTTTTATCTTATTTTAATTTTTTTAAGACTTTACTCATTTGTCAGATTTGAGAGAGTGAGAGAGCACAAGCGGGGAGGCAGCAAGCAGGGGCAGAAGCACACTCCTCGCTGAGCAAGGAGCCCAGTGCAGGACTCGATCCCAGGACCCCGGGATCATGACCTGAGCTGAAGGCAGACGCTTAACCGACTGAGCCACCAGGCGTCCCTAAGTTTATTTAGTTTAGACGTTAGTGGATTTGTTTAGGAACTGTTGCTTACTACTGTTTTTTGTGTTCATATGTCTTCTGTTTCAGCTGCCATTGTCCTCAGGCAGGCCCTCCCGCTATCTGCTTATCTGCTTTAGCTTCCGGACTCATCTTGTTGGCTAATTTCACTCTCTTACCCCATGTTAATACACTTAAAAAAAATCTAAATAGGGATTTTATTTTTCCTTATTTATTTTTTTGTAGGCTCCATGCCAAGCGTGGAGCCCAACACGGGGCTTGAACTTATGACCCTGAGATCAAGACCTAAGCTTAGATCAAGAGTCGGACATTTAACCAACTAAGCCACCCAGGTGCCCTTATTTTTCCTATTTTTATTTTTATTTTTAAAAAGGATTTTATTTATTTATTTATTTATTTATTTATTTAGAGCGGCGGGGGGAGGGGGACAGAGAGGGAGAGAGAGATCTCAAGCAGGCTCCATGCTGAGTGTGGAGCCCAGTGTGGGGTTCAATCTCACAGTAGGACCTGAGCCAAAACCAAGAGTCAGAGGCCTAATGAACTGTGCCAGCCAGGCACCCCTATTTTTCCTATTTTTAGAGTAATATTACAATTTCATTTTTCTTTCAAGGAGTAATACAGGTTATCCAGATGTAAACAAAAAAATTAGACCCCCATTCCCTAGAAATAACAAGTATTGATTTTTTTTTTTTAAATTTATTTGAGAGAGAGAGAGTGCACAGAAGTGGGGAGGGGCAGAGGGAGAGGGAGAAGCAGGCTCCCCACTGAGCAGGGACCCTAAGATCAGGACCTGAGCCGAAGGCAGATGCTTAACCGACTGAGCCACCTGGGTGCCTCACTACTATTGATATTTTTATGCATATTTTTAAAAACGTATTTAAACAAAAATGAGATTATACCATTCATACTGATTTTTGTGTATATGTGTTATATACTTTTGAGGAATTAATGTCTCAAAAGCGTCACTTTCATTTTGTCACTCTTCTGCTAAAGAACCTGCATTGGTTCCTCTCATTATTTGCCAGACAAAACGCAGACCCCTAGCCTAGTGGAGTTTTTTATGCGGTATTTTATGCAGGCAACTCTCTATACAAACTTATTTGCCTAATTGTCTCCCATATTCACTCTGTTCCTTTCATGACTCGTGAAAGAGTCCTGCTCTGGGGTGGCTCTGACCTGGGGCTTGGTCTCTTGGCCTCACACTAATAGCTGTGTCATGGGACCCCTGTGGCACAGACTTGTTCTGCAGATGGTGAGATAATGCATGTAAATTTTCTGGTATCTAGTGAGTACTCAGTAAACATTAGCATTATCATAGCTTTTGCTGATCGCGTATTCTCACTATAATGCCCTCATGCCTTATCTCTTACCTAACCCAAATTATACCTGTCACTCATGGTCCAGCTCAATTCTTACCTGCACCCATTCCAGCTCTCCCGTGGCTTCTATAGACCAACTACATAATTTTCTACGCAATTATATATTGTCTTATATTGCTTGCCTTTGTTTCTGACATCTCTATAAACTCCTTGAAGTACAGATTGCTTAGGAGTTGTACTTCTTTTGAAATCTCTGTAATTCCTAGTATAATGGTTAGACTCACCAAAAGAACTAAAAAGCTTATTTGATTTCAACCAGCCTCGACCTTGTTTTGCTCAAGATAATAACAATAGTGATAGTAATCCTTGTCCTCTCTGTTCATTGGGAGGCCCTAATTTCTCCCTTGAACCAATACTCTGAATAACTAGAGAGACTTTATAAGATTTTACCAACTTTGTATGATCAGGAGCTCTAAATCCTGACCAAGAGTCTTTGTATTCGGTTCCATTCCTGTGCCTTTAAGATAATGGTTTTCTTTCTTTTTTTTTTTTTAAAGATTTTATTTATTTATTTAACAGAGAGAGACAGCCAGCGAGAGAGGGAACACAAGCAGGGGGAGTGGGAGAGGAAGAAGCAGGCTCCTAGAGGAAGAGCCTGATGTGGGGCTCGATCCCAGAATGCTGGGATCACGCCCTGAGCCGAAGGCAGACGCTTAACGACTGCGCCACCCAGGCGCCCCAAGATAATGGTTTTCTGAACGGAGTAATAGTTCCATTCACAAATGGGTGGTGTGGTGTGCTCTATCCGTATGAATACTTAAGCCAGAAAATACAAAGAGTGTCCTTTTATACTTAGTTGTCTGTGTGAGAAGAAAGTCCAGCATGTTTCCTGCTGTGCACACTGCATAAAACATTCTTTGTTTTAAGAATGGTGTTTTTTTCCTACTATGTTGTTTAGGAGTTTATAACTGTTGTAGTTTTACCTGGCTAAGTCTGGGAGAGTCAGTTATAAAGCTGTGGGGGAAGAGCCGTAGCCTTATGTTTTTAAAGTGTTCCATTCAGGGGCGCCTGGGTGGCTCAGTGGGTTAAATGTCTGACTTGGTTTCAGCTCAGGTCATGATCTCAGGGCTGTGAGATAGAGCCCTGTGTTGTGCTTGAGATTCTTTTCTCTCTCTCTCTCTCTGCCCTTCCCCCTCCTCTCTATCTCTCTCTCTCAAATAAATAAATACATCTTTTTAAAAAATTCCCTTAAGTAGCTTTCAACGTAACAGGAAAGATAGACATGCAAATGAGTAATTTCAGGGCAACTTGCTTAGAACAAGGTATCACAGGTGTATGAGGTGCGGTCATAGAAAAAGAAAGGAATAACTTCTCCTTGGAGGTTTGTGTAAGAACCTTCACTGGATAGGTCAGGCCCTCGAGGATAAGGCAGGATTCCCAGAGAAGGACAATCTTTTCCTAATCGTAGAGCAAGTCTGAAGCAAGAGAAAGTTGTGTGCTAGGAAGATGCGGGAACTTTAGGTCCCAGGAATTATTTTAACATAATTATAGATAAGATTCTTTCCCTGAGGGTATGAGAACCAGCATTGAAGCCACTGCCCCAGGAGAAAGCTGCAGGCTAAGTAGTTAAAAATGAGAATAAGTGTTTATTTACTTTTTTTGTAGAACAAGGAAAATTAATTAAAGCTTAGCAGAAGAAAGTGCTTAAATAATGTTCTAAACTTTATCATTCTTATACTGTGAATGTTAATAAATGTTTACTTAAATATTTACCTATTTCTGTAGTAAGCATGCTTCTAGTAAAAGCATAATTGACGAGATGCTTTTGTAGATAGATAATCTGGGATTCTACATCGCATACCTAGAGAAAGCCTTGTTTACTAGTATTGATTTTGTTTATTTTCTGTCCGCACTCCTGTAAAAGCTCCACCAAGACAGAGATCATTTGTTTTGTTCACAGCTGTATTTGCAGCACAAAGCAGGTGCTCAGTAAATGCCATTGAGGGAATGGATGGTTAGTTGGCTAATGGTCACGTGGGCCTGCTGCCGTGACTCAGGAGCCATCACCTCGGTGTGGTGATGACTTAACAGAACTGCAGGTGTAATCATTGGGAAGACGTGAATAGTCTCTTAGGAGTCTACTGAGATTTAAAAATTTTTAAATTAAAAAAAAATTTCCTTTTAACACCTTATATTTCCTTTTTGTTTTTTGGTTTTTCTAACTAACATTAAAACATTTAAAATTTTTAATTGCTGCTATGCCCCAAATATTTTGATTTTTAGTATGTTATTGTTGACTTTGGTGATTAAATCAGATCCCTGGGTGGAGCATCTTGGGAGAAGTCTGTTTTCTCATCTGAAAATAGGGACACTGAAAATAATACAGTAATGATCACTTCCCAGTGGCTCTTATTTTTGAAGTCAGAAAATACCTTATTCTAACTGCCGACTTAATACCTTATTTGTTTTACATATACAGAGTGCTTTCACGTATGTGATTTCGTTTAATCTTAACAACACCACTGTGGGAGATGAAGGAACATCCAGGTTTTCATTGCCAGACGTTAAAGACCTTGTATGAGCTCAGGTTCTGTGACTAGAAGTAGAGACTGTTGAGAGGGCTGCAGACAGCCCCTGCCGTTCCCTGTGGTCAGACGCCCTTGCTATCTGGGCGCTCCCTGTCCTGTTCAGGAGGAGGCGCGGTACTGAGGGGATCCAGTGTGTTCAGGAGGAGGCGGGGTAATGAGGGGATCCAGACTGATGCTGTTGAGAAGGAAAGGGCTCTTTAGTCTGGGGTAGACTGTCAGAGGGAAAGAGGGACTGGATGTATTCAAGCGTCAACGCTACGGTGAAAGCTTTCACAGTTGTTGTTGTTGATTTTAAAGCAAAATTGCCCAAAGATGCAGTAAACTGCTCTGGGAGAAACCTTCTCCTGTTTAGTAGTTTCATCTAGACGACAACTTGGCTTTTAGAGGGCATTTAGACATGCATTGGTTTGGATTGGTGCCTCTTTCATTGCTACCCCATATGGGTGCCAAGGTGTCTACATCTGGAAGCTTTTTAGTAGGACTGAGGTGTGGTCCAGGACTCTGTTAACTGACGAACAGCCCGGCTGGGGACCCCTGGACTTGATGACTTTAAGGTTCTCTTCCAATCCCAAGATCTTGTACTTCTGTGATGTTCCAAAACAGAGGCCATCTGAACTGTATTTCCCTCATCTGAAATTGAGGTTGGTTTTGGGGAAGGAAAAGGATTCTGGTCTGTGGTGCTCACAAGGTGTTTTCATAAGCTGTGGCCTTTTCCCTCCTCAGCGTCTTCTGCGTTAGCAAATGTGGACCTGGCTTTGGAGCAGGGCGTGGCACCCGCCTTGTTCAAGGCCCTGCAGGCTCCAGCTCTGGGCCTTCGAGGGCTGCAGCCGCAGAACGGGGACTGGTACCTCAAGCAGCTCCTGAGCGACAGACAGCAGAAGAGACAGGTAAAAGTACGGGGCGAACACGCGGGCACTCACGTACGTCCATCTGAATCTTGTGCTGTCCTTCAGAGATTTTTACGGGGCCCTTTTTTCCCTGTAGTTAGAGTATAACCTATAGTTTTTAGTATGACTTTTTTTCCTGCATATAAATGTAGGTTTTTGAAGTATCCTCAGATAAAATACACATTGTCTTTAGCTCTCTTTTGCTTTTCCAGTTGTAAACCCTCTTAAACAAGTAGTCTCTGCCCTCCGAACCTAACCACCCCTTCACTTGAAGCATCCTTCTTAATCCCCCAACAAAAGCCATGGGGGAAAACCTGAATCTTTTTTACATTCTTACTTCAGGAATTTCTGCTTAAAAGAAAACACACGTCACTAGTTTCCTCTGGCCAGCACTGGGAAAGTATTTAACATGCAGTAAGAGTAGACTGTGGAATTGTACTTAGTGGGGTTTGTAGGACAAGTATGAGTGGCTTTCTTTTTTTGTCTGAATGAGGACAAACAAGTATACATTTTGCAGATTCCCAGCATATGTTGGCCAAAGTAAGCAGCATTAATGTGCTAATGAGTCTGTAAACGTCTTATGTCAATATTTTGATGCTTCTCACAAACTATTTTTTTTAAATGTGCTGGGTTCTGGAAAGTCACTCTACCCCAGATTTGGCAAGGGCTTTGGCTCTCACTAGGACTGCTGCTTTCTCTGCACGTAGCCCGACACTGTCACTTAGGCCCATAGTTCTTCATCCCTGTGACTACTGTTGCGATACCACTGTAAGGCCTGGAGGCATAGGCATGAGAATCTTTACAGAAATGTTCTGTGCGTTTCTCAGGGTGGTCAGGCTGATCCCCTGCAGAAGGAGGAGCTCCAGTCTGGCGTGGATGCTGCAAACGGTGCTGCCCAACAGTATCAAAGAAGTAAGAGTCCTCTCCCTGAGATCCTGAGTAGCTCTTAGGTCACTGGGGTGTCTGAGGTCAGATCCCGTCACTCTCACCCCCACCCCAAGCCTGCTAGCCATAATCGAGTACCAGGTGCCTTTGGCAGTAGGGCTCCTCCAGTTTCAGAGTAGAACTGGAGTACGTGTGGGCTTACTTTGGCTAGGAGGCACTTGATCGTTGGAGGAGGCGAGACTTAGGGGCTGGATTGGTAAGATCTGGATGGTGGAAGAGAGAGAAGGATGTTCCTAATGTGGGCAGAGAGGAGAAGGAAGTGTGGGCAGAGATACAGATGGTGAAGATGTATTGAAGCCACAGTGGTTAGCATAAAATTTCTGTAGATATTTGGGGCCGAGCTGTGTAAGATAAAGGCTTAGAAAGGTTGTGGAAACCTTTGAATGGCAGCTTAAGAAGCTGGTACCTGATTTGCCGGGCTGCACGGGACGGAAGAGATGTTTTAGCAAGAGTCACAGGATGAATTGGAGTGGAAAACAGCTTTATTGGGATATAGTTGGCATAGCCTACAGTTCACCTTCATACAAAGGGGGAGGCTGTTTTTTAAAGATGAAAGTTCCACTTCCGACGTCATGGCCAATAGTTTATCTGCAGGATATAACTTTCTTTTGTGAAAACTGATTCTCCTTCCCCTCGGGGCTTCCCAAGCCAGCTGCTTTTCTGGCCTGTTTTCTGCACAGGATTGGCAGCCGTGGCAGCAATCAACGCTGCCATCCAGAAGGGTGTTGCTGAGAAGACCGTTCTGGAGCTCATGAATCCTGAGGCCCAGCTGCCCCAGGTGTATCCCTTTGCTGCTGATCTTTATCAGAAAGAGCTGGCCACCCTGCAGCAGCAGAGTCCTGAAGTAAGTCAGCCCAGCCTGTCCTGCTGGGGAGCAAGGTGGAGTGGAAGTGAACTTCATACCCACTTCTCAGTGTGGTTGGCAGAGCTTTTTTTTTTTTTAGTCCAGAAACTCAGACTTCTTATGGCTTAATTGAACTTTTGACCTCTCTTGGTATCCAAGAATGTTTGTCCTCACCTTTCCCCCTCCCCCTCTCCGTGCAGCATAACCTCACCCATCCTGAGCTCTCTGTCGCAGTGGAGATGTTGTCATCGGTGGCCCTAATCAACAGGGCGCTGGAGTCAGGGGACATGAACACAGTGTGGAAACAGCTGAGCAGTTCCGTGACAGGCCTTACCAATATTGAAGAAGAAAACTGTCAGAGGTGGGTGCCCAGAGCGGTAAATGGGATCCATCAGACAGCTGTTACTTTGTCTGTGGGGTGTCAGCTCTCCTGTTGTCAGGCATTGTGACTTCAGTGTGATCCTTTTCTTCTTTTTTCTATTTTGATTCATTTTATTCTTTGTTATGCTGGATAATTTATCGTCAATTACATATATCATGACATTCCACTCCTAAAGATGTAAGTATGCTTATCTGAAACAATGAGGATGTTTATCATATAGCCAAAATAGTACTGTCTTATACCCTGAGGAAATCAATAATTTTTCTTTAATATCTGCTAAACCTAGTCCATTTTCATACTTCTTCACTTGTTCCAAAACTGTCCTTTTCACCTGGTTTCTTCAAACCAGGATCCAGGGCAGGACTGTGTTTTCCCTCTGACTGTTGTATCCCTTAGTATCTTTCAATCTAGTATTGTTCCTTTATTCATGACACTGACTTGTTAAAGAGATGGGACCAGTTGTCCCATAAAACGTTCCACCTTCTGGTCTGGTTGCTTCCTGATATTTGGCTTATTCCTGTAAATCGGAAATTAGGTCTAAAGGCTTGTCAAGATCAAGTCAGCGTTTTTGGTTTGTGTATTTCATATTTTCTCATAACCAGAGGCATATAAAATCTACTTGTGTCATCATTAGAGATACTAAGACTGATCCTTGACTCGGGGAGACAGCTTATCCCTCTTACGTATGTTTATGTATTTCCCTTCGTATAATCTCTTTTTGCATCATCAAAATGTCCAGTTCCCCATTAACCATCACGTAATATTTTTAACCCCAGTTGATAATCCTTGTCTAAATCAATACTTTATCAGAAAGAGTTACTTAATGATGATATCTTTTTTTTTTTTTTTTTTAAGTGCCAACATGCAGCTTGAACTAACAACCCCGAGATCAAGAGTCACATGCTCTGCTAACTGAGCCAGCCCGGCGCCCCTAAGGATGCTATCTTGATTTATCATTCCTTCTGCCTTTGTTAGCTGGTGTATTGCCTTGTTTTCTTGCCTTTAGAGGAATTGCTTAAGATACTGCCTCGGATGCTTAGCTGATGATACCTGGAATTTAGAACATGTAACAGGCTGTTACAAATAAGTGATATTCTGGGGTACCTGGCTGGCTCAGTCAGTGGAGTGTGTGACTCTTGAGTTTGGGGTTGTGAGTTTGAGCCCCACATTGTGTAGAGATTACTTAAAAAAAAAAAAAAAAAACCTTAAAAGATTACTTAAAAAAAAAAAAAACCTTAAAAAGAGTAAGTGATATCTTTACATTTTCACATTTTGTTGAGGGTAGCTCTTCATCTCAGAGCTGTTCTCCAGAGTGTGTGAAGCTGTTGGAGTACCTTAGCTGTCTTTGTCCCTTGGATACTTTGTCTCCAGTCTTCTCATTCCTGTCATCCTGACAATCCTGAAGGTCCCTTTTCGTATATTGCACTTCATCGTCTTTTTTGTTGGGGCAACGGGGCAGGTATCTTGATGAGCTGATGAAACTGAAGACTCAGGCACATGCAGAAAATAGTGCATTTATTACGTGGAATGACATCCAAGCTTGTGTGGACCAAGTGAATCTGGTGGTGCAGGAGGAACATGAGAGTGAGTAATCTACGTAACCATCCCCTCAAATAATGAAACCATTGAAGGTGGTGTGATTCCACAAACTGGTTCTAAACACTACTCCCAGAAAGATTTTTGGAAATTGTGTGTGTGTGTGTGTGTGTGTGTGTATCACAAAAAACTAAGGTTGGATATTGTTTTCAAAACATCAGACAACTGCTACAATTGGGTATGTATGTAATAAGAACTGAAATTTTCAGGAGGTGACTTGAACTATTACTTTTAAATGTTTTATAACAAGTAGTTCTGACACTAACCACCTGGAGTTAGGTCATCTTGCATGGGCGTAGGGCTCAGTCTTCCATAAGACTCCTCTCCTTTCAGACACCATTCACAAGCTCTAAGGAGTTCCCAGGTCACTACACTTCTGAACAACTGGCTGTAAACTCAGAGCTCCCCTCAACACCCCCCTCAGATTCAATAATTTGCTACAGTGACTTACAGAACTCAAGGAAGTGCTATATTTATGATTATAGTTTTATTAGAAAGGATACAAGTCAGGACTGGCCAAAAGAGGAGACCTATAGGGTGATCCCAAATGCCAAGCTTGTGTGTCTTCGGGAATTGTCCCCAGGATGTGTGTCAGAACCAGGGAAGTTCTCCTGAACTTTGGGTAGCTGGAGTTTTTCAAGGATGATTGTTTGGGAAGGATTGATTATTGGCCATGTAATTAAACTCTGTTCCCAGTTCACCTCCCCTTCCTGGAGATAGGTAGGCTGTACTGATATCACAGTATCTCGGGGCTCAAAGCCCTAGTATTTTGATCACAGGCTTGGTCTTTCCAGCATGACCTTTCTAGCATGACCAGCCCCCATCCTGAGACTTTCCAGGGGCCCACCTAGTTAGCATAAACTCAGATGTGGTCCTAGAAGCTGGTCTGAATAACACAGATAATCCAATCATTTAGGGAATTCTAACGGAGGTTAGTGGCTCCTTCCCAGGAACTGGGGTGAAAGGTCAGCCAGGTTTTTATTATACCACAGAATCGTTACAAAAGAAGCACAGCTGCCTGAGATACCTGAGGAGTGAACGTTTCTAGTTTTAATTTGTATTTCCTGTGAGAAATATTCCATTGATTTGGTGAGAAGAGCCTCGCCTTAGGGTGGGGAGCCCTGGGGTTCGATCTGCCATCCACTTGTTCACGGTGGGATTTCGAGGAAGAAATCTCTGAGCCTAGTCTTTTCTTAAAGATGTCGAATCAGGTGACTTTTTACGATCCCTTGAACTCTAACATTTTGTGAGTCGGAAATGGTTTTAATCACACATTGGAATGTACTTGAAAGCTATACTGTTAAAGCCAGTTTCATCAAAATTCTCTTTCACGTTAGAGCAATTAAAAATAAAGACTTGTTTCAGGGGTGCCTGGGTGGCACAGCGGTTAAGCGTCTGCCTTTGGCTCAGGACGTTATGGGATCCCGGCGTAATGGGATCAAGCCCCACATCAGGCTCTTCCTCTAGGAGCCTGCTTCTTCCTCTCCCACTCCCCTTGCTTGTGTTCCCTCTCTCGGTGGCTGTCTCTATCTCTGTCAAATAAATAAAATCTTTAAAAAAAAAATAAAGACTTGTTTCAATGGAAATATGGATACCAGGGAGTTTATTTTAAATGAAACAAACCTAAAATTTTTAAAAATTTAAATGCTACTTAATATTATAGGTGGCAAATTGTAATTTGAATCTTGATAACGCTTGGGTGGATTTATGATTACTTAGCATGTTTAAAAGTTGATTTGTTTATATAATTTCTTAATTAAAAAAACAACCTTTGTCCTGTCATATTTAGGGATTTTAGCCATTGGTTTAATTAATGAAGCCCTGGATGAAGGTGATGCCCAAAAGACTCTGCAGGCCCTGCAGATTCCTGCAGCCAAGCTTGAGGGAGTCCTTGCAGAGGTGGCCCAGCATTACCAAGACACACTGATCAGAGCAAAGAGAGAGAAAGCCCAGGTGAGTGGCAGTGAAATTGTTCCTTTCTGTTCAGAGAACTTCATCCCTTCTGGAGGTAGGGATGTTTCCTGGACACCGTTAGATTCACAGCACTAGAGGGACATGGGATGTGACAGTATACATTTGGATTTTGTGTGTGTGATTCTCTGTTGATGTTGTAGACACATCTCCTCTCTCTCTCACTCTCTCTCTTTTTTTTTTTTTTAAGAGAGGGAAGGGGTGGAGAGGGACAGAGGGAGAGAGAATCTTACGCAGGCTCCATGCCCAGCAAGGAGCCCAACACGGGGCTCGATCTCACGACCCTGAGATCATGACCTGATCCGAAATCAAGAGTCAGACGCTCAACCAGCTGAGCCACCCAGGCGCCCCCCTTTTGTGTCTCTTTAAGTAAATTCTGTGTTGAAGTATAAGATCCAAAAAATGTGTAAGTTATGTAAGTATACAGTTGTATGAGTTTTCAAGAATGAGCGTACCTGTGTAATTGGTACTCAGATTATGAAAAGCTTCACAGAACTGTCTGCTGAATCCCATTCTGCCCTCCTCCATCCCCCGCTACCCCACCTGCTGGTAACCACCGTCCTGATTTTTAACACCACGGTTGATTTTTGGTCTGTTTTTGAATTGTATTTGAACGGTATATAAGTACATATGTTATGTACTCTTGTATCTGGCTTCTTCTACCCAATATAATGTTAGTGAAATTCATTTGTGTCTTTGCAAGAAGCAGTAGTTCATCCATTTTTACTGTCGTGTACTATTCCACTCTGGTTATAGATTCTGTCATTGGAAATTTTGGATTGTTTCCCACTTTCTAGCTATTGCAAATAGTGCTTCTTTGAATATTTTAGTACACGTCTCTTGATTTTTATTAGGTGTACATTTAGAAGTAGAATTTATGGGCCATAGGGAATGCACATGTGTTAAGCTTTAGTAGATAATGCCATGTTTTTATAAGAACTTTATTGAGCTGTAATTCACATGGCATAGATCTCACCATTTCAAAGTGTACAATTCAGTGGTGTTTAGTCTTGACAGAATTGTGTGACAATCACTGCAGTCAATTTTAGAACATTTTTATCACCCCAAAAGGAAACTGGCTCTCAGTAGTTAGTCACTTCTCATTTTCCCTCAATCTCTCCAGCTCAGGGCAACCAGCAGTCTGCTTCTGTCTGTGGATTTGCCTATTCTGGACATTTCACGTACATGGAATCATGCAACACGTGGCCTCCTTGTGACTGGCTTCTTTCATGGATCTCAGTTTATCCAAGTTGTAGCGTGTGTTCGTAGTACATCATTTCTTTTTACTGTCAGATTCCGTTCCATTGTGTGGCTGTAGCACATTTTATCCATTCATCAGTTGATGGACCTTGGTTGTTTCTGTCCATGGCTGTTAGGAGCAATGCTGCTATGAACATGGAGATTTTTGTAGGTGATTGTAACACAGACATATCTTTTAAGAAGTTTGTCTTACCACTCAGCTAGTTTGTTGAGGAAACGGACAACATTTATACCTCTTTTTCTCACGTTGCTGAGTAGGAAGTTGCCTTGTATGTCGTAGGCCCTCAGATAGTAGTTGCATGATTAAGGCATAATTACTTCTGTTCTTCTAATTGTGATCGATCTCCTTTTAGGTTCTTCCTGACTAATAACAATTTGTGGTTGGAAGGACAACACCTTTCTTTTCTGACTTAAGAGGATCCCTCCAATGAGGTTCTGGTAGCAAGCAGAAGAAATAAAAGAAATTCTTTTTTTTTTTTTTTTAATTTTATTTTATTTTTAAGTAATCTCTACACCCAATGTGGGGCTTGAACTCACAGCCCTGAGATCAAGAGTTGCTCTACTGACAGGGCCAGCCAGGTGCCCCTCTAAAAGAAATTCTTAATTTAGAGAGTCACCTTCTGTCTGGGAAGCCAAAGTTAGAAAACAGACCAGGGCTTTGTGTTATTGGAGCTTTTGTACTCACACCTGTGCAGGCTCTGTAAGTTCGGGTTGGGATAGAGGAGTTATGGGTAATACTAAATGTTGATAGGTCCCCTTTGATTCCATTGTCAAGAGAGTAGTTGGCATTACCATGTCCTAATCATACAAATACAGCAACTACTAGGTTTCATTTAAGAGGCACATGATTGTGCCGAATGTCAGTGATCTGAAACACAAGTCCTGTTGTGTAGTCAGGAAACTGAGGAAAAGGGATCAGCTGATTTCGTTTACTTGGTGAGAAGCAGTCGGCTGGAGGGAAGTTGTAAATGAGGCTCTGTCTTTGATGTTAATTTTGGGTCATTTGGATCAGAGCCTCCCAAACTTGGCTGATTGTTAAAACACTTGAAAAGTCGTTTTAAAAATACAGATTCCTAAGCTTTAACTCTGTTCTTGCTGATTCAGAATCTCTAACTTGGGGCCTGGCTGCAGTGGTTTTGGGAAGGCCAGTGGTGGTGGCGTTTATTTTTGCTACCATGTAAGTCCAGAAGGAGCCTTGTATCTGACTAACAGAGGAGTGGGCTTTGGGAGAATAAGCTAGGTCTAGTTCCCTAAAAAAGAAAAGTCGTTGGAGGATATAACTTGCACCTGCTCTCACGCATGCTGTAAGCCTGACTGCTCCTTTTGTTTGGGTCATGGCAGTTAAAGTTTTAGAGGATGTGACTAGAGTTTGAAGCATTTCCTTTTGCGGGGGAATAACTTTCAGAGTTCATCAAAGTAGGAGAAAGGGGGAGGGCGGGTTAGAGGAAAATTTGCTTAATACTGCCAGGCCCGGCTCTGCGTAGACTGCATATTTGGTAGAATTGGCTTTTTTTAGGCTTCAGCTTAGCAGTTCCTCTGAGCCATTTTGGGAGTGGTTTTAAAAATAATCATCTGAGTTCTAAATTTAGCAAGCAAAAGATCTTAATTTAAATTTAGTCTGTAGTTTTCTTATGATATCTTTGTGTCTGGTTTTGGTATCAGGGTAATACTGGCCTCATAGAATGAACTGGGAAGCATTACTTCCTCTTCTAGGTTTTAGAAGAGTTTCTAAAGGACTGGTGTTGATTCTTCTTTAAACATTTGGTAGAATTCACCAGCTAAGTCATACGGTCTTGTGTTTTGGGGTTTTGTTTTGTTTTCGTAGAATGTGTTTTGATTACTAAGTTCATGTCTGTATTTGTTATAGGTCTATTCAGATTTTCTTCAAGTGTTCTTTATCCTTCCTTCCCTTTCTCATTGCCTTCTGGGATTTCCAGTATGCATATATTGGTATTATTAATGGTCTCCACATTAAGGCTCGGTTCGTTTTTCCTCATTCTTTTTTCTTACTGTTCCTCAGACTGTCTAATTTAAATCGACCTATCTTCAAGTTTGCTGATTCTTTCTTTTGCAGGCTGAAATCTGCTGAGTCCCTCTAGTGAATTTTTCATTTCAGTTATTGTACTTTTCAACTCCAGAATTTCATTTGGTTCTTTTTTAAAAAATAATTTGTCTCTTTATTGATATTCTCTGGTGAGACATTGTTCTTATACTTTCCTTTAAGTTCTTTAGACATGGTTTTCTTTAATTCTTTGAACATATTTAAAACAGCTGACTTAAGTCTTTGTTTCCTTTTTTTCCTATTTGAATCATGCTTTCCTATTTTGTTTTGTTTTTCTACTTTGGTAGTTGTTTCATAGAATTTTTTTTCTTTTTAAAATTTTAATTCCAGTATAATTAACATACAGTGTTACATTAGTTTCAGGTATACAAGATGGTGATTCAGTAATTATGTACATTACTCAGTTCTTATCATGATAAATGATATTTAATCCCCATCACCTATTTCTCCCACTCACCTCCCTTCTGGTAACCATCAGTTTGTTCTCTATAATTAAGAGTCCAGTTTTTTGGTTTATTTCTCTTTTTCCTTTTGCTCCTTTGCTTTGTTTCTTAAGTTCCATATGTGAGGGAAATCATATGATATTTGTCTCTGACTGGCTTATTTTACTTAGCATTATACTTTCTAGCTCCATCCATGTTGTCGCAAATGGCAAGATTTCATTCTTTTTTATGGCTGAGTAGTATTCCAGTTGTGTGTGTGTGTGTGTGTGTCTGTGTGTGTGTGACACACATACACCATATCTTCGTTATCCATTCATCTGTTGATGGGCACTTGGGCTGCTTCCATAATTTGGCTATTGTAAATAATGCTGCAATAAACATAAGGTTGCATGTGTCTTTTCAAATTAGTGTTTTTATACTCTTCGGGTAAATACCCAGTAGTGGAATTACTGGATCATATGTTAGTTCCGGTTGGTATTCATTCATTCATTCATTCATTCATTCATTCATTCATTCATTCATTTTATGAGAGACAGAGAGCACAAGCAGGGGAAGAGGCAGAGGGAGAAGCAGCCTCCCTGCTGAGCAGGGAGCCCGACCTGGGGCTCGATCCCAGGACCCTGGGATGCTGACCTGAGCCCTAAGGCAGATGCTCAACCGACTGAGCCACCCAGGTGCCTGTGGTAGTTCTATTTTTAATTCTTTTTTCTCAAATGAAAGGTCTCACATATTTATTACTGAACCAACCGATTATTGCTGAAGCATAGTAACAGAAGAATCTTTTCCCCAACAAAACATGTCTATTGTTCAGGTAGTAGTGATATTCACAGGGTGATAGGATACAAGCATGTGACCTTCAAAATAAATATGTGTGCCATCTCTTGTGTGACCCTTATAAACCCAGTTTGGTTCTTCAGTGCCTCCTTGGAGTTGTACCTGATTTTATTACCAGTTTTCATCCTTATCCATTGGGAAATAGAATGGTTCTGCTTTTGTTTCTTGGCCGGGAGTTGCTTGATCCTGAAAGTCTTATGAGAAGACATGGTGAGGAACAGTCAGCTGCACATACCATGATGGTGGAGAAAAGGAGAGAGCTGTTTTTAGTTTTTTTGAGGAACCTCCATACTGTTCTCCACAGTGGCTGTACCAGTTTGCGTTTCCAGCAGTGCATGAGGGTTCCTTTTTCTCCACATCCTTGCCAATGCTGCTGTTTCTTGTGTTTTTGATTTTAACCATTCTGACAGGTGTGAGTTGATATCTCATTGTGGTTTTGATTTGCATTTTGCTGATGATTAGTGACACTGACATTCATGTGTCTGTTAGCCATGTGTATGTCTTTGAAGAAATGTCTCTTCTTATCTTCTGCCCATCTTTAATTAGATTATTTGTTTTTTGGGTGTTGAGCTGTACAAGTTCTTTATGTATTTTGGATACTAACCCCTTATTGGAAATGTCATAGGCAAGTATTTTCTCCCATTCAGTAGGATGTCTTTTAGTGTTGATTGTTCCCTTTGCTGTGCAGAAGCTTTTATTTTGATGTAGTCCCAATAGTTTATTTTTACGTTTGTTTCCCTTGCCTCAGGAGACATCTAGAAAAATGTTGCTACGGACAGTTTATGGTTTCAGGTCTCACAATTAGGTCCTTAATGCATTTTGAGTTTATTTTTGTGCATGGTGTAAGTTAAGTGGTCTAGTTTCATCCTTCTGTGTGTAGCTGACCAATTTTCCCAAAATCATTTGTTGAAGAGACTTTTTCCCATTGCATATTCTTGCCTTCTTTGTTGAAGATTAATTGACCATGTAATTGTGGGCTTATTTCTGGGCTGTATATTCTGTTCCATTGATCTATGTGTCTGTTTTTGTGCCACTGCCATGCTGTTTTGATTACAACAGCTTTGTAATAGAACTTGAAATCTGGGATTGTGATACCTTCAATTTTGTTTTTCTTTTTCAAGATTGCTTTGGCCACTTGGGGTCTTTTGTGGTTCCATAAAGATTTTAGGATTGTATTAGTTCTGTGAAAATTCTTTCAGTATTTTGTTGGGGATTTCATTAAATCTGTAGGTTACTTTGGGTCGTATGGATATTTTAACAGTATTTCTCCTAATCCATGAGCATGGACTGTCTTTCGATTTGTTTGTGTCATCTTCAGTTTCTTTCATTACTGTTTTTTTAGTTTTCAGAGTGCAGGTCTTTCACCTCCTTGGTTAAGTTTATTCCCAAGTATTTTATTATTTTTGGTGCAATTGTAAATGTGATTATTTTCTTAGTTTCTCTTTCTGCTGCTTCATTATTAACATATAGAAATGCAATGAATTTCTGTATGTTGATCTTGTATCCTACAATGTAACTGAATTCATTTATCAGTTCTAATAGTGTTTTGGTGGAGTCTTTAAGGTTTTCTGTATATAATATCATGTCATCTACAAATGGTGAAAGTTTCACTTCTTCCTTACCAATTTGGATACTTTTTATTGTCCGATTGCTGTGGTTAGGGCTTCCAGTACCATGTTGAATAACCATGGTGAGAATGGACATCCTTTATCTTGTTCCTGACCTTAGGGGAAATTTCTCAGTTTTTCACCATTGAGCATGACTAGCTGTGGGTTCTTTATGTAGGGCCTTTATTATGTTGAGGTATGTTCCCTCTAAATCTGCTTTGTTGAGGGTTTTTATCATGAGTGGATGTTGTACTTGGTCAAATCATGCTTTCTTGTTTCTTTGAATGTCTTGTAATTTTTTGTTGAAAACTGGACATTTTAATAATGGGGCAACTTGGAAATCAGAGTCTGCCCCTTCCTCAGGGTTTACTGTTATCTTTGTTACTGTTGTTTGTTCAGTGACTTTCAATTCTCTTAAGTCATGTGTGGCCACTGAAGTCTCTGGTTGATTAGCTAGAGGTCAGCTCATAATGATCAAGCAGAGTATTAAGATTTTATTTATTTATTTATTTGGGAGAGAGAGAGTGAGCCGGGGGCAGAGAGAGGGACAAGTAGACTCTAGGCTGAGTGTGGAGCCCAACACGGGGCTCCATCCCGTGACCTCCCAAGATCATGACCTGAGCAGAAACCAGGAGTCAGACCTTTGACTGAGCCACCCAGGTACCCCTAGGCAGAGTATTTTTAAATGCCTGGAACCAATAAAGCGCCCAGCCTTTGCTGAGGGCCAGTGTGCATGTTGGGGCACACCTTCAACACTCAGCCAGGCAGTTTGCAGTTCTGCCTTAGCCCTTGCTTCATGCTTGCACAGAACCTCAGGGTCAGCCAGAGGTGAGCTCTTACAGCCTTACCTACGCACATGCATTATGGCCTTCTGGATTCCCATCTCAGGAACATGTCAGAGACTTTCAACGTTCTCTGGATGTCTCATTCTCAAACTTTTCTTTTTAAGCTTTTTGGTTGCCTACTGTTTGCCTAAATTTTTATCCACTGCTCTAGACATCTGTGATACTAAATAAGTGCCTCCTACTGTTTTTAATAAATGCCCCTGGAGAAAAGGCTGTTTGTGCTGGGCAAGCTCTAGGTCAGTTCAAATGAAGATAGCCTTGTTGTTCCTTTCTAGGGACCTAACAGGTTGACTCATGACAGTTCTCTGGGAATTCAGATGGGGCTCTGAAGGAGGGTGTGTGTGTGGGGGGGGGGACGGGGGAACAGACGGGAGTGAAGACATTTTAAAGTGCCACAAAGCTCACAGTTGTTGAATTGTACCAGTTCAGCGTTTTTTCTTGAATAAACTCTCTCTGATTGCTGCAAGCCTTGGTCAATTTTTGTAGTTTTGAAGAAGTTGATGTTTTTTGACAGGGTTTTGTTTCTTTTACGTAGGAGAGGATTTTCAGATGTCCTTACTCTACTATTTTCACTGGTGGTCACTTCTCTCTTCATTTAAATTTAGTGTTTTTGGAATATTTGCTAAAAGTGTGGATTACTAGTCATTGGGTAGTAATATCCAAATGCCAAGACATGGGTATCAGGGATTCTCAAGGAACCCATTTTATAATTACAGATATGAATGACTTGTAAATCTCTGTTCTGCTCCCCCCACCCTATAGTATGTGTGTGCACAGACGTACATACATGCATGTAGCTAAAGCTCAGCTGGTATGCACCAGTGCAGCTGTCCCTGTCGTTGGGATGTGTGAGTGTGTGTAAAGCACACGTGTGCGCGTATACGATAGCCATTCTCTTCCCCTTGTCCCTTTCCTATTTCTGTATTTTGTGGCTTTTGTCCTCTTTTACCTACAGTCGTTGCCCACGTTTTTGATTCTTATTTCTGGTTTCTATCTCTTTACCTCTTCTGAAATGGAGCCAGTGTGCTAAACGTTAGCGTTGTTAGGGGGCAGTATTTCAGCGTATTTTATGTAGCATTTTCACATTAAATCTTTTTTATCTCTATAATCTGCACAACATCTAGCCCAGAGTTTTAACTCTGTGCTCAGTGATCTGTATTAATCTTGGGTGATCTCTTTAGAGCGTGCAGGAGAGTCTGGGGCTCTTATCATCTTATATGATCTGATTGGAGCTGAGAGAACCTGTTCTTTCCTTAGACTGGGATGAGGTGATGTATGTTGTCTCTCCTTCCTCACATTGCTGTCATTTTCCCCTGACACACCTGAGACACCCATCTGTTCTCTTTGTCTTGCCTTCCATAGTGTAGCTCTCTTACCCGTTTCTTAGGTGAGCATGCATGGATATGCATTAATTTTCTGCTTTAGTCTGCCTGGGGCAGAGAAGGCACAACTCCGAATGGTCAGAATTCTTGATAAGCTGTGCCTTCCTCTGAATGGAGGGAATGTTGGGCCAAACCTCCCAGCTCTGCGTGCAGCACATTCTGCTCAGGGGCGTCTGATGTGTGATTAACTTAAAAGCAACCATAAGAGCCTGGTTCTGTGGAAATACTTCTGTTTTTACGTGAGAGGATTTTCAGGCTACCCCTGTTGGAGACTGCACCTCCAGCCCTCAAGCATAGGACTTCTCCGTTTACATTGTCACAAACCTGAAGCGAACTCATCCTCTTGTGTCACATTGAAACTATTGCTTAGCGTTTCTAGTATGTATTGGTGTGATTTTAGGGGGATTGTGTGGAGCCATTTTCTGTTTTCAGTAATGGAAAGTGACTAGTGGACGGAATGTACAAACTTCTGTAATTTGTTCTTGCATTCTGTTTGTCTGTGTACTCCTTTCCTTTCCTGACTGCCAGTTTCTTAAAATTGGGAGAGTGCCTCTTAGGATTCTAAGCCTAGCACTTACCATAATTTGCTTAAATGATCTTTCTTTGTAAAACTCTGCATTTGAAAGAAGTAAATCACTGTTTTCAGTGTCACTGGCCTGCCTTTGCCCTTATCCTGTCACCAATGTGCTTTATAAATTGCAGGAATGGGGGACCTCTTGGCTCTGCTGAGTGAAACACACTGTGTCTCCCTCCACAGTAATGTGGGAGGAAAGTGAAGCCTTCTTTGAGCTTTGGCGACTTTGGCTGTTGGGCCTCCTGAGGGCAGGAGGAGGGCAGTGAACAGGGCACTTTGCCTCGAAGCCCAGACCCTGCTTCATCTGGCATCACAGTTGCAATTCCTGCCCCCAGTTGTCCGCTTGGCGCCCTGGCAGATGATGGATTTTTGATCTGCCCTTTACCCCAGGTACTGTTAGCTCAGGCCTGAGAGACAGTTAATTTTGTTGGATGTGCCAGGATCGTCTCAGACATGACTCTCTCAGCCTGGCCACTTCAGAACCCGAGGTGCCTCACCTCTTGTGGAGAAGACTGCCATCCTAGTCTCCTGAGCTGGTGCTTCCTATACAGACTTTCAGAAAGATGAGCAAACAGAGGACCCTGTTGGAGACAGTTGAAACTTCTATAACCTCAGTACGTGACCCCTGAAATCTAAGTTGGTATCAGAGGTTTCCATTTGTGACCCTCCTGCTGAGACTAGGTAGGTGGCAGAGTATCGACTGTGCTGCCTGCACCCTCACAGCAATGAGTCCCCGGAGCTACTCGCGAAGCCACTTGCCCAAATCAGAGAGTGGTAGCCAGATTCTTGGAAATTGGAACATACTACAGAAGGATATTTCTGTCAAGCCAGTTCTATTTAAAATGCCTTTCAGAGCAAACGATTGCCAATAAGCGACTTGAAAAAAAAAATGGGGGGCACCTTAGTGGTTCAGTCAGTTAAGCATCTGATTTCAGCTCAGGTTGTGATCTTAGGGTCGTGGTACCAACCCCCATGTTGAGCCCAGCACTAAGTGGGGAGGCTGCTTAAGATTCTGTCTCTTCCTCCTTCTTCCCCTGCCCCTTCCCCCCTGGCTCGTGTGCTCTCTCTCTAAAAAAAAAAAAAAAAAAAAAAAAAAGTCCAAGATGTGCTTAGAAAGAAGGAAATAAGCTAACACTACTATTTCATTTGTGTCCCTAATATTCAGCTCAGACTGCACTATGGACCTGTGAGGCTTTTGTTGGCCATGCTGAGGAAACTAATGACCGTTTTTTATGTTTCTGTGTGAAAGTGTGTTTTTAAGTTTCCAACAACTGATGCAACATTCAGGTTTTAGACTATAAACTGGGGATATGTTTAGATCGCCTGTAATGGCTCCTGGCTTTACCTGTGATAAAGTCTGATGCTCTTAAAAACAGTAGTCATAGAGAATCTCAGTTTTGTTGGCAAAGGGGCTTTCTAAAAAGTATAGCATGTTCATATTCATGGCGTAACAAATTCCCTAGGCCCCTTCCCAGTTTGGTCCTTCTGCCACTTCTAGCTGCTCTTGACCTCTTGAACCACTCGCCTGCATCTTCGTGTACCCGTCACCTGCATCTGAGGCATGTCTCTTGTACTCTTTTACCAGGCTTTTGATGCCCGGCTGCTTCCACTTGACTATTTGATGTGTCTTGTGTGTTTGAAACTTCCTCATCTGCATCTGATTGAGTCTCAGAAGCCCCCTTGATCTCTTGTACCCTAATTCCATAACTCTGACATTGTTTTGCTTTTTCGTGGTGCATAGGAAACCCAGGACGAGTCAGCTGTGTTATGGTTGGATGAGATTCAAGGTGGAGTCTGGCAGTCCAACAAAGACACCCAGGAAGCACAGCGGTGTATGTATCGGAGGCTCACTTCTGTTTCTATGGCAGGCGGGGGCGGCACCGGGCTCCCTACTTCAGTATTCAGCTCGGTGGAGAGATGGGGTGTGGGCAGGGGGCAGTTGCCAGCAGGCGAACAGTTGGTGAGGTAGTGTGTGGCTTTAGACACTTTCTGAACTGTTCTGGTGACAATTCTCTTCCGGGATAGTTGCCCTAGGAATCTATGCCATTAATGAGGCAGTGGAGAGTGGTGATGTTGGCAAGACACTGAGTGCCCTTCGTTCCCCCGATGTTGGCTTGTATGGAGTCATCCCCGAATGTGGTGAGACTTACCAGAGTGACCTTGCTGAGGCCAAGAAGAAGAAACTGGCAGCAGGTGAGTTACAGGGACATAAATATGTGCCCTGAAAGGAAAAGCGTGAATCTATGAGGGGTCAGCTATAGGGAAGCATACTTTAGTGTAGAAGCACAGTATGTAGGCTTATTTTAAAGCCCCTAAGGAGATAATTCCCCTACTAATATATATATATATATTCTCACACCCCCCCTCCTGGCAGCTGTGTTAAAAAGGTCAATTTTCTGAAAAGGCAGGAAGGATCCAAATATTTGACGATTTATCTTTCTTAGGGCGTCATAAGTTCTGATTGCCTAAGTTTACAGATAGTTAAAAGTAGTTTATCTGCAGAAAGAGGGGAATAAAGATAAGAATTTTCATCCCATTGCATGGCCTTTTTTTTTTATTAACTGGAGAGGCTGAATGGTTGCAAATCTTTTATCAGAATAGTTTCCTGACACACAAGATCTTAGATGCTGGCTTTGGAAGGAACAAAGTTAATCAAGGTCAGTTCCACAATTGGACTTCATATTTACTTTTATAACGTAAAATGAGTGAGCTAAATGAGACACGACAAAGCCATGATTTTAGAGGGACTTAGGATGCCCCCTGCTCTTACGGATGCAAGGAACAGGTTTTTGTAATGGTTCTATTTAGACCCTGGCCAGAATAGTCCTGCAGTGTTAGATAGATGAGTATGGGAAGTGTGGCTCTGGGTTTCTTTTATCTTTCCTTCATTTTCTGTCAGGAGATAATAACAGCAAGTGGGTGAAGCACTGGGTGAAAGGTGGATACTATTACTACCACAACCTGGAGACCCAGGAAGGAGGATGGGAGGAACCCTCGGACTTTGTGCAGAATTCAATGCAGCTCTCTCGGGAGGAGATCCAGGTGGGTCACATTTCCTCACAAAGCCAAGAAGCCAAGAGAACGTGTTCTAGAGCGAATATTAGTGAGGAGGACAGGACCCGTGGTTAGAAGCCCGAGACTAAAGTTAAGGCTATAGAACAAACTATGTGGACTAGTTTTTTCCGTAGTGGTTGGGGGAATGACTGAGGGCCTAAATTAATAAAGCATCTGAACTGTAGAATGAAGTCAGGTCAGTTGTGTGCTCATTAAAGAAAACTTGGATGATCAGGAAAAAAGAAAAATGAAAAGTTGCTGTAACTCCTTGTTAAATGCAGTGACTGTTAATCTCTCTGATTTGCCTTTCCAGTCTTTTCTTACTGTTCCACAAACTACAGACCATGCTGTTTTGGAATATAACCTGCATTTTCAAATATGCTTAGCATTTTTTTATAGCTGCTTTTAAAGTGCTTTTCCCCCATCCTCTGTGTGTTTGCTTATGCTGTTCGTTCTTACTGGAGTTCATGCATTCATTCAGTAGCTACTCACACCTCCTTGAGTGTAGCAGGCTCTCGTCTAAGCAATGGGGGTGCGGTCGTGGACAACACAAGTCCCCGCTGTCACAAGGTGTCCCTTCCCTGCGATCTACATCTGTCAAACTTCTACCCATCTCAGGTATCACCGCCTCGATGATTTTTTTTTTAAGTTTATTTAAGTAATCTCTACACCCCATGTGGGGCTGGAACTCACGACCTCGAGATCGAGAGGCTCTTCCCACTGAACCAGCCAGGCTCCCTACCTCAATGAATCTTCTTAAAATACCCTTTCCTTTCCCCCTCCAACTTCATTTGAAGTCCCCCCCACAAGAACTTCATAGTAATTCAGAATTTAACCAACTTGGATTTGAATTTCAGTTACATCTATACTTGTCTCATGCCCACTTCTGGTTTTTAAAGTCAGCTGCTGAGTTCACAGGGCTTGTGCGTAGTAGCCGCGTATCTTGTCCTGGATGGGCTCTTGAGCCCTTTTAACATTACTTGGTGCTGAGCTCACGCTCATTAAACTGGAGTTGTCTAATGAACGTTAAAAGAGAGGAAAAGGTATCAAGGGGAGATGTTCAGTGAGCTCCTATAGGTCGTAGTTAGAAATGTTATTTTTATTTTCATTTATTTTTTTAAGTAATCTCTACCTCCACTGTGGGGCTCAAACTCACGACCTCAAGATCAAGAGCCAGGTGCTCTGCGGACTAAGAGGCACAGAGGTTCCTAGAGAGAGGGGACAGTACAGCATTTCCCAGCTCCTGGGAAGAACCGCAGTGCCCGTGTGTGTGAAAAGTGAGATGGTCTCTTTATTCAGAACACCTGGCAGAGGGATGAGTTTCTGTCTTGGGCTTAAAGTTCTCCTCTTACTTTCCCGGTGTTTCATCTTCTCCGCTAATGATTTCACCATGAGGAAATTTAACGAAAGCCCTTGAACTCTGTGAGTGTTGAGTGGGGTGTAAAGATGTGTGAGAGTCTCTGCCTTCCCGTTGTTCCCACTGTGGTGGTGAAAGCAGCACGGGGATGAGTCCTGCAGTGTGAGGCAGACAGAAACAGATGCCCGAAAAACAGTGACGTGGAAGGAATGTTGAGGAAGCAGCTAATTTTGTTCTGGAGAAAGACGGCACATACAGTATTTCAGCAGGCACGGAAAAGAGGAAGGGACTGTGTGGGGAAAGGCCCAGAGGACTGGGGGAACATGGGCCAGTTACAGGGAGACGAGTGGTCCTGGGCCTGTTAACTGGCAATGAGGAGAGGCTCAGGTGAGTTTCCAGGGCCTAACATGCCTCATTAAGGAAGCCAGGCCACCTCTTCTAGCAGAGTGATTTTTAACTTTGAGTCAGACACCCCTTTGATTAGCTCATTAACTTCCACAGAGACACTCCTACGTAGTATTTTTTTTTTAAGATTTTATGTATTTATTCGACAGAGATAGAGAAAGCCAGCGAGAGAGGGAACACAAGCAGGGGGAGTGGGAGAGGAAGAAGCAGGCTCATAGCGGAGGAGCCTGACGTGGGGCTCGATCCCATAACGCCGGGATCACGCCCTGAGCCGAAGGCAGACGCTTAACCGCTGTGCCACCCAGGCGCCCCCTACGTAGTATTTTGCATATGGACCGAACTAGAATTTTAAACGGGAGGGATGTTTCTTCACTTTGGTGCAGGAACTAACCTCCCTTAAAAAAAAAAAATGGCCATCAAATTGGATTCTCCCACTTTCCACTTCCTGTACTTCAGTGAAGTTGGATCTTCACTGAATCCTTAATCATTTTCTTCTCCAAACCTTATCATTCGTCTTGTCTCTGATTTCATTCTCCCTGTTCCTCACCCACCTTGTACTCCTTCTCCTCTCATAGTTCCAGTTATTCTCATATGTAACCTGGATCTGTGCTTTTTTGAATTGTGTGTGGGCACGTGCATGCGTGTGTGTGCGTGTATGCATAAGTGTGTGGAAGTCCCCCGGGGATCTTGGTAAAGTGGAGACAGATTCCGTGGGTGTGAGAGGCCTGAGAATCTGCATTTCTGACAGGCTCCCCTGTGATGCTGTGCCGTTGGCCCATGGGTATACTTCTCAGTAGTGGGCTGCATACATAGTCATGTTGCCTTCATTGTAGGAAAAAAAAGACAAATATTTTTAAAGCCTGTGGAGTGTTCCTGATTTGGCCTTGCCTACAAATTTGTCATCTGTTTCTTCTTGCTGAATGCCTTAAAAGTTAGTCTGGCCCCTCACTAATTCATTCCCTATTACCACTCACCTCTTAGCTCACAGCAGTATGGTTTCCTGTCCAGCTTTCACTTCAGTAAAACTCTTGCTTTAGAACTTACCAATAGCCTTTTAATTGCCAGGGTCACTTAGGAGATCTCCTCATATTTGACCTCTCACTGTGTTCTCTTCCTTAAACTTGCGACTCTTGGCATCTTTAGTGCGATTCTATTCTGGTTTTCCCACTTCCATCTCCCTCGCTGCAGGCCTTCTCTCCCTCTGCCTGAATCCCATCAGGATGCTGCTGGCCTCCTTCTCTTCTGCTGCTTCTTCCTCTGCGGCCTCCTTCAGGTCTGTGGCCCTAGCTCTCTCCTTTGTGCTTATGAACCCCAGATCTTCTCCCTCCAGACTTCAGGCCTTCTCCTAACCACCAGCTCTGCCTTTCCATGTGCAGTCTAGAAGTCCAGCAGACACCTCAAACACGGTCTCATAGAAAAACAGCCTGTGACAGTAAATAAAGGTGTATTTTTTTCTCACATAAAATAATTCTGGAGTCAGGCAGTCCACCAAAGGTGTGGTGGCTCCACAATGCCATCTGTTCCCAGGATCCGTCTGTCTTTCTGCTCTGCCATTCTTAGCACGTGGTTTCCACTCTCAAGGTCACCTTGTCGTCCAGAATGCCCGCTTGGAGCAGCAGCCATCCAGTTACCAGTTCAGGCAGGAAGTAGGAGGAAGGAAGGGAGAGCAGAGAAAGTGTGCCAGCTATCCGTCTCACTTAAGAAGCTTTCCCAAAGGTCTTCCCAAATGACTTCTGCGGACACCGCACAAGCTGCTTCTATCCCCAGCCCGTGTAGTCTTTTAACTGCACATGTTGTTGGCCAGAAAACAATATCAAGGCTCTGATACCAAGGAAAAGGGAAACGTGGATGTTAGGGGAGTAACCAGATGTTTGCACTGTTCTCGCTGCTGCTGTGCCCACTCAGGCCCAGGTCACCCCTCACTTGGATTACAGTGACAACATTCCTATTCACCCACTCACGCCAACCTGCCAGCTACTCTGATAACAGTCTTGCTTCTCCAAAAATAAGTCTCCTGGCTCTGTTCCTCTGTTGGAAAGTGTGCTGCTTTCTCTGGGGCCTATAGCCCCAGTCCACGTACTCTGGGCTACTTTTCAAGGCCCTTTGCAGCCCGGCCATTCCCCTGCAGTGTCCTTCCTCCACTGTGGCATTCTAGGGGCTTCTGGGACTCGGTACCCAGCCCTGTGTTGTACCTGCCATTCTGTCCTCTTGTCAGCAAGCACCATTCCTGGCACTCAGTGTTGGGTAGGTGAGTGTGTAAAGGACATCGTGTGTGGATTTGTAACTTTTTTTTTCTTTTTTTTTTTTTTGATGTGAGAACAACTTGGTCCTAAGAAATAGACCTGAAGTCTTCATTCCCTCTGCTTCGTTAGAGATGTGGGGCAGACTTAGGAAGCCATGAGGGTTGGTGTGTGCGCTGTGGATGAGAGAGGTTCAAGTGTCCCTTCCCCCTGTGTATGTCCTCCAATGTGGCCGAATGCTTTTGCAGAGCTCCATCTCTGGGGTGACGGCTGCGTACAACCGAGAACAGCTTTGGCTAGCCAACGAAGGCTTGATCACCAAGCTGCAGGCTTGCTGCCGCGGATACTTGGTTCGACAGGAGTTCCGATCCAGGATGAACTTCCTGAAGAAACAAATCCCTGCCATCACCTGCATTCAGGTATCTCAGACAGCAGGGGGGCCTCCGGAGCAGGGGCAATAAGCAGACAGCTCGTATGATCAAATGAGAGTGGTGTTTGCCCTCTGGCTTCTTGGTCTCTCCCTTTTTTGACAAGTGCTTCCTTCTTATTACTGTTGTAATCAGAATAACCAGAGTGTGCTGGATAGTTTTCGTGGTGAGTTGTCAGACAGAGGCAGTTCTTCTTGGGTACCGCGTTGTCTTCTAACACTGTTCTTTTGTGTCAGATTTGAATCTTGAGGGAAACAACTGTGGTTTGACTACGGTGACAGATAGCATGGTGTCACAGGAAGGATTCCGATTTAGGAATCGAGGCCCTACCTCTACCAGGTGGTGGTGAGCCCCTCTAAGTTTGCTTCCTCATTTGTAAATGGGGATACTAATACTTACCTTCCATACCTGATTTGTTGTAAGGAGCCAATAAGAGAACCTGTGGGGGTGCCCTTGAAAGGCGTGAAGTGCTGTGCTGACATTGGGGAAGTGGGAGGTAGCCCTGTGCTTTCCTGGTGGAGGGACAGCCCTCATCCTCATTCCCCTGTCACCGCTGGGCGTGGTCCTTTGGAAAGCTTCATCGTGAATTGCTCTTCAGTAATGGGTGAAGATGAGATTTTTTTATTTAACTTCCTCTGATCCTTGGGAAATAATATGTCAACTGTAACGTTTGATGGTTTCAGTCCCAATGGAGGGGATACAAGCAGAAGAAGGCGTATCAAGATCGCTTAGCTTACCTGCGCGCCCACAAAGATGAAGTTGTAAAGGTATGGTAGTCCGACAGCGTTTCTCAGCACGGGACTTGAGTGTGCTCTGTGTTGAGAAGAAGGACTGTTCTAATTTCCAGGATCCCTTCTCCACAGATTCAGTCTCTGGCAAGGATGCACCAGGCTAGAAAGCGCTATAGAGATCGCCTGCAGTATTTCCGAGACCACGTAAGTACCCTTGGCTATAAGGACCAGTAGAATTAGTTTTGCTTTATTTTTGGTGAACAAATGAACAAAGGAATTTCTTCTTCTTTGTTCCTTAGATAAATGACATTATCAAAATCCAGGCTTTTATTCGGGCAAACAAAGCTCGTGATGACTACAAGACTCTCAGTGAGTAACTGTGCTCGGCAGACAAGAGTTGAGGCAGTGGTTGAGAGCCACCAGGTTCTGGGTACTCTCCACGGATCTCTTTTCTGGTCCTGAAGGCAAGGCTTGGGGGCTAGGGTGCTGCGTGTGATGTAAGTCCCTTTTCTAACCCGTGGCTCAATGTCTTGTTGCTTGCCATCTTAACCTGTGTCATAACATAGCAGTAACACGACTGAGAAGGCTGCACTTGCTGGTTGTCTTTGCACATCTCGAAAATAAACAAATACTTTATGTGTGTATAGAGTTATTTTTTCAAGACAATGCCAACATTTCCCCAAGACTTAGAACTTCTTCTGGTAATTCCATTACATGCCTGACACATGCTTTCTTTCTGTCAGTCAACGCTGAGGATCCTCCGATGATTGTGGTCAGAAAATTTGTCCACCTGCTTGACCAAAGTGACCAAGATTTTCAGGAGGAGCTTGATCTTATGAAGATGCGGGAAGAGGTCATTACCCTCATCCGTTCTAACCAACAGCTAGAGAATGACCTCAATCTCATGGATATCAAAATTGGACTGCTCGTGAAAAATAAAATCACATTGCAGGTATGGTCCAGCACCAGCAGAAACCTTGGGGCCCTTTGTCCTGCCTGGTACCCCCTGCCTCACCCGTTCTGACTTGCGGGTAGGGTGGAGGCTGGCTTTCTTCTCAGCTAGTGCCATGCATTCTTTAAAAATTACATAAGGTGCTAGAAAGGTTCTGGCTGGGCCGAGGATGTCAGATCTCCCCGTCCTCCTCCCCTTCGACCTTTCCCTGAAGCCCCTCAATTAAATGGTTTGATCCTTTAAAAAAAAAATTTTTTTTTTACATAAGAAACGAAATAATTCAGTACCAAATTTTAAGTAGAGAAAAAGATAAAAAATCATCTTGTAATTCTACCCCCCACGGTCATTTTGTGTCCTCCATTTTCACTTAATATTGGAGGATAAGATACTTCACACATGGTCCCTTGTCATAAATACTATTTTTAATGGTAGTACCTATCTGACATTGAGGTTGTTTTTCAAGTTTTTATTACAAATAACATTGCAGTTAATGTCTTAGTGAATACGTAGCTCTTATGGTATTTAAGACTTAGTTTTTAATATAGATTCCCAGAAGTTGGTTTCCTGAGTCTGTGGACGTTTTTATAGTGCAGGTTCTTTTTTTTTTTTTTTTTTTTTAAGATTTTATTTATTCATTTAAGAGAGAGAGAGACAGAGCACAAGCAGGGGAAAGGCAGAGGGAGAAGCAGATTCCTTGCTGAGCTGGGAGCCCAGTTCGGGGCTCAGTCCCAGGACCTGGACATCATAACCCGAGCCGAAGGCAGACACTTAACCATCTGAGCCACCCAGGCGCCCCAGTGCAGGTTCTTAATAGGGAGGTGGAAGTAGGAGATTGGACTGGTGTGCTGAAAATAGGGTACGGTGTAGCGATTCTAAAATAGTTAATGGGATCGGCCAGTGCAGCAGACTTTCATGCAAGTTTTTTTGGTGTTCCAAGACCTTTCCTGCAGTGCCCAGTTTCATCTTTCAAAGCTGTTTGATTTATGTGTATGTTTTCATTTCCAGGATGTGGTTTCCCACAGTAAAAAACTTACCAAAAAAAATAAGGAGCAGTTGTCTGATATGATGATGCTAAATAAGCAGAAGGGAGGCCTCAAGGCTTTGAGCAAGGAGAAGAGGGAGAAGCTGGAGGCTTACCAACACCTGTTCTACTTACTGCAGGTGAGCGGCTCCTGGGGCTGGTCTTGTAAGGCTTAGCTTCTTTACTTTCCCACAAGAAAACTGTAGCCACACATCTCTGTTGACAGTATTTCTGGCACCCACTGAGGGGTGAGCAAAGGGCTGTCTTATTTTTCTTGATTACTTCTGCACGTTCTAATCCTTCAAGTTTAAAAGAATGTGAATATTTATGCCAGCCTTTGCATTATCTAGAAATTACATATCCCTTGGTCTTATTTCAGACAAACCCCACCTATCTGGCGAAGCTGATTTTTCAGATGCCCCAGAACAAGTCCACCAAGTTCATGGACTCTGTAATCTTCACCCTGTACAACTACGCATCCAACCAGCGCGAGGAGTACCTGCTTCTACGGCTCTTTAAGACCGCACTCCAGGAGGAGATCAAGTATGAGCAGAGTGCTGTAGGCGCGGGACCCCATCCCCCTGTCATACACACTCACAGTTCGAAATGCAGGCCTGCCTGTACTTCTGCTTGACTTCAGTTACCACTGTGATCCATGTGAAACACTTACTCGAGAGAAGCTTCTAGTTTTTAAATCACAGACATAAAATGTTGCTGCTTCGAGGAGGTAGTAGAAGAGATTTGCTAAAGTGATTTTAGGAAGATTCTATATTAAGATAAGATTTTTAAAAAGCTGATCCAAACATGAAGATTGCACATTTTTTTTTTTAAAGATTTTATTTATTTATTCGACAGAGATAGAGACAGCCAGAGAGAGAGGGAACACAAGCAGGGGGGGTGGGAGAGGAAGAAGCAGGCTCATAGCGGAGGAGCCTGATGTGGGGCTCGATCCCATAACGCCGGGATCACGCCCTGAGCTGAAGGCAGACGCTTAACAACTGCGCCACCCAGGCGCCCCAAGATTGCACATTTTTATCGAATAAAGGATCCGTTCACGTTCCTGTGATCGGTTTTGCAAACAGCAGGAGGGTCCTGGGTTCAGGTCAGTTTCAGGGAATGTTTCTAGAGAAAGAGCACATACCTCTTTCCTTCCAACTGTTCTCTTCCCAGGGGATAGGGTCTTTCTTTAAGTAGATGTTCTCTCTTTACATTGATAGATTCTGTGATTCGTTTCAGTTGAATTTGTATATGATGTTTTATAGGTCAAAAGTAGATCAGATTCAAGAGATCGTGACAGGAAATCCCACAGTCATTAAGATGGTTGTGAGTTTCAACCGAGGTGCCCGGGGCCAGAACGCCCTGAGACAGATCCTGGCCCCTGTCGTGAAGGAGATTATGGACGACAAGTCTCTCAACATCAAAACTGACCCTGTGGATATATACAAATCTTGGGTGAATCAGATGGAGTCTCAGACAGGAGAGGCAAGGTATGGCAGCCACAACACCTTTTCCTTTGGTATTTTCATTATTTTCTTTTTTAAGCTGTTAACCTTTGATTTATAAAGTAATAACTGTTCAGATAGTTTTTCCTTAGAAACCTCTTCTTTACATTGTTGACCTGGTAATTTATCCACACACTTAGCACATATTTATTGAGCACTTACTATGTGCCGGACACTGTTAGGTATACATACAGTAATACAGTAATGAACGAACCAGACAAGCTCTCTGCCCTCTGTTCGTAGTTTCTTGCATGGAAGAGGCAGGTACCTAAAAATGAAATGACAAATTGAGAGTTTTATGAAGTCTTCCCTAGGGAACTATAATGGGGAGTTCAAGAGGGAGCTAACTTAGGTAGAGTGGTTAGGGAAAGCCTCTGTGAGAAGGTGAAATTTCACGTAGCTGAGGCCTAAAGGGTAAGGTGGGGCCAGTCTTGCTGAGAGCCGGGTGCAGCGTATTCGTGTCTGAACGCTCTGAGGTGGAAGGAGTTTGAGAGTCCGGGACCTGACGGGACATTGGCATCACTGGAGATGCACCTGGCCGGGAAGACTTGGTGCGTGAGATCACTGGGTTTCGTTGAAGAGGAGGAGATGGTGTGGGGCGGCCCTGGCATCCTGGGGGCGGGTTGGACTAATGTAACTCAGGATTTCTGGGCCAGGGCAGCAGTTTAAGCACCAGCATGAACACATCTAAAGAAAGGTGTGTCAGTAGAATGTGCGTAATGCTGGGAAGTTACGGTTCAGAGAGCCAGCATGTGTCTGCTGTTCTCCAGCCTGAGTGAGGACGGAGAGGGTGAGCAGCTTGGTTCAGGGTGGTTTTTCCTGGTGGTTGTGGAGCAGCGTGAGGTCGTGCGTCAGTTCTCTGGAGCTGAGGAAGAGTGGCTCTCCGTACCATCGCTACTCAGAGTATGCTCCGTAGACCGGTAACTGAAAACCCCGTCTCAACACACTGTGGAGTTCAGCCGGTGTTTTTCATAGCCGCAGTTTCAGGGAAGGGAACAGTATGTTGACTATATCCTGGCTCAGGCCTCTTCCCGTCCTGGACTGATGTGTAGACTGGTACCAGCTCACACGTTGAACAGTGTTGCCCAGTCGTGTTCTCCAGGTGCCTGGCCCCCAGGCAGAGGGGAGGGTGCACTCTGGATAGAGAACAGCCGCTCTGCTGACTCTGAGAAAGGCCTTATCCCCTGTGGGGATCATTGGGCACCTGATCTGTTTCTCAATAATGTGTAAGTCTGTCACCAGGAGGCAGGTCGTTGCTGGGCGTGGTGAAAAGTCCATTTTTGTTTTGCCCTGTACACCTGAGGCTCAAATCTTGGAATGTGGTTGACAAATGCTGTTCTGGACTGGGGAGTTTTGCCTGCAACCCAGGGCATCCCTACATGACGGGCACTGGCTCAAGGGTACTGAGATATCCCTTCTCATGGTCCATGAGTCAGTCCTTTTTAGATCGAAGTTCCGGGAGGCATTCTGGGTTTTTTTTTTTTTTTTTTTTTTTGCCTGTGAGTGCCTATCACAAACTAGTGTCTTTCTTTGTTTTTCATAAAATGGAAATTGATTTCAACACATTTTTGCCAGTGATAGCTGGGAGGTGTAACGGTGCAGTGGGAGCCGATCGTGCCTGCGGGCCTCACGGATAATTGAGCTTCAGCCACCAGACACACAGACTGGGACCTGGTCCCCTCTTGGGAACGTTCGCCTCTAAAATCTGAGAAATGTAACATTCTGTTCTCCGACTTCACTCACTGTGTCGAGCACTTTCACTCCCTTTGCTCATTGCTACTTTTTATCACATGTCGTTTGCCCATAAAGTTACACATTTTATTGATAGGAAAGAGGTATAGAACACATAACTTACAAATAATAAAATATATGATACTCTTCTAAATTCCATGTAGCCAGTTTCACACAGAACGCTTTTACTGATTTTTGCTGAATTCTTGTGTTGGTAGTCTGCTTAGTTGTAATTCAGACACACCGCGACAAATGGATATGTAGCCCTGTCTGCTTGTATCTGTTTTTTATTGCTCCTGTGACAAATTACCACAAACTTGGTGGCTTAAACCAACAGAAATTTACTGTTTCCTAGTTGTGGACCCAGAAATCCAAAATCAGTATCAGTGGGCTGAAAGCAGGGTGTCGGCAGGGCCGTGCTCCCCGTGGAGGCTCTAGTAGGAAATCCATTCCTTGCCTCTTCAGTTTCCGGTGGCTGTTGGCATCCTTGACTTGTGGCCGCGTCACTGTAGTCTGTCTGTGTGGTCACATCGCCTCCTTTTCTGTGTGTGCTTAGTCCCCCCCTGCCTCTGTCTCTTTAGAACACTTAGGATTAGATTTAGACCACCCAGAGAATCCGGATAATCATTATTACTTTTTGACCTCATTGGCAGTACTGGAACCTTGACCCCTGCATTTCATTTTTGTCTTTCAGCCCCTCCTGTCCTTCCCAATTAAGCCTAGCACGTCTACTGTTTTCCTCCCAGTTTCTTCAGACTCTCCCTGAGTGATCTTATCAGTTCCTCAGGCTTCAGTTCCTGTGTATAACGTTGCTTCCTTCACCAGTACCCAGAGTCACCACATTCCACTGATTGTGTCCCCTTAGCATCTCAGATCTGTCCCCTTGGTCCCCACTGCTGCATCCTTGTTCGTGCCCTCATCAGTCCTTGATCAGGCTGTGGCACTAACCCATCTCTTTTCATCTGTGACTGTCCATCTGTAATGCATTCTTCATGGGGGGGCCAGAAAAATCTTCCTCAAGTTCTGGTCTCCTGTCTTTTAGTGGCTCTCCCTGGCTTCCAGGAAAGTCCAGACCTCTCAGTGTTACGTGCAGGGCCAGGTTCTTTACTGACCACCTCATTTCTCTTTCTCTTCCATTGCTCTGCGTTTAATCTTCTGTCCTGGACGACAGTGTTGCTCCCTTTTTCCTGAGTTCAGGTGTCCCTTATGGGAGTTTTTCTCCATTCCTCCTGTCTGGGTGGCAGCCCCTTCTCTTTGGCTCTGTGACACTCGGTCAGCTGCTTATTTTTATAGCACAGTATGTTCACCAGTATCTGTGTGTCTCTCCCACCTGACTGTGAGACACTCAGGAAGCTGTCGTGTCTTACATACCTTTTATCCCAAGGGCCTGTCACAGTGCCTGGCACATAGTTCTAGGCACCCAGCTTACAGCTGAAACCCCAAGCTTAGATTCTGGCCCCACCGTTGACTGGCTCTATGAGCATGAGCAACTTACGTGATCTCTCTGGGTCTTTCTGTTCCTGAAAGACACAGTCCTGCGTTGAGCTGTTCCTGGCTGTTACCTAACACAGTTGGGGATGATTTTTGCTTTCCTAGCAAACTGCCCTATGATGTGACCCCTGAGCAGGCTCTAGCTCATGAAGAGGTCAAGACACGGCTAGACAACTCCATCAGGAACATGCGGGCCGTGACAGACAAGTTCCTCTCAGCCATCATCAGCTCTGTGGACAAAATCCCGTGAGTGCCATGAGTCGTGACCCCGGATAGAGCCCAGTATGACTGCCCTTCTGGCCCCCCCCCACCCCACCCCGGCTGCTCTCATTGAGTTTTGTCCATCCCACAGTTACGGGATGCGCTTCATTGCTAAAGTGCTGAAGGACTCGTTACACGAGAAGTTCCCTGATGCCGGTGAGGATGAGCTGCTGAAGGTAAGAATCTGGACACTGGCACATCCTTGTCCTCCAGTAGCCCTTTGAGGAAAACGTTAGAAGACAAGGCCCGACCTGAGACCTGCAGCAAGTGCGCAAGCATAGATTCCGGCAGTAGCTCCCCGTTGGTTGTGAGCTCTTGAAAGTGACTGTCAACAGCAAATGATACCACTCTTAGTCCCTACATAGTTCCTTTATTGTTTGGCACACAGACGCCCAACAAGTAGAGGTGGATTTTCCTGTCTTAAGATAAATTTCTCGAGTCCTGTCTTTTCGCTGAAGAATTGCTCCCTCTGCCGGTGGCCGGGTGAATGCAGCAAGCACCATTGTTTCTGCTAAGGCTGTTGCTGATAACTCTTTTTCTTACTTGGCTGTGCTCTTTCCCTTTTTTTTTTCCCCCCTTAATCTGAACGCTTTTTTCTTCTCTCTCCTAGTTCTGTGCTTTTCTACAATGAGGCCTCGATTCTAGACTTTCTATTCAGGTGAATTAATTTTTTTTTTTTTTTTTTGAATGAAACTCCAGGGGAAATGCTGTGACTGTCCTTGAAATCTTCTGTGGAGGAGATGTGTGTTGAGTGACTTTAATTTCAGAGGCATGAACTTGTCCACCGTTGAAGTCTGCAGCATGAGGATGGTGGGGGTTGGACAAATTACACTGTGCTGATTAGGTCACATGGGCGACAGCAGCCTTAGCTGCCATGATATGTGAACAGAGGCTGCCCTGAAATGCTCAGTGACAGACTTTAAGTCTATCGTTGTTACCTTCTGAACCAGCTCTTTCACTGTAGTGATACTCAGTTCTGTTCTCATTTCCTTTTTCTCTGTATCCAACCGAGGGATGTTCGGTTGTTTTAGTTTCAGACCTTGAGAGAGAGTGTGTGCATGTGTGCATGCATGCATGCGTGTGTGCGTGCATAGTGTTTATTTTTCCTCACAGGACTGCATTTTCGGGTTTTCTTTGCTAGCAAAGTTGTTTGTGGCTTACTTGGTGGAGTGGTTTTTAACACCCGTCTTTCTTTTCCATCTGTTCCCAGATTATCGGTAACTTGCTTTACTATCGATACATGAATCCAGCCATTGTTGCTCCTGATGCCTTTGACATCATTGACCTGTCGGCAGGAGGCCAGCTCACCACGGACCAACGCCGAAATCTTGGCTCCATTGCGAAGATGCTGCAGCATGCAGCTTCCAATAAGATGTTTCTGGGAGATAATGCTCACCTGGGCATCATTAATGAGTATCTCTCCCAGTCCTACCAGAAATTCAGGTAGGGGGAAAGGAGCAAGGTACTTGTGGGCGTGTTTCTATCTCTGAGTCCCAGGACAAGATAAATACCATACTTAGCTTTCTCTGGACCCTGCCATGCTGTAGGATACCTGTTTGATGTACTCATAGCCCCTGGGGGGTGACAGAGGATTTTGAGCTGTTAAAATGTATTCCAATGAAATAGACCGCACTTTACATAAAAGCAGTGGACCTGCATTAGGCACGTGTTAATTTGTAATCAGAGAAGAATTGGAGAGTGCTTTCAACATTTGTAAATTAAACATCCAGTTGTGAGTTCAGGGCATTGTCTTAGAGATAAAGGTGGTTTGCCTAATGACTCCGGTGTTCACAAATGCTCCGGTTGAGCAGTTCTTGTGGGTGGAATTAAAACTGGGTGGAGGGAGAAGTTATTAGAACTACCACCCCAAGGCCATGAAGCGGCAAACATGTGCAGCTTCTCTAGAATCACCGGGCTTGACAGTCTTCTCTTTGAATCATTGCTTCAGTGGTTTGTGGGATGTCCTCTCGCCAACTCCGCACATATGTGTCACCCGGGGATCTGGCTCTCTTGTTTATTTGCAGACGGTTTTTCCAAACTGCTTGTGATGTCCCAGAGCTTCAGGATAAATTTAATGTGGATGAATATTCTGATTTAGTGACCCTTACCAAACCAGTGATCTACATTTCCATTGGTGAAATCATCAACACCCACACTGTAAGTATTTTTTCTTTAATTACTTAGTTTCGTTGCTCTAGCCTTAATTGCCTTCCCTGGGTGCTGCCTAACATCTCTGGAAAGCCAGATACCTCGCCTTCCTTTAATCTTGCTGACATCACATCTGCCTTGTTGTTTCCCTTTCTTTGCGTATTAACGAGATCTGCTAAGTGTTTCAAAGTCATCCCAGGCCCTCTGCATCACAGTCACCTGGGCACCACAGGCCTGCTGAAACAGAGTCGCCACGGGTGGGCTCCAGAATCTGCGCTGTGAGCGCCGATCTAGGGACTTGTTAAAATACTGTTTTTGTTGTTCCTTCTGTTTATCTTGGCCTGGTGTTATTTTTCTAATATCTAAAATACCCACTTTTTCCTCTGTGTCCCTTAGAGTGATTTTTCCCTTGGGTGCCTCTTTTTTCCCCAGCATTTTTATAATTCATTCCTTTCTCCTTCGGGGCTATATAGAACAGGTAATGAGGAAATACATAAAATTTAAAGGAGGGGTACCTGGGTGGCTCAGTCAGTTAAACGTCTGCCTTTGGCTCAGGTCGTGATCCCAGGGTCCTGGGATCGAGCCCCACGTCAGGCTCCCTGCTCAGCAGGGAACCTGCTTCTCCCTCTCCCTCTGCCTGCCGCTCCCCCTGCCTGTGCACTCATGCTCTCTCTCTGACAAATAAATAAATTAATTTTTTAAAGAAAGGTAAAGTAAATTTCAGGTATTACCCTCTCTGAGGGTGTCCCTTGGGGTAATAGTGTCTTAAAGGCTCTGCTTCAGTGCCCCTAAGATGAGGACAACATGGGTCCGGTGCACTTGTCTCTGAACTAAGAGATACTGTAAACAGCACGCATTAAGTGCAGGTATGCATGTGAGTTACTTGAACTTGTTGTAGGGCACATTGTGACTTTGGATGTTGAATTCTGTGGGATTTGTTGTTCTTTTCCGTGTAGGGTCCACTTAAATCCCTTCTGTCTGCCAGGTTGAGAGAATACCGGTATTTCCTCCGTGCATTATCCCATAAGTTATTCAACAGAGGCCAGCGTGATGCTCTATGTGTTATATTGTTTACTGGGGCTAGTTCGCTGGGGATTGGTCTGTCAGTTCTTTGGATGCAGGAGCTTTGTTATCTGACACCTTCTGTGCTGTTCAGCCTGGTTGGTGGGGCTGAGGGCTGATGGGCTGTGTCACGTTCATGGACTTGACTCCTGGGTGTCCAATGCAGCTCCTGTTGGATCATCAGGACGCCATTGCTCCGGAACACAACGATCCCATCCACGAGCTGCTGGACGACTTGGGCGAGGTGCCTACCATCGAGTCCCTGATAGGTAAAGTTCTGACTTAACTCCCCAGAAGATGACAGGGAAGGTGCTGGGGGAAGGCTGTAACTGCCACCTCGTCCGTCCCTGTGCCGCTCCAGCTCTGAGTGTGCATGAGGGAAGAAAACAGATGTGGTCCCCCCTGTCTGTGAGGAACTGAGGTCCAGTGGAAGAGAGACTTTTAAGTGTGGATGTTATACACATAATCCTATAATTAAATTAGAAGTCCTATAAAGGAAATGAACAGAATATCTTAGGAGAGATTTGTCATTTACAATTATTAAAGTGACTTGTTAACATTTATGAAATTATTTTAGTATGGATCCTTTGCTTTTATCATTTGGCACCTAGTTTCTTTATTTCTCAGCAAGAGGGTGTCCTTGCCACAGCGTACATGTTGGCTTATTCAAGTATCTTCTTAGGCCCGCATTTTCTTACCCTCGTGTTAACGTCTCCTCTCCAGTATCTCCTCTCTTTGTTACACTGATCCTCTCTACTCTCCCCAAACCGTAGGGGAGAGCGCTGGCAATTTAAATGACCCCAATAAGGAGGCGCTGGCTAAGACAGAAGTGTCTCTCACGCTGACCAACAAGTTTGATGTGCCTGGGGATGAGAATGCAGAAATGGACGCCCGGACGATCCTGCTGAAGTGAGTACCCGCTGTGGGAAGAACGAGGTAAACACAGCGTGGCGAGGCCTTGGCCTTGGCAGCCACGCCCACTTGTTCATACCTGAAACCATCACCTTGGCCTTTTAAGCCTGTCATGATTCTGGTCACCTTATCTGTTATACTCGGCACAGGACTTACCTGCTGCATTTGCTAATACGAGGCTGAAGTGAAATTGACACAAGAGATCCTCAGCCTGGTGCCCATGCTCTTGTTGTCGCATAAATAAGTCTGGGGCCTCGAGTGCCTTGTGCTCGCAGCTGCGGGGCGGGACCTCTGTGAGGTGAAGTGCGTACTGCTGCTGCTTAGCTCCATTCAGGGGAAGGCGGAGCACCTGGTGACCTTGACACTCTTCCCCCACCTCCTTTCAGCACGAAACGTTTAATTGTGGATGTCATCCGGTTCCAGCCAGGCGAGACCTTGACTGAAATCCTAGAAACCCCAGCCACCAGTGAACAGGTAAAACTTAGGGGTTTAACCTTCCATAACAAGGGGCACAGATGCTCCCATGATGGGTGTGTGCCAGGGCTGGGGGGGAGGGTGGGACACAGATGCTAGGAGATGCTTCCCTGTGGGTGGACCAGAACACAGTTATCGGACCCATGAACCATTGGATGACCTGGGCAAGGTGGTGGCTAGGGCCTGCTGAGAAAGTTGTTGGCTCCTACATTGAGAGGCAGACGCTCTTAGGGCGGAAGGCTCACGGCACATCATGTGTTCTGTGTGTGTGTGTGTGTGTGTGTGTGTGTGTGTGTGTGTGTGTGTGTTAATTTAATTAACTGAGGCAGAATCAGCCAGTCTGTCTAGTAATTGAATATTATTATATCATTAGAATTTTCTTAAGTGTCTTGGTACAGAGGAGTACAGAATGTGGCTTCTAAACTCAACTCATGATCTAGTTGGAGAAATGTGGTATATAGACCTGAAATCATTAGAAAACCATTAAAAATTGACTTTGATGTTGGCTATAAAAATGCCAGAAGTTCAGGAAAGAGGCCAGCAAGGAGCAAAGCATCAGGAAGAAGCAGGACTTGACCCATGCTTAGGAGGCGTGGATGGGATCTGGGTGTGCGCTAAGACAAGAGGCGTCTTGGGCAGGAGAGTCCACGCAAACAGAGGCATGAAGGAGGGAAGGGCATGATGTGATCAGACTGACATTTCTAGAATGAAGACGTGGGTGACGGTGAGTAGTGAGGAGTAAGACAAGAAATAAGTAGCACCGGACAGATACAGAGTAAAGAGCTTTTGTAACCTTGGGACCATTTAATACTGATCAGTTAGGCAGGGCTGTCAGAGCAGACAGTAGTCGAGCAATCTAGGTGTGTGGTGAAGTCCCGGGCCCAGGTGGTTGGGGCATGGCTTGGCAGTGGGAAGGGATGGATGAGGCACTTCCTGTTTAAGACCACTTTTTGCAAAATGCAAAAAGTAGGTCGAGTCATTTTTTTAAATGTAGAGCATAGGAATCCTTTTTGTTAGATGAGAGTTTACTTGGAAGCGCAAATATAAAGCACGAAAAATGGAAACTACTCTGGTAGCGCCAAGAATGGAGTCCTCACAGCCCCGCCCTCTGGGACTCCGGGTACCTGTGGGAATCCCTTATAGCTGCATGGAGGACTCTTTGAAAACCACTGTTTTTAATGAATTCTCAGCTTTTAGATGCTATGATTGATTACTGACTAGATGTGTGGGAGGGACAAGAATAGAATCATCACCGACAGCTGCAGCTTGTTCAGCCCGGGAGGGAGTTTGAAGCAGGGAAGGCGGAACCAGTCTTTAATGAGAGCCTGCTGTTAGTTTGGTGCTTCCCCCTGTGTTCTTTCATTTCCTCCTCCCACTATCCCTGTGAGATGAGTCTTTCCATCCTCACGTTGCAGTTGAGGAGTCTGAGACCCTTAGAGGTCACATAACTGGCCCAAGATCGTCCGCGTGTGGAGGCAGAACCAGTCTTGGATCAAGTTCTGTCTGACTTATGCTCTTCACCTTGTGTGATGCAGAGTGCCATTGGCATTAGGAGGGAAGGGCAATCGGCGAGAGGGAATCGCTCTGGTCTGGGAGGAATTACAAACCATTGCAAATGTGAGGATCTCCGTACAAACGGTTCAGAATGCGGTACCAGAGCCTTAGCCACAGAGATGTGGGATCTGTCAGCGTAGAGGTGACCACTGAAGTGTTGAGAGTGAACAGTGAGAGAGAAACTGTCACAGGTCCCTTGGAGGTACCAAAGCCATGCCTAGGGCAAAGAGAAAATGCAGAGGGTACGAGCGAGGTGACAACTAAGAAAAAGCACTGGGTTCGGGGCGGGGAGTGGTAATTGGCCATGAGAGCGGAGAAGCAGAAGCCAGGTTGCAAGGAGCTAAAGAAGGAAGAAAGCCCCAAAAGACAGACCAGCGGTGTGGGTCACGTCAGGCAGGGACATAACGGGCAAACGTTGGATGTTGACCGGGAAAGAAGGAGCAAGGGAAGAACTTTTCATTCTCTAGATAATGGCATTTGCAGCATGTTTGAAAGCAGAGGGAGGCCTTCAGCATGATCCAGCCCGACCAAGGTGGCAAAAAGCATTAGCAAGAATCAGCTGAGCACTGATGTTGCCGTGGTGTGGTTATAATATTCAGACGAAGCTGTGTTTCAAGGAAAATTAAATGGCTCTCATGTCTCCAGATGTGATAGGAAAAAAACAAGGGATTTTACAGCCACTGGAGCCCAGTGTGAGAATCCAGGAAAGAGGTCCTGCGAGGCCTTATGACTTCATCGGTGTGATCTCTTCAAGATGGAAAGAGACCTGCGTGTGCTCCATGCAGTTTCTCTGTCAGTTGTCAGAGGGCGGGTTTGTTCTCTCTGTTTCCAGAACGGAGTTTCAGAGCTGTATAAATTCAGGTGTGGATATGCTCTGTAGACGCAGGTTTTAGATTAGTGTGGTGAACTTGCCAGCACCTTCTTTCTCTTCTCTGTATCTGTAGGAAGCAGAACATCAGAGGGCCATGCAGAGACGTGCTATTCGTGATGCCAAAACTCCTGACAAGATGAAAAAGTCAAAATTCGTAAAGGAAGACAGCAACCTCACTCTGCAGGAGAAGAAGGATAAGATCCAGTCGGGCTTGAAGAAGCTCACGGAGCTTGGGACGGTGGACCCAAAGAACAGATACCAGGAGCTGATCAACGACATTGCCAAGGTACTGCATGGGGGGACAGGGATGGCCTGGACATGGGTAAACCTGTCTCAGAGGCTCGTGAAGTGACGGTGCTGTTCAGATGACAGCACGCCTTCAGTGCGCAGAGAGGTTAGGGTCCTCTCCTCTGAGGACTTGGTTTTGACTTCTGCAACACGTGGGCCTTGCCTGCCCTTTAATGGCCTGAATCAAGAGGGAGAAGACCCGAATTAGAGCTTCCTGTGTCTCGGTATCTCTTCGGCTTTAAAGAATTCCTCTAGATGTTTTTATTGACTACTATGACGCAGAAATTCACATCCAGTTGGTCATGAAATCCTTGATTTGTGTGAATCTTCACAAGTAAGGGACTCTGGTGCGGGCCCAGAGTGTAGGTGTTCACTGCTGGCCCAGTAAGGTGATACCATGCACATCAGGGAGCTTGGTAATTGATGTGGCAAAATGACCTTTCCTTCCCTCTCCTGACAACATATTTAAGAGGTTAAACCAGCTTTGCAAGTAAATTTTAAGAACGTGGAAGTCTGTAAAAGTAACACATTTCCCCACCTCTAGAAAATACAGATGGGGAAAAATGGAAGAGATCTGAATTTCTTTGCTAATTTTTGAACATAAATTGCTGTGTGTTCTGAGGCACCTGGGTGGCTCAGTTGGTTAAGCACATTCCTTCAGCTCAGCTCGTGATCTCGGGGGTCCTGGGATTGAGCCTGCATCGGGCTCCCGGCTTAGCAGGGAGTTTGCTTCTCCCTCTGCCTCTGCCCCTCCCTGCTCTTGTACTCTCTCTCTCTCCCTCTTTCTCTCTCTCTCTCTCTCATAAATAAATGAAATCTTAAAAAAAAAAAAATTGCTGCCTGCTAAGAAAGTACGGTCATGCAAGCAGTTAAGCACTGCTGGGCTCTAGTATGGATGATTCAAGAAGCACGTGATACCTACCATCATTTTCCTAATTTTAGTAATTGTGTCTTAGGACATTCGGAATCAGCGGAGATACCGACAGAGGAGGAAGGCCGAGCTGGTGAAATTGCAGCAAACATACGCTGCTCTGAACTCGAAGGCCACTTTCTACGGAGAGCAAGTGGATTACTACAAAAGCTATATCAAAACCTGCTTGGATAACTTGGCCAGCAAGGGCAAGTGAGTTTTTCTTTGTTTGTTTGTTTGTTTGTTTAAGAATCAATGTCAGGGGAAAAAGAAGTAGAGACAACTGAAGTGACCTTGGAAGTTTTTTACTTAAAACATGCTGGGTCTATTGATTGCTTTAACTCTTTATTTTGCTTCTAATTGTTTTGATTTCCTAGGTCCATTTGTTGTTGTATGATGTGAATAAATAATGTAGGGGGGGTTTCAAGGATGCTTATTTCTAAGCACCCCTTGTTCTAAAGTAACTTCTTGGTCCTAGAAATGAAAGAATCACGGAAGGAGGTTAGTTAGTGCTCCCCAAACCTGGATGTACCTCAAAATCACGTAAGGAATATGATAGACGCTTCGATCCCCTGGCCCCTCTCTACACTTCCTGGGGACAGGATCCCAGACCCCAGCTTTTTCCCAGCTGGTGCCAACGACAACCAGCAACACGCCCATTTTATAGGGAGGGAAACTGAGGATCCAGAGGGATGGGGTGGTAGGTGCAAGTTCTACTTGCACTACTACCTAGGGTTAGTTTATTTTGTACTTTCGGTTTTTAATTTAAGAATGTTCCAGCTTGAGAAAGGTTGAGAGAATAGAACAATAAACACCTGTACACCTTTCACCTAGATTCACCTGTTTTTGACATTTTGCCACATGAGCTCCCCTTCTCTGGCTTCCTTACTCTTCCACCCGCAGTCGAGCGCGCTCTCTCTCTCTCTCTCTCTCTCTCTCTCTCTCTCTCCTCCTCTCTGGAAGACTGAGGTGAGGCAGGGCTGATGTGTGGGGATAAAAGTCAGGCCCACCCAACCCAGCTTGCAGAGCTGGCTCCTGTGACCTTTTGACCTTTCTGCCTCGTTCTTGGAGCACTTCCGGACTTCACAGGTGTTCCTGGTTCAACTTGTACTTTCCCCTCCCCGGGCTTGGAATTAGCTATTTCTCCAAGCATTCTCCTGGCACCTTCTAATGAAGAAGGGTGTTTAGAGACCAGGATCCAGGCACTAGATGTGCTCATTGCCACAGGGCGTCATTGCTTCTAGACGTTCTAAGCAGACAGAGCTAGGTCCTCCTTTCTTATTTAATGGCTGTGTGGTATCCCACTGCATACACATATACAACAGTTGATATAATCAGGTCTCTAATGATGGACATTTGTGTTGTTTCCAGTTATTTACTTTAAAAATTCTCACCAAATAACCTCTTATACGTAGGTTATTTTGCAAATGTGGGCATATTTTTGAAGATAAATTCCTAGATGTGGAATCACAGGATCAAAGATTTTCTACAGTTGTAGTTTCTATAGACCCTGCGGTTGCCTTCCGTAGTGGTTACTCCCTTTGACTCCTTCACCAGCATTCCTGCCCCTTGAGACCCTTCTGTGGGAGACCCTTCTGTGGGAGCTCAAATCCCTGGTTCTCAGAGACTCTAGTTTTCCCTTGTTTACTTTTGAAAATCACTTCTTAACTTGATTATCCCAATAGTCTGCTAAGGTCTGTTTCTTTTTCCTTGTTCCCGTTCCTCTGTTTTTGCTACACTGGTTTTTTTTGTTGTTGTTGTTTTAAAGATTTTATTATTTATTTGACAGAGATAGAGACAGCCAGCGAGAGAGGGAACACAGGCAGGGGGAGTGGGAAAGGAAGAAGCAGGCTCACAGTGGAGGAGCCTGATATGGGGCTCGATCCCATAATGCCGGGATCACGCCCTGAGCCTAAGGCAGACGCTTAACCGCTGTGCCACCCAGGCGCCCCTGTATTTGCTACACTGGTTTAAAGTCTTCTAAACATTAGTTAATCTGAGATACATTTATTTTTGCCCTGCCAAGCCAAGGGGCTTACAGGGATTCCCTTGGGGTTCAGCACAGTTCCTTCAGGCTGGTGTTAGAAGCCTTCACACCTAACTTGTAGGTGCTGGGTGTTGAGAGGGACCTAGGCAGATGACACAGACTGTCAGATACAATTTGCAAATATAATTAAAGACAAAAGCAATTTAGTAATGCTTCCCCTACTATGCAGAGAGATTGCTCAGGCTAATCCTAACACTTATTTGCCATTTTAGAAATGGTATGTTACCGAGGCTTGTGTCTGGGAAGTCCGTTTTCTGACCTCATATCCTTGAACTACCAACAGACTCATAGTACTCAGTTACAGATAGAAAGTGATACGGTGTGATTTTTTTTAAAGGGTCTCCAAGAAGCCTAGGGAAATGAAAGGAAAGAAAAGCAAAAAGATTTCTCTGAAATACACGGCAGCAAGACTACATGAAAAAGGAGTCCTTCTGGAAATTGAGGACCTACAAGTGAACCAGTGAGTATTTGCTTTTTTATTTTGTCTTATGTATTCACTTGATCTTTGTATTTATCATCTCTTTATCTCACTGCCTTTATTTCTGCTATGTGGATGGTCGTTTTCATGTTTTCTATCTACTTATATATCTATTTATTTAGGTGCAGCAGGCCTAATGGTCAGAATTAATTTGTTTGTCATGGAAGGGAAAATATTTCTTAGTTGTGGAATGTTTGCCCCAGGCCGTGTTTGCACCTGTTGTATGGGCCCCGTCTTGATCTTTCCTCTTTAAAGGAGGACGCCATCTCTTAGAATAAATAAGTATAACAAGAAGAGGAGTTTAGTTTATTCCCCTCGAGGCTGGGTATCAGGGCCTTATCCTCATTCTCTTTCCTGGGAAGTGCCAGCTTGCTCTCTCTGTGGTTCCTGGATCGGGCCTGGCTATCTTTAGCGGGGCAATAAGTACCTACTCCGTCGGCCCTGTGACCTTATGCAGCTGAGCTTGCCAGTTTTGTGTCTGTTAAAACAAGTTTGTTTGAAAAGAAACTTTAATTTTTATTTTTTTAAAGATTTTATTTATTTATTTGTCAGAGAGCACAAGCAGGGGGGAAGGGCAAAGGGAGAAGGAGAGGGAGAAGCAGGCTCCCCGCTGAGCAGAGAGCCTGACAGGGGGCTCGATCCCAGGACCCCGGGGTCACTACCTAAGCCGAAGGCAGACACTTAACTGACTGAGCCCCCCAGGCTCCCTGTTAACTGGTTGCGGAGCTGTCGCTTACGATGAGAAGGCTCCAGATTATCTGTCGCACAACAAAACATGAATATACTTAACACTACTAAACTACACACTTAAGAGTAGTTAGGATGGTAAATTTTATGTCTTGTGTTTTTTAGGATGAAAAAAATTTTAATACTCTGACCAGAAACTCCATTTTTAGGCATCTATCATAAAAAAATAATCAGAAGTAAAACCAAAGATTAACATATAAACATGTACCACAAGTGTAATCATATAAAAGGTAAAATCAACTGAAGTGTTGTACAGTAGGTGAATGGTTAAATTTTAGCTACAGCATGGAATATTGCGTGCCCGTTAAAAGGGATGCTTTCAAAGAATGTGAACAATTCTCAAAATGTTACTAGAAAGAAGTTGGGATAAAGGACTATATTTATAATTTATGCTAAAAAGAACAGATAAGTGAGTGGTTAGATAATCTTTGTGTAAACAGAGGCACAGAAGAATATGCGCCATTTCAGTGGTTCTCTTTGGCTTGTGAAATTATAGGTGCCTTTTATTTTTCTTCATGCTTTACCAATTTCCAGAGTTCAATAATGAATAGATTTTATTTTAAGATCAAGAAAAATTAAAGCAAGGGGAGCCTGCTTCTCCCTCTGCCTGATGCTCCCCCTGCTTGTGCTCTCCTCCGCCCCCCAACAAGTAAATAAATAAAATCTTGAAAGAAAGAAAGAAACCAGATAACAAAGCAAACTGGTGAAAATAAAATTATTACAGGAAGTACCTTTAAGGAATGGCCTGTGAGGACCCCCTGTTGAGTAAGACGTACATGTTGTAGCGCGTGGATTTTGTGACCTCTCTCTTAGCTTCTCTGTGGCCTCTTTTGCATCATTTGTGGTTCTCAGCTCTGGTCCTAATAGATAAGTTTGCTCCACAGTTGAGTTCTAGTAATCTGGGCTGATGTACTTTGATCACCCGGGGAATAGCACCTTCTGTTGCCACCAGTTTCCAGGCTTGTAACATGTTGAGAATGAGCAATACCTTCAGTGTGTGTGGTAAATAGCGGTGTATCTTTGGTGGTACTTGGTACTCAGTGCCTTTATATCTATGGCAGCTCCTCTCATGGCTCTTCTTGTTCTTACCCCTTTTTGTTTCCTTACGCACTTGTTGCAGTCCTCCACCACGCGTGCATTCACACACACGCCTTTCCTCCCTCTCCTTCCAGTTTAATTTCCTCTTGGTTATGCTTTCATCGTTAGATTTCAGCAGTGGCCCCGGGGAAGCCCAAGAGAATTCCTGTGATGGCATCCCTTCAGAGGCCATCATGGCCTTCCTCCCTGGTCCTGCTTCCCGCTTCCGCAAGGGCTGCAGGGAGAGCCTGCCGGCATCTCCCCAAGTCTCCACAGTACAAGCATGTGGTACTTAGAGTGGCAGCCCCACGTTGCTCCACCTGTGGAAGTACTTGGGACCTTTGTTTTGTATCCCTTTTCACTCTTGTAGATTTAAAAAAAAATTTTTTTTATCAGATAGCATGAACAGGGGGAGGGGCAGAGGGAGAAGCAGACTCCCCACTGAGCAGGGAGCCTGATGCGGGACTTGATCCCACGACCCTGGGATCATGACCTGAGCTGAAGGCAGACATTTAACCAACTGAGCTGCCCAGGCGCCCCTTGAAGGTTGTTAATCTCCTTTCTACATTTCATAAAATATTTTTATATGAGAACATAAAAATCACACCCTTAACGATGTTATGTTTCAACAGGTTTAAGAATGTTATCTTTGAAATCAGTCCAACAGAAGAAGTCGGAGACTTTGAAGTGAAAGCCAAGTTCATGGGCGTTCAGATGGAGACGTTTATGTTGCATTATCAGGTGGGTAAGCACCACGCAGAACCGAAAGTTCTGTATGTGAGGTGGTGGTTCTCGTCGAGGCAGGAGAGTCGGTAAGGAGACCCGTCTGCAGACGGCTGTCCACACCCAGCAGTGAGCCGGGCCCCACACAGGCGGGAAAGGCGCAAGGGCTCCCGTGCATCTGACTTGGTCTGCTCTCCCTAGAGACGTCTGGCGGCTCAGTAGTTCTTCTCTTTTATCTGAAGCTGCTACTTCGTGTTGCCACTAAATTGAACTGGCACCTTGACCTTGAACAAAATGATTAAGTATTGATAGTAGAAATTTGTAAGCCTATTCAGTAGCTTGAAATCATTTCTCTCATTTTGATTTGATGTAGGGGCTTAAAGGTGTATTTTTGACAAGGCGTGTGTAAATTGCTTCTTTGTAAACTGAATCCTGTTTTAAATTTGGGAAGAACTCTGCAGTGAATCGTTTTATAACATAATTTTAGCTCATTTTTATTCTGAAATCTCTCTAGTTTTTACACATTAGAAAGGCACCAGGGTACCGCAAGGTACCTGGGCTTTGTCCAGGCTCCCGCGGCTTCGTGTGTGTCCTCATCAGTTCCGTCCCGTTCCTCACATTGCTGCTCACTGCTGTGCTCTGTCAGCCTGGGTGCGGGCCATCTCTGCACGTGCCGACACACACCCGCCCCCTCCTTTATTCCTCTCCTTTATTCATCTACACGTGTTACCACTCTGACTAGTGCCCCCCAGACTGTGAGCTCCTTAAGGACCGTGGTGTGTCTTCATTTCCTTCTCCGTGGTGAGTAGAGCCGCAGACTTGTTAGCTGAACAGAAGTGAAATGATTCGGTGATGCCCATGCCCAGGTGTCCCGCAGAAGAAGATCCTGTTAGGCCTTCAGGCTCTTCAGAGTTGTACAGGCCGAGCGGCTGGCCTCGGGTCATGTGTTCGTCCGTGCTCAGGTGCATTAAGTATGGAGTGAGGATCAGGAGCGAGGTGTTACGTCAGGCACAGGTGACACACCAGGGTCTTCGTTCTCATGGAGCCACTAGGATCTTTCCAGAAGATGAACTGGGTGAACTTTGAGGTTCTTTAAGCGCTTTAACTCTTGCTTTCTTATCACCTCTCTTCTGAAGTTCACGGGTGAGACCACTCACTTCCTAAGTGTGCTCTGGCCAGTGGGGGGCAGTGGGAGAAGCAGGGCCTTTACACTCGGATCCAGATCCACTCCATCCCACTCAGTGCTATTGGGCAAGTCACTGAACATCTCCGAGCTTCGTCTTTAAACTTGGGATAATCACACCTCTAGGACTTTTATCAGGACCTAAAAAGATGCTATCTGATGTGCTTACCCAATATTGAGCACATAGTAGGCACCTAATAAACATTTTGTCCTTTTTCTTTTCCTCTGGCCTTCAGAATATAAAAGCTGTCTCCCGTGAAATAGAAAGTAAGACTCTAGTGGATACTATTGCGACGACATTAGTGGCCGTGTCCTGTTTTTAGTGATTAGTGTATTTATCATAGATTGAAATGCTTCACCTTCTCCAGGTGGCCCCCATCACTTAGATGAACTGGAGACACGTTACTGTCACTTCTGAGACAGGAAGTATGTGTGATGAATGAACATGCAGCTTTTCTTTCCATGTTTTGTGTATTTCGGTATGAACCACATGACTTCTTAACTCCAAATGGTTGTGCAGGGGACGACGCTCCTTTCTCACTCCACTTCACGGCTGTCATTCCTCATCCCTTCTGGGTCCCTCCCCACCTCGTGTCTTATCGCACAGACTTGTGTGACTGTCCAAATGTTTTCTTGAACAGGACCTGCTGCAGCTACAGTACGAAGGCGTTGCGGTCATGAAATTATTTAATAGAGCTAAAGTAAATGTCAACCTTCTGATCTTCCTCCTCAACAAAAAGTTCTACGGGAAGTAATTGATCCGTTGCCGCCAGCCCAGAAGGATGAAGGAAGGAAGCTCCTCACGGTTCCCTTTCTCGGGTCCTTCTTTCCTCATGGGAAGCAAGACCCCGCCCACAACAAAGCCTCAACTTGATACACTCCCGACGCCACACTTTTAACCCCGCCCGTCTGATGGGACTTCTGTTACCCTTTCTTCCTACTGAAATTGTATTTCGGGTGCAGTCTGACCCTCTTGTTCCTTCATTTTCTTCCACGTAGGAAGGAGTGGCAGCTCCACGAAAATCGCTCCACTGTTACGGTCTTAGAGGCTGCATTATGCTATTGTAAACTTTGGTGTTTGTGTGAATTAGCAGCAGGGATGGTGGGACTTGAACTCTTGTTATTTGGACGCGGGCGCTATCAGCACTACTGACAGACACACATGGGAGCACACAACTCACATGTCGGGTCATCTCCAGTTACTAGGTTGTCATTTAAAGGTGAAGTTCCTTTATATTTCCATCCCATCGGTCAAAGGGAAGGATCCATGGGCTCTTTGGTTCTCTTCCACTCTGTTTTCCTTATGCACAGGAACTAACAGAAGTCACTGTTCTGTGTTCAGAGGAAACATTTCTAGCATAGGGGAGACACGGCTTTTAAATGTCACCATTAAGTGTGAACAGTGCTGTTGGTGTAGGTCTCTGCTCAGCGGGCAGGAGAGCCCCACTGATAACCCCCGGCTGTCTAGGTGTGTTCGCCTGCGGTGCCTGCTTGTTCGTGCTCATGTACAGAGGAGGGCTCCGTTCCGGGAGGAGTCCAGTCCACTCTGTCCTGTGGCAGAGGGACGGGCCAGCCCTAGCGTAGAGTGTAATTGTCTTCAAAACTGTTTTATATCTCAAGAGTGCCTTATTAAAGTGTAGATTTACTTCTTGAAATGTGGGTGATAGGAATTTTGAAGATTTATATAATGCTTTAAAAGCCTTTAGAATACTGTAAGAAAAGGGTTTTTAAAAATTGGCTTATCTGTATATCTGAACTCTTAGAACTTTCTTACATAGCTGAAACACTAGGGTTTATCTACGGGGTTACAGGGAGATAATCCTGCCTTAAATAGACTGAAACAAAACAAACAAAACCAACCAACCAACGTTAACTTGGTATTAAGAGCTCTTTTCCCCACTTCTCTCTCTTCTCTTGCTGCCCACGCTGTGCCTTTATTTTATGAGCTCCCATTTTCTGGGTTTAGTCAGAAACAATTCAGTTCTAAACATTGAATTTAGGAAGCTTTTGTTACTACATAAAAAGTCATATACTTAAAAAAAAAAAACAAACTCTTTATCCAGGAAAATATGTTGGAAATCATGCTACTGAGCCTCCATTTTCTCTGATGTTTGGGTTCAGTATTCTTTTATCATAGAACATAAAGTTTAACAGAATAAACTTACATTTAAAGATTTACTGATGTATATTGAAAGCCAATAAACTGTTTCGTTAATAACAAATCCTGTGATGTGTCCCTGTTACAAATGTGAGCACTGGAGAGGTGTTCTTCACGAGAGACCATTTACTCAGCGCCACCGCCATGCAAACGTGAGTTGTCTGAGCTCACACGCTGCAAACGGGAAGAGGTGAGGTGTGGCGCACCGCCAGCCTGACCTGGTGTTTTAGTGAATATTTTCCTCAGATCAAAAACAGATGCTATTCCAAGTAGCAGCACCCCAAGAACTGGGACCAACCAAAGTGTCAACCCCTCTACCTTAACAGGGGACCGATCCCCGCTGCTGTCAGACCCCCAAGACCACATCCACGACAGACCATGAGCAAAGTTTACGACTCCTTTAATAAAATACGGTGTTTCCGTTGTTTGTGAGGGTTGTAGTCTCCTTGATACAAGTCCTAATGCAAAATAGCACGAAATGCACTTCAAGAGTTTGGTGGTAACTGCAGAATTATGGTTAAAATAGCATGGAGAATGCCCAGACGGGCGCACGTCACGGCGTTGAAACCACATAGCTCTTCCTCCTCCGATTTATTAGCCGTAGCGTTCCCGGCCTCATGCCTCTGCCTCTGACCTTCTCTTCCACCGGCTATCGTGACATTTATCCTGAAGTTACTTCCAACCGTTTGGACTGCCCATCAGATTGCTGCACACAATTGCCTTTGTATCTCTGTATGAAATAAAAGGTCATTTGTTCATGTTTGTGTTTATTTTTCTCAGTTTCATTGTTAGCAGTTCCTGTTCAACAGCGTTGACTAGAGCGAGATTGAATGATTGAAAACCACAACAGAAAACAACCCCCTTTCGAGTCTTTCCGAAGAGGCAAACCCAAGTCAGCCAGCAATTCACCGAATTATCGCAAAGGGATGTTTGAACACGGGAGTGAGTTTAGCCTTTTTTAAGTGTCATCTGCTTCAAGTAGCCTCACCGGAAAAAGAAATAGGGGGTGGGGAGAGCACATGTACTACCACCGCCTCTGGTTGGCTGATGGCGGGAAGTTCAAAACCGCTGCAGCAAGGGATTCTGTTCTAGAAGCAGCAGCACACAAGGTGCGGAGCCCGCGGTCTTGGGAGGTCCCTCGGGTGGGGCTTCTCTGCGCCACACAAGTCACCAGAAGGGACTAGGGGAGTTTGCATATGGAAAAAGTAAACAGCAAAAGGGGGGGGAAAGTGGCTTCCTTTTAAGTAAGGCCCCAGGGGACAGCCTCACTCAGAAATACAAACATGTATATAAGCATCCTGTTGTGTTTATAAACTGTGGCCAGACTCTATTGGAAAATTAGGGACTAGGAAATAAGAGGAAAAACAGAATACCTCTAAAGTAAACAGCAGTGGAAAAGGAGATGGCGGTCTGTGTGAGTGGAAGAGCGGTGGGTGCTGTGGTGGGAGCAGAGCCCCTGGGCAGCAGGCCCAGCACCGTGTCCCCCAAGCCCTGCTTTTCTCCTGAAGTGCGGGAGCTGCTCTCCACGGCTCTGTCACTGAGACAACTTGGGCTCTATGTTGTCCTGCAAAGAAACCGAGGGAGGTAGAGAGGTGCTTATCAGGATCAGGGGAAATGGGAGGAAAGGACGCAGGACTCCCCAGTGATGTGGGCAGACAGTGGGTGCCCCTGACGCCCCACAGCTGCGCCCCTTCTGCCTTTATGCCTGTGCAAATGTATGGGGAATTTGGGGCAACTGTACCCCTCCACGGATTTTAAATTTGACATCTAAATTTTAAGCTTTAAATAATGAATTGTGCAACTGCCCACATACTGCGAAGTTCAAGACAAAAATCCCTTCACTTTCAAAGGTATGCGGCAGAACCCCCTGTCCATTTTTCTGTACGCTCAGTGCTCACCATATAGGCGCAGTCTCTCTCACCAAGCGTTATGACGGTCTTACTAGTGCCTGTGCTGTGTTTTCCTTTTTTTTTTTTTTTTTTAAGATTTTATTTTTAAGTGCTCTTCACGCCCAACGTGGGGCTCGAACTGACAACCCCGAGATCAAGAGTTGCGGCTCCTCTGACGGAGCTGGCCAGGCGCCCCTGTATGTGGTACTTTCCACCTCCATGACTTACTGGAAGTTTGTACGTCTTAATCCCCTTTATTTCACTCACCCACCCACAACCGTCAATTTGTTCCCTGTAGGAGTTTGATTTTTTTTCTTCATTTATTTTGGGTTTTTTGTTTCTGTTTTTGTTTTTAGGTCCCACGTGAGTGAAATCATATGGTATATGTCTTTCTCTGACTTCTCTTAGCATAATACTCTGTAGGTCCATCCGTGTTGTCTCAAATGGCAAGATCTCTTTTTCGTGGCTGAGTAATACTCCATTGTGTATTTATACCACATCTGTTTCCATCCATCGGTGGACATTCGGGCTGCTTCCGTATCTTGGCTGTTGTAAATAATGCTGCTCTAAACACAGGTGTGTCTGTCTTTTCAAATTAGCGTTTTCGTTTTGTTTGGGTCAATACCCGGTAGTGGAATTGCTGGATCGTAGGGGAGCTCTATTTTTAATTTTTTAAGGAAGCTCCATACTGTTTTCCACAATGGCTGCACCAACTCACATTCCCACCACCAGTGTGCGAGGGTTCCTCTTTCTCCACATCTTCGCCAATACTTGCTATTTCCTGTCTTTTGATTCTAGCCATTCTGACGGATGTAAGGTGGTATCTCACTGTTTTGATTTGCATTTCCCTGATGATAGTGATGATGAGCATCTTTTCAAGTGTCTTTTAGCCATTTGTATGTCTTCTTTGGAAAACTATGCAGGTCCTCAGCTCATTTTTTATTTTTTAAGATTTTATTTATTTGAGAGAGAGAGCGGAGGGACAGAGGCAGAGCAGGGAGCCCAACATGGGGCTTAATCCTAGGACTCTGAGATCATGACCTGATGCTTAACCGACCGAGCCACGCAGGTGCTCCTCTCAGCTCATTTTTTAATCAGATAATTTTTTGCTGTTGAGTTGTGTAAGTTCTCAGTGTGTTTTGGATATTAACTCCTTATCAGGTATATCATTTGCAAATATCTTCTCTCATTCAGGAGGTTGCCTTGTCATTTTCTTGATGGTTTACTTCCCTCTACAAAAGCTTTTATTTTGGTACAGTCTCAATGGTTGGTTTTTGTTTTCCCAAGAAGATAGATCCAGAAAAATGTTGCTAAGGCCAGTGTCAAAGAGAAGACTGCCTATGTTTTCTTTTATGAGTTTTATGGTTTTGTGTCTCACATTCAGGTCTTTAACCCGTTTTGAGTTTATTTTTGTATATGGTGTAAGAAAGTGGTCCAGTTTCACTCTTTTGCGTGTGGCTGTCCAGTTTTCCCAAGACCATTTATTGAAGAGGCTGTCTTTTCTCCATTGTATATTCTTTTCTCCTTTATTGTAGGTTAATTGACCATATAAGTGTGGGTTTATTTCTGGGTTTTCTATTCTGTTCCATTAATCTGTGTCTATTTTTGTCCCCTATCCATTTTTTTAAGGGACACGAACAGCTCTTTATCAGTTCAAACCCTTACATCTTTTTCCTCTTTACACCCATGTTTCCATTCCACTTCCCTCAGAATTTTATCCTAATGTAGTATTGAAAGTATCAGTTTTACTTTTTATTCTGTCATGATTATCTAACAAAAATAAGAATGTGTTTTATTTCCTTTGACCATAAGGCTGTTGATGCAATCCAGAAAAATACTTTGTGTCAGTAGAGTTCTTGGTAGTACATATTTGATCAAAGTCTTGTATTATGTGGACAGTTGTATAAGTAAGATCTTTGAAATGCGTTTCTTAATGAGATGAATGAAGATTTTTTAAATGAAGGTTTAAGAAACTTACGGGTAAATGTTACTACTTGTTAGAATGAGATAGGGCTCATGGCCAGTTCTCTTCTAATGTTCATTTCTATAAACATAAGCTCTGCAAACCTTTGCTGTCAGATAAGCATATGGTGAGGGAAGGTGTTTGGTTATAATGATGTCATCCATTTTGGGGGACTCCTTAGTTTATCCAAAGAATCTCAATGATTTATAATAATTAGAACATGATTAGGTCTTCCAATTTTGTTAAAAGCCAAAAAAAAAAAAAAAACCAACCAAACAAACCATGAAATTATTATTCAGTCATGACATCATCCACTTTCTCCAGACTTGGGAAGTGGACAAGGGGCTTCACTAAGACTTAGCAAATAACTGAATTAAACTCAAAATCTTTTGACTTAGAGACAACTTATTTAACCCAATATGCTAAAGATGGTTGGGAAAAATGGAAATATTTTAATACTCCTCAGCACTATAATTTTTAAACTTTTTTATTAGGGAAAATGAACATAAAAATAGAAGGAATAGTGTAATGAACTCCCATGTGGCCTCAATGATTATCCACACATAGTCTAACTGTTCTTCTCCCTAATCCCACCCCAAGCCCCCCTAGGTTATTTTGACAAATCCCAGATGTAGTATCATTTCAACCATAAATACTTCAGTAATTGTCTCTAGCATAGTGATTCTAATTAGGGAGCAATTGTGTTCCCAGGAGACATTTGGCAATATTTGGAGATATTTTCTGTTCTCCCAACTAAGGGAGGGCTGCTGGTATTTAGTGGGTAGATGCCAGGGATCCTGATTAACGTCTTAAAATGCACAGTCCGAAATGTCAATGGTACCGGGGTGGGAAATCCCACTCTTCACATACAAGGACTTATGAAAAAAATCCCCAAACCATTATCATACCTAAACAACAATTTAAAAATACCAGATATGCAGTCGATGTTTGCGTTTTTCCAGTCTCTTGTAATTGCTCCAATCGTTCATAGGTTTGAATCAGGTGCCAAACAAGGTACACATATCACATTTGGTTGACAGCTCTTTTAAATCTTCATCTATAAATTCTCTCTCTCTTTTAAAAAGATTTATTTATTTATGTATTTGACAGAGCACGAGCAGGGGAGAGAGCACAGAGGGAGAGGGAGAAGCAGACTCCCCGCTGAGCAGGGAGCCCGACACGGGACTCGATCTCAGGACCCCAGGATCATGACCTGAGCCAAAGGCAGGCACGTAACCGACTGAGCCACCCAGGCACCCTTCCTTGCTACTTTTAGTGGGAGCCAATATTAGGGACTGCGGTCTGGGTGCGAGGAGTGCTTATCACTCTTAGGTTGTCATGCTTTCTAAGCTTTTTCAATGAAGTGATTACTATTTTTTTGGTTTGTGTTTGTTTCTTGTTTTTTTGAGTGATCTCTCTGCCCAATGTGGGGCTTGAACTCACGACTCTGAGAGCAAGAGCTGCACGGTCTACCGACTGCGCCAACCAGGTGCTCCAATGAAGTAGTTACTTTTAAGAGAACATATCTTGAGTTCATAACAAAAGTTTTTTTTTTAATAAAATGCTTTTATCTTAATATATACAGTTTTCCAAAAGGGGAAAAAAATAATGCCCTGATTAGTAGCATTTGCCAATTCTGTTGGGTCAATACTTCCCTTTTGCTGATTTCAAGCTTGATGCCACTTGTCCCTGAAGCTAGACTTTAGACTTTGAGAGAGATGCTGACCATCAGTTCTAATGAGCTAGTACTAAACCTCTGATCTTATTCCAGGAATAATTGGGAGTAATTGATGGATTTTAAGAAAAAGATCAAGAAATATTCAGATTCGGGCTGTAGACACGTAGAGGAAGAATGGGGATGAGGAGGGAAGACTCGGACAGCATGTGCTAAGGTTCTTCTGTGTGGTCGTCCAGACCCACTCTCCACCCTCACTTTCCTCCGTGCCCGGGGCAACTGGCCATATGGACTATCTCCCTCCAGTTTCTGGTTGCGTTTGGCCGATGGCAGGCATCACAGGGAGACTGGAGGTCTGGGAGAAGGCAGGGTTAAGATTTCTTCTTCCAGGTTGCTGCACCCCCTGCCTCTCCATACCAAAGGCCGGAGCTCGGGCAGGTGGCTATCGCCCAACACCCACCCTCTCCCTGCACCAGGAAGCAGTCCCTCCCCACGGCCCTGGGGCACACAGTGCTAATGGCTCCTACTGTAACTAGTGCCAGGGGAGCATCGTCCCTAAACCCTGCCCTCTTTATTACCTTTTCTTCAAATTACCAGATTGAGTGTGCCATCTGTGTCCTGCTGGGACCCTGATACACAAGTGGCCCAATTAAGATCTCACTGAGCGAGAGAGACTTGCCAGCCTGAAGTGGGTACAGATCATTAGGATGGACAGAAATGGGTGCATTCTGGGGATATTTAGGGAGTCGATGTACCGGCTGTTGGGAACAGTGGAACCGTGTGGAACACGGCTGGGAAGTGCTCTGCAGGAGGTATTCTACCGTCAAGAAAGTCCGGGAAGCGCCATGTTCCATCTTTCCACACGCGAGTCATAAGAGACATCAGCAAATCAAAAAGCTTTGAGAAGTCCCACAGGAATCCTGCCTGACTTCGGATTACCGCGCTTTTCCCCCAAATGTATTGGACAGTGCGATCCCACCCCCTTACTTTGCAGCCACCTGTGAGACTCTGTTCCATGAAACACTCTGAAATGCTGGAGAAAGAGGAAGCTACAATAAACCCCATCTTAAGCTTTTAATAACTTAGGAATTTAATTACTTAGGAAACAAAAAAGCAAAGATGTGCGTTTGTACCTCACATTTGCTAAAGAATTTTGGATTCTATTCTACGTTTCAGGTTGGGTGAAATTATTCGTTAAATGCGTTTGGCCTTAAGCTGCAGATGTGTATTCTCTATTTTGCCCCAAATTGTCTAGGAAATAATTTTGATATGAAAATGTAGGCATGTGTACTTGATAAAGATTGTACTTGGTCATAGCCCGTGGCCTTTGTCTCTGGAGAAACACATTCCCAATTCCTGTTGGTACAGAGACATCGAGGTCTGGAGTGCAAAGGAAAAATCGGCAGATAGGGGTTGAACAGACACATAATAGAAAGGAGGGTGTGATAGGAATTAAAGGATAACTCCTCTTCCAAAAAGCCAACTGAGAAAAAAGTAGCTTGCAAAAATAAAGAAAACCAGTCCTCCAATACCCCTTTCCATGAAAAGAAACCAGGTTATTTGGAGAAATGGCTGATTCTGGGGCTGAGCCGAGAAATATGAGATGAGCCTCGATCACCTTGTTGTGTCCAGAAGAAATAAAACAGACAGAAAGAAAAAAAAATCAGAAGAAAAGAAAATCAAAAGAAAGAAAGAAAAATCAGATGGGGACACGTTAAAAGAACATGGAAGCCAGCTTGAAAGTCAAGTCTCAGATCATTTAAGTACAAAAATAATAGCAGTAATGGATCCAATCCTATTGGATAAAATAAGACTTGGTGAGCCCATTCTGATAGAGGCAATAGGGGAAGAGCAAGAATCATCCCTGGAGCTAAAGCCAGCGGATGCACGCTTGTTGAATAACAAGATATTTCTATAGTCTTGGGGTCTCTCCCTTCAAGGGTCTCACTGATTACAGAGGGAAAAACGAAACCTCACAGTGGACAAAGCGGACAGACTTCCCCTTAACCAAATGATCCGAACTTAACGTCTGTCATGGGACAATGAGACATCATCTGCCTCCTGAGTGATATATTGAGAAGAATACATTGTTCCTGTGTTATCCCTGCCCAAAATGTATCACCTGAAACAAACCATGGGAACATACAAGGCGAACCCTAGCTCACGGACATTCGACAAAATAACTGGCTTGTCACTTCAAAAATGTACAAAGTCATGAAAGACATACACAACTTGAGTGGCGCCTGGGTGGCTCAGTCGCTTAAGTGACCGGCTCTTGATCTCTGCTCAGGTCTTGATCTCAGGGCCATGAGTTCAAGCCCCATGTTGGGCTTGAAGCCTACTTAAAAAAAAAAAAATTGAACAAGTTTTTCCAGATTGAAGGATGCTAAGAAACGTGGCACCTAAATATAGTGAGTGATCTCAGGTTTTCTTTTGCCATAAAGAATATTGCTGGGACAGTTGGTAAAGATTTTTAATAACATCTGTAAATTAGGTAACAGTACTCTATCAGTGTCAATTTCCCGATTTTGTTATTACACTGTGATCATATAAGAGAATATCCTTGTTTTTATGAAATAAACAGTGAAGTATCTAGGGGTAGAGGGGCATTATATCAACTTACTTTCAAATGGTTTAGAAGAATATATATATATAGGCGGCTGGGTGGCTCAGTCAGTTTAAGCATCTGATTCTTGATTTCGTCTTAGGTCATCATCTCAGGTCATGATCTCAGGGTTGTGAGACCAGGTTCCTCATTGGGCTCCATGCTCAGTGGGGAGTCTGCTTGAGTTTCTCTCTCTCCCTCTGCTCCCCCTCCACTCTCTCTCTAAAATAAATAAATCTTAACAAAAAATAGAGAGAGATAAAGAAATGGTAAAGCAAGCAAAGTAAAATATTTGAGGAATCTGGGTAAAGAGTATATGAGAATTCTTTTTTTTAATTAAAAAAAATTTGGGGGGAGGTGTAGAGAGAGGGTAGGGGAGGGGCAGAGGGAGAGAGAGAATCTTAAGCAGGCTCCATGCCCAGTGTGGAGACCAACGCAGGGCTTGATATCACCACCCTGAGATCATGACCTGAACTGAAATCAAGAGTCGGTTGCTTAATCGACTCAGCCACCCAGGAGCCCCCCCCTTTTTTTAAAGATTTTATTTTTAATTAATCTCTACACCCAACATGGGGCTCGAACTCACCACCCTGGGTTCAAGAGTCACACGCTCCACTCACCTAGACAGCAAGGCACCCCAAGAATCCTTTAAACTCTTTAAATTATTGCAGCTTTTCTAGAAGTCTGAAATGTTTTATTTTATTTTATTTTTTTTTAAGATTTTATTTATTCATTCGACAGAGAGACAGCCAGCGAGAGAGGGAACACAAGCAGGGGGAGTGGGAGAGGAAGAAGCAGGCTCATAGCGGAGGAGCCTGATGTGGGGCTCGATCCCAGAACGCCGGGATCACGCCCTGAGCCGAAGGCAGACGCCCAACCGCTGCGCCACCCAGGCGCCCCTAGAAGTCTGAAATGTTTTAAAGAAACGAGGATCCTTACGTGCATCAGGAATGATTTTGGCTGCAAGAAATGGAAACTGACTTCAGTGATTTAAACAAATTTATGTCACATAAATCTAGAGGAAAACTATTGGTTTAGCCATTCAACCGTGGCAATGTTGTTGTCGTCTATCTTTCTGAATACTGAATTTGTTTTTATGCTTTCTCTTTCCGTGGTGGCAAGATGGCTTCTGAGGTCCAGGCATCACCTCTGTGTTCACAGTGTCCAGAAGGAAGGGGCCAGCCGCAGTGAAAGGTGTCCCTTGTCTCTGAAGACCTTAAGTTTTCCTGTAAGCTTTCCATAAAGCTTGCCCTTATGTCTCAATAACCAAGCTGGCCATGTTGCCAACCTCATGGAAGAGGGAGGCCAGGAAGTGCCATCTGCCTCTCTGGTCTCTGCAACAGAAGATTGGAGGGAGTATTTGCCAAGCTAAGAGACCGAATACTTTTAATTTGAAAACTATGAACTGGGGAAGCCTGGGTGACTCAGTCTGTTAGGTGTTTGCCTTCGACTCAGGTCATGACCCAAGTGTCCCGGGATTGAGCCCTGCATCCAGCCCTGCATTGGGCTCCCTGCTCAGAGGGGAGCCTGCATCTCCCTCTCCCTCTGCCTGCAGCTCCCCCTGCTTGTGCTCTCTCACTCTCCCTCTCTGACAAATAAATAAATAAAATCTAAAAGAAAAGAAAAGAAAAGAAAACTACAGACTGTATTAATTCTTTGACGCACCATGTGTTTCCATTATTTTTTTAAAGATTTTATTTATTTGAGAGAGATTGGGCAAGAGAGAGAGCATATGAGCAGGGGGAGAGGGAGAGGGAGAAGCAGACTCCCTGCTGAGCAGGGAGCCCAATGTGGGGCTTGATCCCGGACCTGGGATCATAACCTGAGCCAAAGGCAAACACTTAACTGACAGAGCCACCCAGGCGCCCCCAGAATCATTTGTTATAAAGGCAGAATCCTGGGCTACAATATAGTCTGCAAAAATCATAATCTCTGGGGATGGGATCCAGGAATATAAATTTTAAACAAACACCTGGATTCCAACAAAGTTGTCGACAAAGGTAATGGAAAACAGTAAAACACCTAGAAATACTGGATAAGACACAACAAAAACTGTAATGCATACTTGAACTCACAAGAAAAGAAAATCCTCAAGTGACTGAAAATCAAATAGTAAGCATGTGGTTATCTTTCCGATAATCTAGGAGTTTCAAGTTTTGGGTTCTTTTTAATTAACTAAACTCCATACTTTATTCAGATTTCCTCGGTTTTTACCTATTATCTTTTTTCTGCTCAGGATTCCACATGACATGTAGCCATCATGTCACTTTAGTCTCCTTTTGGCTGTGATGGTTGGAGTTTCAGTTTTTAAGGACAGAGAGTTAGACCTGGACCCCAAGCCAGGACCTCAGGTATGTTGGGAGAAGCAATTCTCTATGGGATCTGAGCATTCTTGGACATCCTGGTTGGTTATGCTGCAAGTGCAAATCTTACTGGGCCATTTCTCAGGGTTCGTTTGCAGCAAGCAGCCTTGAGAGATGAGGTAATGTCTTCTTCTGGAACAAAAAACAGGCTCATTCTTCTCCTGTAACAGAACCCACTGCATGTGTAGGCCTCCCTGAGGGCCCTTCTGCATCACCCCAGTGGGACTCGGCAGGTAAAGGGAATTGACACAAAAACAATGCTCCTGCTGCTTGCGGGGTGGTGTCTCTGACCCAGGAATCTCTTGCCTCCTGCCAGGATCCATGAAACAGTAACAGATTAATGCATTAGCTCGTAAGGTAAAATTTCAGCCTCAAATAGTGAAATCTACCCACTGGCAAAGTTAACAAAGAAGCTTGGCTAACTCTGGCTGGGCTCTGGGGGGAATAAAAACCCTTGAGAAACCAAAAATGTGGCCCTACATGGGTTTAGGGTCTGCATTTACAATATCCATGTAATAAAAGTCCCCATGTCTAGTAATTGATTTTCCTGTAGCTCATGGAACAAAGCATAACTACATTTAAGTCATATTCCCACTACCCAGGATTCCCACAGGACCAAAAAAAAAAAAAAAAAAAAAGTCAAGCCCCCTTAAAGATGAAAGCATAGTTAAAAACTTTAGGAAACAATCCACCATGAGCGAGAGCCAGCAGATGTAACAAATAGCATCAGAGCTCACCACACTTGGGCTAATAGAACTACATGCTGAAAGAGAATATAAAATTGTATAACCTAAGGCATAAAAGAAGGGGGAAAAAGTAAGAAAAGAACGGGACTCTGAATAAATATCAGGCTATATTTGAAAATATTATTTAGAAAAACATAGTCTTTTCTAAAGATTGTATTTATTTATTTGAGAGAGAATGAGCAAGAGAGAAAGCAGAAGCAGAGGGAGAGGGAGAAGCAGGTTCCCTGCTCAGCAGGGAGCCTGACATGGGGCTCCATCCCAGGACCCTGGGATCATGACCTGAGCCAAAGGCAGCCACTCAGCTGACTGAGCCACCCAGGTGCCCCTGGGGAAACATAGTTCTTAAAGAAGATAAAACTCAATGGGCGGGTTAAACGGCCAATTAGACAGAGCTGAAGAGAGAAGCTAATAAAGTGGAAGATGGATCTGAGGAAATCATTCAGAATGTAGCACAAAAATAGAGTGGAAAACTCTGAAAGGGAGATAAAAAGAAATGAAAAATAGAATGAGGACGTTTGATATGCATCTTAATGAACTTTGAGAGGGAAAGAATAGAGAATATGGAAAAGAAGCAATATTTGAAGAGATTTTAGAAAAATTTCTAGAACATTTGAAAGGTGTGTAGCAGAGTCTTCCAGTTGTCTCCCCTCATCTAATGCAATGGTCCTCAGAGTGAGGTCCCAGAGCAGGCAGCATTGGCATCACCTGGCAACTTGTCAGACACACAAATCATTAGCCCCATTCAAGACCTCACGAATCATATACTCTGAAGTAGGGCTCAGGAATCTGGGTCTTAATATGCTTTCCAGTGATTCTGATCAATGCTAACGTTTGAAAACCACTGTTCCATCATAATAGAATCCTGATTTTTAAAATTTATTTACTTATTTATTTATTTAAGAGAGAGAGAGGGAGAGCACAAGAGAGTGTGAGTGGGTGGGGGAAGGGGAGTGGGAGAGCAAGAATCTTAAGCAGGCTGAACACTCAGCAGCATGTAGCCCAACCCGGGGCTTGATCTCATGACCCTGAGATCATGACCTGAGCCCAAATGAAGAGTCGGAGGTCTAACTGCTCCTTGTACACACTTTTCCACCAATATTTGTATTTTCAGCCCCACCCATCCCTTCCTCTGCTGCCTCTGGTCCACTTTCTGAAGTTCTTTGATGTAAATTATACTGCTTCTTATTAGCTTGTCCATTTCCCCAGGTTCTCAGGCATTTTCTTTTCGGCTTTCTTTGTTCTCCTTTGGCACTTACCTTGGGTCCATGTGTGGTGGGCCATAGCTAGGCCTTCCAGCAGAAAGCCCCAACCTGGACAAAAGTGAAAAGTGAAGGCACAGGCAAGGAGAGGTTGCAAAAGCTGGACACACCAAGACTTTCCAGACCCTGAATCTGAACCCAGAATCGGGACCCAGATGACCCAGGCTGTTTCCAGGTGCTGATATGGGCTGCTGCAGCCAAGGCAGAATGACAGACCTGGGAGCCTTATTTGGAAGCTTCTCAGGCCTGTTGACCTCGGCCGCCGCCACCCCGAGCATCTCTGTATGAAGAACAGAAGGAAAACACTAGGAATTCACACTCACTAAGCTGTCTCCTTTGTCGGAGTCGGGCGTTGGTAAACTTCTTTTTGTAAAGGGCCAGAGAGTAAATATTTTGAGTTTTGCAGGCCACAGGGTCCTATCTCCTTGTAGCTCCTCACCTTTGCCATTGTAGCAGGAAAACAGCCATAAATAACACATAAGTCAATGGATATGGCAGCTTTCCAAAAAAACTTCATTTACAAAAACAGTGGGACAGATTTGGCCCATTGACTGTAGACAGCTGACCCTTGGTCTAAGTTATTCTCAGAACTTTTCATGTTTGATAAAGATTGTAAGAGAATTTCTCAGTGTTTGTGGGAATTAGTTATTTGAGAATGCAGAATTCTGAAGACTTTAAAAAGAAAATCTTCTGGCTTCTTTGGTTGCTGGTGCTGTTTGCTTAATTACTGTTCCTTCATAGATAATCTTTCCCTTCTCCTTGGTTACTTTACAGTTTTGTTATACTATGTTGAGTTGTGGATTTTGTTTTATTTATCTTGTTTAGAGCTCAACACATTTCTATCTGAAGATGCGTGTTGGTTAGGGTTAGATTTAGCTATCACAGAAAACTTCCCGAAAAGTGATCTTAAAGAGGATGAAAGTTTATTTCTCTCTCATGTAAAAGTTAAGGTATTATTGGGGCACCTGGCTGGTTCAGTCTGCAGAGCATGTGACTCCTGACCTCAAGGTAGCGAGTTCAAGCCCCACATTGGGCGTAGAGCTCACTTAAAATAAAAAAGTCAAGGTATTGATCTTGTTGCTCTACCATTCACAACCTCAACTTCATGGTGCAAGATAGTGGCATCTACATTCTAAGCAGCAACATAGAGGAGGGTGAGACTAGGGAAAAGGGCATATGCACTGTGTCTCTTAAGGAAGGTTCTCCGAGGCTGCTGCATTAACTTCTTTTTATATCCATCCCATTGAACAGAACTTACATGGCCACACCTGAATATAAGAAAGTCACATGCCCAACTAAAAATCAGGATTCCATGGGACCCCAAGGTGGCTCAGTCGGTTAAGTGTCCAACTCTTGATCGCAGCTCAGGCTTTGATCTCAGGGTCCTGAGTTCAAGCCCCGTGTTGGGCTCCATGCTGGGTGTGAAGCCTACTTAAAAAAATGAAAAAGCCACACACATACACACAAAGCTTGCTGTCAGTTGTTTTAAATGGTATTTGTTCTTTCTTATTTTTTCCTGATGTTAATAGTAATACGTACTTGTTTTTTTTAAACACATATCATTTAGAAATGTGTAAAGCAGAAGACAAAAGTTTCCCAGCAGTCCCTACATCCCCAAAGGCAACTATTGTTAACATATCTGGAGAGGGTTACACAAATTTTTCTATTTAAGTATAAGAGGTCCTGGTTTGATTCCTGTAACAAAGGCCAAAATAACAGGGCTTTAAACAAAATCGATGCTTATCTCTCAGTCATGCAATGATCTAGAAGCGGTCCAGAGCTAATACTGTGGTTCCACAGTGCTGAGATCCTAGGTCCCTTTGCAACCATTGTCCTGTCATTCTCAACATGTAGTTTTTATCTAATGGTCTAAGATAGCTGCTCCAGATCTAGTTATACGTCCATGTTCCAGCCAGCCAGAGGGAGAGAAGAGGAAACAGGCCACTCCCCTTTTTCATGCAACTGCCTGAGAAAGTTGCCTATACTACTTCCGCTCACACACTATGAATGGAACTTAATCACATGACCATACCTATTTGCAAAGGACACCCTATTGGGTGGAACATAATCACATGACTGTACCTTTTTGCAAGGGAGAGTGGGAAATGTAGTCTTTAGCTGGCTTTAGTTGGGCAGTGTTGTGCCCAACTAAAGCTCCAGGTTTCTTTTAATGAAGGAGGAGAGAATGAGTATGGGGAGACAACTAGCAATCTCTACTACAGAATACTTTAATATATATGTTTAAAAACTTTTATTTCAAGGGGCGCCTGGGTGGCACAGCGGTTAAGCGTCTGCCTTTGGCTCAGGGCGTGATCCCGGCGTTCCGGGATCGAGCCCCACATCAGGCTCCTCCGCTATGAGCCTGCTTCTTCCTCTCCCACTCCCCCTGCTTGTGTTCCCTCTCTCGCTGGCTGTCTCTATCTCTGTCGAATAAATATATAAAATCTTTAAAAAAAAACAAATAAACTTTTATTTCAAGAAAAAAGGAATCTATACATATATATCATCTCTGCCTTAATTATGATTTTAGAGTCCAGGATCATTAGAGATTTGGGGAAAGCTTCTAGATGGAGGTCAAAATAAAGCAAAAAACAAAACAAACAAACAAACAAAAAAAAAAACCCAACTCAGACAAAACAGAGGCAGACAATGTAAGGAGTAGAAGAAAATATAAAAACAGAAATAACTGTAATTAATAGCTCATCCATGCAATGAGTACAAGATGCTATTAGAAAAGAAATATTCATGGTGACTAACTGAACATAATTTTTAAATTGTTGAAAAAAAAAAAGAAATATTCAGGGGCACCTGGGTGTTTCAGTCGGTTAAGTCTGCCTTTGGCTCAGGTCATGATCTCAGGGCCCTGGGATGGAGCCCAAGGTCAGGCTCCTTGCTCAGCACGGTGTCTGCTTCTCCTTCCCCCTCTGCCCCCCCTCGTTTGCTTTCTCTCTCTCAAATAAATAAATAAAACTTTTTTAAAAATAAGAGGATTTTCCAGAACTGAAGGATACAAGTGTCCAGTTTCTACACACATATCAGTGCCCAGCACAATGGACGACAACAGAAGCCCCACACCAAGGCATATCATCGTAAAACATCAGAACATTACGCCTTTAGAGAATGGGGTTGACAAAACAAAAATAAACAATAAGGGCCCTCAAAAACCAGGTCATCCACAAAGGAAACAGAATGTGAATGGCCTTCTCAATAGCAACGTGAGAAATAGAAGTGAGAAAACAGTGAAGCAATGTGCTCACAGATCTAAGTGAACAGGATTTCCAATGAAGACTATTCTTAGCCAAACTATCAATCAAATATGAGGGTAAAATAAACACACACGCGCATGCGCGCGCGCGCGCACACACACACACACACACACACACACACACACACACACAGTTGCAAGGATTTTATGTTTTATGTACTCTTTTTTTTCCTCAGGAAATGAGTGGAGAATGTTCTCTACTACAGTGAAGGAGTGTGTGAACCGCAAGCACAGCCGGGGATGCAGGAAGCAGGTTAGAGGACAGGGGATGAAGGGACCCCTTAGGACAATGGTGGGGACAGCAGTCGGCCCACAGAGCGACCTGTCCAGGTGGAACAAGAAGTCAAAGGGCTCTAGGAGAGAAGGTCCCCCCAGACTGACCCTTCACAGATGCAGTCATGTCTTCTATTGGAGAGTTGGGGAAAGGATTTGTAATGGGTTGAGAGAAATCTAAGCAAATAAAAATCAGAAGCAGTAATTAACTCCCTCCCGCCACACCTGCAACTGTACAAAAATGGAACTCTAGTAGGCTATGTAAGCACTTACTACTGGCTTACCAAAAGCTATCATATAATGACACTGAAAGAATGGGAGCAGGGAAGATCGTACTTTTTTTTTTTTTTTAAGATTTTATTTATTTATTCGACAGAGATAGAGACAGCCAGTGAGAGAGGGAACACAAGTAGGGGGAGTGGGAGAGGAAGAAGCAGGTTCACAGCAGAGGAGCCTGATGTGGGGCTCGATCCCATAACGCCGGGATCACGCCCTGAGCCGAAGGCAGACGCTTAACCGCTGTGCCACCCAGGCGCCCCAAGATCGTACTTTTGTTGAGAATACAGAATAGCCAGCGCGTCCTTTTCCCTCATAGAAAATGAATAGTCCATATCTAAAACTGAAAAAAAATCAGAAAACAGCAGGACAAGCTCACTTATAGAGGGAAATGGGAATTACTTCTTTTAAAATGATAGGCTTTGGGGGCGCCTGGGTGGCTCAGCCGTTGGGCGTCTGCCTTCGGCTCAGGGTGTGATCCCGGGGCCCTGGGATCGAGCCCCACATCAGGCTCCTCTGCTGGGAGCCTTCTTCCTCTCCTACTCCCCCTGCTTGTGTTCCCTCTCTCGCTGGCTGTCTCTCTCTCTGTCAAATAAATGAATAAAATCTTTAAATAAAATAAAATAAAATAAAATAAAATAAAATAAAATAAAATAAAATGATAGGCTTTGGGGCGCCTGGGTGGCTCAGTCTTTGAGCATCTGCCTTCGGCTCAGGTTATGATCCACAGTCCTGGGATGGAGCCCAGTATCAGGCTCTCTGCTCGGTGGGGAGCCTGCTTCTCCCTCTCCCACTCCCACTGCTTGTGTTCCCTCTCTGTCTCTCTGTCAAATAAATAAATAAATAAATAAATAAAGAAATAAATAAAATCTTTAAAAAAATAAAATTATACGCCTTGTAAAACTATTGTTAAATACCTCACGTGTATTTATTTGATTAAAAAATTGAAAATGATCATGCTAGGGGTGCCTGGGTGGCTCAGTCGTTAAGCGTCTGCCTTTGGCTCAGGGCGTGATCCCGGCGTTCTGGGATCGAGCCCCACGTCAGGCTCCTCTGCTGGGAGCCCGCTTCTTCCTCTCCCACTCCCCCTGCTTGTGTTCCTTCTCTCGCTGGCTGTCTCTCTCTGTCTGTCAAATGAATAAGTAAAATCTTTAAAAAAAAAAAAAAAAGAAAATGATCAGGCTAACCAAAACAAGAGTAGAAATGGAATGAATATCTTCCAAATCAGATCTGGGAAATGTGGAAATAAAAACCAGTCATTCAACACAATCAAAGGCAGGCATGGTAGATAAACGCATTGGTGAGTTGCTGGATGAATATGGTGGAGTTAGCTCATTCCCCATTCCTGGGTCCTCCTGGGCCTTCCTGTATTTCAGGAGGTAGGAGTCTGGACGCAATTTTGGCTCTTCCAATCATATTTTCTCTTACTTGATTTGTAAGGTGGAAATGAAGCAGAGGCTGGGTGTGTGCTATTTCTGTGGGTGAGGACTGCTGTGGAGGTGTCTGATTTCTCTGTGGTGGCTTCTTATCATGACACTAGCCATATGGTTCAGGAGCTGGCAAGTGTAGTGACAGCTTTCCAATTCAGTAAGTGGCTTCCAGATTTCAGAAGGGGCAGTGGCTTTTTTTGGTGGCCTGGTTCTGCAGCATGCCTCTCACAGTCACTCCTGAAGGTCCAACCTAGAATCGGCTTCTTCCACCCTCCAGAGAAGCTCTTTAGCCATTTTATACCCTATAATAAATCCTTTTGTACTTAAACTATCTAGAATGAATTCTGTTCTCTGAAACTGAACCCAGATGATAGAACAGGAATGCAGAAAATAAAATATAAAGTATGGTAAATACCACAAAATAAAACAGAAAAATGCAATTATAATGAGAATCAATCCAATTATAATTAATAAAACAAGCTAAACTCCAGCTAGTAGAGATATATTCTCATATTAAAATTTCTAAAAAATCCAGCTATATGCTATGAGACACGGGAAAAACAATGAAATACTACACAGCAGTTAATCATAAACACAAATGAATCTCCAAAACATAATAGGAAATGAGAAAAGTTGCAAAAGATTATTCAGCATGATGTCATTTTTGTAAAATTGAAAAACAAAAATTGGTATCCTATACAGTTGGCAGATCCATACATCATATATAATAACACCATAAAAACATGAGTACGAATGATATACATCAACTTGAGCCCAGTGACGAGGGAGGAAGGAGAAAGAATTAGGGTGAGGCTTTAGTTAGATCTAATGCTATATTTCGTTAATAAATACCAAGTAAATGAAGCAAAATGTTTTATGTTTAGTCTTGAGTGGGGGGCGTGGGGGGCGTCACTGTAATTTTCTGGACTCGTCCGCCTGGCTCCGGCGTTGCCTAGTGGACAAAACACAGCCCCACTCTCGGCGAGGTCCAGGCGCCGTCGTGGGAGAGCAGCTTCTGGGCTGCAGAAGTGGGGGCACAGCGGGGAGACTGGCCCCCGGCCGTAGCCGGGCCCTCCCGGGGGGACTCGGAAAAAACCTGGAAGAGGGGCCGGGGCTGAGGAGCGAAGAGCCCGCAGCAGGGCGGGGATGGCGGCTCCAGGGTGTGCACATCACGAGGTGGTTTTAAAAACCCAGCTGTAGATTTGATAGCTCCGGCTGCGCGCGGCCGGGCGGACCGCGAGCGGAGCCCACCGAGGGCGGCGCGGGCCGGCAGCGGGCCCGGCGGCGGGAGGGAAGGCGCAGGTTTCGGGCGCCTAGTCGTCTCCCCCGGGGGCAAAGTGGCGGCCCGGGAAAGGAGAGGCACGAGGCGGCGGCCAGAAGCCGGTTCGAAAGTCGTAACGCGAGCCGCGCGGCCAGGATGCCCCCCGGCGCTGAAGCCCGTCAGTCACACAGCTGCTCCCGCCCGTCGGAACCGGCGTGCTCGGCTGACGCGGCTCGCGGCGAGTGTCCGCGCCCCGCGCGCCCGGGCCCGGCCCGCAGCGCCGGCGGCAGCTCTCGGGCCTCCAGCGCGGGGCCGGGCGGCGGGGCCAGGGCCGGGCGGCGAGCGGCGGGCGGGCCGCGCCGAGGGCGGGGCCGGCCGCGCGGGGGCGGACCTCGGCGCGCTCCCGGCCGCTCGCTGGCTGTGGGGCCGCGGCGGCTCCTCTGCCGGGTCGCGCCGGAGGACGGGCCTTCGGGCGGCGGCTCGAGCGGCCTGCGGACGGACGCGCGGGCCGACGCGCAGGCCCCGCGCCCGCCGTGTCCCCCTCCCGCCGGGCCGGGCCCGCGCCATGGCCGCCTCGCCGGGCTCGGGCAGCGCCAACCCGCGGAAGTTCAGTGAGAAGATCGCGCTGCACACGCAGCGGCAGGCCGAGGAGACGCGGGCCTTCGAGCAGCTCATGACCGACCTCACCCTGTCGCGGGTGAGCGGCCGGGGCCGGGGCGCGCGCGGGCGGGGGTGGCCCCAGCGGCGGGCGAGAGCCGGCGGGGCCGAGGCGGTGGCGGCGGCAGCGGCTGGGCCGGGCCGGGCGGGGGCCGCGCGGGGGAGCGGGCGCCGGGACCGGGCCGGCGCGGCCGCGGCCTCGGCGCTTCCCCGCCCGTCAGCCCCCGGCGCAGCCCGCGGAGGCGGGAGGGTCGCGGGGCCGGGAGCGCGGGGAGAGGGAAGGGGCCGGGCCGGGCGCGGCGGGCGGCGGCGCGAGGGCGGCCTGAGGGGGAGGGCGAACGGAGCCCCGGGAGGAAATCACAAACAGCTCGGAGGCGGGCGGTGCGGCTTCTCGTGGCTCCGCACATCCTCCGCCAGCCGGCCCTTCTGGACCGCGGGGCGAGGAGGGCCGCGGGGCCTGGGGGGAGCCCTGTGCACCGTGAGTCCGGGGCCGGCGCGGGCCGAGGGGGGCTCGGGGGCACCGGGAAGTCATTGCTTGCCGAGTGGGGCTTTCCTCTCTCCGCGGAGGTGCCTTCTCGGCCCGCTTTACTGTGCTCAGCCCGGAGATTTAACGAGAACTGGCAAGGTGCACGGCGTCGCTGGTGACGGAGGAGGGTCCAGGAGCAATGAGTAAGGCGCGGGCCGGGACAAACACCCGGAGGTTGGGAAACTGTTGAGTGAGGCAGTGGAGGATGGAGAGCCAAGAGGAGTGTCCGCGCAGGGCTGCAGGGAGGAGGGTCAGCGCGAGCGGGCCAGGCCTTGAGGCTCCCGACTGCTGACCTTGAAGGACCATCGCGAACCCGGGGGGGAGGATATGCAGATGCTGGGCAGGGGGCAGGCTTGAAGAGCGGAGAGCAGTGTTGCACTCTGAGGGTCCCCGCTCACTCAGCTGCAGACACGGTATGTTTTTTTTTTTTTTTTTTTTTTTGGCCAAGTACAATGTTTGGGAAACTTTTCGAATCTGTTGCCAGAAGTTTTTAATTGGGAGATTTTCATATAAAACCTTTCTTCTTTCTCTCTCTCTCTCTTCTTTCCTTCCTTCCTTTCCAACCGCCCTTCTTCCCTCCCCCGTCTCTCCCCTCCTTTTCTTCGTTTGCTATCTGTGTGTGTATATATATATTTAAAATTGGGAGACCCGGTAGCAGTCATCCTGAATTCCCATACGACAGCTTTTGGCTGGAGCTGGGTGGTGGTTGCCCCCTCAGCTGGAGTGTGGATTCTCTTGTTGGCCACGTTTCACACCACACCCTGTCATGAGCTCCCACACCGAAGCTAGGTGTCATTTGCCATTTATCATATTTTTGATGTTTTCTTTTAATGAAGTAAACGGGACATGAAATATTTCATATATACTTTATTTTTATGCTAAGAAAAAAAGCATAGATAAAGAAGGCTGAGGATTTCTTTCTCTCTCTTTTTTAAAGATTTTATTTATTTACTTGAGAGAGAAAGAGGGAGAGCACAGAGGGAGAAGCAGACTCCCCGCTCAGTAGAGAGCCTGATGTGGGGCTCCATCCCAGGACCCGGAGATCATGACCTGAGGCGAAGGCACATGTTTAACTGACTGAGCCACCCAGGCGCCCCAAGGCTGAGGATTTCAATAAATTTTTTCCCTCATGCCCTGAATAGCTTCACTCATTTATTTAACTGCCTGGTGTCCACGGACATACACGTGTGTGACCTTGGTTAGATTCAGGGATGAGCGTGATGAGCTCAGAGCACATTGAGAATGGTTGTGTGAAAGCTGAGGGTTAATGCTGGGACATGTGTTGTTACGTGTTGTTTAGATAAAGTGTGTGTACAAATATAGACACTCTGTCTATATACCTAGAGTTGATCCAGTCTCTCACCCAATTCATAAACCCTCTTTAAGGCATCCCTGATAGATAAAGCCATGAGTAATGTATAGACTCTTTTAAGGCAAAATATTTTCACAGATCCTTCGTGTTTATTTAAATGAGTTTGGTTATGTTACTTAAATATGCTCAAACATCCACTTATACATAAAGTCCTTTGATTATAGCTGTGGTACAACCATAACTAAAAGACATGCACAAAATAAATTCACTCATTAAAAAATGCCATAAATTTAAATTCACATCATTAATTTGATATGACATATGCTATTTTGCTGAACTCAGTTGAAACTCTCAGTGTGGATGTGATGCTAACCCCTGTAGTTCAGGTTTTCTTGAGTTCAGCAGGGCTGATCAGGTATGCCCCATGGGGTAACTCAATTCAGCCACCACTTTCCTCTGTTCTAATTACCACAAAATTATGATGTCACTTTGCCCTTCACCTGGTACAGGACCTCATTTACATGTTAATTCGTCCTGTATTCTTTCTTTGCTACCAATTGCAGGTAAATAATACTACTTTGGTCCAATGTGTTTATATTTTTTAGTGTATTGTTAATTTTTTAAAAAGTAATCTCTATGTCCACACCTGGGTCTCGAACTCACGACCCCGAGACCAAGAATCACATGCTCCTCTGACTGAGCCAGCCAGGCACCCCAAGTCCAGTGTATCTATAAACACAAAGGCAAATGAGAACACTGCATTTGCTGAGTTGTATTTGCTTATTTAAAATTTTTAAGGATTATTTTCATAATGAAATTTACAAAACAACTCTTCTCCAAGGGAACTCTTAGATTCCCAGGCATATGTTTGTAAACCTTCAAGGGTCCAAAGATCCCCGATGCAGAAGAATCCGTCCAGCTCATTTTTTAAATTTATTTATTTATTTATTTATTTATTTATTTATTTATTTATTTATTATTAATTTATTTATGAGAGCAGGGGGAGAGGGAAAGAAAGAATCCTAAGCAGGCTCCATGCCCAGTGTGGAGTCAGTCTCACAACCTTGAAATCATGACCTGAGCCGAAATCAAGAGTTGGAGCTTAACCACTGAGCCACCCAGGCGCCCCCAACTAGTTCATTATTGGTCACTGGGTGGCAGGTATACTGACTTTCCGTTTTCAGCCCATGACAGACATGGATAATGTAGATACTCCTTCCTCTCTGAGCCTGTGCTGAGCTCCAAGACGTTCTCTACATAATCAGAGCCAATCCTTCAGAGTTCGAGTTAAATCCTATTTGCCTAGTAGGTGGGATAGACTAGGTTATGGGGAATTTTTCACTCTAGCTTTAGGGGTTCAGCTTTATTAGGAAGCAGTGGGAATATTTTGAGAAGAGAATGCTAGGGGGATTATTTTAATGGTGGTACCTGGGGTGGTAAGAACGGTTAAAAAATGGAGGCAGGCATGCCTGGAAAGAGGCTGTTCCTTTGTTCATTCATTCATTTGTCAGTACTGGAGTACCCACTGTGGTTAATGGGGTCTGTGTTGGGGGGAGGTGAAGACATGGTGTCTTACTTTAAAGATCTTACTAATTTGTTCATCAAAGACTTACCGAGTCTCTAGTGTGTGCCAGAAGTTAGGATGCACATTGGGGATTATAATAGTGAGCAAGCAAAACACGGTCTCCTCATAGATTTTAGGGTTTAGTGGAGAAGATATTCCTTTGACAAGTAAGGACACATTTTCATGAGTATTACAAAAGGGGAAGCTAGAAAAGATGTAGCTCTGGAAATGGATGGTAGGGAGTCCTCACCTTTTCTAGTGGCCTAAAGGATTAGTGGGGGTGGGGAAGCCATTTGAGGGTATGAGGTTCAACAAGGGGACAAAGAGGGTGATTTGAGTTGAGGCGTTCCCAGGGATCAGATTGTAGAGGCAGGATTTGGGACTTGGTCCTGAGGACAATGGGGAGTCATGAAGGGGTTGAAGGAGGGGAGATTTTCATTTTAAAAGGATGCCTCTAGCTCCAGAGTGGTGGCTAGAACTGAGGGGAAGGTGGCACAGAAACGGGTGTGTGTGTGTGTGTGTGTGTGTGTGTGTGTGAGATAGTAGTCCAGGAGATGTGATGCTGGCCTTGACACTGGGGTGGTAGGCAGGGGGAGGCAGAGAGGTGAACAGATCAATACTTAGGAGCTAGAAATGACCAAACTTGGTGAATACATGATCCCCAGCTTTCAGACTGGAGCCATTTCAAGGTATCCTTCCTAAAGAGGGGGAGCATTGGCGGGAACAGATGCCTCAGTGTGAGAGGATGGCGAGTTTGAGGTGCTAGTGAAGCAAGTAGAGATGGTCCAACAGGCAGTTGTTTATATGGCCCTGAAGCCATATAAGGATCTCCAAATAAGGAGGGAAGTCTAGGCTAGTGCTATAGATGTGGGGGCCTTTGGTGCGTAGTTGTGGTAGTAGATTCAGCTGCCTAAGAAGAATTTCTAGAACACATCTTGCAGATTGGTGACCTAAATTCTAATTTGGTCCTTGGGGTGTGTGTGTGTGTGTGTGTGTGTGTGTGTGTGTGTGTGTGTGTTTAATTAGGACCAACAGTGAATATTGGGATTTTATATTAAAGTTTGGATTCTGGCTTCTTTTGAAAAATGAAATCATCTAACAACACTCTCTACGTTTCTGTATGATAGCAGTTGCCTGGAGCTCCCGTAGTGGCTTCCCCCATTGGAAAGCGCATGCATGTGTTCAGTTTGCCACAGTCCCCACCGCTCCCTGTGGTGTTCCTCACAGTGATTCCAGCTGCTTCACTTACTTCTCTTCCACACTTGGCACCTGCAGACATTTGAGTTTATGAGCCCTGCTGTAGAGTGAGATGTGGAGAAGGCCAAGAGAAGCCCAGGGAACTCTACCATGTAAAGGGGAGGTAGAGGAAGGGAACCAGCAAAAAGCACTGAAAAGCAGCCAGAGAGGGAAAGGAGAGCCCAATGCTGCTGACTCGGTCTGACATGATAAGGACGTGTCCTTTGGTCTAGTCCAGTGGAGGCCAGTGGTAATCTGGGTGAGAACCACTGTGTTCATGGTGAGCTGCTTGGAATGGAGGTTGTGAGGCATCCAGGACCAAATGGAAGGAAAGAGAGACAGGATTGGGAACTTGCTCCGGAAGTCCGACTTTGAAGGACAACTTGTAGTTTTGAGAAACCACAGGTTAAACATGGCATATCAGCTAGAGTGTTAATTTAGCTTGAATATTTGGGGAGAATCATTTTTATATTAAAACAAACAAATATTAGATGTGTTCTGTAGCAGTGAGGCCTCTAAGAGAGGAGAAAAAAGGGACATCTGGGTGGCTCGGTTGGTTGAGCGTCTGCCTTTGGCTCAGGTCATGATTCTGGGGTCCTGGGATCGAGTCCCACATCAGGCTGCTTGTTCAGTAGGGAGCCTGCTTCTCCCTCTGCCTGCCCCTCCCCCCTGCTTGTGCTGTCTCTCTTTCTGACACACAGATCAATAAAATCTTTTAAAAAGAGAGAGGAGAAAAGACTAGACGTACTGGATTTGGGCTGACTATTGAGTGCTATCTTTTTGCCAGATGCTGTGCTGACTCCTTTGCGTTCATTATCTCCTGCGCTTTTCACAATGACCCTAGGGAATGTGTATCTAGATTACTCTTCATTTTGCAGATGAGCAGACTGAGGCTGGAGAGGTACAGTTGCGTGGCTGATTAGTGGCAGAACTGGGGTTTGAATATGGCTGTGCCACTGCATGTCTGTGTACCCAACTGCTTTTATCCACCCCGCCCCCCCCAAGGACGTCTACTTACAGCAGCGGCATCTGTTGAAAACACTTTCCCCGTTGAATTGTATGATACTTTTGTCAAAAATCAATTGGCCAGATCTTATGTGGTCTATTTTTGGACTCTCTCTTCTATTCTATTGATCCCTGCATCTCTCTGACAGTAGCATGCTGCCTGTAGCTTTATAGTAAGTCTGGAAACAAGGTAACAGCCTTCCAACTTTGCTCTTTTTAAAAATTGCTTTGACTACTATAGGTTGGCCGTTCGCAGATCCGTAAATATTCAGGTTTATCTCGTCAGTTTCTATAGAAAGGCCTGCTGGGATTTTTGTTTGGGATTGGCTGCTGTGACACTTTTTAAAAAGGGAATTAGTGAGGCTTGGCTCTCATTTCATATGGACACTGAAGGACGTTCTGCTAAAGTGTGTGGCTACAGGCTAGAGGTTGCTCACTTAAGTTCCAAGGTGAGGCATGTAGGGAAAAGGAGTGGAGGAGCCAGGAATGAGGAAGTGATCTTAGGCCATGGTGGAGGAGTAATAGGGCACAGGGAGGTCTTGGGCAAGTGATAACTCAAGCCCTGTGCAAGGGGGCAGCTGCTTCTCAGCTCCACGCGTTGTTGCCCTGCAAGAACGTACATTCAGTGTTGCTTGAGCTTTCAGTCAAGAGAAGTTGGAAATCCAGATTTTTATACAGTCTTCCAATTCAAAATGGAAGTTTAAAGCATTGAGTGGGTCAGTATCATGTAGGTCAAACAGAACTCTCTAAACATGGCCCCTGGCCTGCCAATTTGTGACCTCCCCTTAGGCTACTCATTCTTCGGTGCCCATTTTCATCATGAGGAAGCACGATGGTGTTGAAGACAGTCTCTAAGGTTCTTTCCAGTTCATCGATTCTAGATTTCAAAAGAGGAAAATATCAAAGTTACTGAAGGGTTTAGGAGGTAGCTGAGAATACCAACAATGATGATGATACTTCGAGAAGTTGTGCAAAGCTTTCCATTTTACACCCTACTGTCACGTCTGTTCTCTTTTAATCCTTACGTTGTCTGTGAAGTAGGCGGCAGAATAATTTCCCCGGCCTCGTGGCAGGTTCGGGGCGCACAGTCAGGTGTTCCGGTTCCGAATCCAGTACTCTTTCCCATAGCGCAGCAGTGTCTGAAGACTCTAGAATAGGCACTTTGGGAGGGAGAGCAGGTATGGGAGATGGTGGGAGGGCCTTAGACTCAGGTAAAGGCAGGTGTCTAGCTAGATTTAGAACTTAGCTTGGTTGAAGTATCAAGGTTTTTGGGTAAATGTTGAAGCCTTTGTGAGAACTTGCTAAAGGCAGGAACCTTGGCATGTATTCATCTCAGCAAGACAGTGCCTGGCACGGTACCTAACAGACACAGTTAGAAGTTTTGCATAAGTGAATAAATGGATGGATTGATGGAAGAAGGAATCAAAGGCTTGAGATCAAGGGGGCCAGGAATTTTGTCTAGAGAATTTCAAGGACAGAGATTCAAATGCTTCTGGTTAGTGCTTTGAGAATGTTAAGATCAAAAGCTGAGACTGTTATAATTCATCTGGTAGATGGGAAAGTCTCATTATATCCTCCTTCTCATATTTGACTCTTGGATCTGGGTTCTGATGAATAGATTATAGCTGCCTCCCAGTGTAGTGTGTTTGGGAAATCAAATATTGTGGGTACAAGGAAGTTAAGGCCGCCAAGGGGTTTTGAATGCCTTTAAAACTTCCAGCCAGATATAGGCTCTTATCTTTTGGAGATTCATATTGAAACATGGAATGATACAATGTCTGGATTTCTTTTAGGGGAGTGCGTGGGTGGTCAGGGGGTAAACATGAGTCAGAACTGGACATAAGATCATTGTGGAAGCTGGAAGATGTTAAATGGGGTTTCATTGTATTCATCTCTATTTTGTATATATTTGAAATTTTTCATAATCAATATAAAAACTGAACAAAATCAGAGAACTTCATAGGCCCAGCAATGCTTTTGATCAACCAAATTTCATTTTTCTCTGAGCTTGTAAATAGTATGATCATTGAGAGAGAAATGGGGGGGGCGCCTGGGTGGCTCAGTCAGTGAAGCGTCTGCCTTCTGCTCAGGTCATGATCCCAGAGTCCTGGGATTGAGCCCCATGTCAGGCTTCCTGCTCAGTGGGGGGTTCTGCTTCTCCCTCTCCCTCTGCCCTTCCTCCCTGCTTGTGTTCTCTCTCTCTCTCTCCCTGTCTCAAATAAATAAATAAATCTTAAGAAAGAGAGAGAGAGGGAAACAGAGCAAAGAAAAGGACCACGCAGATATAAAAATATGTGTGTGTGTGTGTGTGTGTGTGTGTGTGTGTGTGTGTGTAAGAGAGGGGGGCGGGGAGAGGGAGAGGGATTGAGAAAATCTTAAGCAGGCTCTGTGCCCAGCGTGGAGACGATCTCACAACCCTGAGATTATGACCTGAGCCAAAATCAGGAGTCGGCCACTTAACCAGCTGAGGCACCCAGGCGCCCAAGAGTGTGGGTTTTGAGGTAGCCATAGCTTGGCCTCCTCGAGCTGTGTGACGTTGGGCAAATGTTGAGCTTCCTTAAGTCTGGGTCTCTAGGTCTGTGAAAGCAGGATGATATGGTCTCTCTCGTGGTTGTGGGGAGAGTTAGGGATGAAATGGGCGAAGCATCTGAAGACAGCGTCTGGAACGTCTTAGCGGCTTCTATCTGCTAGCTTTTATTGTTTTAGACAAAGGGTCTAATAATGAAAGGCTTCAGCGTTCCCATTGCTCTTTCTTCCCCCACGTGACTTATAAGTGCCAAGTGTTATATAACCACAGAGGTAATTTATTATTTTAGAAACAGAACTCTTAAAGACCAAATTGGACCACTTTGGGGTTTACAAGAACTGTAACCAGTTTACTGCCTTTTGAAAAATGAAGCAAGGAAGAAGTTGAGAAGAAAGGCATATGAAAGCAGTGGGATGCCATTTGATACCTGTTGGTTTGGCCTTCTCCTCTGCCCCAATTAAGGATGATATTCAGTGTTAGTGAGTTTTCTTGTGAAACTGTTTTCTCATATGTACTTCTTGTACCTGCTGGGAAAGCATTTTGGCATTATGTTTTGAGAGCTATCTAAAGCCCTGGGTCCAGAGACTCAGTGACCACTCTTTGGAATGTGTTCTTAGGAAATAATTCAAAAGAAGAAATGTTATATAGCCATTAAAGAGGATTAATATCATAGGAAAGAGTTAAGATGTAAGCACGCGAGATCGTACCTAAGTTATGATTACTGCCATGCAGCTGTTACACACATGTGTGAGCAGAGACTGGACAGGAGCACGTGGAAGGGAGAACAATGAACGTGTTAGAGTCATAGAGAGTGGCTTGATTTTCCTTTAAGAGACTCTTGTTGCTGTTAGAGGTTGTGCCCGCCCGCCTACACACACACACTCAAAGACCTTGCAAAGACCTTACTATCACGGTGCATGGGACATTTGGAACATGGGTAAATTCTTTCCAAAAATAGACTAGTCAAAAATCAGAAGGCACCGGAAACCTGAAGGTTTTAGGTAGAAAAGAAACTGAAACCAAGACTTTCACTCTTGAACCGTTCTGCTACAAAATACCCATACTTCGATGCTTCCCTCAGATCTTTGCTGTCATCTCTCAACCGTCTTGAATTCTCTTTGTTTCCAGGTCCAGTTTCAGAAGCTTCAGCAGCTGCGCCTCACGCAGTACCATGGCGGGTCCTTACCGAACGTGAGCCAGCTGCGGAGCAGCGCAGCCGAATTCCAGGTACCTCCAGACACTTCCGTCCTCCTGTCTGAGTCGAGTGTAAAAACATAGGTGGCCAGTGGCCTTAGAAAGATTGGATCTTGAAGGATAAAGTGGGCCTAGCTACAGTTCAGTGTTCTTCCGGGAAGCCCATCATTCTTTCTCCTAGTTTCTACAGCCTGACATAGTATTATCTCACAGGCCGGCTAAGGCAGCACTGTCCAGGAGAAATATACTGTGAGCCACATATGTAATCCAGACTTCTCTAGTAGCCACGTTAAAGACAAAGAAACAGGTGCAACTAATTTTAATATTATTTAACCTAAATTATTATTTAACCCAGTAGATCCAAAATATTATCATTTCAGCATATAATCAGTCTAACAACCACAAATGAGATATTTCACATTCTGTTTTTAAATTTATGCTAAGCCTGGAATCTGGTGCGTATTGTGCACTCACAGCCATATCTTACTGCCTTCACGTGGTTGGTGCCTGCCATATTGGACAGTGCAGATCTAAGGCCCAGACAAGTGGTCTCTTGCATTTAGATTAGTGCAGTGTCTAGGGTGCCTCAGTCATTCATGTCATTGAAGAACTTTGTTCAGAATAACATGGAATCGATATTTCAGACAATGGTATAGGACACTGTTGTTAAGATCCGAAGTAGACATCCTAGTCTCTGAAAAATTAGGAGCATGTCATAGTTCTGATTAAACAATTTAAGATTTGGTGTTGAAGTGGGGAACTTTAAGACAGGGTGTAAGTTGATTTATTTGGATGCCTGTCCATTTTAAAAGCACTATCTTCTTTCTTTGCTGTAAAAGCTGGGTTCACTTGTTTGATGATGGTCCCATAGACTAAAGTATTATTTAAAATAGAGACTTCCGTTTGAGACTGCTAACAGGGGCTCTTAAATATAAGAAAATTATTAGAAAAAGCACAATGTGAACATACTTGTACCCTGTTACACTTGATACTGTCTTTCCTATGTTGACGTTGGAATCTCATTATGCCGCTGCCTATGTTGGGGGCCTACCTTGGTAGACCAGATAATCTTTTGCATTGGCCTATTGGGTCATTCAGTATCCAGATAAAGTAGGTCTCTGCTTTATGCCTGATTTCATGCTTCTGAAAACAGAACACTGCCAAGGTGTGCTGTGTTTGAGATTCTGATTTTATGGTACTTGATAGTGAACTTTAGAGGAATATAGATAGAACTTACTATCCTGCTCCTGTCCTGTTGCAGTGGGGGATGGGATGAACTAACAGCCCTTGGCCTTCCCAGGATTCTTTCTTTGAATACTTTTTTTTATATTCTTTTTTTTTTTTTTTAAGATTTTATTTATTTATTTGAGAGAGAGAGGGAGCACCAACGGGAGGAGAGGCAGAGGGAGAGGGAGAGGGAGAAGCAGACTCCCCACTGAGCAGGGAGCTGGATACAGGACTCCATCCCAGGACCCTGAGATCATGACATGAGCCGAAGGCTTACACTTAACTGACTGAGCCACTCAGGCGCCCCTGAGTACTTTTTTTTTTTTTTTTTTTTTTGCTTTGAAACAATTACAAACTTACAGAAAAATTGAAAGTTCAGTACAAATAACTTTTTCTTTCCCCTTGAGAAAATAAGTTGCTAACCTGATGTTCTTTCAACCCCAGATATTTCAGGTGTATTTTCCTACAAGCAAGGATGTTGTCCCTCATAATCCAAACAGAGCCACATTGACCCTTTCACGTGTGGTTTCGTGTGTCCCGTTACTGTCCCTGCAGCAGAGGGATCCGGTTCAGAATCACATGTATTTATTGTCCTTCATCTCCTTCAGTCTAGAACAGTTTTTCAGTCTTTTATTTTTGACATGAAAGAAATTATTTTTGACTTTTATGACCTTAGCCACTTTTGAAGAGCACAGTCAGGTATTTTGTAGAATATCCCTCAGTTGGGGTTTGTCTGATGCTTCTTCGTGATTCAGTTCAGATTTTCGTCTTTGGCAGGAATAGCACAGAAATGATGCTGTTATTGTGTCCCCTTAAGTGGATGATTTTCTTTTGTCCCATCACTGATGGTGTTCACTTTTATCAATTAAGGTGGTGTTTGTCAGGCCTCTTCATGTTAAAGTTGCTCTTCCCCTTTGTAGTTAACAAATATTTTGTGAGGGGATACTTCTTCCTGATCCGCATCAAACTTTCATACATCCTTTTATTTATTTCTGTATATCTGGTTTCGTGGCTTCTTATTTTATTCAGTGCATTGTAATCTAGAACTATTGTGATTTTGATGCTCACATTATCTCTGATTAGGCCAGTGGGAGCCCTCTTTTTGGGATTCTTGACAAACTGAGAAAAAAAGGGAATCCCAGGAACACAGATTTTTTTCTTTAAGTAAACTTTTTTGAGGTGTAATTTACCTACAATACAGTTGACCTTTCTTTTTAAAGATTTACTTATTTGTTGAGAGAGAAGGGGGGAGAGAATGCGCATGTGTGAACAGCTGGCGGGGCAGAGGGAGACAAGAGAGAATCTCCAGCAGAGACTCCCTGCTGAGCGTGGAGCCAGCGCAGGGCTCAATCCCAGGACCCCAAGATCATGACCTGAGCCGAAATCAAGAGTCAGATGCTTAACTGACTGAGCCACCCGGTGCCCCTCAACTGACCTTTCTTAGGCATCTTAGTTCTATGTTGTATAATTTCTGCCATAGTCAAGATATAGAACAGTTCTCTCATCCCCCAGCTAGAAGTTCCTTTATGTCCCTTTGTAATCTGCCTCCACCCCCCAACTCCAGCCTCTGGAAACCACTGATCTGCAGTTTTGTCTGTTCCAGTGTGTCCTATAAAGGGTGTAATCTTTGGAGTTCTTCTTTCACCTAGTATATTGCATCTGAGATGCACATGTGTTGTCGCACGTGTTAGTTTTCTAGAGCTGCCCTAACAAAGTACCATCAGCTGGGTGGCCGAAAGCAGCAGACATTCATCCTCTCGCAGTTCTGAGATCAAGGTGTCAGTGGGACCGTGCTGTCTGAAGGCTCTAGGGAAGAATCCTTCCTTGTCTCTTCCTAGCTTCTGTTGCTTGTTGCCAGTCCTTGGTGCCCCGGTCTCGTAGCTCCCTCCCTCCAGCCTCTGCCTCCAGCCCGCAGGACCTTCTTCCCTGTGTCTCTGTGTCCAAACCTCCCCCTTACCTTGTCTTTTAAAGCCACCACTCATTGGATCAAGGGCCCACTGTAATCCAGTGCGACCTCGTCTCAAGTTGATTACCTCTGTCATGATTCTGTTTCCAAATAAGATCACATTCACAGGTACTGGGGGTTAGGACTCGAGCATATCTTTTCAGGGAAACATGATTCAACTCTATTGCGGTTAGCTGTAGTTTATTTTTTATTGCTGAGTAGTATTCCGTTGAATGGGGTGCTGTAATTTCTTTATCCATCCATCAGGTGATGGGCATTTGGACCATTTCCACACTTCGGCAGTTGTGAATCAAGCTACTTGCATGTAGTTTTTATGTAAATACATAGTAGGGAAATGGCTGGATCACATGGCAAGTATATCTTTAACCTTATGAGAAACTGCCAAGGTGTTTTAGGATGTGTCTGTACTGTTTCACATCCCACCAGCAGTATAGACTTCCAGTGAGTCTGTGCTGCTCTCCAGCTCTTCATACTCCAGATTTCAGGGTTGTGGGTTTTTTTTTTAATTGTGGCAAAAGACGCAACATAGTATTTACCATCTTAACCATTTTAAGCATACAGTTCAGTGGTGGTAAGAATATTCACACTGTTGTGCAACTTTATCATCTTACAAAACTGAAACTCTGTACCGTTTAGACAACAACTCCTGATTCCCTCTTCCCCCGTGTCCCTGTGACCACAGTTGTACTTTCTCCCTCTGTGAATTTGACGCTGTAGGCCCTTCATGTAAGTGGAATCGTACACTGTTTGTCTTCTTCTGACTGGCTTATTTTACATAGCATGATGTCCTCAAAGCTCACCCATATTACGGAATGTAGCAAGATTTCCTTTTTATTTAAGGCAAATAGTGTTCCACTCTATGTATAGACCACATTTTGTTTGTCCTTTCACCCCTCATGGACACCTGGTTGCTTCCACCTCCTGACTCTTGTGAATAATGCTGCTATGAACGGGGTGTGAAAATACCTCCTAGAGATCCAGCTTTCAGTTCTTCTGGGTGTATACTCAGAAGTGGCATTGCTGGATCATACAGTAATTCTATTTTAAATATTCTGAGTAACGGCCATACTGTTTTCCGTTGCGTCTGCGCTGATTTCCGTTCGTACCAGCGGTGCACGAGGCCTCCGGCTTGCCGACATCCTCGCCAACACCTGTCATTCTCTGTGTGTGTCTGTTGGTTTGAGAGCAGTCGTCCAAACGAGTGTCGGGGTGATATCTCAGTTTGAAAGATTTTTGTTGTTCTAGTGCATGTGTCGTGCTATTTTATTATGTTTTTAATTGGCATTTTCCTAATGACTAATGATGTCAAACATCTTCTTGTGTGATTACTTGCCACCCCGATATCTTCATTGGTGAGATGTCTGTGCAGAGCTTTTGCCCAGTTTTCAAATGAGTTGTTCATTTTCCTGTCATATTGTGAGAGTTCTTCATATTTTTGGGATGCCATTTCTTTTCTTTTTTTTTTTTTCTTTTTTCTTAGAGAGTGCATACGCATGTGCGTGAGCGGCGCCGTGGTTGTGGGGGAGGGGCAGAGGGAGAGGGAGAGGGAATCTTCTGCAGGCTCCAGCTCGGAGCCCGAGGCAGGGCTCGGTCTCGTGACCCTGAGATCATGAAATCTGAGCTGAAATCAAGAGTTGGGCGCCCAATGGACTCAGCCACCCAGGTGCCCCAGATGCCATTTCTTTATCAGATATGTATTTTGCAAGATATTTTCTCCCTGTCTGTGGCTTATCTTCTCATTTTCTCAACAAAGTCTTGAAGAGCAGAAGTTTTTCATTTCAGTGAACCCCAGTTGATCAATATTGTTGTTTTATGGTTTGTGTCTTTCATGTCTTATTTAAGAATTATTTGCTTAACTCAGGTTCACAAAGATGTTTTTCCTGTGTGTTCGTTGGGAAGTGTTATAGTTTTAGGTTGTACACTTAGATAATTTCAAGTTAATTTTTTTTTTAATGTAGTGCAAAGTATGGGTTGAGCACCACTTCCTTTGCGTATGGGGTTGAATTGTGCCAGTACCACATGTGAGGAGACCTTTCTTTCCTATTGAATTGCCTTCTCACCTTTGTTCAAAGTCAATTGACTGTATGTGTGGGTCTGTTTCTGGACTCCATCTTCTGTTCCACAGATCTCCACGTCTCTCATTTTGCTAATACCACACTTTTTATCTGTCTATCCGTCTATTTATTTATTCTTTAAAGATTTTATTTTATTTTTTTAATGATTTTTTATTATATTATGTTAGTCACCATACAGTACATCCCCGTAAAGATTTTATTTTTGAACAATCTCTGCACTCAGCGTGGGGCTTGAACCCACAATCCCGAGATCAAGAGTTGCGTGCTGTCCTGACTGAGCCAGCCAGGTGTCCCTAATACCACACGTTTTTAAGAAGTTGATGTATAATTGACATATAACATTATATTCATTATATTAGTTTCAGGCGTAGAATATAATGATTCGATATTTGTGTGTATTGCAAAATGATCACCACAGTAAGACTAGTTAACTTTTATCACTAAACAGTTATAAGAATTTTTTTACTTATAATGAGAAATTTTTAAGATTTATTCTTAGCAACTTTCAAATAGGCAATACAGTTTATTAAGTATAGTCAGCATGCTGTACATTACATCCTCATGACTTATTTATTTTATAACTAGAAATGTGTGCCCCTTAACCCCCTTTACCCATTTCATCTATCCCCCCTCAAGATTCCGCATGTAAGTGAGATCCTGCTAATACCAAACTGTCTTGATTGCTGCACCTTTATGCGGAGGCTTGGAATCAGGTAGTGAGAATCCTCCAGCTTTGTTCTTTTTACAAGTTGTGTGGCTTATTATCCATACAGTTGTAGAATCAGCTTGTTGATGTCTATGAAGAAAGCCTGCTGGGATTTTAGGCGGGGTTGTATGGAATCCGTAGATCTGGTTGGGGAGAATTGACATCTCAATAATACTGAGTCTCCTAATCCATAAACGTGGTACCGAAGCACAGACTGTGATTCAAGTGAAGTTGCTCATATTATTTATTTAAACACAGTCGTCTTCCTCTTATGTTTATAGATCACTTCGGAGTTTACCAAAAGCTTTCACATCTATTATTTTCCTTGATCTTTGCTACAACATTAGTTTGGTAACCACAGTACTATTTTAATATTGGTTAAAGATCAATTTTCTATCCTAATGGAGGATCTCAAAGCACATTCTTCTCCTCTCACCCATTGGGCACTTGTACAGAGAACAGAGACTTATCAGATGAGTAAGCTGAAGCAAGCTTTTCAGGCTGCCTTCTGATAATCCTCAGCGAGGGGTGGGTCATCAGTCAGGGGTGGCTAGGGTTACAGCCCTCCTATCTCTAGGCAGGGCCCAGCATGTGTGCACTGAAGGCAGAGAGGAGGAAGTGGCATTATCTTCTCGGAAAGCTAGGGCTGTGTCTTCGGGGGACACAGGGGAGAGCCGACTGTTCCGCAGCGTGTCCCAGCCTGCCTGAGAGCCGAGGCACCTGTTTGCTGTATGGCAGCTACAGAGAGAGGGACAAATGGCTTCTCTCGGTGTAGGGCTATTTGGGTGTAGTTATAACCCTTCAGAGCCTCCATGCAACCTACCTTGTCCTTTTGAATTCTGTCCCTAAATCTAATCGCACTTTTGGTATTTCTGATTACTACATTTTAACAAAATTGCGTCATCTTGTTTATAACTGAGGGTTTATAAGTTCTAACTGATTTAGGGAACAGTCTGGTAGCCAAAGGGAGAAAGCTGTGTTGCCCAGCAGAAGAGGCGGGGAGGGCCAGGTCCAGGCCAGTGATTTTCCCGAGGCCTGCTGCCAATGTGAGAGTGTATAATGAGGCCCAGAGTTTGCACATTAAGTATGTGAGGAACCCAGAACTTAAAAACCAAATCTGGCTCCTCGTTCAATTTTTATGGCTTTCCCTTCAAATTTTTATAAGATTCTTAAAAAAAAAAAAAAAAGATTGGCAAAAGATATAGGAGTCAAAGTCCAGTAAATGGAAAACAGTAGTAGTAATATTAATCTGAAAGTACTATGGGTAATAGCTAGCATTAATTGAGCAGGTGCTGTTTGCCAGACACTTCATTACACTCTCTGTGTAGATGATTTAATTTTCACAAAAACCCTTTGGGGCTCTTACTGTCAGGGGCCAGTCTCCTTATTTTTCTAGGACATTTTGCGTTTCACAATTTGTTTCTGTGTCTGGCGAATCATGCCAGACAGTTGGCAAATCCACAGAAAACAGGTAACATCCCTGTTCACATTTTGGTTCTTTTCTTTCTCTCCCCCCCCCTCTGATTTTATCCATTTATTTGAGAGAGAGAGAGAGAGAGCGAGAGCACAAGCCGGGGAGTGACAGGCAGAGGGAGAGGGAGAAGGAAACTCCCTGCAGAGCAGGGAACCCGAGCTGAAGGCAGATGCTTAACGACTGAGCCACCCAGGCGCCCCGGGACCATAAATATTTTTTTTTTAAGATTTTATTTATTTATTTGACAGAGATAGAGACAGCCAGCGAGAGAGGGAACACAAGCAGGGGGAGTGGGAGAAGAAGAAGCAGGCTCATAGTGGAGGAGCCTGATGTGGGGCTCGATCCCGCAACGCCGGGGTCACGCCCTGAGCCGAAGGCAGACACTTAACCGCTGTGCCACCCAGGCGCCCCGGGACCATAAATATTTTTAACAAAATCAGCATCATATTTACTGCATGTATAATTTCATATCTTATTTTTTCACATCATAGACATTTTCTCATATGTTTAAATCATCTTAAAAAGCATACTTTCTAGTGGCTTAACAATTTTCTATCACACGGATGTCCCACAGTTTAACTGCCCCCTTATCGTTGGACATTTGGGTTGTTTTCACTGTTTATTCATAGGATATGTGTGTGTGTGTTTGTGTGTGTGTATAAATTGATTGTGCACTAGGCCAAAGAAATTCTCAGTAAATTAAAAAAAGAGAAATTGAATTCAAACATAATTGACAAAATTGTAATCAAGAATTTTTAAAAATCCAACCACTTGATCAAACATTTAAATCTTTTAAAAAATTATTAGATACGTTGTCAATGGCAAGCTAGAATACATAAAGGAAAAAAAGATCACATTTGTAATAGCTTAACAATATGTATATGTGTATAAAACATTTATTTTACTTAAGAAACTTACAAGAACTGTATGAAAAAAAAATCTATAAAACCAGAGAGAATATAAAGAGCTAAAAGTTTGCCTTCACTTTGAAAATCTGACGAAAGCTGTGAATCCCGCCTGAGAAAAATATATACACATGTACACATGCTCTCATTCACTTTCTTTTTTTAAAGATTTTATTTATTTTGTTTTTATTTATTTATCTTTAAAGATTTATTTATTTATGTTTAGAGACAGAGAGTACAAGTGGGGAGAAGGGCAGAGGGAGAGGGAAAGAGAATCTCAAGCATAGTCCCCACTGAGCACAGAGCTCTTCTCAGGGCTCGATCCCATGAACCTGAGATCGTTACCTGAGCTGAAATCAAGAGTCGGCTGCTTAACCGACTGAGCCACCCAGGCACCCCTCATTCATTTTCTTAAAGTTTTTATTAGGGAAAATTTCAAACATATTACACTCATATTTGCATGTATTTTGATCCCACGTGAAGAATTGTTTGCCTAAGATGATTTACATTTATTTATAAGTTTGTATTAAATATAAAAAAAATCACTTTCCTTTTCTTTCTATGCCTGGTTTTGTGAGTCTGTAGAATGCATCCAAAGAAAATTGTGAACAGTGTTTCATTAACTTGGTACAAGGTTGGACAGGCAGAAAGGGAGTTGCTTGAAATCTTTGACTTTGCTCTTAATCCTCAAGGAGCCTTTTAGCAGCTTTTGAGACCTCCTCTGTCCTCAAGCAGAAAATCCAGTCCTGTACACATATATATTTTTTAAATTTATTTGAGAAAGAAAGAGTGTGCGGGGTCAGGAGATCCTGACCTGAGCTGAAAACAAGTTGGATGCTTAACCGACTGAGCCACCCAGGCGCTCCCCTAGTCCTATACGTGTATTTGAATGCCAGCTCTCGAGAGCTGCTTCTTTGAATTTCAGAGTAATACTCTTTAAGTAGCGTATAGGTATCAGCATGCGTAATCTGAAACACTTTCACTCCCTGCCGCCAAAACTCCCCTCGCAGAGCTCTGCCGGCTCCTCCCACGCTGTAGGCTGTGAGGGCGTGAGCGGGGGCGGGGCAGGGGAGCAGTGGAGTGCGCAGATCTGCCGCCCACCCCATGGCACACCGAGCGCTCCCAACCTCGGGAGCTGAATTCCAAGCAGGTGAGAAGCTGTGCAGTGAAACGAGAGGATGACTCTTACTGAATATCCCCGCAGATTGCGTGGGGCGGAGCGACAAGATGAGCAGCACGCATGCGCGTCCAGTAGTCCATTTTCCCCGAAAGCGAGAGCTGAGGAGGCTCCGCGATGCTAGCTGGGCGGCCCTGGGGCAGCGGCAGACCACCCTCCCACCGAGTTCCTTACGCAGATCACAGAATTCTCTGAACCGTAGGAGGATAACGAGAGTGACTCGATAGGGTTGTTTTAAGGATTTAATGAATACAGAATAAAAGCAGAAGGGCTTTGGAAACTGTGATGGCCGAAGCACCCATCAGTTATTAATACAAATAATGCTTAGAAACACTTTTGAAGTAGGAAGTTTGTGTTTACCACTTTCTACTCATTTTTGTCTGCACTTTTTTTTTTTTAAAGATTTTATTTGTCAGAGACAGAGAGAGAGTAAGCTCACAAGCAGGGGGAGCAGCAGCAGGCAGAGGGAGAAGCAGACTCCCCTCTGAGCAGGGAGCCGGACATGGGGCTCCATCCTAGGACCCTGGGATCATGACCTGTGCCGAAGGCAGATGCCCAACCCAGTGAGCCGCCCAGGTGTCCCATCTGTGCTCTTTTTTATTTCCTCTCCCTGCGCCTCCAAGACCTACAGTCTCCACGTGGGGTAGTCACTAGCCACATGTGACTGTTCACATTTAAATTCAGATGAAATACAATTCAGAATTCAGTTTCTCTGCCACACAAGCCCCAATTCAAGTGCTCAGTAGCCACCTATGGCTGGCGGCTACCATCCTGGGCAGCGCCTCTCCAGCCTGGAAGCATTCTTGTGCTGACTCTGGTCCTGTGTGAGCCCCTGTTGGCCCAGGCTTCCCCTTCCTGTCCTGGCTGGTGCTTGAAGACCATCTTCCCCTCTCTCCTTTCCTTCATCAGCCAGTCAGATTCCTATGTCCTGGCTAAAGTGCTTATTTGGACGAGCATTTTGATTACATTTCATAAAAAAATTTTTTGCAGGGCCCTGGGTGGCTCAGTCGGTGAAGCATCTGCCTTCGGCTCAGGTCATGATCTCAGGGTCCTGGGATGGAGCCCCATGTCTGGCTCCCTGCTCAGAGGGGAGTCTGCTTCTCCCTCTGCCTCTGCCCCTCCCCCCTGCTCGTGCTCTCTTTCTCTTTCTCTGTCTCTCAAATAAATACATAAAATCTTTAAAAAAAATTTTTGCCCGCTCTGTGGTACATGTGTTTCAAAAAAGGATGCTTGCAAAATCAAATCTTAGTGGGCAGAATTCCTCACAGTGAAAGGTGGCAGTTAACCTGAAAGCCTGTATGGAAGAGCTCATCCTTAAACTGTACTGCGTGCGTGCGCGCGCACGCACACCCACCCACACACACATGCACATGCAGGTGTGCATCGAAATGAACAGACTGACCCGGAGAGGGCTTTGTGTTCTGCTCCCTCCTCTAAGAGAGGAGTTCATTACTCTTCTTTTTTACTTCGCATTAACTGACCGGTAGATAAATCATAAATAAATTCAGCGCGGATTGCTTAAGCACCTGCTGTGGGGGCAGAAATCGAACACTTCTGCACGAGGTGTGGGAAGCAGAAGTGATTCCGCCAGCCACTCCACGGAAGACGGCGGCCCAGTTCGTCCTCGTGAAACACCGCCAGCTTCGTGTCATGAGGTTCGGTGGCCTGCATCCAGCCACTGCCCCTCACCGAAGGAGGGCTGCCCTGCCTCAGGCCGTGAATGATCAAGGATTCTCGGAGACTGTCCCCAAATGGTTATGTCTTGAGTCACAGATGAGAGAGTGTCCACAGAGGTCTCAAAGCTGCCTTTGTGCCGTCCGATGTTCTCCAGACGTTCTGTCTCTACCTTCAGCCCCCACCTCTTCATATTCCTGACTGTCTCTTATCAGTTCTTTTGTCCCCTGGACTTTTGGCTGCACTGGCCGCAAACCTCTGCTTCCGCTGGGTGCTTCCTGAGAGGAGGCTCTGGTGTAAGGTGGGGTCTGGTGGGTGTCCAGTAGCCCCCAGCATGAGCCCTGGCTGCACTACTGTTTCGCTCTGGGAGCCTGGGCACCCCTTCAACCTCCCTCAGCCTGTTTGTTCATATGTAAAATAAGGACAGTAATAATTACCGCTAGGATAAGCGGAGGTCATGGGAGGCATGGAGGCACTGACCAAGACATTCGGAAGCCCGAGCAAGTTAAGGGAGCGAGGATGTAAAGATAACTGATTCCTTCCCCAGCCACTAACGAACCTCTGTTTATGTGTGCTCATTCGTCACAGCTCGTGGCTTCTGTGGCGTAGTCATCTGCTCGAAAGTTAAAAGTGAGAGGGAATTTTGTTCCCAAGGTCATAAACCTTAGCCAGCCCTGCTCTTGGGTACAGCATGCTCTCTGCCAGCCATGAGACAATACCCTTTTATCCAAATACTAGTAGATATGATGAGATAGGGCAGTGACCTTCTGCGTGCGATTTAGAAGACATTCACACGTTATGTTAGCATGTTTTATGGAAAGATTTTCACTGATTACTAATAGCTATTTTATGTTATGTCTTAGTTTCTTTTTCAGAGAATGACATTTTTGTGACCTCGTCCCTAAATTCTGTTTAGGAGTCCATACCTCCTAATCCACATGCACTTTGCAACTGTGATTTTTTTTCTTTCTTTTTTTATTTTGTTTCTATCTCTGTGTTTGACTTGCTCACTAGTTTATCTTTGACTTTTGACTTCCAGCATCATGTTCGCTTCTTCTGCTTGAGGAAATAGTGAGATGCACAGAAAGGGGCTTATTTAATAGCTTTGGAATGCCCATCTGTCCAAAATAGGAACTGTGACCAAGAATATGGTAGTTGCATTTTTTTTTAAGTAGGCTCCAAGCCCAGTGTGGAGCCCAACGCAGGGCCTGAACTTACAACCCTGAGATCGAGACCTGACCTAAGATCAAGAGTCCAGTGCTCAACTGACTGAGCCACCCAGGCGCCCCAGTAGTTGTATTTTTAATACAGATTTGGGTAGTACTTTCCCCCTCCCTTTTTATCTAACATGTTGAATAGAAGACTTAGGAAATGAAATGAAAGAAAAGTAGACAATTCATGAATCTCTAGCAGTCGGGAATAAAGGTCTTTGAAATCGTACAGGGGGTAGGAAAACATCGGCCCCGTACACCAAATTAGGAACATCTGCACCCAGGGGAACTCGAGCATGGGGACTGGAATATTGCCACGTTCATTCCGCCTTTCACATGCTCCCAAGTGTTCATGCACTGGAGGGTCAGGGATAGCAGGGCTACTCCAAATAGTGCTTTTGGAGCTGACTTGTATTTGATTAATTTAAAGTTGCAACGCCAGGAAAGTTGCAAGAGATGGGAACTTCTGCAAAGTCCATCTTTCGGGTGAAACCAATGAAAAGAGCACCCAAGGACTAAAGCACCAACATAAGTTTTGTTTTCAAACTTCAGCTTTAGGGCAGTACAGAGGCTGCGAGGTTCACTGGCCTGAAGGTCAGACTCTGAATTCAGATCGGGCGTCTGCCACATCCTGTCTGTGACCTCTGGCCAATCACCTAACGTCTCCCATTGCCTCAGTTTTCAGCTGTGCGGGGGGCATCGTAGTCATGCTAATATCAGAGTTTTGTTGCGAGGAGCAAATGAGTTATGTATCTAACACTCTGAGAGCAGAGGCCGGCCCAGGGGGAGCAGGCTGGGGGAGTCTCCTCTCTCTCTCAGCATTGTCGCCACCTCCCCACCCCCACTGTCGTCCCCTCTGCAGCCGCTCCTGCACCGTGGGCTTGCGATCTGGCCCTGCCGCTCACCAGCTGGGTGTCCTACTCAAGTGTGCAAGTGTCTGTGTAGGGGTGTGAATAAGGTAAAACAGGTAACACGTGGGAGGCGCCGAGTCCCGCCTGAAGCGGCAGCTGCCGCGTCCCTGCTGTGATTGCGGTGGCTCTCGGCGGGGGCGGGGCCCTCCACCGCAGGTTGTGTCATAGGTTAATTTGTTCTTACTAATAGCTAAAACTTACAAGTTTAATTTTAACAGGTAAAATGTATTTTTAAAAAGTCATGAGAGGGGCTCCAGGGTGGCAGAGTCAGCTAAGCGTGGCACTCTTGGTTTGGGCCCAGTGGTGATCTCAGGGACGTGGGATCCAGCTGCCAGGTGGGTTCGTGCTCAGCGAGGAGTCTGCTTGGGGTTCTCTCTCTCCCTCCTCTCCTCCCGTGTACACATAGGTGCACGCTCTGTCTCAAATCAGTAAATAAGTCTTTAAAAAGTCAGAGCTAGGACAAGGTTATAGGCACTATAACATTATTGCTGTTCAGTCCTACTTTGGGAAGTGGAAAGCACCTGTAGAAAGCAGGCCTGCGCCCCCAGGGTTGGGCACACCGCGGGGACACCAGCTGAAGCACAGTCCAACATCAGAACGTTGGGTGTCCCGTGTGGGGGCAGAACCGCTGGTGGTGGGGTGCTGTGCTTTCTGCCACACAGGGCACAACTCACTCCCATGTCCCCGCTCCACCACGTGGCAAACCTCTGCTCCCCCACTGCTTGCCGGATGGCGGCCCCCAAAGCCGAGCCATTCTTTCCCGTCCAGATAGACGTCCACAGAAGGAAGATGTGTGTTTGACTGCTGAGGTCACTTTTCACTATAGTAAACAGCTACTGTCACTTGGGGGACTTCTTTTTAGTAATTCATATTGATTGAGTGCCTATTATGAATGAGATATTATTGGGTTTATGAGGATTATTGAGAAACTGTCCATTTAAGGAGCTTATAACTAAGCTCGGTGGACGACAGGGCATAGACACAAGAACTGCAGCTGAAAACCCTTCTTTAGCTTCCGTTTTTAGACTTTTACATTCAGGAAAAGTTTTTGCTTATTCCAAAATTCTTTGTTGTTCATTATAGAAGTCATACATGCTCATTGTATGCAATTTGGAAAATATGTAAAAATTTAAAAGGAACAGAAAAAATTCTATTTCATCCACAAAAATTTCCACTTTAATGTGTTTTTTAAACTTTCATGCAACTTGTATACAGGCAATATCGTTCTCCATATTTATGTCTTATCGGGCTTTCTTTTTCATTTCAGCCATTATATAATCATTATTTCCCTATGTTATTAAAATATAAGTAGAATTTTGTTTTATTTTTTTAAAGTAAGTTTATTTATTTTATTTTTTTCCGAGAGAGAGAAAAGGGGGAAGGGGGAGAGGGAGAGAGAGAATCTCAAACAGACTGCACACTGAGCACGGAGGCTTGATCTCACGTGGGGCTTGATCTCACGACCCTGAGATCATGACCTGAGCCGAGATCAAGAGACAGATGCTTAACAAACGGAGCCACCCAGGTGCCCCTATAAGTATAATTTTAATAACAAAATTTTCATATATGATTTATAACCACTCCCCCTATATGTTGGATGTTTTGGTTGATCGCAGCTTTTCTTGATTAAGAGCAATAAAATAATAAACACCTTGGTGTATGAGTCATCTTTATTTCTGATCATGCATTTCCGTAGGTAGTTATCCAGCCAAAGAGTAGAAATATTTGTGTGTGTTTTGTTTAAGAGTAGAAATATTTGTAAGGTTATTAATACATGTGGCTTTGTTGCTTTTTGGCACAGATATTTAACCTAACAGAATTGTTTTGTTTGCTCTGCATATTTATTACCTTAACTATGAGAGATCCAGAACCTTTGCACATGTAGCATTCCAAGCGTTGACTATTCAAGAATGACTCCAAAGTTCATGACATAAAGTCATTTGCATATTTACTGAAGCACAGAATTATTCACACGGGCCTTGTGGCTGGTGTGTGTATGGTTCAGTCCCTTGGCTGTGAGTGACTAAGGCTGCCTGGCACCTGTCTCCTGGGGCTTCGTGGTTCTCTGCAATAGCTCTCAGACATCGCTTTAGAAACTTACTTATTTGTTTAATATGGAGAACTTCTGTGAAGACCAAATGGCTGTTCACTTACGGTGTACAAACATGTAGAGAATATCTAAGTCAGAGAAATGTGACCCAAGTACAAACCAGGAGTTTGTACAGAGATTTACATATTAACAAGAGTGAAGATTGGCAAAGGTCTGCTAGTTTCTAATTCCTTGGTAGTCTGTGGGAACCTGTCATTTCTGGAAAATAAGTGCAATTTCATTTTTAGTGCCGACTGAAGAAATTATTCTTTTTATAATAAATCACGGGATGGTTAATATGTATCTTTATAAGAAAATAGGAAAGTAAATACACAGGTGATATCATCAGACAACGAGCTGCTATAGATACTGTCCCCTTACTTGCTTTGATTTTAAAGCAAGTTCTCTGTGTTTTGGTGGGAATGTCTTGTCCTCCAGCTAGGAAAGGGAGTGTGGGGAAAACAATTTCATCAATGTCTAGGAGTCTGGGAACAGGCATAGCAGAAGAGACCTCGCTTGGGCCAATCACACGTTAATCTCTACTTAACCTTGCACTTCTGAGCGGACCAGCCATCCCGCCGGCCACAGTCTAAGAGCCGTTCCCCCCTCACCCGTTTGTCTGAGCTGTTGCTCCTTGGGGTTGCTTTCCCTCCTTTCGGTGACAGGGAGGTGGTGGTAGCTTAGATCTCTCCCGTCTGGCCCCCAGAACACTTCTTGCTTTCATTTTGCAGTCGGCTGGAAAACTAGCACCTCGGACTCTTCCCCCGCCTCCCCCCCGGGACCTGCCTTTCCCCCCGCTCCCCATGAGGGTCTCGGACACATGCAACATGTGGGCTTTTGCACGCCTGGACCTCTCGCAGAGTGACTGGCCTCGTGGCCTGTCCATGTTAAAGGCCGAGAATCAGTCTGTAATATGCTGACGTCACCCGGTGATGTGGCGGTGGGCGCAGATGGAGTCAGGTCTGTCTGGTTTCTAGCTTCTGTGGTAGCCTTCTTTCCCAGCCTCTGGGGCCACTTGACCCCTGACTAGCCAGCCGGCCGCCTGTCTCTAGGACCCAGCCCCATCTGAGGCCGAGGGACTGAGGCCGCCTCACACTCTGTAATTTGGCTTCGAGTCACCATGTTGGCCTTGTGCCTCAGCTCTGATAACTGGACTCTTGTCTGGTTCCTGGGTGCCAGAATCCCATGGTAACCTGTTCATATCCCAGTGCCTAGTTTTTTATCAGCTTCCCTCCCAGGGACTGAAGTCCTGCCCTGAAACATGGTGACCGATGCACTTTCCTGATTTTGCCCCTCTGACGGGATTCTGGAGCGCTCCAGGTCTCTCGTTGTACCTCGGTGCCTGCAGGCAGGAAGCCTCTGTTCTGGCCGCTTATCTCAGCAGATGGCAACGCCATTCTTCAGTTACTCAGGCCACATCCGAGGCTTCAGCAAATTCTTAGTTCTACATTAAATATCTATCCAGACCCTGACTACCCCCATCCGAGCCCCCGTTGTCTCTACTCTGGATTCTTGCAGAGAGCCTCCTGACCGCCCTCCTGGCTTCTGTCCTTGTCCCCTTCCAGTTATCCTCAACACTGCCATCTGAGTGACCCGTTTAAAATAGGAGCCAGACCGTATCACTTGTCTTTTCAGAATCCTCTGAAGGCTTCTCCTCTCACTCGGTGTAGAGCCAGAGGTCCAAGTGCAGTGATGCCCGGGAGGGGCTCGATTCCCTCTCTGCTCTTTCCCACTCCACATCTGTCTGGCTCCTGCCTCGCTCGCTGCTCTCCAGCCGCACTCCCTGTTTTCTCTGCTCCTTGAGCTCTTCAGGAGGGTAGGATCTCTCTGCCAGGCACAGCCTTCTCCGGCCGTTCTATATGTTTCTGTTCCTTTATCTTGTTTATATTCTGTGTCCTTGTTACACTGCATTAGAACGCGAGCTTCCTGCGGGCAAGGGCACTTCAGTTCGCTGCCTTGTTTCTAAAGCCTGGAACGGCGCCCGGCCAGGATCCGAGTTCACTGAGTATGTGTGGGGTGTGTGCATCAGGTGGTCGCAGATCTGCCACATGGCAGCCCTGTCCCACGCATTGTACGTGCGTTATCTCATCCAACCCCCGCAGTACCTTTGGGTGATGGTCCTTTTGTGATTCCCATTTTGCCAGTGAGGAAACCAAGTCTTAGGTTAAGTGACTTGACTGATAGGATCTGAGCTGTGACACAAATATTCGGATAGGGCAGCATGTTGAAATAAACATAGACTTTGTTATTAGAGTTATTAGACTCTGCCAGCTATGTTTGAGTTAAAATCTCTTCAGGCTTAAGTTCAGTTATGACATATGGACAGTAATTCTGTCTCTTGGGTAGAAGGGCTGTAAGATCGTGGCTATGTGATTCTCATATGTATTTTCTCGATTGTGGTTCTGAGGTTGGTGTTTTGTTCGTGTGTTTATTGGCCGTTCACTTTCTTCTGGCAATTTCCTGTCCATACCCTTTGCCCACTTCTCTCTCTCTCTTTCTTTTCAAGTTGCAGGAGTTCTTTGAATGTTGGAGAAAGATGTTGTCCTGTGTGTTACAAAGAGTTTCTCCCACCCTAGCATTTGTCTTTTGATAATGTTTTTGGAATTTTCCTTTTTTCATACAGTTAGAAGTCCAGTGTTAGTGATTGGTCAAGTCAGTGAGACTACAGATTATTCATTCAACAAATATTTACTGAGTGCTAGAACTTTGTGGGATATTCTTTCAGTTGGGACAGCTCTAAATCCTGGCTTTCGGTCTGCGTCACCGACGGTGGCTCTCTGCTTCGATTTTAGCAGATTCTTGAGAGAGAATGTGTTTTCTTAGAGTCAAGTAGACCCAAACATTTCCCAGACTTTGGCCACATAATCAGAAATTTCAAAAGAGTTCTGGAATTTATGGGCTTGGCTCCAAATGGTCAGGCATACGTTGTCTTCTCTGTGGGCAGTTGGCTTTCAGCTCACCCCACCCTCCCAGCAGCTACGCGGCGTGAACAGGGCAGCTGCTGAATACCTCCGACGTCCCCTGTGGGGTGAACTGCACAGGCAGCCCCAGAAACCAGGTGCGCGACTCCTATGGTCACCACCCGAGAGGCTCTTCCACAGCCGTGTGACGTGATATCGGGCACGGCCCTGCGGATCCCCACGGGGCTGGGGGTGGCAACCGTGGGGAACGGGCGCAGCACCCATGGGCTGCCTGCCCGCCACGCAGGTCCGGTTTGAGTCTGAATCATGGAAGCACCTTGACAGTCACCTGTGCTCCAGTTTCAGCGTTCGTTTGTGGGAGGTCTGCGCCAGCAACCGTCCTGTCAGCCACCAGGGAGCTCACCCAAATGGGTCCCTCACAAAACTTTGACACCGTACCAGTCGTGCTCTCAAAAAGAAACTTCAGGAAATCTCTTCCATAAGTCTCTACAACCTGCCCCTCAGTGTGTCAGAATAAACCCAGTTTTCATGCTGTGCTCCAGCGTCTCAGCGTGGTGGTCACGAGTCGCACCAGGGACCTGGTTACCGGTCTCACCACTAACCAGCGTTGTGACCTTCAACACAGCCCTTAACCTCATGCCTCAGCCCACTCACTTGAGATGTGGCTGCTCCATAGGACCTACTAGAAAGTTGGTGTGAGGATTAAATTGGTTAATGCTTGTGTCTCCTTAGAACCACACCCAACACATAGTTCTTGCTCAATAAATGCCATAGAGCTCCTGCTACAGACTCTCCTTCCAGTGAGCAAAGTACTGGCAGCTGGGCCTACCAGCCTTCTGATTTCACTTCAACAGATGGTTGACACCACTGCCCTCTCCTCCCTCCCTCCCTCCTTCCCTCCCTCCCTCCCTCCTTCCCTCCCTCCCTCTTCCTTCCTTCCTTCCTTCCTTCCTTCCTTTCTCTTTCTTTCTTTCTTTCTTTCTTTCTTTCTTTCTTTCTTTCTTTCTTTCTTTCTTTCTTTCTTTCTTTCTTTCTTTCTTTCTTTCTCTTTCTCAAGGATTTATTTATTTGAGAGAGAGAGCATGCAGGGGGAGGGACAGATGGAGAGGGAGAGAGAATCCCAAGCAGATTCCTTGCTGAGCGTGGAGCCTGATGCGGGGGCTCGACCCCAGAACCCCGAGATCACAACCCAAGTGGAATCCGAGAGTCGGCTGCCCAACCGACTTCACCACCCAGGCTCCCCATCCTCTCTTTCATTGCAGGTACCCTCTCTAGGGCTACAGACGGAAGCTTTAGCTATTTATATAAAGCTTCTCATATTCCAGACAGGCTGGTTACATCCTACTCATACTTCGCTGACTAGATGAAAACACTTTTACTGAGAGCCTTCCTGGACTTGCCCTGGGTCAGCGGGGCTGCGTGTTGATGGCCTGACCGGTGCCCTGATCCCATACAGCTTCTGGGAGAGGCAGAGGGAATGCCGAGAGGGAGGACAGGCCTGAGGGTCAGCAGAGCACCAGGACCCAGCCCAGGACCCAGCCCAGGTCCCTGGGTTCCCTCGCCCTCTGACTCCCCGTGAGGTTCGAGTCATATTAATGTGAAGCAGCCGTCCTCCCTCTCCTCCCGAGCCATCCTCGGACTGCCAAGTCATAAAGAGACGGAGAAGCACTGCATGTAGAGCTGTGGCGTCTCTAACTGAACTTTCAAGTTCTCGCATTTTTTTGGCCGTGGAACCCGCCAAAGTTTTGTCCCCGTTCCCTGCAGTTTCACAATAGTTGGGAGTCAGAATCAGTCCCTCTGTTATGAAACAGCCAGTTTTCATACTTTAAACTTTAAAATGAAGCTTTTACTTGTTTATGATTACTTTGGACATTTTCCAGGAGTCACGATAACATCTGTGGAAGATTCTACACAGAACTTGATGCCAGATACCAAAGTGGTTTCCCTGTTCAAAGGCAACAGTCTGTGCCTCAAGGAACTCCCTGGGTATGAAAATTGGCTGCCTGGACAACACTAGCTAACGAACGCCTAAGCCCTTTTCCACCTGTACCCCCCCAACCTCTCGGGGATGTAACTGCAGAAAGCGCCCTGCTCCCCAGGCAGCCGGTTTCTCCTGCAGCCTCTCCAGGGGGCCGTCGCCACAGTAACCACTTGCTTTTGCGCTGGTTTGCTGGGGTGCAGGGGAAAACCCCTCCCCACAGACTGTAATTAGTGCCACAGCAGAAGGGAGAAGAGTACACAAAGTCACCGAGTCCCGGCCTCCCCTCATCCTCCCATCAGCCCTCTGACACAAGTAGTAGTGTACCCGTTTCACTGCTGCTTTAACGGTCATGTGCCCAAGGTCACGCAAAAGTTCAGTGACAGAGTCAGGATTCAAACCCAGATCTCTCGTTCCCAGGCTTTTGCTCTTATTTTGCACATTAAACAAATAGAGACGCGCAAAATCAATTCGTTCTCAGTTAGGAAAAGCATCGTCTTCTTCCTTTTTCTCAGCCTGGATAGATGCCTTTTCCTGGTCTCCAGGGGCCCTCAGATGCACAGTTCATTGTGACCTCAGCCACCTGACATGTCTTTGTGCTACTTTAATCCTACTTTCAGTCCTCACCTGACTACCGAGGAAATCTCTCCTTAGGTTAGTCTTACTCCCTCCGAACTAGGATTTTCACCCTGGAACTTGGTCGGGAAAGGCCAGGCCTGGGACGTTAAAGCCAGGGTGGAGTGAGGGGGATCAGTTAGCAGAGGAAGGAGCAGGCCAGTGGGGGTCCAAAAGATTAGTCAGTGGGGGGGCATCCACAAGAGCAGACATGGCCACACAGGTTGTGACTCGTCCTCCACTGAGTCTGCCCGGATGCCTGTGGCCTCAAGAGCTCGGGGACCTGATGTTGAATTAGAGATTATGTTATGTCTTCTCTATCTCTCATCAGCCATCTTGTCATTCATGAAATTGCCCAAGAGATGCTTTCAACTAGTCGGTGCCTGTTCCATCTCTAAGAAGTTTTGGGCGTTAATTTAGAATTAAGTTAGGGCTATCATTTAAAAGGTTTGAAGCAGCTTGTAAGTTCAAATGTAACTCAAAACAAAGCAGAGAGAATATTAAAGGGGAAACATTTATGGGAAGCAAAACAGCCTCGCCTGGGCTTCTGCCAATAATGGACGGCTCTAATTTGGAACAGAGATCTTTCCAGGACTACTTGCCCTGGCAGATGAATCAGAATTCTTAGAACCAGAATAGACCCTGTAGCTCTTTTGATGTAATACTCTTACTTTATAGGTCAGAAAATTGAAAGCAAGGAAAATTGGGTAATTAGTTTAATGTTACTCAGCTGGTATAGTAAGTGGCTGGTACTAGCATCGAAATCTGTTTACTTAGTATAGAGATTTTCAGCCACTTCCTACCATTTGACCAGCACATTTGCCCTTTGTTTCTGAATGCAATGGAAAAGGGAATTTGCTCCTTTCCTCCTCCCTTCCTTCCTTCCTTCCTTCCTTCCTTCCTTCCTTCCTTCCTTCCTTCCTTCCTTCCTCCCTCCCTCCCTCCCTCCCTCCCTCCCTCCCAACAAGGTTACTGCTGTTAGTATAAGTGCCGCTGCTACTTCTTCCACTCCCACTGTTGGTGAAAATGTACTAATCGGCACCAGGCATCAGACAGTATGGCTCAGTGCTTTGTACACATTATGTAATTTTCCTGGTACTCCCAGAGGTAGGTAGTTACTGTCTCCATTTATGGGGGATACAATGGAGGCTAAGAAGGATTAAGCAACTTCCTTAGATCACACAGCCGGACTAGAGCCAGATTTCAAGTCCGGGCTCTCTAATTCTAGAGTCCACGCTTGTAACCACTAGCTCTCCTTCTGGGAGGTTTTTGGTTGTTTTGGTTGTTGTTCCTTTGTTGAATTACTAAAACAGAACTGTTTTCTCTGAATGCAGAAGTTGAAACCTGTTGAGGAAATTCAACCAGCATATTTCTTGAAGAAAAAAGAAATCATTTCCTGATTTCTTCATTTGTTAGCCCCATGACGTCATTAGGGCTGGTCCTAGCTGCTCTCTCTGCTTCACATACAAGAACAAAGTGGGAATGGTTCTGTAGAAGCTTCTGAAGCTGTTCGGAGGATCAGGCGCTCGACCATCCTCTTTGGTTCTGTCTGCTCTGCGTCTGGCCTTTAAGCCTGTGCTGCTCACCATCGCAGCCACTGAGTACAGACAGGCTGCAAAGGCCCAAGACTTGTCTCTGCCATTACTGTGGATGTTCTTTTCTTGGTTCTGATCTGCTTTTACTATAAACCCTGCCTTGCCCATTGTCAAAACTGTGGCTCTGAAATGACGGCAGCCCTCAAGCTATCTCTGAGCCTTTGGACTTGTTAGTATTTGCCAGGAGTAGAAGAGTCAGAAACTAGGAAATTCACCCAGCAAAGAAATCTTTGGGAGTATGTTTGTTGTCGCTGTAAGCCGTGACACATGGATTAAGACCCCAGAGGCAGGAGTAGTTAGCGTACGGTCACAGGGTTTAGACAGCTTGGGTTCAAAGCCTCCTCTGCCCTTTATGAGCTTTGCGTTCGGGAACACAGGATGAGTATAATAATAGTACCATTTCACAGGGCCATTGTGGTTCCTGGTACTGTACCTGGAACATTGTAGATGCCAGTAAAGGTTAATTATTACTCAAGTGACAATTTAGCCTTTTGCTTATTAGGGAAAAAATTTTGAGTTAATACTCAGTTTTGGTGAAAGGGGGACAAAATTTGCTCTTGTACGCGTTCTCACACTTACCGTCAGTTGGTGCACATTTTTCTGAAAGCAGTTTAGGAATGAAGAGTGAAGATGTTTAGTGTGAAGAGTATTGAGGAGATAGGTTTTTTTCCCCAAAGATTTATTTATTTATTTATTTATTTATTTATTTATTTATTTATTTATTTATTTTAGAGACAGCGTGCATGAGTGGGGGGAGGAGCAGAGGGAGAGAGAGAATCCCCAGCAGGCTCCACGCCTAGCACAGAGCCCGACGTGGGGCTCGATCTTGTGACCCTGAGATCATGACCTGACCTGAGATCGAGAGTTGGGCATTCAACCAACTGCACCACCCAGGCCCCCTAAGGTGTTCTTACTCTTCGATGAATTCTGTTTATGGTACTTTATCCTGAGAAACTATTCCTGAGTATAAAAAGAAAACTTTAGGCCTGATAATGTTGTGGGATTATTTTTCATTGTGAATCATTGATTTGAGTAAAATATCATATATCTCAGTACTGTGTAAAATTTTGAATGTAAAGCCTCTGCAGCTACCTGAGGAAGTGTTGAGCAAAAAACTTAAAAGGAGGTACAAATTGTATGCCCCGGTGATGACAGGAGCACATGAAGTTTCTACACAGCTGCTAGGACGTAGCTCGTTTGTCTCCGGGGCCTTTCTGACAGGTGCCACTCTGAGATGACTTTTTCTTTTCATGGAGCTTAAAAAAAAAAAAGAAAAAAACTAACAATGCGCAAAACATAGAACCTAATCCCACGCCTGGGTCTCATCCCCTGTGCCAACCTCTAATCTTGGGCTGGGGGCAAGGGCTGGGGGTGGTGAGGGATGAGGCAGAGCTCCGAGGATTCACTTCTATCTTAGGTGGCTTTCGCTTCCAATGCGACCTTCTGTGGGTAGACCCTCGGGTAGGGAGATGCAGGCATCAGTGCGATCTCTTACTCTCTTACCTCACCATTGGTAGGGATGTCCTCAATGAAATTCTTACCAGTTTCTTCAGTAATACATACGTTACATTAATGTTCTAATACTTCTTTATAATGAGAACTTGGGGGGTATAACAATAAGTTTTAAAAACAACCCACTAGGCTGTAAACTAATTAGTAAGTACAAAGCGGAAGTCCCCCAGGATGAGAGGTAGGTGAGTGGTGAGAAAGGGTCTGGGATGCCTGTTGTCTGTTGTGCACATTACTTGATTATAAAAACAGTAATCTTTACTTTGGCTTATAAAAGCCTCATGTTTTGACAGGGTGCAGCAAAATGTTGTCCAACCAAAATGACTGTGTCCCGAGGGTCTTGTCAGAATGTCTAGCTTGGGAATACAGCTATGAGAAAACATGCCCAGGGAACGTAACTCTTGGAGGAGCACTGTAGTTATGTTTGGATGGTAGGGTCCTAATTCCACCTTCCCCCTTCTGTGCTCCTCAACTGTCTACGATGTGATTTTATTTCCTTTGTTGTGAAAGTCCAATCTGACGAGTAATTACTGAATCACGTCTGTGTGTCAGACACCGTGCTTGCTGCTGGAGAGAGGACAGTGACCCATTCAGGCATGGTCACTGCGTGGCTGAACTTCCGTGGGAGAGGCAGATATTTTCACAAGTCGTTGTGAGACCACGTGAAAAATGCAGGGTAGGGATTGGGTCGAATGCATCTGAGTGCTGCCTAACTGAGCCTGGGGGTGGCGGGGGGGGCACACCAGGAAGGGCTTCCTGGAGGAAGAGATGTCTGAGCTGGGACCTGAGCAAAAGCAGTAGCATTTGGCAAAGTTGAGAGGCAAGAGGAAGTTTGTCCTGTTTGAGAAGCTGGAAGTTGTTGAGCCTGGAACATAGAGGAGTGTGAGGTGTGGGTAGTGAGGGGTGGGGCTGGGAGGTTGATGTAGGAACCATATCACAAAGGACCTTACTTTCTCTTTAAGGAATTTAGATTTTGTCTTAGGGACAATGTAAAGCTATTGGCGGAAACGTATTTATTTGCTTGCCCATTGCTCGCTTATTCTTGTAAATCAATTTTTTAAAAGATTTTTTAAGTAATCTCTACAGCCAATGTGGGGCTCGAACCCACAACCCCAAGATCAACATTCGCACACTCTTCTGACTGAGCCAGCCAGGCGCCCCACCAAATTAATTTTTGTATGGAAGTAATACACATTTGTTGCAAAAACTCAAATAACACAGAAACATATAAAATGAAAAGTACAAGTTTCCCTTTCTCTCCTTCTCATCCTCCCCCAATCCTAATCCCCAGAGGTACCTACTGTTTCCTTCGCACCTTTCCAGAAGCTTCCTGTGTAAATGCAAGCGTATATCGTATACGCATACTTGTTCTTCACACAAGTGCAAGCACACTAAACTAAGTAACTTCCACCTTGAAGATGAAACTTGAACATCTTGGACATTTTTTGCGATCAGCACATAAAGATACGTATTCTTTTCAATGGCCGTATCGTATACCTTCATATCGCTCTCCCGCTATTTACCTGACCAGTTTCTTACCCAGGGACATTTAGACTGTGTCTGCCTCCGCGCTGTTAGGAGGCAACACTGCAGTGAGCGTTCCTGTTATATGTGTCTTAGAGTATTTCTGTGAGGGTATCTGTAGGGTATGTTCCTAGAAGTAAAACAACTGGGTGGGATTGTTTGCATATTTAAAATTAAGGTAGATATTGTAAAGTTATTCATTATAGAGATAACATTTTTGGCTCCCACCAGTATCATGGAAGTGTCTGTTCTTCACCCTAGAATATACCCATTTTGAGACTTGCAAGAAACTTATCAAATTTATCATCTTTACCATTTTTCACAGTACAGCTCAGGAATGTTACGTATATTCACAGTGTCGTGCAGCCAATCTCCACACATTTTTGTCTTGTGAAACAGAAACTCCATACCCATTAAACAACAGCTCCCACTTACCCCCCACCCCGCAACCACCAGTCTATTTTTTGTCTTTGAATTTGACTCCTCTACGTAACTTATATGTGAGTGGAATCATACGGTACTTGTCTTCTTGTGGCTGGCTCATCTCATGAAGCGTGATGTCCTCAGGACTCTTCCATGTTGCAGCGTGTGACAGGATGTCCGTCCTTTTTAAAGCTGAAGAGTATTCCATTGTACGTATTATGTCACATTTTGTGTATCTGTCCTTCCATCAATGACCGTTTGAGCTGCTTTCATGTCTTGGTTTTTATGAATAATGCTACTGTCATCACGGGCATGCAGATATTTCTTTGAAATCCTGCTTTCAGCTCGTTGGGGTGTGTACCCAGAAGCAGGATTGCTGGATCATATGATAGTTCTATTTTCCGTTTTTTGAGGAGTGACCGTACTGTTTTCCATAGTAGCCGCGCCACTTCATGTTCCTACCAGCCGTGCAGAAGGGTTTTAATTTCTCCGTAGCCGCACCGATGCTCATTATTGGGGGGGGGGTAGCCATCCTAGTGTGTAAGGCGACACCTCGTAGCGGCTGGCTTGCGGCCCCTCAGTGCCCAGTGATACTGCGTATCTCGCCGTGGGCTTGCCGGCCGTCGTGTATCGTTTTCAGAGCAATGTCTGTTGTCTCTTCAGGTTGTATCCGTCTTTTTCATCTTTGCCCACCTAATGGGTAAAAAATGGTATGTCATTTTATTTGGCATTTCTTTAATTATGAGTGGAATGTGTTCATTTATTCCACAAATAATATCGCGCGGCCCCTGTGTGTCTGGTCTACCCACAAGCACAAAACCCAGGTGGGGCATCTCTGGACCCTCTTCGGCTGCGTGTCCTTCCTGTTCTGGAGACTGTGCTCTTATGCCTTTTGCCTCTTTTTTTAAAATCATAGTGCTTTTTATTTTTTTAAGATTTTTATTTATTTGAGAGAGAGCGCACGCATGAGAGAGAGAGAGAGCGCACTCACGTGAGAGAGAGAGAGAGAGCGAGAGCGGATACACACAGAGGGAGAGGGAGAAGCAGGCTCCACTGAGCAGGGAGCCTGATGCAGGACTCGATCCCAGGACCCCGAGATCCTGACCTGAGCTGAAGGCAGACACTTCACTGACTGAGCCCCCCACATGCCCCTTTCTGCCTCTTTTTCTGTTGAGTACTTTATCTTCTTATTGCCCTATAAGAAGTCTTTATTATATATTAGGGACATTGTCTCTTTGTGTATTGGTTTTCTATTGCTATGGAACAAATGACCACAAATAAAAAAGAATTACCTTTTATTATCTGACAGTTTCTGTAGGTCGAAAGTCTGGCTACAGCTTATTTGGGCTATCTACTTGAGGGTCTCCCCAGGCCACAGTCCACATACTGAATGGGGCTGTGGTCTCCTCAGAGGCTGAGCTGGGAATATTCTTCCGAGCTCCTTCAGGTGGTTGGCAGAATTCATGTCCCTGTGGTTTGCAGGACAAAAGCATCACTTTCTTGCCACAGACCCCCCTTAGCCCCTGTGGGCCCCCCACACTTCCTTGCCACGTAGGCTTCTCCAACTTAGCCTCTGACTTTATGGCAGCTGATTTCTTCCAGACCAGTGAAGAAGAGTCTCTCTAGCACCCCTGCTAACAAGACAGGGTCTTATATATATCATAACATAGTCATGGAGCAATATTCTGTGATATCCTGTTGGTGAGAAGCAGGTTACAGGTCCTGCCCTCACTCACGCGCAGGGAATTACCAGAACGTGAACACCACGAGAGGTGGGCATCATCGGGTGACGCCGTGGAGTCTGCCCCTCGCAGTCTGCCTTAAATATTCCAGATATTTTCTCCATTTAGTCATTTTTATTTGGGAGTTTTCTGCTCCAATTTTTATGAGACAAATGTATTGGTCTTTTTTGTGCCTTCTATGTTATGAGTTGTAAGATGTTTAAAATGACCATCACTCTAAGATTTCTTAAACATTCACCAATTTTTTTCAACTCATATTTTGTTCTGTTACTATTATTACTTTGGAAATTATGATTTTTTAAAAAAGATTTTATTTTTAAGTAATCCCTACACCCAACATGGGGCTCAAACTCCTAATCCTGAGATCAAGAGTCTACCGACTGAGCCAGCCAGGCTCCGCATTTTGGAATTTATTTCGATGTGAGATTTGAAACAGATATCTCACTTCCTTTCCTCTATGACCAGTCTACTGTCTTAATTCTTGAATAATTTAATTTTTATATGGTTCTTTCTGTTTGCTTGCTTCGTTCCATTGATATGGCCATTTATTCTTCTGTCCTTTTGACATCAGTATAGTTACTGTGGCTTTATGATATGTTTTGATTTTAATATCATTTGTTTTTTGACTATTATTATTTGAATGTATACATCCAAAAAACAAATGATATTAAAAATATATTTTACATATATATATATAAAAGTAGACATTTATCTATGATATCTGTTTTTTGGTTTTCTTTATGATGGATTCTTTTTCCACATATCTATGTTCATGCAGTTCAAGATTAGAGACAATCAAAAGAGTGTGCAGTGATAAATATTCCTTCCATCTCTATTCTAGACACTCAGTTCACTCCCCAAAGGCAATCAGTATTGTTATGTAGATTTCAGCAAATGTGAATGTGTAATCCACTTTACCCTTTTACCTAGAAGGTAGCTAACCATACACATTTCTGTACCTGTTTTTTTCACCTTAATAGGTCTTGGAGACCCTTCCATATCAGCTCACAAGTAACACCCTTATTCTTGGGTTTTTGTTTGTTTTTTTTTTCTTTTGAATACTCAGTAGTATTCTGTTTATGGATCTACCATCATTTATTCAACTAGTTCCCTAATTATGAACATTTAAGTTATTTACATACTTTCAAAAAATTATACACTGTGTTGCAGTGAACAGCCTTATATACATACAATTTTATATGCATGCAGATAAAGCTGCAAGAAGAAATTTCTAGAAGTGGAATCTCTGGGGCATTTATAGTTTTGGTAGATATACGTGTCAGTTCTCCCTCCATAGAAGTTGTACCAATTTACATCCCTATCTACCATGTAGGAGAGTGCTGTTTGCCCACATCCTCCCCAGCTCAGGGCTTTATCAAACTGTTTGATCTTTGTCAGTCTCATAGATGAAAATTCATGCTTCTGTGTAGTTTTAAATTGCATTTCTCTTATTATGAGTGAGGTGCGTTTTTTCCATGCTTATGAATCATTTGTATTATCTCTACTGTGAGCAATCTGTATCTTTTGACCTTAATTTTTTTGGGTGGTTGATCTTTTTCCTCTTGGTGTTTTCAGGAGCTCTCTGTGTATTAGTTAAAGTAGACGTTTACTTGTCTTCTGGCTTCCTTTATGATGGATTCTTTTTCCATGCAGACATCTACATTTCTTTATGCAGCAAAATTTAATGTTTTTAAATGGCTTCTAGGTTTTTTGTCATGCTGTGTTCTCTTCGTTTCTTGTAATACTTTGTGCCTTCATTTTTAGATTGAAAATCTCTGATCCAGCAGGAGCTTATGCTAACGGAAGGCGTGCAGTGCGAATCTGACTTAATTTTTTTCCCGTTCGCTTGCCAGTTGTCCTGACACTGTTTATGAATAATCATCTTTCTCCACTAATTTAAAATGCCACTTTTATCATATACTAAATTCCCACGTTTTGATTATATTTTGAGACTTCCTATTCTCGTTATTGATTTATGCGTCTATTCATACATCAGAATCTCACTGTTTTACCTGATTTTTGTAGCTTTATGTTACATATTAAAACTCTGGTAGGGTTAATTCACTTCCATGCTTTTTTTCAATGATTTTTCCAGGCTATTCTTGCATGTTTATTTTTCCGGGTGAACTTTAAAATCGGCTTGCTAGGATCTTTTTTTAAAAATCCTGTCATTAATGGGTTTTATGCAGCTGAATAATGTGATCAGATTTGTATTTTAGGAAGATTACTCTGACTGCAGTGTGGAAACTGGGTTGGAGGAAATAAGATTAGAGACAAAAAAGATCAATTACAAGGTTGTCACAGTAATCCCGACAAGAGTAGATGGACAGGGAATGAGGGATAGTAGTGGGTTTGAGAGGTGTTTAGAAGGTCAGAGTGGCCAGACTTGGAGATGCCAGGGATGGCGAGGTTTGGGGAGGTAGCACTCAAAGATGATCCCAAGCATCCTGGATTAGGCAGCTGGGTGGTGCCGTTCCCAGAGATTCAAAACAGATGAAATTGGGCTGGTTTTGGAGGAAGATGAAGGAAGATGACAAATTCACTTCCAAACACGTTGAGCTTGAAATGCCTGCGGGCAGTCCTAGAAGAGTTGTCCACTGGGCTGTGGACTACACAGTTCTGAAGCGTTGCAGAGAGATCTGGGCTGGAGACCCAGGGTTGTAGGACAGCTTTGAAGAGCCTCAGCGTTCAGAGGATGGTCAGGAAGTCTAGGAGTCTGCAGAGAAGACTGGAAAGAAACACCCAGAGACGCAGGAGGAATCACAGGAAACCCAAAGAAAGTTTTTAAAAAAGAGTGAATTGTCACTCATTTCAGATGCTACTGAGAGGTCAAGTAACTTAAGAGCTGAAAAGTAACCATTGGATTTAGTAACAAGGAAAGTCCACAGTTATCTTGGGAAGAGACTTTTCAGCGGAGTAGAGGGGTAGGGGGCCGTGGGATGAGTGGGGGGTAAAGAACTCCTGGCGGTAACCCCTTCATCTTGAAACTTGGTGCAAAGAAGAGAGGGGCACATGGACGGATGAGCCAGTAGAGGGGTGGAGGGCTGGGATCCTCTTCGAGGACGAGGCATCACTGAGATGGTTGTAAGGACTTAGAGATCTCTAATTGACCAACGTGAATGGTCTAAAAGAGAGTGATACCATTATGATGTTGACATATGGTCTCTGACAGTTCTGACTTTTAATTTTGTTGAGTTTTGTAATATATTTGTTTGGCTCTTGTTAACATTTTTTGAATTCAGACAAAGAACTAAGAAATTGGAATCAGGTTTAGAAACTTAATTGGTGGTTAAGTTTAAGAACGAAGTACAGAGAAGTGTATTAGTATACCACCATTTATATGAAAAAAGGAGGAGCAGAAGTAAAAGATATTCTTATTTGCTGTGCATGCATAATCCGTATTTGGAAGGACTTTCAAGAAACTAGTAATCAAGTTACCCATTGGGCGGTGGGAACTGGGTAGAAGGAAAACAACAGCGGGGCATCGGTTGCCTCTTCACTGTCATCTTCCTATCTTTTTATTTGAGAATGTAAACATACTACTTATTCAAATCATTTGACCTAAGCTGTTTGGTTATCTCTAAAGGCAATAGTTCTGGCAGAGCCTGAATTTTTAGTTAGTGATAGCTCTACTTGTCTGTGATTTGTCTGTTCCTCTGCATACAAGAAGCACGAAGAAGCAGACTCTTGCTTTATGCTTTGAAGTGTGGAGCTTTGCCTTTTCTCTTCCCCACGGGAGACTGGAACCTTTGGGGAAGTGGACCGTCCTGGATCTTGGGTGAGGGAAGAGGACCATGGCCTGGCACTGCCTGGCCTGTCGGCCACAGCTTGACTGCGTGTGTGGTTAAGGGTTGTGTACCCATTGCCACCGTGGGCACCAGGGAGCAGTTCTCCTACGGTTCCATCAGTTCTGACACTGTCTACCTGGAGACAGGATCCAATCCTACAGACTAAGGGCTCCATCCCACCTGACTGCCCTCCTCCCCCTCACATGCACACACTTCCGGTCCCCACCTTACCTACAGCTTCTGTCCAACTTGGACTACAAGTCAGAGGTTCTTATGATCTCCTCCCTCTTTGGATTCAGTTAATTTGCTAGAGTGACTTACAGAACTCAGGGAAACAGTACTTCCGTTGACCAGTTTATTATAAAAGGTTATGATAAAGGATGCAGATGAACATCCCGGTGGAAGAGAGGCATAGGGCAAGCTACATGGGAAGGGGCACAGAGCTTCTGCTTTCTCTACTCTCCCCAAATCTCCATGTGTTGAACCCCATCCCTTTGGGTTTGTACAGAGGCTTCATTACTAGGTATGAGTGATTAAATCATTGGCCACTGGTGACTGGGTCAACCTCCAGTCCCTCTCCCCTCCAGAGAGATGTGGGGGGCACCAAAAGTTCCAGTCCACTAACCATGTGGTTGATTCTTCTGACAACCAGCCCTCACCCTTAGGTGTGTTCCAAAAGTCACCTAATTAATATAAGAAAAGACATCTTTGTTGCTCTCATCACTTAGGAAATTCCAAGGCTTTTAGGAGGTCTGTGCCAGAAACAGGGATGAAGACCAAATATTTGTTATAAATCACAGTATCAGTTATAAAGCTGGTTTATGGGGAAGAGAAAGAAGAAGGGGATCAGTCGTTACCCTGACACAGGCAGAAGCCTCACACTGGCTCTCCCTGTCCCAGCTGTGGCTCATCCCAGTGACAGTCCTGTGACTTTCCGTCTCTCTGTGATTGTTACAAATTATTCACAGGAAAATGAAAACAGGACTTTAACAAGATATCTGCACTCCCATGTTAATCGCTGCCTTATCCACAATAGCCAAGATATGGAAGCAACCCAAATGCCCGTGAACAGATGGATGGATAAAAAAGACGTGGAATATTATTCAGGCACGAGGAGGATATCCTGCCATTTGCAACACCATAGATGGTCCTTGAGCACATTATGCTAAGTGAGATAAGTCAGAGAAAGACAAGCACTGTACAATATCACTTATATGTGGGGTCTTAAAACGTTACACTTGTGAAAGAGTAAAATGGCAGTGACCAGGGTTTGGGGGTGGGGGGAGAAGAGTGATGGTGCTTAGGGGCACAAGCTTGGCACAAGTAGTAGATAAGCCATAGAGATGTAATGTACAGCATGATGAATGTAGACAGTATCACACTGCAATTATTAGTGTGATAAATAGCGCTATATTGGCAATCATATTACAATATATAAAATGTACTAAAGTAACATGCTGTACACTTTAAACTTATACAATTTAGGTATCAAATTTATTCAATAAAAAATAAGTGTAGAAATGGAAAAAATTATTGCCTGGAACTCAAAAAGTTTTCAAAACATCTCAAAAATTTTCCCAAGAATAAACAAGTAAAATACACAGAAAATGAAAGAAAAAACCTTTCGCATTGCTCAATAGGTTTCACTGTGGTTTTAGAGCAAATATCTAAATTATTGCACTGGTTAAACATATTTTACTTTTAATCTCTAGTTTTATAGTCCATGCTGATTGCACACCCCACTGTGGAACATCAGATGAAATAAAAAAAAATTACCACAAAATGTCGAAATCACACAGGCGTAACCAAGTTCACTAGTGCTAGTTTTCCTTATCCACTTTTTAGGGTACCAGATACCGGGGCTAGATGATGTTAGGGCTGTGTTAGTGCCTGATCTGAGTCAGCTGACCTCTCACTCTTCTGGTGACCAAGGAAGCTGGTTAATGACCATTTTCTTTCTGGGGCTGCCCTGTGGGGACCCAACGCAGGATCAGATCATTAGCTTTGTGAGCCGAATTCCTGGCCACTCAGTAGCTCCCCAGACTCCGTGGGGCTGGGCCCTGGGATCAAAGTGGGACACCTGCCCTCCCCCCTTCCCTCCTCCCTCTTCCCAGATGTGAGGCGGTCTGAGCCTGCATAGGCAGGGCCAACCTGGCTCATCCCTCCGGTCACAGGCTAGAGCTGGAGAAAGGCCCACCTTCCTTGGAAGGGACAGACCCCGCCGGACCTTTGGGAACGGAGACACTGTCAGTGCTGCCCCAGGCATGGAGCTCCGTAGCCCATCCAAAGGAGGGAGAGCAGCTCACATCAGTTTTTCCCCTCCCCTGTCTATAGGCAGAGGTGGCCACTTGCAGATAAGAAAAAAAGGCTTCCTTTTATGGGTTCTGCCAATTTTTCTATTTGGTTGACAAAAGGAATGCCCAGCCAAGTGAACTGACTGTCCAGACAAGCAACCGGACTTGCAGTTTTCACTCGAATTCAATGAAGAGCTTGGTCCCACCGACACATTCCTCCACTGATGTAGCTGGCTTCCTTCTGGAGAAGAACCCTCTTATGATGATGAATTTTTAGAAACCTCTCCTCTGGGCAGATTCCCTCCAGAGATTCCCCCAGGGACGTGGCCCAGCTCAGTGTAAGGGAAGGCATACCAGAAGCACGGCTGCATGAGGGAGGACTGGCCGGCCTGGGAAAGTAGTAAAGCAGTTGTCGGGCTCGGGCTCGGCTGCCGGAGCAGGGGTGCTGCACGGCCCCTGGGCGCGGGTGCCACGGTGCTGGTGGCCCACCTGCACGGGCCTTCCGAACTCTCGCCACTGTGTGTGCGACCGGCCAGGACGCGGCTGTGCCTCTCCGGGAGCAAGGACCCACACGAGGAAAAGTACCCCCGGCTCTCTGAAATCGAAAACAGGATGTATTTTTTTTAAACTCGATATGCTTTATTTAGAATTGCCATGTGCTGTTATAGCGAACTAAATATACCAGATTATTTTATTCCCCCTAAAAGCATTTTCTCATGATACTTTTCTAGTTCCTTTGTGAAATTATGCACGGATTTTGTCTTTTAAAGTCATGTAAAAAAAAAAAAGTATTTTCGTCATAATTTTTGCCGGCTGTGTGGTAGAAAACCTCACCTTTTGCATGTCTTTGAAAGTTATTGGGGTAAAGCTTAAAAAGGTACCCTTAATTTATGACAGTGTCACCGTTTTAATTTTTAAAAAGTAAACTTTTGGGGGGGTGCTTGGGTGGCTCAGTCGGTTAAGCGTCCAACTCGATTTTGGCTCAACTCATGATCTAGGGGTTGTGAGATGGAGCCCCGCGTCCGGCTCTGCACTCAGCGGGGAGCCTGCTAGAGACTCTCCCTCTGCCCCTCCCCTTCCCAGCCACGCACCACACTCTCTCTCCCCCTCTCTCTCAAATAAATAAATCTTTTTTAAAAATTAAACTTTTTATTTGGAAATGTAAAATGTACCCAAAAGTAAGGAATAGAATAATGAATGCCCCCCCTTATACTCACCTGTTTCAGTATTTTTTCCAGTTTTATTGAGATACAGTTGATATATAAATTATTTTAGTTCAAGGTGTACAACATAACGATTTGCTGTGTGTATATGTTGGGAAATGGTCACCGCAATAAGTTTAGTTAACATCCATCACTTCACAGTTAACATTTTTTTCTTGTGATAAGAACTTTTATATCCACTCTTCAGCAACTTTACAATGTATACAGTATTGTTAACTACCACCACCATGCTGTCCTTGACACTCCCAGAACTTAGTTACCCTAACCTGGAACTTTGTACCTTTGGACCACCGTCACCCACCTCCCCCACCTTTCATCTCCCAACAGTGTTCAAGATTTTGTCAGTTTTGTGTTATTTATCCCCCCCTTGCTTTTTTTTTTAATTCCAAATTACAGATTTCTTTTGGCCTCAGCGACACGTCTTACCACGTTTCGTCACAGTGGTGTAGGCAGTGTGATTGGGAGGGCCGCGAGAGGGAAGGGAGGGGGAAGAAGGGCGTTTCTCACCTCCCATCCCTACAGGAAGAGGCCTGTGCTGGGAGGCAGCCGGCTCCGGCACTCAGACCCCGTTTCCTGCCTGATCTGAAGTACCCACCTGACCCTTCTGGCCTCCGAGGACACCTGTGGCCTTACTCTGCCGGCCAGCTGCTCTCCTGTATGACCTGCCTCCAGGCCAGCCTCCTGTGCCCTGTCACTGCTCAAGTTGTAGCTTACAAAAACCAATTCTTTGCTTCCACAATTCTTTCACCTCACTGTCGTCATCGTAAGAGGCAGATCAGCTTCTTCTGGAGGAAATAATTGGGCAGACCCAGTTTACCGAGAGCTAATCTCTTGGGTCACGATCATAGCAGCAGAGTTTAAGGTCAGATTGCACTCAAAAGAAGGCCTCCCTCTCCACCAAACACACCGGGCAGGAGGATGCGGTGGGAACGGGCAGCTTCAGACTTTTCCCTTTGTGGGTACCCACATGGCATTTCCTGGAAAGAGAGGAAGATGGCTTTAGAGGCTGGGGGTCTCCATTAGCCCTTGCCATGCCCACACTCATCCCGGAGGGGCTGAAGGGGAAATTCTTCAGTTTAGTACAGAAAATTTTAGCCATCCACGAAAGCAGAAAGAAGAGAATAACAAACTCCCATATAGCAGTCACCAGTTTCAATAATTACCACCGTTTTGTCACTTAAACTTTCTGATGATGCACCCTAGCAGTAAAAAAGAGTTTTATATCCCCAATCTGGGTATCTCTGTTTATAAATTATAGACGCATACACTCTACTGTTATATCATGTACACAACAAGTAGAAAACTGAGTGGAAACAGGGCATCTAGTGTCTTCTCTACACCCCGTACACGTCCTGTACACCCCTGAGAGGCGCACAGTCGGCTGTGGAGCCCAGTTATGTGAAAACGTAATGACAGAGCGAATGTGTATGGGAACCACTGTGCCAAGAGGGAAGACGGGGGGGGGCAGGGTGACGGTCCTCACTGCTTTAGCCACTGCATCAGTGGGGTGCCACCCCCCCGTCCAGATAAGAAGCGTGTGCAGCCCGGCCCAAGACATGGACCTGTCTGCCTCTTCCTGAACAGGTGCCCCCAGGTGACCCCTGGGCCCCACACTCGGCACGTTTTATGCTTTGTTCTTCTCTTTTCTTTTTTTTTTCTTTTCTTTTCTTTTCTTTTTCTTTTTCTTTTCTTTTCTTTTCTTTTCTTTTCTTTCTTTCTTTCTTTCTTTCTTTCTTTCTTTCTTTCTTTCTTTCTTTCTAAGATTTTATTTATGTATTTGACAGAGAGGGAGAGAGACAATGAGCAGCAGGGAGACGCAGGGGGAGAAGCAGTCTCCCCACTGAGCAGGGAGCCCGACATGGGGCTCCATCCCAGGACCCTGGGATCATGACCTGAGCAGAAGGCAGATGCTTAACCAACTGAGCCACCCAGGCGCCCCGCTTTGCTGTTATTTCTTATTTGACAGATTATGTCTCCTGGCTCTCTGAGGTCATTTTGATTGTCGTGTGTGTGTGTGTGTGTGTGTGTGTGTGTGTGTGTGTGTGTGTGTGTTTGGACCTTTGCTGCCATAAAAAACAAACTTATCTCTGTCATTTTTTAGAGTAACCTTTTATCTTAGTTTATCTCATTAACTTTATTTCCCTTTTACTTTTTGTTTAAAATAAGGAGGAGGAAGGGGTAGCATAAGGGCCCCAGATGTGGTGACAGGGCAAGTTTCCAGCTGGAAGGTCTGGAAGCAGGTCTCCAGCTCACCGCCCCGCCCCCCGGGCCTGCTCTGCTCTTTGTAACTTCTTTGCACCTTCACAGTAGGGCTCGTTCGGTCCTTTGGAGATTGCATCCCCAATTCATTCGGCCAAAAAAGGCATACTCTTCAGGTTAAAAAACACAAACAAACACCAAAACATCCCTATGGTGATTCAGGGGCTCTGAGGGCCAAATGACCCTGCCAGGCTGGGGTAAGACTGGCCCGCAGACAGTGCCCACTGGCACGCTGCTGAGAGAGGAGCCTCACCTTGTTCCCAGAAGTTAGGAGCCTTACAGTCTGGCAGACCCAAGACCTCGCCCTCTGGCACGTGTGCAAGCGCCAGCCCAGCCCAGTACTCACACCGCAGACGGCAAAGGAAGAGCGTGGGGCTGCCGCGAGGGCGGGGGAACAGCCGAGGGCAGGTCTGACCCCGGAGATCTGTAAAGGAGTTGGGTTGTTTTTTGGTTTTTGTGTTTGATGGTGGTATAATAGAACCTCTAATCCAGCTGTGAAATCCTTTTTCTTCTGCACAGTTTATAAGGTAGTATTAAAATGGTCCGTTTAACCCCAAGGCATGAATTAATAGCCTCTTCTCTGTTGTGGGCAGGTCCTCACGACTCCCTCTCCTCATCAGGAGAACCAAAGGAGATACAGGCTGTGGCTGGGATGATCCCCAGCTGCGTTCTCAAGAGAGGCACAGTTGTCCCTTTGTTAGACTTGCCCTTTGACAAAGAGGGGGCCTGTAGCAGCTTCCATTAACTAGAGCCTGCATTAGAAAGCCCCGCAAGTTCAGGGAACCTGCCCTATTTCCCACACGCGTTAAGTCTTCACTGTTCCCCACGAGAAGTTCATTCAGTCCTAGCGGCCAGTCTTTCATAACTTCCCAAGAACTGAAGCAGTGAACTAAAGAGGAACACCATCACGGGCAGGCCAGACGTCCTGCAGGGCACAGGAGGGAGTGCAAGTGTGACCTTGAGGCCACGTGTGAGCTCGCCCTCTCCAGTCCGAGTCCCACCCAGCCCCGCTGGGGAGGAGGGACACAGATGTGAGCTCCAGCATACAGAGGAATTTAGAATGATTGAGGAAGCTTCTTAATTCTTCAGGAGGAAGCATGGGATGGTCAATAAATAGCCTTGGGACTTTCAGCTAACCTTTTATAAAATGCTGGGTTCCACACCTAGCGCAGATGGCACTGCTGGGTCCAACAGCGAGTTGTAGGTGTGCTATTTATGCCCCAGGACAGTCAGAGATCCCAGCAGGGCTGGTGTCCTTCTATCAGATCTCAGTTCTTGGTAGCTTTATAAGAATGTAATTTTATCTGAAACATTTCTCACTTTTTTATACTTTTTCTGTGGTATGCCAGCAAAAATCCACTCACAATCTCAAAAACAACTGATTTTTATGTAGGCTCCTTAGCCAAGGAGGCAAAACAGCGAGGTGGGGCCAACACTGTATGAGGCTCAGGGTCCTGAGTTCAAGTTTCCAGTTGCCACTAGCCGTGTCACCCTGAGAAAAGTTCCTCCTCATTCTGGATTCTGGTTTCTCATCTGGAGAAGGAAAGCATGGAGCTGGGGGGGGGGGTGTGGTCCGCAGTCCCTCTGCTGTCATCTGTGAAGCATCCTGATGAGCCAGACGCCCCCATTCCCTCCTCTTGCTCACCCTCACCTTGTTTTCGCCTGCAGCAGGCTGGAGGACAGGGTGGCCCAGTTTGTCAGGCTCAGGTAAGACGGGATGCAAGACCTGAGGGACCCCCTTCTGAGTGTTCCCCTTGGGGGTTCTTAACTGATTCTGTTGCTTAGAGACTTCCTTTGCTTCCTGGTTTACTGCTGAGATGGGTGAGGTTGCCACCCAAGTCACCCCTAGTTTAAGCAAGCCCACTGTCCTCACACCATAAGGTAACAGGGACATCACACCCAGCACATCCTCTGTATTGTCGGAGCTGCCTGCCAGGACGTATTTCTAGTGTTGACAGTGGTATTCCAGAAGAACATATGCTGTTCTTACAGAGTTTTATCTTTTTTCTTCTTGATCTGTAGTCATCATGCGTGCCAGTGGGGCTATTGAAAGTTGCCTTAGAATTCTAAAACACAGAATTGTTTCTGTTTGAATACCCATTATGCACCCCTTTGTAAAGATGCTGCGGTTAGGGTATTCTAAATCCAGGCTTTTTGAAGGAACCATTTACATGCTTCATCCTGGTATTCTGCATGTTTTATTTTTCTTTATTTTTTTATTTTTTTATTTTTTGAGAGAGAGTGCTTGCATGCATGTGAGCTGGGGTGGGGAGGGGCAGAGAGAGGAGAGAGAGAGAATCTTAAGCAGATTCCACACTCAGTGCAGAGCCTGATGTGGGGCCCGATCTCACAACCCTGAAATCATGACCTGAGCCAAAATCAAGAGTTGGATGCTTAACAGACTGAGCCACCCAAGCGCCCCATGTGCATGTTTTAAGTACATTTTTATTTATTTTTTTAAATGCATTTTTAAAAACTCATTAAAACTTCTTACAATGTAAGAATGGACTTGGTCATCCTATTGGCATTTAGATATTCGTATTTCACTTGAGAAAATTTGCAAATTACAGTTCTCCCTCTTTTAATAACATTGTATAGAAATATCATCATAAGCTAGAATTGATCTTTGTAGCAAGAAAAAAGTGCTACTTAGTCTTTCACAGGTAACGAATATACCGTAGCCAAGCGCCGGTGGCCCCGTCGGTGAAGCATCTGCCTTCAGCTCAGGTCTTGATCCCGGTGTCCCAGGACCAAGCCCCACGTCGGGCTCCCTGCTGACCAGGGAGTCTGCTTCTCCCTCTGCCACTTACCCCACTTGTGCTCTCTCTCAAATAAGTAAATAAAATCTTAAAAACAACATATACTGTAGCATATACAGAACAAGTGTACGTAGAATATACTGTAGGGTACTTTTAAGAATGATAATCTCCCGGAGTTGACAATAAACAGCCCTCCTCTTCTCAGACTTGAGCTCATTTTGTAACAAGGGTTTAGTAGGAATCTGCTTGTGGCTTGTTAGTCACGTGGAAAGATCTGGGGTTTCTAATTAACTACAAACTTAATGGTATGCCAACAGTGTGGTACATGTGCTCGAAGAGTTAATGCGAATATAGGTGACGTCGGTAGAACGGCAGTGCCTAATCAGAGGAAAGACTTTCCCCCTGGGAAGGGTAAGGAAAGTCAGCTGCAACTTTTCAGTCATTCATGCCAGGCTGCCGCTCTCCGAGGTGATGTGAGGCGGGCAGCAGATGGGTGCCCACACGCACAAAGATGCCTAAATGAGATCTCGGTCCCCTGGGGGCATGCTTGGAGCCCATGGTACTCTCTGCCATTGGCTCTGGACTAATGCCCGGAAACGCACAACTCTGCTTCTTTGGAAGATTCCTACGTCCTGTGTCATCTCAGAAAGAGTTTTCCATCAGTACTGGCCCTGTCACCCCCGCCCCTGCCAGCACCATCCTAATAGCTGCACACCTGAACCAGTTTGCCATCCACACGGAGATACTTTGAGCAACAGTCAGGAGCCTGAGACCAGGGCTGTCTGCACGTGGACATCCAGTTCTCAGCAGCGCCTTGAACTGCTCGAGATATGCCTCCTTCCCCCCACAGCCCAACCACAGAGTAGGTAAGAATTGGCTGTAGCTGACTACTTGCCAACTCAGGAGTCACTCTGACCCCCTGCCCCCCACGTTGCCCTTCACTGTTGAGGTCTGTGGACCCTTGGTGTTTGGGCTGCGCTCCAACCTAAGCCTGCCTTCTCTCAGATTGGGTGACTTAAGTGCAGAATCCACCTCTCCCCTGCCTCAGGCGCCCATGCCGTCCTTTCTTCCCACACTCAGCCCCTGGCAATTAGGTCACAACGTGAAGCAGAACTGGACAGCTCACCCCTTCACTGCTAAGGTTCCTGGGTGAGCCTGCTGGTGCTAAACCTCATTGTCAGGCCGTTGACGCGGGCACCTCTGCCTTTTCTCGGGCTGCCGCTGAGAACGTTGCCCTCCCCGCTGTGCCGTTCCCGTCTGCTTTCTAGTGCCCAGGGGGCCGTGTGAAGACTTGTGCCGGCCCAGGCCCTGCAGAGATTATTGGACCTCCCATCTGTGTATGTCTTTCAGAGTAAAAACCATTAAGCCATCCCAAGACAGACAAAAAGGTAAGGAGATCCAGCTCAATTCTGATTTTTCCCACCATGCTCCTTTGAGTGTTATTGGGCATCCTCTCAGATAGGTCCTTCCTCTTCTGCCCTTGCCTTGCTGAGCCCTAAGCATGTGCTTGGTCTGCCTGTGGGTGGTTCAGCACTGGCACCCCGACATCAGTGGGGAGGAGCTTTTGTACATGGAGGCGCAGAAGCCTCCTCTTCTTAATTTGGTGTCTGGGGCCCATGTTCCAAAATAGGGTGGCGTCTGGCAGAGTCCGAGCCTGAGGACATCCTCAAAACACGTAGGAACCAATTTGCAAGCTCTTTGGACTTGGCCGTCCTCTTGGTGCTCTTCAAGAAAAATAGGACTCTCCGCGTCACTGCAGCCTGTCTCTGCTGTCACTACCATATTAGTCAGCTTTGCTCTGGGAACAACCATTCCCCAAACTCTGGGACTTTGAGCAAAAAAAAATTTTTTTTTTTACTCTGTTTGCTGCTGGTGGCTGCACCTGCTGTGGCTGTCCTCCATGTCTCTTCTTCTACAGAACTGAGGCTGAGGGAGCATCCCTGTCTGGGTCGTGGAATTCTCATGACAGAAGGAAGAGAATATGAGAATTTCTGTTTGGACACATGTATGTCACGTCTGCTCATGAGGCATTGGCCAAAGCCAGTCACAGGGCCCTGTCAACATTCTTTTCAGCCATTCGTCCCCGGGTGGCAGCTTTCAGAGGTGACCTGGCATGGGCAGCAGATGAGTGCCTAACGAAAATCTAGGTTCCTTGGGGATACTTTGGGAGGCTCAGAATACTGGGTGAGCCCCTGACACTGGTGCTGCTCTTGTGGCCCATAAAAGGACTCTGCAGGGTGGCCTCACCTTCAGCAAGATGTTTCCCAGCGTCCTGCCACCGGACATGCATCCTCCTTCTCATGCCCGGTGGTCGTAATCGGCTTACGCTGTCATGTCAGAATCCCACAGACTGGGGGGCTAAACGACAGACATTTTTTCACAGTTCTGGAGACTGGAAGTCCAAAATCAAGGTGTCAACAGAGTTGGTTTCTGGCGAGGCCTCTCTTCCTGTCCTCACATGGCCTTTTCTCTGTATGTACGTGTTCCTGTTGTCTCTTCCTCTTATAACGACCCCAGTGCTATTAGATGAGAGCCTCATTACCATTTCACCTTCATTACCTTCCTGAAGGGTCTGGGTCCGTGACAGTCACACTGGGGTTAGGGCTTCAACCTGTGAATTGGGGTGGGGGGCACCTCAGCTGGTAACGCCCGGTACCCCTGGGATAAGGCAGCTTTCACATGCATGATCTAATTTCGTTTTCTGCACAGGCCTGTGAGGAAGTTATCAGCAGCATCATGTTCATTTTACAGATAAGGTGAAGTGACTTGCTAGTAAGTCAAGGATTCTGGACTGGAATCGCTTGACTCCAAATCACATGTTCTTTGAACTGCACCATGGAGGGTGGGCCTTACAAACGTTAGAAGTGAAGTACTGTGCACCTGCTGAATTAGTAACTCTAAGGGTTACGGAGTATACGGAAAATTGTTCACTAAATACTGTTAAGTACAGAATATAGACCACACAAATAGATGTGCTCTGTGGGTAGAAGCCTTGTGAAAGCTGAATGAAACTTGAAAAGGAATGGAAAGCGTGACATACTTGGCCTTCAGGGTGCCGGGGTTCTATTTCTTTTTGTATTAAAGTTGACCTAAGAAATACATTTTTTTTAAAGATTGTATTTTATTTTAGAGAAAGAAAAAGAACGAGCACAAGCAGGGGGAGAGGGAGAGTCCCAAGTAGACTCCCCACTGAGTGCGGAGCCCAACACAGGGCTCAGTCCCACAACCCTGAGATCATGACCTGGGCCGAAACCGAGAGTCGGAGGCTTAACTGACTGAACCACCCAGGCGCCCCAGAAATACATTTTTAAAGAACAGAATCTTAGGGGCGCCTGGGTGGCTCAATCGTTAAGCGTCTGCCTTCGGCTCAGGGCATGATCCCAGAGTCCTGGCATCGAGCCCCACATCAGGCTCCTCCGCTGGGAGCCTGCTTCTTCCTCTCCCACTCCCCCTGCCTGTGTTTCCTTTCTCGCGGGCTGTCTCTGTCTCCATCAAATAAATAAATAAAATCTTTTAAAAAAATTAAAATAAAGAACAGAATCTTAGCTCTCAGCAAGTGTATAGTGTTTCATGGGCTTCGTCACTCCAAGTCCACTTCGGGCCCCAGCTTCCCTGACTGAACACCTACTTGAGCTCATTTCATGAACAAGGCAGGTCCCTGTGAGTCAAAAAGGCTAAATAGCCCAATATCATTTGGAGGAAGATCAGCTACCACAGGCGTAGAGAGTTGCAGTAGTGCCGTGGTGAGGAAGACAAGAAAATTAAGATGTTAGCAGAGAGCATCCCTCCACCCCCCCAACTGAGTCCAAGTAGCAGTACAGGATTTGGGCCCATGGGGATGAATGCCAAAGAGGCAAGTGTAAATAGCACGTGTGCGTGTCATAGGAAGTCTGTAAGACGTTCCAAGAACTTTCTGCTTTTTCAGAACCCCTTCTGAAGACCCTCAGCCCCACCTCTGTGGGCTGGCCTCTGAGAGCCCAGTCTGGCAGTACTTGTACTCTGAGACTCCTCAGTGAAAATGTTGTGTCTTCAAGTGCATTTCACATCACCATGGTGAACATTGGTTGCGTTACCAGAGAATCCTCCCTTTTGTCCTGGAACAAAGTCATCTGTCCCCTCTGTCTGCTGTGTAAACAGGTTCTGAACAAGCGTGCTGTTGGGTATGCATCCTCTTGATTAACAAAGGCGTTTCAGCTTGTCCCTCCCTGGGAGAACGTGCTGTATTGTCTGAGATCAACACCCCGCTTACCCGTCACAATGGCTCTTTCTCTTCCAGGCCCTCAGAAGTTGGTCCTCACCAAGATCTCTTTATTTTAGGAGGTCACAGATTTAGGTTGTAAAAATAGGTTAGAACCGTTAGACTAGGGGCGCCTGGGTGGCTCAGGTGTTAAGCATCTGCCTTCAGCTCAGGTCATGATCCCAGGGTCGTGGAATCAAGCCCCGCATCAGGCTCCCTGCTCAGCGGGAAGCCTGCTTCTCCCTCTCCCATTCCCCTTGCTTGTGTTCCCTCTCTTGCTGTCTCTCTCTGTAATAAATAAATAAAATCTTAAAAAAAATTAGACTCAATTAGCCCAGACATTTTATCAGCCCACTTCAGAAAAACAGGAGTCATCCCCAAATCCAGCGTGAGAAAATCCATATGTTTAAAGAAGAAAAATTAATGACCAATTCTTAGCTAAAAGCAGCTCCCCTATAAAAACGTATTCCATTATGTGATTCCTTTTAGAGTAAACTATTTACATATGATTCCACTTACATAAAAGAAAATCTGTTTTCCTATGTTTCACAAACACGGTCCTTGCCAAATAGTGTGTACACATTACTCGCACATCGTATGTGTGATCTAATGGTCCAGCCTGGCGTTCGGTCTTCAGCAACCAAAAAGTTTGCCTTTTATGATGCCGGTCTCAAAAATGTTACAAATGCACCCAAGCCTCCCTTAACAAAGGACTTTGGATTTATTGAGCACGGATTTACCCTGAATCTGTTTATATTTTCACTTGTGCCATTTTGGGGAATAATGAGTTACATATTTTCAACTTGTATTGAGGTAGTATTCTTCTCTCTCTGCTTAATTCAGGGGCTACAAACTCAAATGTCTAACACAGTAAGTCAATCCAGTGATCTGGTGTAAGCATTAAAAGCATGAGAATGGGGATCCCGCCTACAGAGAGCAGACACTCTCGATTTCTGACCCTTCTGCTACGTGGGAATGTGGGACTGGCGTGGGCAAGGGGTTTGGGTTTTTCACTGAAAGCCTCAAACCTGTATTTTTAAAAATTGTCCATTGAATCAAAAATTTAAAAAGACTCTGTGCAGAGCAAGTAGTCCACGGTTTGTAGGTATCCGTTCTAGTTCTGGTATCCAGCTTATCACTATCTTAGATACACTTCTTTTGCGTTTCAAGTGTACTTCTGAGTGTCTGGGGTGAGATGTATGAACCGTAGTCCCGCCTCCGAATTATGACAGCTTTCAATATTATCATTCTTTCAGCGTTCATCTTAACACACCAAAGACTGTTTTAAATTGCTCTGTAACCCTATGGAAACAGCCCCACGTGCTACGTGACTTGATTTGCCTTGACTTGAGGCCCCTTCGTGAACACTTGTAGAAACCTGAAATCAGTCTTTCCATCTGCTGTTGTTAGCTGTCGTTGTTCTTGAGGGTGAGGGGCAATTTCATGGTCACGAGCCAACTCCTGTCCCTTCTCTCTGCAGCCATCCCTTCACCAGGCTGATAGCGTGCGGGGGACCCGCCACCACGGGCTGGTGGAGAGGCCAGCCAGGACCCGCTTCCACCCTCTCCACCGAAGGTCTGGGGACAAGCCGGGACGACAAATATCCTTTCTCGTTGTCGGGGGGGACAGAGGGAGTATGAGTTTTGAAATGTTTGAAAGGTTTTCAGGACTTATCTTCCCCCACAGTTCCCCTTTGGCCTCAAAGCCTTCATTTTATCTGATGAATGGAGGCAATAAAAATAAATGAGTTGTAAACTAGAAACATCTCTGCAGCCAAAAGTTGGAAAGATCATCGTGGATATTTACTTGATGAAAACATTGATAGAGTTGAGTTGAGTGAAGGAACAGAACATAAACAACCCGTAACTCAGCCCTGTTGCGAGGCCTCCTCAGCAGTCTCTTCAGAAAGCAGATAAGTCAGAGCTAAACCTGACTTTGAACCAGGTTAGAGCGAGTTAGCCTATCGAGCTAAAACAGATATTTTTATTTCTGTTGACCCGGTGACCTGCCGTTAGAACTTCCAGAAGAAATGTCATAGGATCTTCTATTTATGCAGTTCTAAACTCAGCAGATGACACCTAAGATAGAAAGCCGGTAGTTAGGAAATTTCTTATGCAGCACATAGGCCAAATCCTATGCTGTTCAGTAGGAATAAGGAGAAGGAGATTTCGAATTTATCAGGGGCCGGGGCCCGGGGGATGGGGGGCAGTCACCGCTGGGCCACCAGCTGTGTGCTCAGGGCTTCAGGACACAGAACTGAGCTGGGTTCTGTGGGAGAGCACGGAGAAGCAGTGTGCCAGGAGGGCCGGCACTCTCCCTGCACGCTCCTCACGGGTGGAGGAAGGCACAGGAAGGCGGGGTGAGTGTTACTGCAGAGCTGAATTCCTGGCAGTGATGGTAGGGCTGGCTTCTCGAGAAACCAGGAAGTGGGGGGAGGGCACGCATGTTTGCTGAGCACCTACCCATGCCAGGCACTGTGCAGGGCAATTGATGTGTCATGTAGTCCTCAAACTCACTGAGTAGTTCATTTTTTTTAACCCCCCTTTTCCAAGGAGAAAACTGAGTGGCAAAGTCACTTGTCCAAGATTCCACTGCTGAGGTTGGAAGGGTGCAGATTCAGCCCAGGGCAAGCTGAGCCCCAACCTGGGCCTCTCCCCTCCCGGCTCCACTCGGTGGGTGGGCCCCAGGACCCCCGTCAAGAGAGGCCCTGTGGGAGGAGTTGTAGGACACACAGAGGGAACCACGACCTCTCCTGCCCCCCCCACCCCGTTTCTTGCCGTTTCTGTTTGGAGGCGGGGATAGTGACCCCAGGGAGTGTTCGTTTCTCCCGTCTCTTCTGCCCCCAGGGACACACCGCGTTTAGTCCACAAGAGACCCTGACTTGTGGTCTTGTGTATTTTGTGACCACTGTCAGGGAGGGTGGAGATGACAACTGAGTCTGCAGGTTTCCTTCTGGAATGTGTCCTAACTTCCATAGAAAGTGCGAGGGAGAGGAGAATCCAGCCAATTCTTCTGCTAGTGCGCACGTGTGGCTGGAGTAAGTACATCAGACCGTTGTCTAGATGGCTGGGAGTTTTCAAGCAAAAGACTCTGAGTGTTTCTTTGCTTGATCTAACAGTATGTCTTTCTCTAATTTCTCAATTCTCTTTTTCTCCTGTAGGTGTTCTCCCTAAATATTATAATACATATGTGGCATATTTATAGCCATATTTATAAATATCTATTTGTAGCTATCTCAGATCTTTTTGCAGCAAGGGTGGTCTAAGTATATACATATGCTCACCGCTTTTTAACTAAAGAAATAACTTAGAAGAGGAGGGGATCAAAGGAAAGTGACAGAGGACAATGTTCATTCACTTAAAAACAATCTGAGTATTCACTAGTGTCAGGCCCCGCTTAGACGCTGTAGGTGTAACGGCGAGTGTGATGTGCTCCCTGCCCTCAAGGTGCTCACAGAGGTCACAACGCAGTGTGGCGAGCTGAATCTCAGACCGCTCGGGTTGCGTGAGCTCGCAGGAGGGGCAGCCTGGACCGGCGTTGGGGGCCGGAGAAGGCATCCTGGAGGTATATCTGAGGCTTGAAGGAGAAGCAACAAGTAAGGGGATAATGCATTCATGTATTCAGCAGGTATCTACAGTGTCTCTTCTCTGTACAAGAACTGTTTTTTGGGTTTTTTTTAAAGATTTTATTTATTTGAGAGAGAGAGAGCACAAGCGGGGAGCGGCAGAGGGAGAAGCAGACTCCCCCGCTGAGCGGGGAGCCCGACACGGGGCTCGATCCCAGGACCCCGAGATCATGACTTGAGCCTAAGGCAGACACTCGGTCAACTGCCCGAGCCACCCAGGTGCCCCTGTACCAGTACTGTTCTAAGCACAGAGACTCCGTGGTGAATAAGACATGTCCCTGCCTTCATGAATTTACAGTCTGGGGGAGGCGACAGACGGCAGACAGGTAAAAAAATGATTAAGGCAAATGACCGTACATAGTGGTAAGTGGTACAGAGAGAGGAAGATAGCTGGAGAGGGAATGTTCCAGGCAGAGTCTCAGAAGGAGTGACTACACCATGTGTTCAGGGGACTCTGTCTCCTTCCAGGTGATTTATCATAGGGTGTAACTTGACCCATGTACGGGTCACCTTGTGAGAGCAACAGCGAAAAGCAGGTTGCTGGGGCCCAGGGACTGGTTCAAAAAAGCCTCTTGAGCTTAAGCCTGTCCATTAATGGACAGCGTGTCTCTTCTGCAGAATCAAGGGACCATGAGCTCCCGGTGAAATATAGGAGAGGGATGATTTTATGTTGAAGATGCTAATAGATTCAGGAGAACTTGGAGAAAGATTCCATCTTTCCTTTCATGGCCGTTTGATTTAGAAATAATTGGCTTAAATTGCTTTCACACATATGTCTATTACCTCCTAACGCCTGTTACCCACTTCTGTCTTTTGCAAGTGTTAACACTGGTTTGAACGCTTGTTAGAACAAAAAGAAAAAATGTATTCTAAATTCTCTTCTTACAGCTGTTTCTTGGCTTGGAAGTTATTTTAGAAGGGGCAGACCAGCCTAGACAAGGGTTTAGCCCTATTATACAGTCTCACATAAAATGAACATTGTTTAATAAATATTCCGGCTTCCTCGCAGAGTGGGCAGCCATGGCAAGCAGAGCGCCGGCAAGGGGAGATTCCTCCTGCAGTGGGCGGCCACGGCCTCAGAGGACGCGAGTGCCGTGGGCTTTGCTGCCGGCCTGCATGGCCACCACAGGCAAAGACCACGACAGCTGGGCTCTGGCCTGGAGCCACCCTCAGGGCACAGGAGAGTCACTGCCTGGTCCCTGGCTGGGGCCTGGGCTTAAGAACTCAGAATGCAGGCTCTTCTACCCTTTCCCACGCGCTCATGCCTTCAGTGGCCCTCCTCACTCCTCAAGGGCAGCAGACACGGGTCCCAAACCCCATCTTGTGGGATTTCTGAACAATTAACGTAAGTGTTATCCCTGTGGATAATACATTGAGAAAGAAGGGGACACACTGAAGCATCATAGAAAATGCCTTCCTCTAAATGTGTTTTTAGAAAGAGAGAAAAATAATAAATGTCTGGAAAATTTCTGATTTATTTTCCCAGCAAGCTTCGAGAGTATATTGCATCTGGGAAGCCAGCGGGAAGGGTCGTGAAGACAGGCATTAAGACCGGCCCAAGTTAGGAATGGCTTTCCTCTTTGGAACAGGCTTTGCTTTGATTCTTTTCATACGATGAGATGAAAATTTTAGGGCACTGCTTTATAGAACACTGTTTCTTTGACATGCGTGGCCTGTTAGGTTTGAGGAAACACTACTCTCTGTCCCCCTACCCCCACCCCGAGCTTCACAGATGAAGTTAGGGCTCCCAGAAGCCCTGCGGTTTAGAAACGTTCTCTTTACTCAGGACTAACAAAATTTATTTGATCACAGCACCCAATTTTCCCCTAATACCCATCAGTGATTTCCATGGTGAAGGACAAGGAAACGGCTGGGGTGTAGAGTTTTGGGGGGAACATCGTCAGATGTCCAAATTCCCCATGCCACCTAGCTGCCACTAGTGTGCTGAGGGAAGCAGGAGGACGTTCTCACACATGCGAGCACTCCAGAGGAGCCCACTCATACACTTTCCCTAACATTTGACTAAGATGTATTCTATCAGGACATAGAGGCAGAAAGGACAAGAGGAAGTAGCGTGATGGCGAAGACATGGTTGAGAAATTAGGAAGGAACCAAACTGTGAGCAGCTTTGTGTCTTAAATCTGACCCTGGAACTGCGGGTTCTATTAAGCCGACTCGGAGTTCCCTCGCCCCGCCAGCTGCATGGGCGGTCACAGGCCTGCCCCACAAACGCTGGCCCCGGAGAACCCAGAGTCCCCAGAGTCCCCGAGGCTAGGAGAGAACATGGCCAGCGGCCAGGCTGCCTGGAGCAGGCCGGGCCTGAGCCCTGCCCCAGGTGCACTTACCACATGGGAACAGGAAGCCAAAAGCAGAAGCTTGGCTACGATCTCCAGCCACGAGCCAGGCGGCACAGAGAAGAGGCAGGGTGGAACTCTGTGGCGCTTCTGTGGCTCAGTGACCCCACCCACGGTACGTGGGCCCAACAGATGTCCTGTCTTATCAGCAGAAGAGCTACTCCCCTTCCTTTGGGGAAGAGTGAGTAAGAAGCTTCCCTCTGCTGCTGCCCGCATGGAGGAGTAAGGGCGCCCCTTTGTCCGTGGTCCGAGGCAGGAACACGAGGAGGCGTTTCCTTTACAAGCTGTAGGCACTTGGGGAGCATCTCGGTCGGTGAAGTACGGGCGAACTGACTAGAAGAGGGGCAGAGGCGCCAGAGAGGAGGAGGAGGAGGTGGTTTTCAGGTGGGGTCTGAAGTTACTTTTGGTGTGCAGCTGAAGGGGCAGCAGGAAAGTCGGACTTGGAGGCCACGCACTGTTGGCCGCCGGGGGTCTGGGTTTGTGAGTTATTGCGCCCCCAGGGCCGCCTGAAGCCAGAGGCCGGGGCGGGGCTGACCCAGGTGAGCTTGGGGGGCCTGGCTCTGTGTCCTTGGGCGCGCCTCCCCAAGTGTCTCCAGCCTCCTGGGCTGCCCCGCAGTGTGGCACCCGGCGAATCTGTGGCCCTTCTCTCCCACAGGTCCCTTTGCCAGCAACGTGGGCTGAGAGGCTGCGAGGCCGCAGAGCTCAGGGAGCGGCAGGATTGGAGGCAGAGGAGGAGCAAAGGATCTGGAAAGGAGTGCACTGGGTGGGGGCGGGGAGCGGTGCAGGTGGAAACGTCTTTAACCTATGCTGACTGAGGAGGGGATGGCCCTGGAGCTGGTCTGGCTCTTTAAAAACCCTGCTGCCAGCTGCTTTTCCGTTTGGTTGCTGGCAGCTGGTAAGCATTCCAAAAATGTTTGTTGACTCAATGGTAAATTCAGGTTTACAAATAAGGCTGTTTCCCATCTTTAGGCTCTATAGGACCTACCAGTGTTGTGGAGTAGTCAAAGCCACCTAAATGAACTTTCCTGAAGTCTTCAGAGGAAGAAATAAACCTTTTCTAGGTTTCGCTTTGGTTGACTTTTTTTTTAAAAATATTTTATTTATTTACTTGATAGAGCACAAGTAGGGGGAGCAGCAGGCAGAGAGAGAGGGAGAAGCAGACTTCTCGCTGAGCAGGGAGCCTAATTGGGGGACTCCATCCCTGGACCCTGGGATCATGACCTGAGCCAAAGGCAGAGGCTTAACCTATTGAGCCATTTAGGGGCCCCAGCCTTTGGTTGATTTTTAACTGTAAACCAATAACATTAGTGGTTCTCTTAATGCCAACGGTTCTTGGGTTTTTTAGTATTCAGTAAGTGAGACGTGACAGTGAGAATTAAGAATGCTCAGAGGTCACATCTTTTCACGTTTGATGCCTCAGCCTGGTCGTATTAAAAATCCCAGCCAGGTGTGGTAGCACGCCTGGGGGTACAGCTCGAGCTCGGGAGTTCTGGGGTTTAGTGCGCCACGCGGTCGGGTGTCCAGGCTAAGTTCTGCACCAGCACGGTGACCTGCAGCTGTGAGGGACCCCCCGGTTACCCAAGGAGGGGTGAACCTGCCTGGGGAGGAGCAGAGCAGGTGGGCAGGGGAATCGCTCCTGCCAATAGCTGCTGTACTCCAGCCTGGGCAACATGGCCAGACCCCCGTAAAAAAGAAATTTCAGGAAATCACTACATGTTCATGTTGTTAATATACATCAGAAAGCCTAAAACGCTAATTGGAACCTCAGCATTGAAGTAATCGGTGTTTGATCATGATGTTACTGTTACTGTTCTATCCCTGCGCGCCGAGTTGTGTTAGCGGGACTACTGATGGGGACTTAGGATGGCCATGTACCGAGAGAAGCAGTAACTTTCCGCTTCGTGAGATTACTCTCCTCTGGACGGAGATTCATCAGACTCTGCAGGAAAGGGAAAGATAGATGATCACAGGTGGTGAGAGTCAGTGCCTCCTCGCTAATGGCTCTGTTGGCGAAGATGCTGGAGTGCTCCGTCTCGGGGGGAGGGTGGCTGCTTATTTCATGACCGCCTTCGCCTCTTTTGTCTCCTCCTGTGGCATATTCTAGTCTGCACTTCATCTACGTGAAGCCTAACAGTCAATGTCGAAGAAATGGTTCTCTTTTGAAAATCATCTCATCTACTGTATTGACTCCAATTCAGATGAAGGACTAAGCTAACTGGATAGGACAAAACAAATACACAGAAAGTGAAACGGGATCATAACGCTTCTCCTCGCAAAGGAGGCCGTTCACACAGATCATTGGGAACCCGTGAGTCCCACCTTGTACGAGTGCCAGATTCTGGGATGCCCAGCCCAGGCCTGCCTGATAGGCCCCTCCCCTCCCTCCTGAGCCCAAGCAGGTGACGGCTTCTATATAGAATCATTAAAGATTTTTTACTTTTTACTTTTTTTATTTTTTTTTAAGATTTTATTCATTTATTTGGGAGAGAGCACGAGCAGGGGGGAGAGGTAGAGGGAGAAGCAGGCTCCCTGCTGAGCAAGGAGCCCAGTGGGGGACTCGGTCCCAGGACACTGAGATCGTGACCTGAGCCAAAGGCAGATGCTTAACCAACTGGCTCAACTGGCTAACCCAGGCACCTCGTCATTAAAGATTTTTTAGCAGGAGAGTACTGTGATTAAAAGAACTTTAAGATTTGTTTATTTTTAGAGAGAGAGAGAGAGAAGGAACCGGGGTTGGGGCAGAGGGTGAGGGAGAGAGAAACCCACGCAGACTCCACACTGAGCTCGAGCCCGACACAGGGCTCCGTCTCAAGACCCTGAGATCATGACCTGAGCCAAAACCCAAGACTCAGTCACTTAACTGACTGTGCCCCCCAGGCGCCCCATGATATCAAATGTTTTAAGAAGACTATTCTGTGGGTGTAATGAACTAAATTAACCAAACGGCCCTACTGCCCTCAGCATGGATAGCATAGCCTCACATCTGTTTCTCTGTGCCTCTGGGTATGTTCCAAGGCATGCTGGACCCTGTGAAGAATACAGAATTTATAAAACGGAGCCCCTGACAACCTAAGGAGCTTCACATTTCTCCACAAATCTAATGCAGCTCTCTTTCGGTTATAAGTAATGGGAATCCTCAGCTTGAGAAAAGGAAGCTCACTGGCTTATGTCACTGGAAGCCCAAGGGCTAGATCCAGGGGTTCGTACGCTAGTATTGAGACTGTATCGGTGCCACGTCTGTGCTGACTTCCTACACGGACAGACTTTCTCTTTCAGGGCGTTACACGACTCTCAGGCTCACCACCCCGACTGAGGGCACTTCCTTTTCTCCTCCGAGGCACTCTTTGGGCTTGTTTGAGTCATGAGCCCATCCCTGAGCCAATCCCTGTTTCCACGAGCATAAGGTACCTTGACTGGAAGTACTCAGCCTGGTACATCCCACGGGACAGAGGGGCCCACGCAGAAACCTTACCAGGTTTGGGATGAAGGGCAGGGGCAGTTCTTGAAAACAAAAGATGCTATGCAGGCAGAAGAAAAAAAAAAAAGACCCCACATGAATCACACAAAGAGGGCACTGGTGGGAGGAATAGACTTCCCAAAGGAAGTTTATCAGAGAAACCGTGGAGAAAGAGCTGTCGGTGTAGAGAGAGATAAGAACCAGAAACTTGGGTGTTTAACTTTCCACAATTCTGGCTTCTTCGTTCTGCTTTGACTTTCCATTAATTTTATTTTTCCTTTATTAAAAAATTTCACTTTGATGGTAGTACTTTCGGAGCCAATTACTCCTCACAGCCCCTGGATGAGAGTTGGCCAAGGTAAGCAAGCTGTGTTTTAAAAGATATGGTGGGCATGTGTTATTTGTTGATGATTTCACTCTATCTACTTTGAATATGGTTTTAGAAATTTCTGATATAAATCATAGGATGTTGTTTTCTCTTAGAAAACTTAGGTCTTTCAGGTAGAATCATAGGCTGATATGAAAGTCTAAGGTGAAAAATCATTTTAAAAAATCTAGATCTTCGTATTTAAAATCAAATGAAACACACTTGGACTACATCTACCAGTGGGATACCCTGATTCGGTATTCTTATATGTATTTGAGACATGGAAAAATAACCACTTTGCTCAGGGTGTCTTAGTAAGCCATAAGAAGGAGTGAAAGATTTAATAAGCGTCTCAAACTGTAATTTGCCCGGTGGATTTTATTTAGGGTCTCTGAGTATTTTTGTATACAGAGGACATATACAAAAAAAAAAAAAAAAGACTATTTTTGAGTCTAGAGGGTGACAGAACCTAAAACTACCTGGCAAGACTGATGTACCCATTGGTCGTGTGGCATCATTCTTAGATCACCAAGTCAGACTTAGGAGACATCGGAAGCGTACATATCAAAAAAGAGACACTCAGAGGGCTCTCTACGTTGAGGTTGACTGTCCCTCCATTCTCTGGGCAAATCCTGACTGAGCACTTCCTGGGAATAATATAGTCGGGACCTGGGAAGCCCGTATGAAGATGAGGAACAGCGGGCTTCTGCCTCCTGGTGCTTTTCAACTGCCCTCAAGAATCCCGGTACCCCAGGTCGTGAGATAAATACAATATTGTATTTTCCGTCATAAAAAGACATCTCCAAACTGATATTTTGAAATTTTGTGTCTGAGGACAAAAATGTCTGCAGCTTCCCAGAGCCCTGGGAGCATTAGAGTAACATTTCTGTGAACTGGACGCCTGTGCCGGCCGTGTTCCTGTTCATGGCTGTCCCCGTGGGAAGACAGGTTTCACCGCCAGGATTGTCAGGGCGCCCCCTGCACACACTCTCGGGGTGTGTGCTGAGCGGTGACTTCTTGCACATCTGGACTGAGACCTCCTATCCCCTAGAAAGGAGTCGGTTATAGATGTTGAACTATTTCAAAGGTGCTTGTCTGCCCTTTTTAAGATCAAACCAAACCAAACCTCCGTATATGCCCAGCTAGCTAATGCTGCCCTCATGGGTTGTGGTGGTTTTTAATCACGGAAATCAGGAATCATAGGAATCGGAGAGCTCGCTCAGTCTGACCTCATTTTAACGATGTTGAGCAAAATGAACGAGGCACGGAGCGTTTGAGGTGACTTTCCCCAGGTGAGTAGAAGAGCCAGTTTTCAAACTCAGGCCCGAGGCTCCCCTTTGCTCCTGTGAATCGAATGTCTTTACTTTTTCTGTCATTCTGGTTTTTAAAGGCAGCAGCACCCTTGGAAAGAAGAAAAGCACCCTGGGTTCAGGCTGACATCTGCTCTTAACAGGTACCTGGGTTGATTGCTAGTAGAAAGAAATGTGAAGAAGACCAATCGATTTGATTGTCCTGATGTTCTTTATATATTATCCAGTTGCCAGAGCATATTCATGTCACGTGTGTTTATGTGAAGTATTTTTAAAAAGCCTAAATCTCCCACCATTTATTGAAAGTCTGCATAGACAGTACCGAATACATAGTCCCCAGGGGGACTACAGGGTTGACTCTTACTGTGTGACTTTGAGTACATTATATAACTTCTCTGTGCCCCAGTTTACTCATCTGGAGAAGGTAGATAACCATACCTCTCTCAAGGGGTGATTGTGAGGAGCAAATAAGATCTGTAAGAAACAGGGGAAGCATTAGCACTCCGCCGACGTTAGCTCGTGTCGTGATCACTCTGGGCCGGACTCCAGCGGTGAGCGTTCTGTGCAGGTCAATGTTCTCAATCCTGACAGCATCCTTCAAGAATGAATATTATTTTCTGTTTTAAAAGATTAAATGACTTGTCCAAAGCAGCGTAGCTAACATGTGATGGGACTGGGATTTTTTTTTTTTAAAAACCGTTTATAGTGCAAAATGTAAAACATACACAAAAGAGAAAAGCATTACCAGATGTCCCCGTGCGCACCCTTCAGCTTTGGTCCTCATCCGCGCCCTGCCATCTACCCCCATCCCCTACTCCCATCCCACCCCCGCTAGGTAGACTATTGCACCTGTAAATGTCTCTAACAGGACAGGTTAAGAACCTCTCTTGAAGAAAACACAACTGCAATGCCATTGTTACACTGAACAAAATTAACAGTGATTCCTTAATACTAGCCGACACCCAGGCTGTGTTCAGATTTTCCCAGCTGTCTCTGCATTTGACTGATATTCTCTTGCATCTGTAAAGGAGCTGGAGTCCAAACCCAGGGTTTCTGATCCCAGGGTCCGTGCTCTTCCTGCGGCCTCACGCAGCTTCCGAACCCCCATCCCCTTGTCTGAACACGGCACTGCCACGGCACCCCGTCAGGCCACACGGCTCAATGACCGCCTGAGGCTATCACCTGAAGCAGACCACAGAGAAGCATTTTGAGATAATTTGAAGTCCCTCACGAGTTCTTTTTATGGCAGATAGTTTGACCCTTGGATGAGAAAAAGTAAACAGTCATCCTTTAGAGCTGAGGCCATCTGGGAGAATTCCCGCAATTTGCTGTAGATCAAGGGTTCCCAAACTTTTTGCCTTAGGACTCCTCTACGGTCTGGAAAACCACTGAGGCCCTCAACGAGTGTTTGCATATATGGTTGTGTCCGTTGATGTTTATCTATTGATCCTGGAAATGAAATTGAGAGATTTATGAAAGATACTTACTAATTTAAAAACAAAAGAACAGCAATAATAAACTCATCACATGTCAACATAAAAGATACCTTCCTTTAGGAAGTAGTTATATTTTCTAAAACAAGAATTTACTGAGAAGAGTGGCATTGTTGTGCCTTGTACGAATCTCTTGAAGATAGCTGCATTCCCTGTTTATGCATTCCATCTGCGGTGACTTCACAGCGTCACTGCTGGAAACTCTGCTGTGCTCATAAGAGAATGAGCGCGAAGGGCAAAGAACATTTAGTATTATTTTCAAAGTCGTCTCGACCTTGCGTGCTCCCTGAGCCACTACTGTAGGTGACCCTTCATGCAGGAGGACTTATTCTCAGATGGAGAGAATCTGGGGCAGAGAATGCGCTGGTCCCAGCTGTCATCTGAGTTGCAAGGGAGAACAGGAAGGTCCTTAGGGGACACGGTGAATCCAAGCTCTGCGTTGTTGAAATAGATCATTGTGCCATTAGCTTCAAAGTGTAAGACTATACAGGTGCAGATTAAAATCTTTTTGGGTGTGGGCAATCCTCAGCGGTGTTATTGAGGTGCGGGACTTCAGGTAGGTTCAGACTCCATCTTATGGGTGTTTGACTTCTCTCCTGTTGGTAATTTTCAGCAAAGAATATTGCATTCTTCTAAGGAAAAATGGATTCTCAGTCAGACTCTCTCCTCCTCCCCTTAGGACCAATTCTGATTCTGCTCTTCACACGAGTGCTCTGAGCGCCAAGCCCCAGGACCCCTATGGAGGAGGGGGCCAGTCGGCCTGGCCTGCCCCGTACTTGGGTAAGACACACAGGCCCACCGCTAACAGCGTCTGTGCTTTCCCATTCTGCTTGGAATGACTCGAGCTCCAGGATTTGGCCCTCATCACCTCTGTCGGCCACGTGAACCACTCTTGATGTGTCTTCCTGTCCCTGTCTCTTCCTCTCTGATCTTCCCCAGCCTACCTGACCAACACCCTTGGCTTTGTTGTTATTTCCATGGAGCCATCCTTGACCTTTCTCCCTTTGCCAGCCCAGAACTACCCCCGTGTCCTTGTAACATCCCAGGGTTCCTCTGGGCTCACACCTATCTTGGCACCTGTGCCACTTGACTGCCTTCTGCCTTCTCTCCCTCTGCTCAGTGTAGATTTCTTGAAGTCAACATCTTAATGGTCTTACCTCCAGCACGGTGCCCAGCACCTCAGTGATGGGGAAATCACACACTGGCTTGCGGGCACAGAGCTCTTGCTAGAATACACTCTGGGTGCTGACATCTCACCTGCCAGGAACCGAACCTGGTTCACAAAGACGTACTCCAAGCCTGCCTTCCTTCTGGGGGTGATAACCTAGTAGGAACAGTGGTCTTGAATTACCTGTTTCATATGCAGATTGACTCTTGTCCACAAACACTTAGAGCAGGTGTTTGGTCTTAAAACAGGGGAATAAATAAGTCTTGGTCAGGATAATCCCAGCCTTTCTGGTTTTCTTTATTTGTCAGACCATTTGAACGTTAAATAGCCTCTGTTCGGAGAATGTTCAAGGTCTTATTTCCTTGCACATAGTAGGGGTGGGATTTAGTAATAACTGTTGCTGTATTTGTTCCCTTGGTGTGATTCATAGATGACTGACTTTGCCTAAACATTCCCTTACATTTCAAGTATGAGATCTTAGAGTCGGGCTGGGCCATCTAGCCATGTTGTCACCCATGAGAATGGGAGCATCAGGCTGGCAGGAATGTGGGAACTGGACAGGAGCCCGCCGCTCACTGCTTAGAGAAGCGGGGTCTGTGGGGAGATGCGCTCGTTTAGCTCCAGGAGAGGCAGAGATGGGAGCATGTAAGCAAAGGCCAGAAAGGCCAAGACTGTGATCCGGGGGGTAGCGGTAAGTACAGCGACACCTGGTCTCCCTGGACTGGGAGGGAACCAGGTGGATGGGTTTTGACCCTGGAGCCCCGGATAAGAGCTGCCTTTCTGCCTCTGCCATTCCTTCATTTCTCTCATCTTCCCTGCAAAGTTTATGCTTCTGCACAAAGGGCCTGAGGCCTAGAGAACAGAAGGCAATGGTAGGTGATTTAAATAAAGAGCCTTCCAGGCCTGCATGCAGAGAGAAAAAGTGCAGAAAGGGATTAACTGGGTGAGGTATTTACGCCAGGGGCCACGTAGCCCCTGAGGGGAGAAATGTCCGAAGGGGTGAGTGAGGAGGAATCAGGCAGAACTCTGTCAGCATTGCTGCTGGCAGACAGAGAAAGAAAGAAATCCGGGAGCAGAATTCCTGGGTTGACTTGAGAATCGAGGTGGTCACTCCTTGTCAAGCCAGCGGCGGGAGATCGTGGGGCCGCAGCGCCTGAGAGGCGTGGAGGGCGGGCGGGCCTCCAGCTTCAGCGTCCGAGCTGCGGGCCTGCTGGCGCACGCTTACTGTGCACGTACAGCACAACTCAGAAACACGGCCAAATATGGACGTGTTTACATGGGAAAGCCAGTGTGTTTAAAATATTATTCAAGTCTCCAAGGATGGGGATTATTTCTGGAGAATTATATTTGTTGGTGGGAGCTATTTTAAATAGTTTTGTGTATTTTCCCCCTGTAATTCATTAAAAGTTTTTCATTTTCTTTCCTTTTGGATTTTAAAAATAATCAGCTAGCTTTGCAAAAAGGTATTTATTATAGAACCAACCAAATAAAGTAAAGATTTAAAAAGTGATGGGAAAATACAATTGAAGCCCAGGATTCAGGCTCTGTAGCAGAAGTAATAGTAACTGCTCGATCCCTGGGAACCCTTCCTGAGCTCAAGGATGCAGCCTCTGTGTTCCCACTGTCTGTCTGTCTGTTTGCGGGCGATGATAAGGGAGCATCTGCTCTTACTTAACCACATGAGCAATAAACTGGTACATCCAAGAGTAGGAGTTTGTGTCCCCAGAAAATAAAGCCATTAGTCTGTTCGTGCTTAGTAATTTTCACAATGGTTACTGAGTTGCATGACAATTAGGCGTCAGTGGTAAGTGGTCATGTAAATGACAGAAATAAGCTTATACAACCAGACAAGATTTTTAGTTTCCCTCTCCTCATTTCATTATCCAGAATCTGAAGAGAAGCAATGACCAGGTCCCCCTGGCAGCAGATGTAGTTTGCCATTTCACGTGCGCACTGCCGGCCGAGCGTAAGGGCTCCCTGTGACCCGGCTCGGGGCTACTCTCCCCTAACTGCGCTCCGCTCCCACGTGGTCGTGGAGGTGGGGGCTGGAGTGGTCCCTGTCCTTTCCAAAGAGCTCAGGACTGAAGAGTGTGGGACCCATAGCTTCTCTGCACCCATAGCTATAGATAGAAGCTGCGTTGTACCCGCTTTGAGAACCGTAGCCCTGAGCTCCTCCCCCAGGAAAGAGGCATGTCTTGGACCTCTGTGATGCTGTGACCTGTTTGATTAAGAATTGTACGTAGAGGATGGAGAGGGGGAGGGCACAAGCATCCCAGATCTAAAGAGGGGCAAAAAGTATCACCCAGGTGGCAAGAGTGCCCGCATGGGGAGGCTGAAGCCCCAGAGGCTTGTTGTGAAGGGACCCACCTGCAGCACCCCTGCTCTGCAAACCCAGCCGGTGCTAGGAGGTTAGATCCGTCAGGCATGGGAGCGGGCAGAGGGCACGGGGTCTGTGTTGCACTCAGGAGGTCAGCGCTCAGCGGCTCTCAGGCCTCCAGGGTGCCCGGAACACAGATGCAGCCTTGGCCGCGGCCGTCCCTTAGCCCTGTGGGACTGATGTGAGTGAGTTTCCTCTATTTCCAGATGTCCAGTCACAAAGCGTTCCCTTTCTAGTTTTAACACTTTATTTCTAGTTGTATCCTACGGTATTTTGTTATCCTGTAATAAAAAGCCAGGCTTGGATATGTTGGTTCTGCATTAGCTCAACACCAACATAACAGTTATCACTGCCACTGTTCTTCCGCTTACGTGATCGCTAAACCTGGGAGCCCTTTGTCTGTAATCACCCACATTCCCACAGCCCTTACACCGTTCGGCAGCCAAGTCCTGGCCCTCCTGTCCCGCAGCGAGCCTCAGAGTGGCCTCTTTCCTGTCCTCACGCCCCAGCCCCACCTCCTTCTTGCCTGGACTAGCCGTCAGGTTTCCCACGTTGTTTCCCTGCCTGTGGGCCTTCTCCTCTCCATCCATCTCGCACCCCGCTGCTAGAACACTCTCTTAGAGCTCAGCTCTAATCCTGTCGCTCCTGTTCCCTGCGTCCTGCCGAGTTCCCTGCAGACTGTTTCAGTCCAGCCTCACCTGCCATGCCTCCCACCTTGTGCTCCAGCCAGACAACCATTCTTGCCCCTGCCGGACACACTCGGTCTCGCCTCCCCTTCGCTCTCCTCCCGTCTTTGCACTGGGGCATCCCCTTAATTCTCGCTCCCCAGCATCCACATCCCTCCAGCTACAGCAGCTGGACTTTCTGGAGGCACACAGGCCAGAGTTCTAGTCCCAGAACTTGCTTGCGGTGCGATCTTGGGGGTGCTGACAGTACCTGCCTCAGGGCTGCTGTGAGGACAACACAGACAGTCTCACAGTGCTGTGAACCTTGCCCGTAGTGCATGAACCATAATGCTGGCTCTTATTATCATCCTCGTCATTATCCTTCAGGGCCTAGCTCAGGTGCCACCTTCTCCATGAAGCCCTCCTTCTGTGTCAGTCTGAGGGAGAGGAGGTGGCACTAACAGGAAAGTGGGGGGAGGGGTGTCTGCTTGCTACCCAGTTTTCTCGGATAGCCCTCAGCCGGGTCCTCGTGTTCCAGGGCCAGGTTGGCCTTACTAAGGGAGCGCAGGGTGTTTGGGGTCTTGGTGATGAACAGATGTTGCAACAAACCACAGCAGATTGCTGAATGAAGCTTAGTTGATTATTTGTAATGGGATAATCGCTGTTTAGTCATCAGAGTGGCCAAGTTCCCAGCCCCTTCCCAAGATGAGGGCCCCAAGGAAGCCAAAAGATGAATCAGAAGTTTCTCTCCCCTCCTTCTGACAGTGCCAATTGTAGAGATTCACCGTTCGTCTCTGCACCTCATTTTCTGATGTTCTGCTCATCTTGCTTTGTTTGTTTGTTTGTTTGTTTGTTTGTTTGTTTGTTTGTTTGTTTGTTTGAAGAGTTTATTTTATTTATTTTTATTAAGTGGGCTCCACACTGGGTATGGAGCCCAACATGGGGCTTGAACTCATGACCTGAACCGAGATCAAGAGTGAAACACTTAACCGACTGAGCCACCCAGGCGCCCCTTAAGATTTTAAAGTAATTTCTTCATCCAATATGGTGCTTGAACTCACAATAAGAAGATCAAAAGTGGTATGGTCTTCCCACTGAGCCGGCCAGGCAGCCCTCACCTTGCTTTCTTTGGATATGTCAAATCAGGATTAAGCTCTAGCCTTGCCCAGGTCCCTCAGAAAGTGGGCCAAGGACGGCCTGTGGACAGTCCTCAGAGGTGATTGTTAAATTTCGGGAGCGCCTGGGTGGCTCAGTCAGTTAAGCGTCTGCCTTCAGCTCAGGTCATGATCCCAGGGTTCTGGGATCGAGTCAGCAGGGAGTTTGCTTCTCCCTCTGACCTTCCCCCCTCTCGTGTGCTTTCTCTCTCTCTCTGAAATAAATAAAATAAAATTAAAAAAACAGATTCCTGGGCCCATTCTCACACCTGCTGAATCAGTCTTTGAGGCTTAGTCCCACAAAGCTGCATTCTAACAGGCTTACCCAAGTCTTTTCGTGCACTAAAATGAAGTCTTAAATTACTAACTTGAGTTCTGTTCCCACGGCTGAGAGAAGTTCTGTCTTTATGAGGGTGCTTTATTTGTCAACCTGTTGGTGCACCTGGGGATTCTCAGTGTTGCCCCTGCCCTGGGGCTTCACCGGAATCGTCTGTCTTCTACCTGTTTTAGAGAATTTGCTTCCGCGTTCCCACTTCTCACCTGTGCTCTACCAGCTGGCCATGTCTAGCACTCCCTCAGTGCAGGAGCTGGATGAATGCATGTTGAACGAGTGATCGTTAGACATTGTGTTGAAGCTGTGGAGGCTCGTCAGATTAACTGGTAGACTGCGCGTCTCCAAAAACTTATCTAAACTTTAAGTAAGCATTTAAGTATATTTAAAGGCTCAGAGCTTAAAACCTTGTCTTGATTTTATACTGAAAACTCATTAGTATATTTGATGGCTCCAAGGAGGATGGTCACATATCAAATTCTTGGCATAATTCATGGGTTTTAGCTTAGAGCAACAGAAAATACTATACTTTGTCATCTGCAATATGTTTTATGGATTAAAAATATTTGATTCAGCCAGAATTTATTCCAAGTCAAATGTTTAAAACTTTGCGAATAGCTATCATACACACTATTTGAATTGACGGAGACTGCAGATAAATTTCTTTTGAAAATAACTTGACTATTTGCAAGCAACATATATAACAACATACAGCATGGGACTTGCTGTATGTCCCTCTAGACATGCATGGTACATGTGAAACAGTTCTGTGGACTTTTGGAGTTACCTGCCCTCCCACCAACTTGCAAGAGTTTCGATCTGTATTTCTTTATTTTGTGATTTGAATAGGGGTTCTCAGACTTTGTACATTGTTCTTTCAGGACAGAGGCAGTTAAAAAAAATTAAGACTGAGATCATTTTAAAGGGAAAGTAGAAAGGCCAACTTTAGATTTAAATAGGCCATACCTATTTTAATTTTAGTAGAAACGCTAATGCACCTTGGATGAACATCGGTGAACCAAAATCACCTTGGAATTTTCACAGTTCTATTTCAAATCAGAAAGAGTCACTAATTCTTGGATAAATAAAATTGAAAGCACCACATAAAAGGTTTTTTTTTCTTTCCCACCAGGTTTCTGTGATGGTGAGAACGAGGTACACGGGGAAGGTATGAACTGCTTACACCTACTGGCGCTGAGCGAGACGCTGACCCGTGTCTCCAGCCTCCCCTCACCCTCCTTCCTACTCCTGTTTTCAGGACTTCCCCAAGTGCCGATGGCAGCTGATCGGTTTGCTTTTCTGAGAGGCTGTATAAAATCCAGGCTAGCCATAATCAAGGGCACAGGAGAGGAACCATGTACTTAGATCACAAAGGCTCCTTGTCATCCAAGTCCCCACAGTCCCGTGGTCACAAGGTTGTGCAGGGAAGCAAAAGTTGTAACCACATGAAAATATGAATGATCGGTCACTCAAACCATTAGTTATCCCAAGACCCTTTCCTTCTCAGCTGTCTGTCTCTTCTTAGAGACAAAACTTAGAAAGTTTTGCAAGTCAGTAATTGACACACGTAAGTAAACAATGCGAGGAAAAGGCAAATTGATCGCAAAATGAAATTGCAGATCTTGCAGGAGATACTGAGTTTCATAAAGCCGTTGATGTTGGAGATCTGCCAAGATGACACTCAAAGCCCCTGACAACTGAGAGAGTGACACGGTTCTTTTATTCACTCGGCACCAGGCACTATTTTCTTTCTCTGAATCTTTATAACCTGAAATTTAACTTGACCAAATAAGCTCTTCAAAAGAGAGTGGCTTGAAGACCAGGATTAAGAGAGACACCTGGGAGGGCTGGGGCAACCCAGACTATGCGAGCAGACACGGCGGCCGTCTTCATGACGCCCAGTAAAGAGCATTGCATCTCAGAATCTGCTCCGCAACTTTGGTCTCTGTTTCAAATGACTTCTTTCCAGGGTCTGTTATCCTTGAGTATGCGGACTGTCCTGTGTGGGGCTAAGACGGGGCAGCCATGGCCATCACCGAGACCTACCAGCATCTGTAGTTCCGAGCAGCCACCAGTATCTCTTGTGACGCATCCCCTTCCTGACATCAGATGGCGTGATCCCCGTTTCACCTAGCCAGACTTAGAACGATAACGCAGAAAACCCCGGAATGGTCCCTCGGTGCAGAGCTGGCCGTCCAGCGGCTCTGCCTCAGGCCCTCTAGGTTCTCTGTTCCTGTCCACCCCCCGCTCCCAGCCCATCATGAAGCAGCCTCACGGCCGCCCTGTCCTCCCTCTGGCGTTCCTCTTCTCTTGACTCTCCTCATTTGATCCCTCCTGGGCCGCTGTGGTCCCTCCCTATCCCATTGGTTTCCATGCTGTCCTTGCCAAGGTCTCCGGGCCGCCGATCTGGCCTCGACCTTCTAAACTTTACACCTGCCACTCCTTTACTTAGGCCACGCTCCGCTGAAGAGCAGCTCGACTCCGTAGTTGCCCACCGTCTCCTCGCTTCTAGGCCTTTTCTTCTTATCTCTCCATCTCAGGAATGCCCTTTTCCTGTGCCTCCAAAGGCCTTCGCTCGGCGCCCGGCTGCAGAGGCCCACACGGACTCTTCCCTGTCTACACTGCAGCAGCCTGGCACCCTTGCTTCTCACGGGCCGCCCCTCGCTACTCCTTGCAGTCCTGGGCCGAATCCATATCTTCCTCCTCTGTGGGGTCCCCACAGACATGCTCGAGCCCCTCCTCTAGTACATGGTCAATACATATGTGTCCTAGAAGTCATTTTTTTTGCAAAGATAATGTGGCTGAGGGTGGGATGGCTGCCTTCTAAACACAGTGAATATGCTTTTTTTTCCCCCTAGTGGTGTCTTTCCCGGGCCCATTGAAAGAAGAGAATCTGTTAAACGTTCCCAAGCCACTGCCAAAACAGCTGTGGGAGACCAAGGAGGTAGGGGAGCAATCTGTGTTCATTACCCCTGAACGTTTACTCTTGTGAGGCCGTTGTAGAATCCTGCAGTGGGGGAAATACGAAGAGCTGAGAAAAAAGGAAGCGAGGCTGTCAGGGGACAGAGATGGAAGAATGTATTAGGAAATTATGTTTTAAATGAAACTGACCACAGTTGTGCTGATGAATTAGTACAGTGATCTCTTGACTTAAAATTTTCGTGTGGATTTACTCATTCAGAAGAACCTATCTGACCTTCAGTCCTCATTCATGTTCCTAAAAGCTCAGGAGCCTGGTGACCAGTCATAGGCCGATTTTTCTGTTTTAGGGCCAAACCTTCTCCCCGTCACCAGCCTCTGTGCGTTGCTGGTTCACCAGATACCTGTTTTTTTAATGGAGGGTATTTGACCCAAGTCCTCAGGGAGTCAGTAAGTCAGTCATCCGTTTTATGATTTCTGTGAGCCTCTGAGTATCTGCATGTACGGCTGGGCTAGCCGACTGCCACCACGGCTCTCTCTGAACCTCACCCAGTGTGGAAGGAGCAAAGCCCATGGTCCTGGCTTGGCCTTTCTTCCCGGAGGGAAGCTGTGATTCCTTTGAAAGAAGACCGGTCATCTGTCCCGGCCTTCAGTGATGCTCCGTCGCAACTGCTTGTGCGCCTTAACTCTCCCCACCTGTTCAGCGTTCCTCGGTCGGAGTCCAGTTTCTTCTGCCAGAGCTGTCGAAGGCATCATGAGCATTAAGGGTGGACTTGCTTTTGTAAAAGCAACATGTATATGGTGTTTCATCTTTTGGGGAGGGGAGGGGGAGATATAATTTTAAATGCATGTACTTCAGGGCACCTGGCTGGCTCAGTCGGAAGAGCACAAGGGACTATTATCTTGGGGTTGTCAGCTCGAGCCCCACGTTGGGTGTAGAGATGACTTCAACAAATAAACTTAAAAAAATTAACGTTCTAAACAGAGGAGAAACAGCCACACTGTCCCTGTGGCCATGGGAGGCAAAGGTGGTTTTGGAGGCTTTTATCCAAGGACAGCCCTATCTTCGGCAGGGGTGCGATGGCACCCACTCTTCCCCAGGTGCCAAGGACTGCTCTCTCTGGAAAGAGGTGCCCACCCTACTTCTTTGGAATTGCAGTGCTCCATAAATCATTTCTGGGAGAGGAGTCGAGTCAATGGTACATTCGTTTTTCCCAATATCTGTTTATCAAGCCCTGTCGCCAGGCGCTCTAGCTGCAGGGATGGTACAATGAACAGAATAAAACACCCTGCCCCGCTAAAACTTATGTTCTAGTTGAAATACGTATTTCCTTCTGACATTAATTTCCTCCTTCTTCACCCTGTTTTGTTTTTCTGGTTTTTTTTTTCCTCTTAGGCCAATGGGAAAAGTAATGTTTATTTAAAAACTCTCTCTATAAAATATTGGCCTTTTTGAAGGAAATAATATTCATCTAGAAGATGAATTACAAGGCAGAAAACTCAGTAACGTTATGCCTGCCCTGTGCCAGGAGAGGTCTAGTCTGAACGGAAACGGCTGCTGTGTCTGTAGGTGCTCCTTACCCGCGCTGGCTCTCACGTGCGCTGACCGGAGCCCCAAGACACTTCTACAAAGACACTTTTAAAAAACTTGAATTTGATTTACAGTGAGTAAGCCCAGGTTTCTGTGTCTCTCCCCAGATTCAGTCCCTGTCAGGGCGCCCTCGATCCTGTGACGTTGGAGGCGGCAAGTAAGTAATGTTCTTCCTGTTCGAGGCTCAGAGACGGACTGTTCCAAAGGTTTTCCCAAAGGAAAGTCTTATGACTTTGTCCCGAAACTCTGAAAACTTCACTCGTTATGTGTAACTTGGAAGTCAACTGAATGTTCATAAAAACAGCTCCCTTTGGTACTCGTATTTCATTTGTTTAAAGTAATTAAATTACATAACGGCCCCAGCAAGTAAAACTGCCCTAGATACGCATGAGAATAGCACAGCCCAGCGTCGGGGATCACACAGCTCGGCCCTGGAAGCAGAGGCAGGAGCCCGCGGGGCCCAGAGGAGCCCCCGGCCCCGCGCGTGTGGCCACATTAGTCAGGGAAGCTTCCCGGCCAGACGCCAATTGACAGTATGTCTCCAAACGTACCTCCTGCCACCGAACCGTATACTCACACGGGATAAACATCTCGTGAGGTGTCTTTTACCGCAGTTTTTAAAAATCCACAGAAGGTGAGTAAAAGAAGATTTGCAAATATAAAAAGAGTGCCATGAAGCCAGAACTTAGCGCGCTTAGTCGTGCACGGCTGTGCTCCCTGGAAGACCGCAGGCGGCCTGCAGAAGCGGGCATGGTGGCCACGGGAATGCAGACGCGCGTGAGGAGACTGGCCCGAAGGCCGGATGAGGAGCCCCACGTCCAAGGGCGTCGCTCCCGCTGCTCAGGGGGATCGGTTTCGGGGTTGCACGGCGGTGCTCGCCGGGGAGGAGCTACTGCTCCTGCGCCGTGGCTGCCTGGAAGAACTTTCTCCCACGGGTGTTTGGAGAGGACAGACCCCTGGGGACCTGAGGGAGCTGCGTGCCCAAGGCCGGGTTCCACGGCGCGCTCAGGGCTCTGCTGCCGCTTGAACCAAAACCAGCTCTGAAGCAGCAGCTCCTTCCGGGGCCAGAATAATGTGGCTTGAAAATTGGGACCCTGGCACGATCTGCCTGAGGACCAGCACACACTTCGGAGAGTCTGTGGATGCAGTAAATCTACTTCAGGCCGTCCTGAAAAATATTATTTCCCCAACAAAGCATTCTGCGAGTCTTTGACAGCAGTGCGTTCAGGGCGTTCCCTACTTTCCCTTTTTTGGCTAAACATAAACTCCTGTGATTAAGAGTCCGCTGAGCTGAGATGGGGACTTCTCTTCAAAAGTCAAAAAGCCCTCCAGGACGCATACCCGGATGGGAGAGCGCACACCTAGGCGTGCGGGGTGTCCCCACAGAGAGGGCGAAGATGTTCCCCAAGAACCTTGATAGTCGAGTGATCAGTGCTCTGAAGGCCTGCGTTCCAAAATGGGGCCGCGATATTTTGGAATATTCTTCCCCCTCTTCCCCCACCAGAGCTTTAAAGCAGGTGTTTCTCATATAACGAGTGTTGTTTTCTTGCTCTTATGTTAGAGGTAGAGTTCCATTCAGGTATTTATTGACCCCCTAATTCCGGTTGCTGGGTAGAGCCATGAACAAAGCAGGTCAGATCCCTGCTTTTAGAGCTAATGCTCTAGCGGAGAGAGACAGGCAGGGACAGTTAAGCAACGATGTTGTGTGTTGGTAAGCACAATGAAGAGAAAGAAAGCACAGGAAGATAGGCAAGCGCTTTCTTGATAAGATGCTATGTGACCAGAACGTGGAAGGAAGTGAAGGGGAAAAGGGCTCCAGGCAGAGGGAACAGCAAGGATGGAGACTCCGAGGCAGGAGCATGCCTGGAGAGTAAAGAGGCTGCTGTCGCTTGCACCAGACGTGAAGTAAGGTTGGAATCATCAGAGGGTTTTGAATCCTGGATAGCGTTACCTGCCTCCTATCAGTTTCAAGAGAGGACTCCGGCAGGTTGTAGGTATATTTGGAAAGTTGTAACTTGTATTTCTCTCAGCCGTAAAGAAACTTCTTTGAATGTCACCAATGACCTGATTCCTCCCTCTGCCTTCATTCCCACCTGCCGCCCATTAGTCAGAGAGCGGGTCCACTGTCAGTGTGAGCAGCTCTGGGTTCTCAAGTTCAGTTTCCTGGTCCTTGACCTTTAACCCTATAACCGATCCCCTACATCCAGCCAGTCAGAAAGACAAGGTACCACATTCAGTTTTTCTACCACCAAAATCTTTCTTCCTCATCCATCAAATTGGACACCTTTCCTTCTTCCCCATGCCCCCCCCCCACGCCTGCACAGTTCTGCCAGTCCCCCTACCTCTACCGGGAAAAGAGAGGCCACCAGGAAGGAAGACTCTGCTTCGCTCCTGCCCCTGATTCCCCTCGCCATTCAGTCTTCCTCGTCCCAGAGACACAGGTGTTCTGGCCCAGGATGACCGCCTTACCCACCCCCTGGCCCTTGTCTGCATTGGCCATTCTGAGGCCTCTCCCTCCTGCCTGTCCTTCCCTCCCATGGGTATTCAGCCTTGCCTGCTCTACTAGGTTTTCTCACTGCGTTTAAATGTACTTGTTAAGGAGGGACGCCTGGGTGGCTCAAGTCAGTTAAGAGTCTGCCTTTGGCTCAGGTTGTGATCCCGGGGTCCTGGGATCGAACCCCGCATCGGGCTCCTTGCTGAGCAGGGAGCCTGCTTCTCCCTCTGCCTACCACTCCCCCTGCTTGTGCACACACACACACTCTCTCTCTCTCTGGCAAATAAATAAATAAAATCTTTAAATGTACTTATTAAGAAGTCTGCATAGAAAAAGTCCTTCCTTAGCCCTGCATTCCCTTTTAGTTACTCTTAGTTACTTCCTTCCTGCTCGTTTCCAGAATTCTTAGCCACACTTGAAAGAGTATTTACTCTTAAGTCTTCCCTTACTGTTTGTCCACTCCGCAGCCCACTGGGGCTTGGCCTCCACCCACACTGTTCCAAGGGAACTGTCCTTAAGAGACGTCTCTATTCCGCATCATCTTGTACTGTGGAAACTCAGTGTCTGAGACAGGACTCGTTATCATCCGCATAGCGCCCACCCGCATCCGCGTCGGCTCATGCACTTCGGTGTCCCTAGGCCAGGGTGCCCAAGCCGGGAAGTCAGGAGTCCTTCTCCAGCACCGCCTTCACGGTCTCGACCCCACCCCCACCCTCTCACCATGTCTCCTTTCACTACCAAGCAGCACCAGCCACCACTCACGTCTCTGCCCCCAGGCTCTGCAGGCTCTACTCCTTATGCCAGTCTTCCCTCCCCCATCTATTAGCCACGGTGTCCTCGGAAGGATTATGTCTTTCCCCCCTTCCAGCCTTCCACCGGCTTCTTGTCAGTCTTATCCTCGTGCGCTCTCTGCCTACCTGTCCAGTCCCACCTTCCTGCCATATTTCCTGCTGTATCTCAATTCCTCGGCCCTGCTGTGTGGTTTCACACTTCCCTGCTTTGCCCATGCCGTGAACTCTGCCTGAAGTGCTCTTCCCACCTAGACCCTCTGAGTCTTCGAACTCAGCACAGGGGACCCCCAGGGGTGCCCTTCAGCCAGCTGGTTAGCCCCTCCACACCTCAGGCCACCAGGCTCTGTCCCAGGACTACAGACTTGTGTCATGTGCCTGCCTCCCTGCCTTGTTTGAGTTTCTTGAGGCCCCGATGCCCGTGGCTGGTCCCTGGGAGGTGCTGTATGGACAGCAGCGTCCTCAGCGGAATCCGTTACCCTCCCCCTGCTCCTCCAGCCAGCTTCCTCCAGCTGTTCTCCTCCTCTTCAGCCTCCCTGCTCTCTCCCTGGGTCAGACCTGGGCCATCGCTGCCTCACTCTCTGCTCCCTTACGCCGTCTTCCACACCATGACCACAGTGGCATTTTTGAAGTGTCATTCTACAGCTTACACAGGGCTACCTACCTCCCACAGTCCCTGATCCGCACTCTTCAGAACAGCACGTCCTCTTACCCTTGTTCACTTCGCTCCCCTCCTACCTCATCTGCTGCTACCCGCCCCTTCCTGGCTCGGCCCTGACACCCTGGCCACTCCAGGCTGCTTCCCTGAGGCGTGAGGGAATGTGCTCGGTAAAGCATTCCTTCCCAGCCCATCCTGACATTGACAACTCGTGCTTCTGTGTTCCCAGCGTCTCTTGTCCCTAATGGTCATCCCACCCCCATCAGCCCTGGCCCCGCATGCCTCCTTCCACATTGCAAGTGCTTGCTTTACCACCGCTCTGTCTCTCCTGCCTGCCCGTGAACTGCAAGAGCCGTGCCCTCAGACCCGGGCTAGGCAGCCCCTCCCAGAGCCCCACACTTTATAGAGACCCCGCTCCCATGGAGTCTGGAGTCCAGGGGGCCGTCGGGGAACACACCATCTGCCTGAGGGGTTGCAGGGGAATGTGGAGTGTGGCCAGGGCTTGGCCTGTAGGCTGGGGTAGCTGCACGGGGGCCCTGTGGTGAGGAGCAGGCTGGGGTGGGAAGAGATGGTGGCAGACTGAGGACCGTGGCCACCTTCCATGTGTCCCAGTGCGGAACTTCCAGGAGCCGGAGGAGTCCAAATTTGAATCTGGCCTTGCAGGCTCTTATGGAGGTATGAGTTGTCAGGACAGAAACATAGAACATGGTTCATTAAAGGGTTTGTTAATTTGGTTCGTAACTTAGACGTTTGAACAGATGGTATGTGGGCCTCCACGCGTACTCCTGCTCCAGGCCTACAGATGTCAGGGCTGGGCCTGACTGCGAACCCACACACTCAGCTCCTTGGTCTTTGTACCGCCAGCACTCAGCCCAGTGCCCGGCACGCAGCGGATAAGTGAATGCTAACATCTTTTTCTCACTTTAAAATTGATGAAAGCTGTAACTAAATATATCTTGGAAGGTATCTGCTCAATGCAGAGAGACTTTTTTTTTTGTGGGAAAGATACTTTTCAAACGTAGCAAAAAGCATACGAATATAAAGCCGTGCCTCCCAAATATAGGGTAAAATTATGTACTTTTCAAAAAACTTTTACACCCATCGTCTGACTGGTCTTGGAAAATATTTCTGCACAGTAGGCATAGATGACATCCTTAGTCTGAATTAACATTAAGGCGGTTGCCCTTCAGAGAGGGTAAGCCAAGGATGCGAGCTCTCAGAACGAGGGAGACTCCAAGCCTACATAAGGACTTGGATGTTTGATACCCACTGCCTTTGACGAGTCTGCTCAATACCCCAGCAACCAAATGCACTTTAGAAAGTAACACTTTCTCTTTCTTTTTTTCAGTGCTTTTCCACACAACGGTCAAAACATAGGCCTCTCACCCTTTCTGGGGACCCTGAACACTGGGGGGTCATTGCCAGATCTAACCAACCTCCACTACTCCGTGCCCGTGCCAGCCTCATTGGACACCAGTGACCACGTCTTTGGTAGTATGAGTGTGGGGAATAGTGTGGGCAACCTGCCGGCTGCTATGACTCACCTGGGCATAAGAAGCTCTTCTGGTAAGTGTCCCCCACTCAGTGATGATGTGCCCACATATGTACGCTCGTGGCTCAGTCATAGGTGGTCCCCAGTGAATCGTTGAATGAGAATGATTGCATCTGAGTTAGAGACAGCTACATACCTGTTCTTAGAGCTCTTGACCTTGCTGACATTTCACTTTGGTGGTCTGTTTCTGCTGGCTTCGATGAGCTCTAGAACGCTCTGCTAGACCTCCTTCTTTATTGTCTTCACCAGCCCAGGTGTCCTGGGACTTGGAGAGTAAGATGCAAGAGTCAAGAAAAAAGTGTCCATTCCATTCTGTGTTCACTGAACAATGTTAGTGGCTCTTATCAACATATGATGATGGTTTATCATTACAGCTGTCTCTCCAGAACCCTCTGATTTCCCACTGGATTTCAGAAGAGAATATTTTGAATTTTAGAACATTTATACTGGATATGATGAAAATATTTTATACTCCATAGATACGTATATTAAAAAGAAATCTACCACAGTTTAAAATTATTGGTTCAAATTTTCAGAAGCGCTTAAAGGTCAGCATGTGGCTGTATGAAAATGCTGCCCACAATGTGACCTGGGTGTTACTGCACCGAGTTTGAGCACCCGCAGCTCAGACCCCATGTGGAAACATGACTACGTTTACTTGAACCTCGACAGACTTTTTTGTCGATGTCTGAGGCAGGTGTTGATCTCTTACTTCCAGTGCTGCGGTCCAGCCCCCGCCTGTGCCTGTCCGAAGAGCTGTGGTATAGACTGTTTCCTTGGGAAGGGGTCCCCAGTGATGGCCTGTTGGTGGGGGAAGTGCCTGCTGGTTTCCACTCTGAATTCAACAGGAGTTGTCCACGCAAATCAGAATCCACCACTCACATGAGAGAGGTCCCCTTTAGAGCTGTCATCTGGAAGGTTCTCTAAAGCTTGCAGTGGTACTGCCATTGTCCCACATAATTTTAAGTTTGAAGAATTGATTTTAGAGATAACTTCTACCTACTTACTTAGGTCATTTTATTATCCTGCTGCTGTACTGAGTGTCCTGGTGATTTCTGTGTGAACAAGGACATCCAAGGTCACACAAGTAACCCAGCATTGACACTTAGCTCCCTTGGGTCTTGGGGAAGCCGCCATTCTCCAGGATGGCTTTTGACACTTTGCTTCAGCTGAAAATCCTGTGTTTATCGCTGTGTGTTCTTTTCCTCAAAAAGGCATCATTTTGTCCAGAATTTGTATCAAGGTTTTATAGTTTCTAGGCACTCCTTAAAACGCATGGTATACAAAGTCATACAAACATATTTGAGCTTTCCTTCTGAATGAGTGGCTTTGTTTCTTAACCGAAGCTCACATCTTTAGCTCTGAGTCTGACTTGAGCAAATGAGATCCATAGAGAGTCGCACCATGGAGAGCTGCATAGGGTTTTATCAGAGACATCTTTCCTGTGTTTAAAAAAATCATTTGCCAGCAAAAAATGCTGGATTTTGTCCTTGCTCCGTTACAGTAACTTTTATCGAATACTTAGTTTTTTGTGAACATAAAGGAACACACAGTTGTACGCACCCCGGCTGCTGGTACCAGCGTGACGGGCTGAGCTTGAAACCCAGGCACTGCCTCCTGAGATAACAGAAGCATCATTAAGTCACGGAGCGAAGCCACTCTGTGCCAGGCCCCGTGCCAAGGCGCCGACAGGACACAGGACGCAGTCCCTGGCCTCACGGAGCTTGTGCCCTAGCGCCCTGTGTCATGGAAATGCCTTTCCAAAACTCCGGCTCGTGCTAACATTCACGACCCCTCCCCCCAAATAAAACAGAGCACCCGCAAAACCGTCACTTTCCTTCAATTGGAATAGACTGTAATGAACAATTTCTCGAGAGCCAGAAAAACAGAAACCAGGAGGCATGGGGGGGGGTGTCCCTTCCTATGACTCTCTGGGGCATTCAGGGTATTTACAGGGTCCCCCGAGCCGGGACTCTCAGTTGTTCTCTGAAGGCAGCAGAGGATTCGGGCGCAGTGCGAGGACAGAGGCATTCGGGGGCTCTGAGCAGAACGTGTGCACAGCCCTGGGGTCTTTTCGCCAGGTGGAGGCTGAGCCGTGCCCTCTGCTCGCCTGGTCCTGCGGCCCAGCAGCTGTGCACACACGTGCACACGCATCCTCGTGCGTCAGACTCACTGCCACCCTGCCGCCAGCAGCCCTGGGTGCGAGTGCTTCCCCTCCCTGCCCTTGGTGCCTCCGGTAACAGGCGCAGGAGGGGAGCCGCCCAGGAGCTGCCCCCACGCAGAGTCATCATCAGATACAGATAGGAGCAAGTTAAGTCTTCTTTAATCTTTGGAAAACAAAAGATTTGGCCTGGAGTTACGGCAAGTAACGTGTGCATTGTTGTCTTGTAGGTCTCCAGAGCTCTCGGAGCAACCCCTCCATCCAGGCCACGCTCAATAAGACCGCCCTGTCCTCCTCCTTGAACAGCCACCCGCAGACATCCGCCCCCAGCGCCTCTGCCCTTCACCCTTCCCTCCGGCTCTTCTCCCTCAGCAACCCGTCTCTCTCCACCACAGCCCTGAGCGGCCCCTCCCGGCGGAGGCAGCCTCCCGTCAGCCCGCTCACGCTCTCTCCCGGCCCCGAAGCGCATCAGGGTTTCAGCAGACAGCTGTCGGCCACCAGCCCTCTGAACCCGTATCCTGCAGCGCAGGTGAAAACAAACCCACAGTCCAACAGGCCGAGGCACGTGGGGCCTGGACTGGGCCCCCTCAGCAGGTGTAGTCCCCGAGGCCTCCTGTGCAATCGGAGGGAGCGAGTGTGAATAACTCAGGAAGCCCTCCTCATTTCCTAAGGGCACGTTTGTTGTGTTGATTGCTGTTTCACAAAGAACACACAGTCCGTAGTCACTAACTCACAAACCTCGGGGTCGGGGGTTGGCATAGAGAACATGGTTCAGACATGTCTAAGGTGGCTAGCGGGGAGACCAGGCTGGGGTTTTAAAATGGTGTGGAAAGTTATCAATAACTGAGTCAGTCTATAAGTATTTTAAGCCACAGGGGAAAGCCAGAGAAGACATTTAATACCTTCCGGAAGCTTTGATATTGGATTAGACCTCTTCCCTAATTATGACTCCAGATTTGAGAAGCAGTACTTTTATTGCTCATGAAATGATAGATATGTAATAAGGGTCAGGGTCCTCCATAAAAGGACCTGAAGAAGTCTGTTCAGAAAAAGGCACATTTTGGGGCACCTGGCTGGCTCAGTCGGTAGAACATGCGACTCTTGATCTTGGGGTCATGAGTTCAAGCTCCGTGTTGGGCATAGAGATTAAAAAGTAAAATAAAACAAGAATTAAAAAGAAAGAACTCAGAGGCACATTTTGAAGTCACAAGCCTGTTGCAGAAATTCAGATGTCAAAACATCATATTTTGTCTTGTTGACTTTGTTTTTATTCTGAGCTCTTAGGGTGGTTCTTACCATAATCATCAATGAATATATTTTCAACCTATCGGTCCCTCCCTAGATACATTGTGACTTCGTTATTCCCCACCTCACCACAAATGAGTCATGACTTAGCAAGAGCTGACAGAACACAGCGGAAGGAGTTCGCAGATCCAGTTAGTAGCCACTCAACATGAGTAACCCCTTTCGGGAGAGGGTGAGAGGGTATTTCATCATTGTTTTTTTAATGGTTCTTTTTATGTTATTGGATTGCCTTTAATTTTCTTTTGCAAGATTATTTTATATAATGTAAAAAACATTACTCTTGCTTTCTAGCTACATTTTAAGGAGAGCTGTAGTCATAGAGAGCATCCTTTTCAAGATGTTTCCTTTTTTTTTTGCTTAATATTAAGATTTTTTAAAAATCAGTGTTATCCATGCACAGTTTAATAAGTTGGTACTAAGGGGCTCCTGGGTGGCACAGCGGTTAAGCATCTGCCTTCGGCTCAGGGCGTGATCCCGGCGTTGTGGGATCGAGCCCCACATCAGGCTCCTCCGCTATGAGCCTGCTTCTTCCTCTCCCACTCCCCCTGCTTGTGTTCCCTCTCTCACTGGCTGTCTCTATCTCTGTCGAATAAATAAATAAAATCTTCAAAAAAAAAAAAAATAAGTTGGTACTAAAGGGCTTGTTATGAAATAACATTGTCTTCCCCTCCCTGACTCACCGTATTTCTCGCTCCCTAGAGATGGCTTCTTCCAACCACTTTAGCTAATCTCTTTGGCATAACCATGTTATTTCATGCTTGTTTTGTTCTGGGTTTTTAGTATTAGGTATTATCTGATGACATCCTACCACGGAGGATTAGGATATGATTCTCTTTCACTTCTCCCCAAACCCTGCGCACCCCACACACGTTTCCTCCTCATTCACACTGTGCTTTGTTATAATTTTGATGAGAGCAATATTCAGTGTTTAGTGTTTTCCCAGTTATAATAGCTCAGTCAGAGTTGAACCATTTAATATGCTATGAAATAACAAAATGAAAAATATTTTTCTCCTGGGAGTCAATAAATGTCTTACTTTTTCGTTAGTCTGGTTTTCTCCGTATGTATTGCTTATCCCATCCCTACCTCTTGGAGTGGGGTAGGTCTCCTCTCAATACATTTGGAAGCAAGCCCTCCATGGGCACCTGGGTGGCTCAGTCGGTGAAGCGTCTGACTTCAGCTCAGGTCATGATCTCAGGGTTGTGGAATTGAGCCCCGTGTGGCATTGGGCTTCCTGCTCAGCAGGGAGTCTGCTTCTCCCTCTCCGTCTGCCCATGTGCTCTCTCTCGCTCTCTCTCAAATAAATAAATAGAATCTTTAAAACAAAACAACAAAGGAAAAAAAAAGCCCTCCAGTAGATTTCCAAGAAAGAGTGTTTGTGGCCTGGCATGACTCAGCATGACTTCCTTCTACCCATCATTTAACTCATAATCAGCCAGAGACAGAATTCAAATCTGAAATCATTTTCTCTTAAAATTTTGAATTCTTTGCCTTTTAGTTCCTGGAGTTGCTAGTGAGAAATCCAGTGCCATTCCGATTCTTAATACTTGGAACAAAATGTCCTTTTCCCTCTGGAGGCTTGTGGGGTCATCTTCTTGTTCCCCAGAGTTCTGAAACTTCAGGATCACAGGAGTCTGGATATTTGGTGGGTTTCCTCAATCTGGAAACTCCTGTCATCCTTCATTTCTGGGAAGTCTTCCTTAATTATTTCCTGGACGGTTTCTTCCCTTTGATTCTCTGTGCTCCTTCTGGAACTCCTATTGTGTGAATGTTGGACCACACGTACTTTCCCGCTCACACCCTATTTTTTCGTTCTCCTCTACTCTTTCCTCATCTTTTCACCCGGCTGTCTGGGAGAGCTTCTCACCTTTATCTTTCTGCTGTTATGTCAAGTTCTCATCTCTGCACTCAAATTGCCAAGAATTCTCTTTTGTCCTCCACGTGAGTGTTCCTTTTTACAGCATTGTACTCATCCTATGGATGCGGTATCATTTTTTCATCTCTCTGAGGTTTTTAGGGGTAATTTTCATTCTAGTTTCTCCTTTTTTTTTTTTTGTAACAGAAGTTTTCCAAGTTGCATAAAAGTAGAGAATATAATGGAATGAATCCTTCTATACCTGTCATCCTGCCTCAACAATTATCAACATTTTTGTAATCTTATTTCATTCACATCCCTACTTCGAAAAAATATGTATATATAGATACCATCACAAATATTTTATTATGTATTTTTAACAGATAAGGATTGTTATAGCCTAAGTAGTATAATGGTAATTTTGGTTTTTTAAGAAAGATTATTTATTTATTTTTGTGAGCGAGAGAGGAGAGAGCACAAGCAGAGGCAGAGGGAGAAGCAGGCTCCCCCTGAGCAAGGAGCCAGATGCAGGACTCAATCCCAGGACCCTGAGATCATGACCTGAGCTGAAAGCAGATGCTTCACCAGCTGAGCCACCTAGGCACCTGATCATTTTGTTTTTCATTACTTTTTCCTGCACAGACTTCTCCAAGTTTCTTTTCTTTGTAAGTCTGCCTTGGCCTCCGATTTCCACACAGATGCTTTCCTCACAGTCTGGTGATCTTTGGCGCTCCGTGCATCTTTAAGAACGGGACACAGAAACGCTGTAGACAGGCGGGCTTGTCTAGCATGGTCTTCACTGGAGACCGATCCAGCTCTGCCCTTTCCCTGGGGAGCCTCTGGTGCCCTGAGTTGCAGGACTTTCTCTCAGGCTGGTCAGATCCCCAGAGGACGCTGGCACATACCCAGATTCCAGCCTCCTGAGAGTCAGGCTGGGAAAGAAAGGTGGAGGCGTCAAGATTCAGTGGTGAGCTCTGTTGAACTCTGTTTCCAGTAGAGCGCCTCACCCACGCGGCTCCCCTGCACCCTGCCCACGGACCCTCAGCTCTGCTCTCTCCAGAGTGCTGCCCCCCAGTCTCCCCGCGAGCAAAGGCTCTGAAGCCTAACCGTGCCTCCTCCTGGCTCTTCACCCATGCTCCCTGCTGTCCTACAGGCCCCATAGGGATCCTGTGACGGAAGTACGGTTCCTTTCCGTTTGTCCCCACTGCCAGCCTCCTCTTGTCTTTCTCGGCTCCGCTGACCCAGTCACTGCTTGTCTGTCGCTTTTCGTTTTCCAAATTCTTCTGCCACTTTCTTCCCTCCCATGAACTCTGTCTTTGTGCTGTTTATTATCATTTTAGTCTTATTTATTTTCAAAGTGTTGCTCATTAATGTCTCCTGTTGTTTAATGTTTTAGTTGTTTTTAGTCAAGGTTTAGGAGACAGCAGAACTAAGTTCTTTTTTTTTTTTCTTCAGTCTTCCATCTTAAACCAGAAGTTATGGCTTTAAAAAAAACAAATATGATTTTCACTGAGGACACTGGTTAAATTGATGGGTGTTTTGTTTTGTTTTGTTTTTAAGACAAACTGTCGTTGAATGGGAAATGTTTGGTGGGGAAGTGAGATTTAAGACCACTTTGAAGGAGCAGAAGTAAGAAGTAGGCTTCGGGGAGCATAGCACAGAGTACCCCGGGGAAGAAGGGCTCAGGCTTTTCCTTTCACTTTGACATCTCCTAGTCTTAAAGGATTTGCCACTTAGAAACTCCAGTCGAAGCTAATTAGTGACTTTGTTTTACAGATGGTGTCCTCAGATCGAAGCCCGCTCTCCTTCCTGCCCACAGAAGCTCAAGCTCACGTGTCCCCACCCCCCCCTTACCCTGCCCCCCAGGACCTCTCCCAGCCCCTCCTACAGCAGCCCCACGCCCAGGAGCCCCCTGCTCAGCAGCCCCAGGCCGCCTCATCCCTGCCTCCATCCGGCTTCCCGCTCCTCACGGCCCAGGTGCGTCCTAGCAGGGACACCGGTCAGAAGGGAGAACTTATTTTGCCCCGAGTTCCAAGCTAAACGTTCCCTTCCTTATTCCCTGAAGGGTTCATCTTTGACCAACTTCTTCCCAGATGTGAGCTTTGACCAGCAGTCCATGAGGCCAGGCCCAGCCTTTCCTCAACAGGTGAGCGAGCTTCCAGGCATACCTCTTCCTCGGGGCAGGACCTGCACTGTCCAGGCTGCTCAGGACATAGACCCCACCACACCGAACAGACTGGGTACCCCACTGTCCAGATTCCAGATGTGCTCAGCGGCTGAGGGAGCCCCCAATCTCCCCTAGCCCTGAAGTGCTGGTGCTGACTGCCTTGTTTGGTGTCAGGCCTCCGCAGAAGAACTACTTGAACCAGTGGTAGTTCTGGAATTATAGAATGCTCAGAGGGAAGGGACCAGCGCGGTCCACTGGCCTATCCTGCAGAGGAGACGGAGGCGCAAGGGGCTCGGCCCGCGGGCCTGCTGCCGCAGCCTGCGCAGTGCTGCCTCCCAGGGGAGCTCGGTCCAGGCGGGGCCAGACGTTCCTCCCTAAGATACTTTCATTCAGCCCCTTTTGCTTTTTGGATTCTCCCTAAAGTGGACCATTTAAAATATGTCTAGATTTTACAGTGTCCATTAAGTATGGATTGGGCTCTAGGATGGATTAAGGAGAGAAGGAAGGGTTTTGAGCATTTTACAAATCTTAATAATAATTACAACAGTAAAATGAGACAGGTGTTTCCTGAGTAGGCCATGGTGAGGGCTCCTGGCATGAACCAGCAGTCCCTGCCTCCTCGTTTTCTGAAGAAGCCTGTTGAGTGTAGATGAGTCAGTATCTCCCTGAAAAATGATAGAAATGCCTATTTTTGAAAGATTTAAAACAATAGTTTGGAATATTACCTTCTGGAAAGGCACCTAAGATAGGCCCCAGTTCTCACCAATCCTCCCAGAGGCTTTCTCATGGAGAGGGGCCTGCCCGAGCTTCCTTCCTCTGAGCGTAAGAAGGAAAGGGTCTCCCTGCCTCATTTTTCTAGAAACCAAAGGGGAAAAGAGCCCCTTGGCCATCTCACTTCCTTGGTTACAGATGGAGCCTTGGAAGGGTTCCCACAGATGGTATTTCCAGAGGCCTCGGTGTGGCTGGGAAGGAGGGGTGTGTGAGACCAGAGGGGTCACAGAGACCGTGACTTTTGGTGTCTCCTCAGATGGTTTCGTGGGCTGGGCCGTGTGTGAGCAGGGACGAGTCACCCACACTGTGGGCCTCGGGGAGCCCTCCTCCACCTCAGCACCTGCCTGCCTGAGAGGAGTGTTCTGTGTGGGATCCCAAGACAGCATGTCTGGTTTTGCTCTGGGAGCATGTTGCATTCTTCACGCCTCAGAAACAGAGATCATTCCTTACAGTGTGACCTCTGATGCTTCCAGGTCCCCCTGGTGCAGCAAGGTCCCCGAGAACCACAGGACTCGTTTCATCTGAGACCAAACCTGTATTCTAACTGCGGGAGTTTCCCCAACACCATCCTGACAGGTGAGTGTGGGCCACCCCTCAGCTCTGCTATACTGTTTGTATTTCCTGTGTTTTTACAGATACCGTCATAAGATAGTTTAAACAACATCATATAAAACAAAAAAATGAAAGTCCCCCAGCTCAACTTTAGCTCTTCAGAAGGCAGGCAGTTGCTATCCTGGCTGGATGCTGGGAGCTGGGGGGAGATGCAGGCCATCGCTGTCCCGGCTGGAAGATGATAGGGACGGCGTTTGCGGGGGTGGCATCTGTTGTACGTGCCCCCTAACCTGCACTGTTTTTCCGTCTTGCTGCTCCTTCCAGAAGACTCGAGTACCAGCCTGTTCAAAGACCTCAGCAGTGCGCTGGCGGGCATGCCCGAGATCAGCCTGAACATGGACACTCCGTTTCCACTGGAAGAAGAGCTCCAGATTGAACCCCTGAGCCTGGACGGACTCAACATGTTAAGTGACTCCAGCATGGGGCTGCTTGACCCCTCTGTGGAAGAGACGTTTCGAGCTGACCGACTGTGAACAGAACGGAACGGGCCAGGAGAATGTACTGCTGAGGAGCGGAACGAGAACGGCAGAGCGTGGAGCCCGCTACACCCTGGGCTTGAGGGATCTCGGGCTTCTGACACGGAAGGAGCCATTCCCTGACTCCCAGCTTTCTGACGAGGCCCCGTCTCACACCCCGTGGCTCGCTCTAGACCACAGAGCCGCGCGCTGCCTCTCAGGCCTGCGGCCGGGGGGATGCTGCCGCAGGCGGGCTGCTCCGCAGCTGCCGATGACTCGGTCGTCACCGTGACCAGTGCGTCCTTCTGTGGGCCGTCTAGTCCGTCGATGTGTAAGAGAACCGTGGAGCGGGCCGCAGTCGCGTTGTGCAGCGTTCAGAACCACTGACCTTAGTCAACACTGAAGAGAGGGCCTGGCCTGCGAGACAGTGAGGGCCGCAGGCCTTCGGGAGTTGGCTCAGCTGCGAGCAACGGTACCACAGCACCACGATGCCTTCCCCACTGTCACCGTCCCAGCTTGGCAGCCATCCGCCAGTGACCCCACGTGCCAGGGCACGGCGGACAGCCAGGATCACCCAGATCACCCAGATGCCTTAATTCCAATATGAAGAATTTTTACCACGATTTCAAGAACAGATTCAGTTAAGCAAACTGAATGCTCATTTGTTTTCTCCAAATATGTAATCTCCTTTCTGCTGCTGCAGGACGCCTTTTCCTGTGGACAAGGGGAAAAGGAGGACTGTTTTATTCAGTCACTGAAAAAAAAAAAATCCCCCAGTGATGGATGAGACTGAAGAGAAAAGGGCTTCCTCTCGATGGCAGGGGCGGAAAGAGAGGAAGGCCGTAGGGATCTCACAGACCCACGATGTCTTCCAGACGAGCTCCAGACAAGCGTAGGCCTCCCCCTCCACAGCCCGGCTGCAGGGATGCTGGAGGGCCGAGTCAGACCCTCCAGCAGCCGAGCCGCAGCGGGGGGAAGCCGTTTCTCGGTGGAATGGGAGTGTTGTGGAACCCCGCTAGACCATAAGCTCCTTGAACGCAGGGACTGTGCCTTACTCGTTACCAAACCCTGAGTACCTAGCAAGTGCTGGCACTGGGTAGGTGCTGCTAACTGCACCCTGAACGCGTGAATGAACAAACGGAGAAATGAACGAATCTGCCTGGCTACAAGGCAGTCTAATCTGTAGCCCCATTCCTTGCCAAATCTCAGAGCTTTAGCTTTTCTAACACCTGTGCCTGTGGTTAAGCTAAGCATGCACTTTAATATGCTTCTAACAGTAGGTGACCAAATCCACGGTGAGCCCGGAGCCCCCCCCACCCCGTTCTCCTCGAGGGTATGCCCCAGAGCAGGCGGCTGGGAACTGTCTTTTGAGTGCATCCAGAATGGCTGGGCACACTGAGGCCTCGGGGATCCCAGCCAAGCCCCCACCTCAAAAGGTCCCTTTCAGATCCATGTTTTGCTCTAAATTGCTTTTAAAAGAGATTCCTTCTTTGAGGTTGAAGAAAAAGTCTCCAGTAAAATGAAGGCCTAATTCATGAAGCCATCATTAGTCATTAGTACCTTAGTGTAAAAAAACTACGACTGCATTTCCAGCATTCTTGCCTCCTCGGACTTACCCCTGACCAGACACCCGATTGGGTGGGGGGGTCGAAGAGCACCTCTGGGGAGGGGTCTGGGCCGTGGGGCAGGATGTGGGCACGGGAAGACGGGACGGGGAGGACAGGAGCGCAGAAGGAGAGATGAAGGATGCTGGAACTTTTGCCCGGACAGCACTGCCCTTCCAGGAGATGCCAGGAGTGTGGCAGAAGGTTGCTAGACTGCCCCCACCCAAAGCAGCAAGGCTGTACCGCACAAGTCTGAATGGGACACGTCAGCGCCCCATGGCAAGAAGAGTCTGGAACGGGATCCTGGGCTGTGGACCTCTCCAGGCCTCATCCCATTCCTGTCTCCAGAGGGATCACCTTACCTCCAGTCTCTCAAAGAACCCCGATGGCTCACCACTGCAGCTTCCTCTGTAGGGCCCAAGGCCTCAGCCTCCCAGGAGCCCCGAATCTCTGCTGTTGAATTGGGAAATCCAGCCAGGGTCCTCGCCTGAGCTCTAAGCCGCAGTCCCAGTGAAATTTTCAGATCCCTTTATCCTGAGGATCTCAGGAGGGGGGTGTGACAAGCCCTTTCCTTGTGGTACCCAGCTCCCCGGTGTGCCGAAAGAAGCCAGCTAGCTCTGTGCTGCCTTTCCTGTGTCGGAGGCCCAAATCTGACCTGGCCTTTCAGACGGGATGGTGCTGATGGTAGGAGTTTGGTGTTTGTTTTTTTAGTGGAAGTCCCAGCATAAGCCACTCTTTGCGCCAGTGCCTTACCCTTGGCGGGGGGCGGGGGGGTGGATTCAGCAGTGTGGGGGGGGGCCAGCTCTGTCTGCACAGCAGTCCTGCTTACAGCAGGAGGCCTGGCACCTATGCAATGAAGTACCCTGCCCCCGGAGCATTCTCCCGGTGACTCGTGGAAATGGAGGCTCCCAGGAACAGTGACTTGTCCCGGGGAAATATAATGATGACAATAAGGTTTAGCACTGAATTAAATTTGTCCTTCGGTCCACCAGTCCAGTCTTTTCCTGTGAAAAGGTTTTGGGCATTATCCAACCCACTTTGCTTACATGGCGACAAGGACACCCACGGGCAGGTGTCCCTCTGACCTTCAGCGGGGAAGTCTACCCTTGCTGCTGCAAGGGTAACCAGGCGTGGTCCTCGGCATCTGAAGCGGCTAGATGCATCAGAATAAACGATCTTCCGATATTTAGTCTTGTTACAAGAAAGCGACGGCTGTACTACTCTCATTTACTAGCAGTTAAACAGTATAGAACTAAAAACCTATCTGTGTTCTATTTTTTCTTTCTGTACGGTTGTGGTTTTTAGGACACACAGTGTTAGGAGAAAATTTTTCTGATCACGTCAAGACCACCATAAATTCTCCTCTGTCCTGCTTCATTTCTCCTGAGTCTACTGTGTATTAGCCGAGCTGAAGGCTTGTGTATTCCAGCCCATCTGCGTAGCTGAAGACGTTTCGACTCTCACTCTCGTTGGCTCTGTTATGCACGGGTGGTTCCATCCCTTCGTGGTGGGGCCATCACAGCCACTAATCAGACTTCCTGCCAGTGTCCTAACTCCCTGGTCCCTTGTTAAAAAATATTTAAAGATTGGAATTTGTATAAAGTAGCTTCCAAGTTTTATAATACGTCGTTTTACATCTTTCGTAATTAAAAGCAGCACAATAAGGTTGTATCTGCACTTAGTGTCTTTCTTCATTCAGCCTCGGGTGAGATGAACTGGTAGAAAGCTGTCCCCCCCGCTGCCCCCCAGCACCGCTCGGCCTGCAGGTGGCCTTCCTGGTCCTTGGCTTGGCAGGTCCTGCCCTGGTCCATGTGTTAAGTGTTGTTAATACACGCGCTGTCGTGTCCACACTCCAGCAGGGTTCCCAGGCCTGTCCCCTCCCCCCCACAGCCACGCTTCCTTCAACCCATCAGCCACACCCAGGCTTGTCACAAAGGTGACTGTTCCCCAAAGTCTTACTCAGAAGTCCTATCTTTGACCCCAGCTTCCTGAGCCACCATGTCTACTCTGGTCCACACACACCCTGTTCTTTGACCCCACAGAGAGTTCTACCCCTGGTCCCTGCTCTCAGCCTCCTTGTCCTCTCCTGGCTCCCCTCCCTTCCCTGACCTAGTCCACTGGGCTCTGCGAACACCTCACAGCCCTCCTCCCGCTCTGACCCTTGACCTTTCCCTGCTGGGAGCTCCACAGGAGAAAACTGGAAACCCCATGCTGTGCTGACCCGACCCTCTCCTGCCACGCGGGGTGCTCCAGACCTCTCTTCTCCAGAAGCCCTTATGTCTCTTCAGGCCCAGAAATTTCAAGCCCTTGGGGACAGCTCCGTTGGCGTCTCACCTGCTGCCCATCCTTCCCCTTTCCCAAACTGTCCCAAATCTCCGTCCCTCCCGGCACCTTCCCCCCACCTTGTCTAGTTCTCGCTCGCCATGTGTGTGCCTGACCCGCTCTTCCCATGAGGATGCCCTGCCTACCCCAGACCTCATCCCTCTCCGTGTTCTTCCCCATCAGCTCACGCATATGCCTTGTTGCCTCCTTGCTAAGAACAAACAGAAGGAAACAACCCTTCCTCAACCCAGCTTCTCCTTGGACACACCCTTGTCTGTTTTCCCTCCTGGAAGAGTCGCTCATGTCTCACGCATTCCCTTCTCTTCGCATCCACAGGCCCGGCTGCAAACCCTTCCGTCCAACACCCGCCCCGGCCCCGCCAGTCCCTCTCCTCCTGGCTCTTCCCTGACCCTCGAGCCCTGTGGCCACTCACTTTCCCCCCAAACCCTCTTTTCAGCTCCAGTAAACCCCCTTCTTGTTCCCTCAGGTCACACGTCCATCCCCTCTGCATATCCTCCCCCATCTTCTTCAGATCAACTGTCTGGTCCTCCAAGTTGACGGCCTCCACCTTCAGCCTCATACCGCGTCCACCTGTTCACTCAGGTTCACCTGCACGCCATCCTGTGCGGCCTGCTGCCCTTGTCCTCCGTAGATCCGTGGGCACCAGCAAGCACTCAGAATCAGCCTTCGACACCCACCTGCCCCACGGGGCTCTAGCCCGCGAGGACAGGGGCCATGTCTGTGCACTTGAAGTCTTTATCTCCAAGCCTGGCATGTAGGCGCTCAGTAAATACTCTCCAACTGCCCACTCCTGTATGCTCCCTCTCAGACCACAGCCTCCACCCTGACATGAGAGCGGGACGTGAGCCCCCTTCACCTCTCAGAGCCAACCTGAGTCCCAGGGCTGTCTCAGCCCCATTATCTCTCTGCTCAGCCTGGCAAGAGCTTCCCGTCTGGCTGCCTCCTCATCTCCAGCCCCGTGACACCGCCTCTCCCTGCCCTCAGAAATCAAGAGTGACGGATTTCGCTTTTATCTGTGCGCCTCAGCATTCCTATCTATAAGATGGGACAATAAGCACCCACCACCACCACCATATCATAGTGCTGCGGAGGATAAAATATGAACTCACACAATTAAAGGACCTGGAATTGTGTCCAGCCCATGGTTAACATTCAATAAATGTCAATTATTGTAAGCGTTATTTGTTGCGTGAATATGCCGTTCTTTCAAAGACGGGGTGGGGGGGCACAAATCTTTAGTAGTACTGTACTTGTATAATGCTCGCTTCGAAATACCAAATCTTAGTACAAGGAGGAATGTTTTAAATCGATCTTATGAACATCCTATTTGCCGGATGAATGCTATACCCTTTGCAGGTATGGAAATGAGGATTTTACAATAAGCCGGTCCCATGTGACCGTGTCCCAGTGTGGACACTAGATGGAGCTGAGACCATAAGAGTGGCTGTTCAGACCCAGAAACAGCTGGAGAGAGCCACCTGACCCTCTTCGATGGATGCAGCCTTTAGACCGGGCTGGAGGCGGTGCTGGTTGGAACTGGATCCCCTGTCGGAAGAGCGCACTAAGAAGTCTGTCTAGTGACCCCTCCCCGCGGACGACAGACACTGCACATCACACGTCCCTCGCGGCCACCTGAGAGTAAGGCAGGGCAAGGGTGACTTCCTGCGTTTACAGAGGAAGACGCAACCCTGGAGAGGCTCCGCCACCGGCCCTGAGCGCCGGGCGCGGTGCCTCCCAGTGGCCGGTGCTCCAGGAGCTCCGGAAGCCTCGCGGACCTCGCCCTCCCGCCGGGGACCCCGCCCTCCCGCCGGGACCTCGCAGTGGGGGGCCGGCCCCGCCCCCGCCTGGCCGCGCCCCGGGGAGGCCAATGCGCGCCCTCTCCGAGGCGGGGGCGGGGGCGGGCTCGGCGGGCAGACCCCGTTGCGGGATTGCCTGATGTGCAGTTTTTTAAGGCTTTGCTTGTATCGTTATAAGAAACTCAGGTAACACTGAAGACTCAGAGCGGAAAACGTCCATCTTCAGAGAGCAGGACAGGTAGATGGATCGAGAAAGCTTTCCAAGAAAAGGGCTCATACAATACGTGCTCTTCTGGGGAAAATGTTTAAATTTCACAGAAGGAAAGGAAGCCTAGATGTAACCAAAGAAATTGCCGGCCTGCAAATAATTGTGCCTCTTGTGTTTCTAAATTATTTCCCTAAAAGGAAAGAAAAATACCAAGAGGCTGGATTCCTTTCTTGAAGCTTGTTTCCACTGTAGATGGCATCTCTCGACAGCCTATGATTTAGGATGAGGAAATGAGCTCACCCACTTCCTATCTCCTTCCCCTCCCAGAAGCTGTGACTTCGTATTTTTACATTGTCAAGGTTTGTGCTGTTTGCATCCTGTCCTGAAACCATCCTTCCCACCATTGTCTGGCCCAGTTCCGTGCGCACGTGGGTCCTCTGCTCCCTGCCAGCCCTTTCCAAACGGCCTTCCCGGTCCTGCTCCGAGTTCGCTTTATTTTGGTGCTCCTCCCGCTGCCTTGACTTGGCCTTCAAGGAGTCCATCCCCGGGGGCTGTGTTGGTCCCAGCCTCAGGGTCGCCGCTGCAGGGCTGCAGGGTCGGAAACCTGAACTCTGTAATGGGCGTAGGTGGACTATGACATCGACTGATTTATGCCGGGTGAAACTGGCACAGTTCCCCAGTGCGGGGACAGGCACTACCCTTTCCATTGTGACTCCTTGCCGAACACTGAGTCTTGAACTGGATACGTAGCTGAAGTTTCAGACTCTGGAAATAAGGGAAATGACTGGTGGGTGGGGGTGGGAGAGTACTGTATTCAAGGAAAGCACATGCCAGGCTTCTAGCCCAGGGGACCTCCATGACCACACTTCCCATCTCTATCCCCACACCCACAGTTTTCATCCCTTTGACAGCAGTGCCTGCTCCTATCTTCACTGGGTCCAAAATAATGAAACAAGGCAGACCTCAACCAAACCCCTGCCCGGGAGCCAATCTAGCTGCCCAGCTGAAGTTGGCTGGACTGCCCCAGTCAATCTGCAGACATGGGAGTCAGAAGTAAATGCGTATAACATAAGCCACTGAATGAGGTCGTTTGTTACGCAGCATTGTTGTGGTGATAGTTGACTGACACACTTTCTCTGTCCATTTCCTCTTTTGGGCTTGAGTTGTACTTTGTCCCACAGCTTCACTTTATTAACCGTAGGGCTGATCTTGTAGCGTCTGCCTTCCCTCTGGTCTATGAGACACTTGAGGTGAACACTGTGTCTTAACCAGTTCTGACAACCCAGTGCCCAACTAAATGGCACCCAAAGTCATCACTCCCATCTGGACCCTCCCCAGGACAGCTCAGTCTGAGTGGAGAGCCCAAGTCCTCTGCTTCCAAGATCTGAAAATTGGACAGAAAGGTTCAGAAGCCCCAAGCTTTGCTATCTACTGCAGGGTGCAGAGGGAGGTGGGGGTGGGGACACTCAGAGCACAGCTGCCCTCCCCGGGAGCATTGTGACCACACGGCTTCTTTCCTAGCCAGGCTCGAGAATGGAAACAGGGAGAAGATCTGGTAAGTTCATATTAAAGGGGTGGGGACAAACGAAGAGCCTTGGAGTCATAGAAATCTCAGAAGGCCAGTTTGCAAAGGCGCTCAAATATCCAGGGGGCAGTGATGGCGCCTTCACTAACATAGTGACGTCTGCCCCAGGTGACTGGGCATGGGAGCCAGAGTTCTGGGCTAGTGAGGGGCAGCTGCAGACCTGGTTTTCCAAGCTCTGCCCACCAGCGTCTTGCTGGGATAATCTAGGTTCCAGCTAACCTAGTTTCCTTCAAAGTTATCATCCAAATCAGGACGCTTGGTGAGAGTGACAGGAGGCGCTGTTAGTAACTGTGCTGGGACAGAGCCTGATGTGGGCTTGGTGCCAGAGCATGTCCGCTCCTTGGGCATAAGCAGGGA